>NC_138768.1:399388347-400588347 GCF_965119305.1 Pelophylax lessonae
GGGAGCCGCTACTTCCTTTATAGGTCCGGCTCACAGGCGGAGTGATATCAGATGCACTCCGCCCGTGAATGGAGGAGCCATACAAATGAAGCAGCGGCTTTGCTCTGTACTGCAGCCGCATGCATATTGTGTATGTATGTAGTTCCGGATCGGTATCGGCAGATGAACAATGCCAGATATCGGTATCGGGACAAGAAAAGTCGGATCGGTGCACCCCTACCTGTCATCCTTATTTCTTTTACAAGAGATGTTTATGTTCCTTGTAATGGGAATAAAAGTGATCAGAAAAAAAAAAAGAAAATATTAAAGGGACAGTATAAAAATAAAATCATCCCTCCGTACTCGCGTGCAGAAGCGAACACATACGAAAGTCACGCACACACATGTATACGTGTTCTCACTACACGTGTGGTATCGCTGCAAACATTACAGGAATTATTGTTGCACTAGACCTCCTCTGTAACTCTAAATGGGTAACCTGTAAAATGTATTTTTTTTTTTTTTTTTTTTTTAAGAGTCACCTATGGAGATTTTTAAGTACCGTAGCTTGCCATTCCACTAGTGTGCACAATTTTAAAGCATGACATGTTGGGTATCTATTTACTCGACATAACATCTTTCATATTTTACAAAAGTATTGGGGGTATATATTAGGGATCGACCGACCTATCAGTGGGGCGAATTTTCACTTTTTTTTTGAAGTAACGTTCACATACTTGCCAATGTGGCCGATATTGCTTCAAGTGGTTGTATTGCAGTGCAGGCATCACTCCGGTACCGTTTAAGCCGATGGTCGGCTTTTTTTATAATAACAACTGATGTGGCTAAGAAGCCACTTGGCTATTATTACAAGCAGCGCAAGGGATCTTGTAGACCCCAGATCCCTCCATAAAGAGAACCTGCCACTGCCTATTACTGTCACAAGGGATGTTTACATTCCTTGTGACAGCAATAAAAGTTATTTAAAAAAAAAAAATTTATTGGACAGTGTAAAAAAACAAACAAAAACGTTATATGTACAGAATGTCGGCACCTAATATCTGCTATAAGCCTAAAGGGTGACCAGAAAATTGGTATTGCTATCATCCCTGAAAAAACAATATCGGTCAATCATGTCTAAAATAAAGAGCATAGTGATGGTACACACAAGAAACATACAACCATCAAGATAGGCAATTTTTATATACCCATTTTTTATTTCTGTGAATGTTCCCTGAAAAAATTAAGCTAAGAAAAATAGAGACGAAAATAATGCAGTAATAAAACCAATTTGTTGTTTGAAAATTGGTTATTACACGATGGCAATATTTTCTCCGTGTGTTCATTTTTTGAAAACTCATCCGAACAAATTTTCGACTTGTGCATGGCTAGCATTATCGTTTATTTACCTGGGCTGGTTGGGGGCAATCCTTTCCTCATTACATGAATGAAATGTCATTAAATGACACTTAAAATAAAGTTAGAGGAAAAAAAAAAAGTAAGCTCTGTGATGTGTTCAGAAACACATTGCACTGTCCCCTGCCAGAGCCCGCACAGTGAAATGCCGATCTCCCCATAGAGGACAGTGGGGATCTGACAGCTCTGTCTCTGCACACAGAGCGGAGATGAAGCTGTCATCCGCCTGCTCAGCGGGAATCAATGGATCTATCCACCGCTGAGCTGAACGCACTTTGTCGGGCTGTGCGCCCGTGTGAAAGAGGCCTTAGACAGATTTGTGAACAATATTTGAGAGAAATAGGCCTTTTGTGTACATAGAAAAAGCCTTAGATCTTTAAGTTCACCTCATGAAAAATGGGGGCAAAATCAAAAGTGTTGCGTTTTTTTATTATTTTTGTTCAGTGTATAAAGACATGTCCTGCTTTTTTAGTGGTGCTGTTCACGATGGGCATTTACCTATGCTTAGAGAAAATAGAATAAATGTGACTAAACCTGAACATCTAAATACAGTAAAAAAAATGATCGGGGAACCATAAAAGTTTTTAGAAAGGCTAAACACTAGACTAGAGTGTCATGACAAATGAGGCCTTAGAATGTTTTTCTGGCTTACTATGTTCGACAGTTTTTTGTTTTTTTTTGTTTTTCTTTCCTCTGCATCCACCTTGACAAATGAATGTTTTTTGAAATCCAACACATTTCTGCTCTTTGAGAGTTTAGGTTTTGTAACTTGGAAGAAATATTGACTGTTATGGACTGTCTTTTTTCAGATCTTAATATAATAAACACCAGATGTCCAATGCTTTATTTCTTTTTTGGTACATTTCTGTTCGATTCAAAATATTTTTTTTTTCTATTTGTTGAAGTTGATTGACTTGTGTTTTTTTTTTTTTTCAACCTGACTAATTATGTAACTATGTGTTCACTTTGTTTTCTAATTATTTAGTCCCACCAGAGGCTTTATTGAATTGCATCGTATGAAGGGACATTCCAACTTTGTCTCCACCGTATGCTTTATACCTCCAAGTGATACCTACCCACGTGGATTAATTGCAACTGGTGGAAATGACAATAACATATGTGTGTTCAGCCTGGATAACGAAAGTCCTCTTTATGTTTTAAAAGGACATAAGAACACAGGTGAGTCAAGCCTGTTTATGTGCACATTAGGCTAAGTACGCACTAATAATTCAGTTGTCACAATATTGTTTGGTTGTCCAAGATGCGTCCGGGGCCATCATATTAGGAACAGCAGCTGTGTCCGTGCATTTTCTACTTTCTAGTTGGCAGCAATAGGACTGCCTGCACGGGTATGCACGGAACACCTGTGCATCCCTGTGCAGGTAAACGTGGCCCTCCACAGAAGTATGGTTATGTATGCCCCATATGAACAAGGTCTTATTCTGGGTTAGTAACTTAAAGAATCAAGTTCACAGTTACACTAGTGCAATTTATACTGTCTCTGCTGTTGTGCATCAATGCAACATGGTATGGTGTGATTTTTGAAAAGGTATAGATTGGTGCAGCATAGTGCATTTTTGGGCTCATAGTTTATAATGGGAGTGCATGAAAAGCATGCATGTTTAGCAGGGGTTTTTTTTTTTTTTTAACATCTAGTCTCCTCCTACAAAACAATGTGTGAAGCATGAAAATGCATCAAAAATTAGTTATAAAAATACACTGAAAAATGCATGATTATGCAGCAGCATTAGTGTGAATCTAGGCTGAAAACAAAAGGTCAGCGCAACAGTCAGGCAGCTAGCATTTCGTAACAGATTTTCTTTAAAGTGGCTGTCTCTGACACTTTTTTTCTAAAATAAGTATGTTGTAATACAGGGGTGTCAAACCTCAATTTAATTGCGGGCCGCATCAACATTACTATTGCCCTCAAAAGGGCCGGTTGTATATTTAAGAACTAGATGTCTAGAGCATCCCCCACTCTTACATAAGATGTCAAGAGCCTCCCCACCATCAGATATTGAGTCCCCCACCCTCCCTTACATCACAGTGCATTCCCTTATCTTGTGCTGCTGCTGGGAAGAAACTGTAGGCATTGCTGAAAAAGCAAAAAGTACTGGGTCTGGAGGAGGACCAGAAGAGGGCTGGAGCTCTTCTACAGCTGCAGGAGAGGTGCAAGGGCCACACAAAATGGCCTTGAGGGCCAGGTTCGGCCCGTGGGCCTTGTGTTTGACACCTGTGTTGTAATAGATGCTCCCCAAACTTCCTCTTCTCTCCTGCTGCCTCTTTCCTGTGAATGCAGGTATATTTTGTTCAGTAGGCACAAAGTACTACATTTTTTATTCCTTTACAGGCTGATTTGGCTACATGCTGTTATTTATAACAAGTGTATCAAAAAAAAAAATGCTATTATGCAAATAACTTTTTTTTTTTGTTTTCTTTTCTTTTTAGTATGCAGTCTTTCTTCTGGCAAGTTTGGCACCTTATTAAGTGGATCATGGGACACAACTGGAAAAGTCTGGCTGAATGATAAGTGCATGATGACCTTACAGGTGATGGCCTGTTCCTGTCTAGATTTACATTTTGTTGGTAAAATGTTCAAATGCAAGTAAAAGGAGTCATTCTTAGCATCAGACTAATAACAAACACTCTTGCTTCCTTTTATATTAATATGCTCCTGCTCTAAAAAATGTTATGTTGAAGGGATATATACATTGCTTGATATAAGGATCCGATTGCTAGATAGGTGATAAGGGCTAGTCATGTTGGGATGCAGAAATTAGTTTGTCCGGGGTAATTTCTGGTGCTGAGTCATGTATCCTTTTCTGGGATCTTGCAAAAAGCGGCCTAATCCATCGGTCAGAGATCAGCAGGGCTGTTCAAGGAGCGCCGAGTCATCGATCAGAGATGAGAGAAGATCCCAGTGACACACTAAGGGGGGGGGGGGGGGTTGGTTACTCGGGGAAGACCTGGGCAAACAGATACTGAAAGTTGGAGAACCTGTGTACTGATGCCTAAGCGATATATCGTTTTCCAGTGGTTGGATTTCACCTATACAAGTGCTATTTGACTTCTCATTATTTGAGAGTAGCACATGCTCTGGTAAGCATATATTTACACCAGGTGAGGGTTTCCATCACAGGCTGAGTGAGGAGACACCGATATCCTGTGTGTGAATTTCTGCATTTAAATGCTTTGGTGGTGGGCTTTAAGGCTCCATTCAATCCTGAGCGATCTGCAGCGATAGCTGCTGGATTTGTGAGCTTTTTTTTTTTTTTTTTACTTAAAGCGGATTTCCACCCAAAAGTGGAACTTCTGCTCTTTTGTTTTCTCCCCCCCCCCCTCCGGTGCCACATTTGGCACCTTTCAGGGGGGATGGGGGAACAGCTACCTGTTTTTGACAGGTACCCTTCCCCCACTTCCGGGATAAAGCGACAAGGAAGCTCGGCTCCCGCCTCCGCCGCCGAGCCAGTAGGAATGCGCATGCGCAGTAGGGACCGGCCTGTGAAGCCGCAAGGCTTCACTGCCGGGTTCCTTTACCGGCAATGGCGGCAGCAGCACCCGACAGCCGATGGAAAAATCAGCTGCGGTGCCGACATCGCTGGACTCCAGGACAGGTAAGTGTCCTAATATTAAAAGTCAGCAGCTACAGTATGTGTAGCTGCTGACTTTTAATTTTTGGAGGAGGAAGGTGGAACTCCACTTTCAGTGTTTTTTTTTTTTTTTGGGAGTGGCACCATTCATTTGAATAAGCCTCCCTCAGTTCCAAAAACTCTCAAAAAGAAGCTCATGTACCAAATTTTGGCAAAGAGCCCAGGAGTGTTTGCGGACACGATTTTTGCAATGATTGTACCGCAATTTGTTGCTGGACAATTATGGAACAATCGCCTCGTGTTTGGGGTGCTATTATGACATAATAGCATTGCAAATGTGTTTTGCCATGTTTCTGAAATCACAGGCAGCGATTCTGCCAGCAATCAGGATTGCTTGGGTGTGAACAGAGACTAAAGTGGAAGTAAACCCATCCAACAGTTTAAAAAAAAAAAACAGTTGCATTTCCAGCATACCTGGAATAATAACTGTCACATTGGTTGTGCTCTCAACCAAACTGTCAAACCACCCAATGGCTGGTGTCCTAACTGATCACATGTTCAGCACCATGGCAGTTGAAGAGTAAACCAAGGCCAAGATGGCAGCTTCCTTGGCTGAAAACTGTAGGCGGGTTTACTTCTACTGTAATCTGTACATGGATTTTATTAAAACATGGACTTTTATGCCCCTTTCACACACAGAGTCAGGAGGACTCTGTTTTTCTCAGCAGGGAATCGATCCCCCGATCCCCCGCTGAGCAGGTCGGATGACAGCTGTGTCTCCGCGCTGTGTGTGGAGACACAGCTGTCAGGTCCCCGTTCTTCTCTATGGGGGAATCGGATGGGAACGGACCGTCTGTCAGTTCTCATCCAATCCGCCAGAAAGATGGAAAATAGGGTTTCCATCCGTCCGGTTTTGATGGATCGGATCAGATTGGATGTCAGCGGACATGTCTCCACTGACATCCGATGCCCCATAGAGATGCATGGGATGTCCGTTCAGATCCGCCAGAAAAACTGACAGGCGGATCTGAAAAGAATCTGTGTGAAAGGGGCCTAAGTGTGTTTTATATATTTTTATATATATATATTTATATTTTCCGTATGTATTCACTTAATTACACTCATTGGTTTAGATTAGTTCAGCATGTTGTTGATTATATAGGTTTTATGTTTGTTATCCCATACATGTTTGCTGCAGCCTATTCATGACTGATCTGCTATTTGTGCAGTATAAATTTTTTGTTTGTTGTAAAAATGATCTTATGTCTGTGGCCAACTTAAGGCAATTTACAGTATCTCACAAAACTAAGTACACCCCTCACATTTTAGTAAATATTTTATTATATCTTTTCATGTGACAACACTGAAGAAATGACACTTTGCTACAATGTAAAGTAGTGAGCGTACAGCTTGTATAACAGTGTAAATTTGCACACAGCCATTTAATGTCTAAACCGCTGGCAACAAAAGGGAGTACACCCCTAAGTGAACATGTCCAAATTGGGCCCAATTAGCCATTTTCCCTCCCCGGTGTCATGTGACTCATTAGTGTTGCAAGGTCTCAGGTGTGAATGGGGAGCAGGTGTGTTAAATTTGATATCGCTCTCACTCTCTCATACTGGTCAATGGAAGATCAACATGGCACCTCATGGCAAAGAACTCTCTGAGGATCTTGAAAAAAGCATTGTTGATCTACATAAAGATGGCCTAGGCTTTAAGAAGATTGCCAAGACCCTGAAATTGAGCTGTAGCACAGTGGCCAAGACCATACAACGGTTTAACAGGACCGGTCCTACTCAGAACAGGCCTCGCCATGGTCGACCAAACAAGTTGAGTGCACATGCTCAGCGTCAGATCCAGAGGTTGTCTTTGGAAACTAGACGTATGAGTGCTGCCAGCATTGCTGCAGAGGTTAAATGGGGTGGGGGTCAGCCTGTCAGTGCACAGACCATACACTGCATCAAATTGGTCTGCATGGTCGTCTTCCCAGAAGGAAGCCTCTTCTAAAGATAATGCACTAGAAGGCCCGCAAACAGTTTGCTGAAGACAGACTAAGGACATGGATTACTGGAACCATGTCCTGTGGTCTGATGAGACTAAGATAAATTTATTTGGTTCAGATGGTGTCAAGCGGCAACCAGTTGAGGAGTACAAACACAAGTATGTCTTGTCTACAGTCAAGCATGGTGATGGGAGTATCATGGTCCAGGACTGCTTGAGTGCTGCTGGCACTGGGAAGCTACAGTTCATTGAGGGAACCATGAATGCCAACAAGTACTGTGACATACTGAAGCAGAGCATGTTACCCTCCCTTCAGAGACTGGGCCACAGGGCAGCATTCCAACATAACAACCCCAAACACACCTCCAAGATGACCACTACCTTGCTAAAGAAGCTGAGGCTAAGGGTGATGGACTGGCCAAGCATGTCTCCAGACCTAAACCCTATTGAGCATCTGTGGGGCATCCTCAAATGCAAGGTGGAGGAGCGCAAGATCTCTAACATCCACCAGTTCCGTGATGTCATCATTGAGGAGTGGAAGAGGACTCGAGTGGCAACCTGTGAAGATCTGGTGAACTCCATACCCAAGAGGGTTAAGGCAGTGCTGGAAAATAATGGTGGCCACACAAAATATTGACACTTTGGGCCCAATTTGGACATTTCCACTTATTGGTGTACTCACTTTTGTTGCCAGTGGTTTAGGTATTAATGGCTGTGTGTTGTTATTTTGAGGGAACATCAAATGTACACTGTTATACAAGCTGTACACTCACTACTTGGTAGCAAAGTGTCATTTCTTCAGTGTTGTCACATGAAAAGATATAATAAAATATTTACAAAAATGTGAGGGGTGTATTCACTTTTGTGAGATACTGTAGATGCTTGTGTAATTCGAGTTTAAAAGACACATGCACCATTTGACTCTGACTTTTTAAAACTTCTGATTTAGAAAGAAGGCCCAAGGTATAACATTTATTTTTTTCTTTCATAGGGCCATACAGCTGCTGTATGGGCTGTGAAGATTCTGCCTGAACAAGGTTTAATGTTGACTGGATCAGCTGACAAATCCATCAAGCTGTGGAAAGCGGGGCGGTGTGAGAGGACATTCCTAGGTGTGTTAAGATGAACATCAGAGACCTGTGATTGCCTCATTTAAATACCAAATGCCTAGAACATTCAAATGGGATTTATTCATAACCTGTTATATGCACATGAAAATGTCAAAAGGCAAAGTTTTCTCGTTCAGGTCTTTTGTATGCATAGCACATGGTTGTGGGTTGAGCACATTGGTTACAGGTCTATGGTAGGTAAACAGAGCTGTTGCAGGTCTCTAAGGAACAACACTCTTCTTGCAAATTATCACAACGGTGACTCCCAATTTTATCAATTAAACAATGTAAGAAGGACTATTTTGATATCTTTTCGTATCACCTAACCTAAATCAGTCATTTTGTTTCTGCATCACCTGCACGGTGGTTGGCTTAAACCATCATTGGTTTTTGGCTGTTCCTAGACCTTACATGTCATGTAAAGCAGAGACCTTTTAATTGCAGTTGTTGATCTGTTATCTCTCACATGCCAACAATCAATCCATTAGTAATAAAGGGACTATTTAGCTTTAGAACATCTTATACCGATGGCGTGAATAGGTCACATAACAGTTCTGTATGTTAGCAGTCAAGGAAGTTTCTAAAGCTACATGTCCTAAAATGGCTCCTTGTTTGTCATTGTTATATATTTGTTCAACCGGATGTATAGAACATTTATGGTATGCTAGTTTTTCAATGTTTGCTTATTTAAAAAACAAAAAAATATAATTGATATCCCTTTTCAGTTAGCCAGAATTAGGGATGAGCTTCATACTGCTTCAACCTTGGTTTCCAGGAGGATGCCCATGATTTGCATTTGTGCCTGATCCTGATCCTTATCCTGAACTCTTGCCAATAAGTTTGTCAGAAATGAAGAATAGCCCATAAGGCATCGCTTAGCCTTTGCCTCTGGTCAGCTGAGTCACAAGGGCCAATAATGTAAAGGACTATTTCACCCAGCCCCCTTAACTATAAAAGGGTGGACTCACAGCAGCCATATTGTCAGTATGTGTTGGTGCTGTTAAGGAATTATGACAGTTCAGTAAATGAAGAGATACTGTGCATATAGTGGAATAAAGTGAAGGGCTGCATACCATTTTTAGAACCATGTTTCACTGCACCAGCTTCAGCTTTAAAGTGATTGTAAAGTCTCTTTGTTATAAAAAAATAATGTCATACTTCCCTCCTCTGTGCAGTTGGTTTTGCACAGAGTGGCCCAGATCCTCCTCTTCTCGGGTCCCTCTTCGGTGCTCCTGGCCCCTCCCTCCTGTTGAGTGCTCCCACAGTAAGCAGCTTTCTATGGGGGCACCTTAGCCAAGTCACAGCTCCCAGTGTCCATTGTGACCCGGCCCCGCCCTCTTTCTCCTGATGGGCTTTGATTGACAGCAGTGGGAGCCAATTGTGCATCCCGGGGAAGCTGAGACACTCCTGCAACATTTCTAGATGGAGATTGGCTCAGGTAAGTATGAAGAGGGCTGCTGTACACAGAAGGTTTTTTTATCTTAATGCATAGAATGCATTAGGATAAACCTTTTGCCTTTTTACAATCCCTGTAAGGCATATCTCAAGCCTGTAATTTTAAGGATTCGTCTATTTTCAGTGTTGTCCCCAAAGATGTATGAAAAGGCCTTCTCACCGCTATAATAATTTTCAAAAGCAGTGTTGAGTTACATTCCTTTTTGGCAATAGCTCAATTATTAGTCCTACAATTGGGCAGAGTTGCATAACAAGGATTCTCCCCTTTTTAGATTTGCCAAATTTTGGACAAGATTTTCAAACCTTGCTAATTGAATCAGGGTTTGTTCAATCATTGTTCGAAGTTTGTGTTTAAATGATCTGCAAAAATGATTCTGTCTATATCTAACAGTGGTTGAATTTAATTCCATGAATCTTCTTTCTTTCTCTTTTTTTTTTTTTTTTTTTCCCTTAAACCATGTTTTAGGACACGAAGACTGTGTAAGAGGGTTGGCAACAGTAAATGAGGCTGAATTTCTGTCTTGTTCCAATGATTCCTCTGTGAGGAGGTGGCTGATTACTGGGGAATGCCTGCAGGTCTACTACAGTCACACCAATTATATTTATAGCATATGCCTCTTTCCAAATACTAGAGGTGAGAAACAAATCTGTATGCTAGTTGTACATGACTACTTAGGGTTACCTTTTACTATTTGTGATTGATGAAACATTTTACATCAGAGCTATTCATAGGATTAAAAAACAAAAAAAACATAACACAAACATCTTAATGAGATATTAATTTTCACTGTCAGAAAACAGTTCATGAAGAGATAGATAAATAACATTTTTACTGCTTGCAGTATTATTGTAGAGGTCTGTCAAGTTAAACTTTCTCATTATCCCCTTCCTCTCTTCTGATTTTTATATTGTGTACTGGTAATGGCAGCTAGTGTGAAGCAGATGTGTGCAGTTTGGAATAAGTAACTTAAAATGGTCCATCCAAAAGGGAAGTTCCGCTTTAGGTCCTCCTCCCCTGCCACATCTGGAATGTCATTTTTTGGGGGGGAACGGGTACCTAGTTTTGACAGGTACCCGCTCCCACTTCTGCTCAGATCGTTTAGGCGATCCAAGTTAAAGTTCTCCTCTCTCCCTCCCTCCTTGCAGTCTTCTGGGACATGCCACAGGTCCCAGAAGACTGAGGGGCCATTGGCAATGCGCAGCAGGCAAGCCGGCTGTGAAGCCGCACGCAGCACATCTGGCTGCCCAGAGTTATGATGGCAGCACCGGGAACCCAAGGCTAGTGAAGAACTAGCCTGGGTGAGCGGTGATGGATCCCTGGATAGGTAAGTGTCCTATTACTGGATTTGTAGCTGCTGACTTGCTGTAACTGTGCTTGTGAACAAGCAGTTTTGGTTTTATAACTGGCCCTTGGGCATAAAAGAATGATACGGATACCTCTGTTCACTATATTTAAATGTGGAATAAACAACTTATTATGGGATTTGGAATATAATTGGTGAGAAGTAAATACATTGTTTAGGGAAGACTCTACTTTGCTTGGTTAAATCTTCCAGCTGTGGTGCAGCTATAGCATATTTTGGTGCTGTGGAAAAAGAATGGGAATCCAGGCTACAACACACTGTAAATGAACGTGGGTCTTTGGAGGGAAGCAGGTATATCTATGCAGGGTTTTCTAGCCATCTTTAATAACTTTTGTGTGCATTAACAGAACGTGCTGATGTCCTTTAGGACACAGTGCCACAAATTGGGCTATAGGGGCATTTCACTCGAGCAACACAGTTTAGGGGAAGGGTATTATGCATAGCTTCTGGTTCCCCATTTTTTTAATTCTAGCACAGAATGTATGCACAGGCGAGGCAAACTGAAATTTTAAAAAATAACTTATTGAAGGGAAAATGGTATCCAGCAAGTTCATCTGCAGGCACAGGATGGTATGGTACCTTCTGTTGGTCTGTGATAGATGACAATAAACATAGCCTAGCTCCGCTCCAAAAAAATATGACACTAGACCTATGAACTAAGAATGCCACTGGTTGTTAAATTATTCATCATAATTTATTTACAGCAACAACAAAAAATAACCAGTTTAAATAGCTGATATTGTCTAAATTAAAAAAAAAAAATAATAAAAAGATAGCTGCAATAGAAAACACGTTGTACTTAAAGGGATACAAGTAGCTGGCATCTCAGATGCTCTCATTTCTTGTGATAAGGTTGGGAGCAATAATCCCAAAGAAATTTTACATGAAGGAAGGAAAATCACAAAAAAAAAAAAAAAAAATGGAGAGGGATTTGAAAAAGGACCTAAGAGAGCAAGGGATTAAAAACAAAGGAATGGCTAGAAATGGATATATTTGCACAGAATGCAAGGGCCCTTCAAGACTGTCTTGTTAAAGAGAGAGATACTGCATACATACCATAGCAAATGTAAAATAAGCTCATGTACAGAAAATACATGCTCTCTCTGAAAAAAGTATGTGTGTGTATATATATATGTGTGTGTATATATATATATATATATATATATATATATATAATATATATATTATGGATTTTTGTAAAATCTTACCGTAAAATCCTTTTTCTCTTAGCTCATTGACAGACGTAGTCCTCGGTGATTCAACACCCTCGGGTTATGCTGCCCTCTACAGGAGTAGGACTAGACAGGAAAGAAAACGTTCTGGCCACACCCTAGGGGCAGTCCCAGAGGGTATATCCTCTCACTTCCTGCTCTAGCAAATCAGTTATGTCACAAAGCAGTGTTTAGAGAATTTAACCCAACCCAACTCAAAAACAGAGGGGCGGGTACTACGTCTGTCAATGAGCTAAGAGAAAAGGATTTTACGGTAAGATTTTACAAAAATCCATTTTTCTCTATCGCTCATTGACAGACGTAGTCCTCGGTGATTCAACACCCTCAGGACGTCCCAAAGCAGTACCACAAATGAGGGGTGGGAAAATGGAAATCAAATCCAATCTAGAAGGCCCAACCGGTGCCAACTCGAAGTTTACAATGCTCATCCTCAATGATGAGACTCAACAGAAATTTTTCAACAGAAAAAAACCCCCGAGGTAGACCACCGGTCTCCTCAAATTGCGGCCTGCAAAACCTTGCGGCCAAATGAGGCATCCGCCGATGCCATCACATCAATCTTATAAAATTTTGTAAAGGTATGTACCGACGACCAGGTGGCCGCCTTACATACCTGGACCACTGACGCCTGATGGCGATAGGCCCAGGAAGTACTGAGCGCTCGAGTGAAGTGCGCCATAACAGGGAACGGAGGATTCCGACCCTTAATAGAATAAGCCTGTACCACTGTCTGACTGATCCATGTAGATATGGTCGCGGCAGACACAGGCAACCCCCTTCAAGGGCTATCCGTGATCACAAAAAGTGAGTCCGTCTTACGAAAACAAGTTCGTAGTAGTCAAGTGTATCCTTCTGAACCCCATCCAAGGAGTGTAATGCAAACTCCCAAGGATGGCTAGTCTTAGGACACGGGGAAGGTAACACAATACTTTTATTCAGATGAAAAACTCTGAAAACCACTTTAGGAAGGAAGGATGGATTCGGAAGAAGAACCACCTTATCCCTATGAACCACCAGATATGGGGAAAGACAAGATAATGCGGCCAGTTCTGACACCCTGCGTGCAGAAGTAATGGCCACCAAGAAGGCCACCTTCTGGGATAATGTAAGCAAGGGAATCTCCCTAATATCTTCAAAGAGAAGTTTCTGAAGAACCGACCACACTAAATTAAGATCCCAGGCGGTAAGGGTGCGCGCACTGGCGGAGCCAGATGTCGCACCCCCTGGATGAAATTCCGCACCAAGGAATGAGTAGCCAAAGGTTTCTTGAAAGAAGATTGCTAACACCGAAAACCTGACCCTTGATCGTGCTCAAGGTTAGTTTCTGCTCAACCCCTTGTTGCAGACAGACCAAAATTCGGGTCACCGAATAGGTATGAGGGGGAAATCCAATAGATTCACACCATGCAATATAAGACTTCCATGTGCTGGAAGTCGCTTTCCTTGCTTTAACTGAAGGTAGGAATAACTGAAGCTGACACTCCCTTGTCCTTCAGTACCTGGGTCTCAATGGCCAGGCCATTAAGCCAGCGACTGTAAAGCAAGATGGAAGATCGGTCCCTGAGACCGCAAATCCTCCCTGAGAGGAAGTCTCCAAGGAGCATCCGCGACTAGCCTCACCAAGTCGGCGTACCAGGCTCGACGAGGTCAGTCCAGAATTTCCAGAATAACTGGAATTCCCTCCACCTCTATCCTGCGAAGAAGTTCCTGCAGTAACTTGAGAGGATGGAAGGCATGCCGTAGCTGATACTGCCCCCACGGGGCGATCAGCGTTTCTGCTGCGTCCGCTAGAGGATCGCGGCGCGAGCTACAAACCTCCGCACCTTCCTGTTAAGCCAAGGTGCCAACAGATCCACATCCGGGATGTCCCAATGATAGCTAGTGAAAAACCTCTGGATGAAGAGGCCATATGCGATTGGATCCGAATCGGGCTGCTCTAGAGCTGCTCGATCCAGTAAATCAGACAAAATCTGATCGCTCTCAGTTCCGATACCCTTATTGGTAATCTGGATACTATCGGAAGAAATGACTTCCCCTGGTTGAGCATCGGAGACTTCCTGGTCCGCTCGCTCAACCGGATCCGATTGTCCAGGGAATCGGAATTCTGATTCCATTAAAGAATCTCCTTCAGGAGAATTCGGGTATGAGACTGGGTATACGGTACTGCCTCTAAGAAGGCCACCATCAGTCCCAGCCAATTGACGGACAGCAACATCCGAATCGTTGACTGAACCTTCTGGAGTTTCTCCGCAAGGAGAAACTCTCTTGCCCAGGATGTATCCAACCTTAGGCCCAGATAGTTCAGTCTCCTGGTGGGAACCAGGGATGATCTTTGGGAAAGCGAAAAAACGCTGATGTCCTGCGATGATGGGGATATAAAGATAGGCCTTCTAAATGTCTATGGACGCCAGGAAATCCCCCTGATGCAGGGAGGCCACCACTGTACGGATGGACTCTATTTCTTCCCAAGTCCAGATTTGGACGCACCTTGCCCTCTTTCCTGGGCATTGTGAATAGGTTCGAATAGAACCCCTGAAACCGTTCAATGTTAGAAGGGAAGAATCGCACCGGTGGAAGTGATCGAAACTCGATCCTGTGTCCTCCAGAAACCGGTGAAGACATCCCCCCCCCCACCCCAGAGATGGGTAGGGGCGCATCAGGCTGTATCTTCAGGCTTGGCTGAGCCGGACTTTGAAACCCCTCTAAAGGGGCTTTGGAGGGTTTCGCCTTATCGCCCGCCCTCGCGGAACGAACAACTCTTTATGAGCAGAAAAGGAAGGTCCTCGTTAGTTACGAGGTCCTTTTATCCTAACAGTCTGTGGCAAGACAGCAGGTGGTACCGTCTATCCTATAAAGAGGAATTCCTCAAACGGATAGCACCTAGCCATGCGTTTGGAAATAACAGGGGTTCATTTCAAAACGACCCCATTTGGGTAAAGGAAAATCCTTCGCCCTTTTGGTAGGCTAACAAGTACCAAAAAGGAATCTGTCTCAGCTACCTCTGCCGGTGTAACCTCAAGACTAAAGGTTTCCCGGACGGACACAACTAGTGCATCCACCACTCTTGTGCTATGGCGGAGGCAGAAACATGCTCCTCACTGCTGAGGAGATATTACCTGAGACAACAGCCCCCTAAGAGGGACCTGCAACTGCATTGACCAGCTCCGAATCCGTATCTGAAGTATCTGATAAACAATAGGGGTAGGCGGGGGTCGCTTCTTGACCCCCGTCCCTGATAGGCCACCTCCACCCGGGATACCAAAGACTCCAAAACTGCCGATAATGCATTAAAAACAAGTGGGGTACTGGAGGGTCCTGCGGCCACCTTGAGGGGATCAGGTGGGGATACCTATGCGGCAGGGTCAATGATTATACAAGACACTTGCCAGCGACAAAAAATGACAAAGTAAAAAACTTTTTTTTTTTTTTTTTTTTGTGTCCCCCAGTCGCAACAGCGCCCCTCAGTGTTACCTGCCTTTTTGGACCCCACAGAGAGAGAGAGAGACCCCAAGGCTCATCCCTGATGCACAGAAGTCTTCATCAGCTTGCTCAGTGCTTGTCTTGTTACAGACAGGAAGTCTTTGGCCCCATTTCCTGGGTAAAGGAGGCGGCTCCGCCCCTTAACACGCCTGCCGGCGCCTCCCCCTGGCTCCATGAGGTGTTTGAGTCACCTCAAACATGGCCGCCCCCATGCTGGAGACACAAGGCTACACCAAAATGGCGGCCTCGTGCGATCTACCAGACAATGGCGGCGGCCTGCACAGAATAGCGGCATGTCTGCAGAAGGATCTCGGCCTCACCACCCTTCACCCTCATGGTGGTCAGCGTGGTCGGCGGTACCGGACCCTGGCGGGCCGTATGCGGTCCGTGGCCGTCGGGAGGCATCTGCTTAGCTGGAGGAATGATCTGGAATGCAGTATACATGTATAGACATCGCCCTGTGGCTTCTGACAGGTAGGATACCTTATACTATCACAGTAAAGTTCTAGTACTGCCACTGACTACAATCATTTTCACATTTTTACAATTAGATTGTCAGCTCCCAAACCAAGCCTCCTGGCTTCTTGTACACAAAAATCACACTCAATTAGGGGGATCTGTGACATGTTATAGGATAGAGGGGAACCCATCCTCACCATTACAGAGAGGGGCCCGCGTTCACCACAAGACCCGTCAGGGGGAAAGGGGGAACATACTACTCACCATACCGGAACCAGGCGGGCGCCAACTCCTGACAGTACCCCTCTCCACCGAGGTAGGAGGGCTGTCGACCAATACGGACGCCGTGACTCATGGTCTTTGGCGTTTCAGCGAGACGTTTAACTCGCAGGGTCAGTCCCCATCCAGTGGGACTATGTCGCGGCCGACCCAGCGCGGAGCTATGGCCTGCACGCGCTCGTAGGCTGAACTGGGGTGACCACCGGATCTCAACATCCAGCCCGTCGCCCAGTTCAGTTTTCTTGCTTGAAGATCTCACAGGAACACTGGAGAAAAAAAAGCTGTCTAAAAAATCTTTTCTAAGAAAAAAATCCTGCCAGGACCGAAGATCCTAGCAAGGTATCTAGGTCCTTACTCCTGACTAGACAGAAAAAAACTGATTTGCTAGAGCAGGAAGTGAGAGGATATACCCTCTGGGACTGCCCCTAGGGTGTGGCCAGAACGTTTTCTTTCCTGTCTAGTCCTACTCCTGTAGAGGGCAGCATAACCCGAGGGTGTTGAATCACCGAGGACTACGTCTGTCAATGAGCTATATATATAAATATATATATATATATATATATATATATATATATATATATATATATATATATATATATATATATATATATATATATAAATATATTTATTTATTATATGTGTGTAACAATATAGTCGTTAGACGAAGAGTAAACACAGTCAGGTTATATACTGTGGCCCTAACTGGTGGTGACCTTGAAATGAAATTCACCTATGTATATATGTGTTTAGGGAACTATAGTGATGATTTTTTTCCCCCTTGTAAAAATAATAATGTGCTTGTGTACTATTTAGATTTTGTGACCACAGGAGAGGATAGATCAATGAGGATTTGGAGAGGTGGAGAATGCGCTCAGACAATCCGCTTGCCTGCCCAGTCTGTATGGTGCTGCTGCATCTTAGATAATGGGGACATTGTTGTGGGAGCCAGGTATGATTCTTATTGAAATACAACCTCCAGTAAAATACTGAGCTGTTCTGTGGACTCATTAGCTGCACTGTAAATAATGTATGTAGTTTAGTGCAGATACCACAACATACCAATGATTACCGTTGTAAGTCAGTACAGCCTGCTCTATTTCTCCTCTGATCTCCGTTTCACTTTGTTATTCAGCCTTTCTGTCCAAATTGCAGAACCCTTATGGGCCACTGAGCCGTTTGTATTGGGACGGTATGATGGGTTGGCAGGAATTACCACCATGTGTGTGAGACATAATCAAAAGTTTAGTAACCCCTTGTAACTGCACAGTGAAAGAAAACAGCAGCATACGGATGAGCTCATCTCTTTGTCACTATGTTCTCTACTCCTAACAACATTTTCCTTTTAAACACCTAAACACAGAAGCACACATGATTGGCTTCTTGTGCTGCTTCTGCATCTTCAAGTCTTCGCACTGCTGTACAGTACTGCAAGAGGCTGATGCTAGGACAAATTAAGGTTCACTGCTTGTAATTTTTTTTTAATAAATGTGGTGACGTCTAATTAAAATAGAGCCTTTGTGCCCTTTTAATATCTGCATAGAATCCAGTTTTAATTTGCATGACAAAAACAAACAGATCATGCAAAGAAAAACCTGTTTATCTTCTGTTTAGTGATGGTATTATCCGAGTGTTTACAGAGAGCCAAGAGCGCACGGCTAGTGCTGAGGAATTGCAAGCATTTGAAGATGAACTGTCCCAAACAACTATAGATCCAAAAACTGGTGACTTGGGGGACATTAAAATAGAGGATCTTCCAGGAAAAGAGCACCTAAGTGAACCAGGTGAGTTAAGTCAGGACACATTTCGAGTTGTTAAAGCAGGTACCTTAAGGCTCCATTCACACCTGAGCATATCAATTTCAGGCGTTTTTTCTTTTTTTATTTTTGGGCTTTTTTCAGGCGTTTTTTGCAGGTGTTTGAAGGCAGGCATTGACCTCTAACAAAAACGCTTGTAATCAGCCAAAACAGAAGCTCATGTACTTTCTTGAGCTTTAGGCGTTTTGCTTCAGGAGACAAAAAGCTCAGATGTGAACAGGAGCCATTGAAATGAATAGTATTTTGCTTGTTGGGCGTTTTGAGACTTTAGAGATGAGAGTTTTACAAGCTGAAATACGCTCAGGTGTGAACAGGGCCTTAAAGTAATTATTTACTTAACTTTAAATAAACCCTGTTGTGTTTTTTAAAAAAAAAAACCTTAAAAAAAAAAAAAAAACAGAAGATCCTTTTTGCTCACCTGTCCCATTGCTTGATCTTCACTCTGTTCAAGAGCTACAGTCTTCATCAGAATCATTGCATTTGAATTGTTGGATACCCGTGTTCCCCCACTACATACTGTTATTCCATCCGTTGGCCCCTACATCACCACTATGTCCTTTTAGTGGTAATGATATGAGACAATGAAAAGAACCACAGCATGCAGTGTGGGACGTGGACATCGGACAGTCGTGAAAGTGTGTCAATGCAAAGAGGTCTTAGTTCTGCAAGAGAGTGAAGAACAAAGGAAAGAGTGGTGGGACAAAAGACTATAAAGGTCTTAGTTTGCAGGTGTAGTGGTATCAATCATATATCAAGAAATGCAAATGAGTATTACCATGCTTAACCACTTGACCTTTGGAAGATTTATCCCCCCCCCCCCCTTCATGACTAGGCCATTTTTATTTATTTTTTTGCTATACGGCACTGCGTTACAATTACGCGGTCATGCAAATCTGTACATGAATAAAATTTCTATCTTTTTTTTTTTTTCCATAAGAAGAGCTTTCATTTGTTGTATTTGATCACTAATGTTTTTATTTTTTGCGCTATAAACAAAAAAAAGACCTACAATTTTGAAGAAAAAAAAAAAACAATTTCTCTTTCGTTAATTGACACCCAGCTCCTAATAATCTTAACCATTGGGTTATACTGCCCTCTACAGGAGTAGGACACTAGGCAGAAAAAAAGGTCTGGCTATGCCCATGGGCAGTTCCAGGGGTTATACTCCCTCTCTCTGCTATAGGCACTCAGTTGTTCACTGCCTAGTTAGAAGTGAGGACCTAGTTTCTTGCTGGGATCTATGGTTGTGGCAATTTCTTTTTCTTTTTAGATAACTTTTTCTCCTATATTTTTCCTGTGAGAGATCTACAATCAACTGCCGGACTGGGGTGGTTGTACCTGGTGGGGGCTCCTGCCAGCGCCCCCTGTCCTGCCTGGGTCTGTCCTTAAGGCCTGGGTTTCCTCCTTGGTCCCTGTAAGCCTCATGGGGCCTCCAATTTGTTGTAGCCTGTGTGTTTTATGCACAGCGGCCATGTTTGTATAGTCCGGCATTTTGCTGTGGTTTGCCATTGCAAATAGCGCCAGCCATGACAAGTGGAGCCCTGTGGGCGGCGGGAGCTCCTCCTCATCCCCTGGTGATGACTCCTGGATCCTTTCATCATTTCACTTCCTGATCGCCATGCGCATGTAGTGCAGATTATACTGGTGGCTGCAGGTGCCTGTTTCTGCTGGGGTGGGGAGTCTAGTGGGGTCCTCTCCCTCTCTGCTGAGGATCGCTTGGTGCTTGTGCCTGGTGACCGGGTGGTGTTGTCAGCGCGGTGGGGGTTGTTCCTTTGCAGTGTTTTACACTTTTTGTGGGGTCCACCTGGTGACTCATGGTGGCTTTGGAGTACATCTCCCCACCTGATCCCCTCCGGGTCCCAACCATCCATCAATGCACTGATGGCGGTCCTGGAGTCCTTTGTGTTTCAGGTGGAGGTGGCTTTCGGGTGACGGGCTAGCAAAAAGTGCCCCTGGTGCAAGACAAGTGGGTCCACAAAGTAATTCGGTCCTGCTACAAGATCGAGTTTCGCTCTTGTCCCCCGGCTATGTTCTTTCCTTTCAACTTGCGCCTGTTCCTTGACCGCTTACAGGATCTGTTTGGGGCGGTACAAGACCTGTTACTTCAAAAGGTGATTGTCCCGGGTACGACTTTGGAAAGTTTTTAGGGTTTTTACTCAAACCTGTTTACAGTCCCCAGGACGGAAGGCAAGGTGCGTCCAATCCTGGACCTCAAGGAGCTGCACTGCTTTGTGCGGGTGCAGAAGTTCAGGATGGAGTCCATTCATCCCTGCATCAGGGGGATTTTCTTGCCTCTATCGACATCAAGGGAGTCTACCTTTACATCCAATTTGTGCCAGTCACCAGCATTTCCTCGGCTTTGCTGTGGGAGAGGAGCATTATCAGTTTGTGACATTACCCTTTGCTCTCACCTCTGTTTCTCGAGTCTTCACACAAGTGTTAGCCCCTGTGCTAGCCTTGTTACGCGAATGGGGGTCGTGGTACTGGGTTACTTGGGATATCGCCTTCTGCGAGCGAGGTTTCCTTCTTCTCTGGTGGAAAACCTGGAGATCACAATAAAAACTCTGCAGGAATTTGGCTGGATTTTGAATTTTGTCGGCTCTGGTTCTGTCCACGAAGCTGGACTTATCGGGGCCTTACTTTGGACTCTGCCTTAGCCAGAGTGCTCCTTCCTTTGGACAAACTCCAGAAATTGCAGGCTTCAATTCGTCCCCTGCTGCCCAGTAGATGGTAATCCCTCTGGACTTGCATGCAGGTGCTGGGCCTGATGGTGTCTACTTTACTTTCAAGGTTGTTTGCACAGTTCCATACGAGGTCCCTACAGGGAGATTCTGACCCAATGGGACAAGACTCTGCAGTCTCTGGACAATCAGATCTGGCTGAGTCGGGGACGGAAGGAGTCCCTGATATTGTGGCTTAATTCTCCGGTGCTTCGGCTGCGCAAATCCTTCCTCCCCTTGTATAAGACAGTGGTCACCACAGATGCCAGCCTGTCCTCGGCAAGCATTCTGCTCAGGGGATCTGGACGCTGGAAGAGTACAGACTGACGATCAATGTCTTGGAACTCTGAGCGCTCAGACTGTGTCTGGACCATTTGACAGTCTTCAGGGTTGTCCAGTGTTTATTCATTCGGAAAATGTCACGGCCGTGGCTTATGTCAATCACCAAGGGGGCACAAGAAGTGTCCTGGAGGCTCTAGAGGTAGCTGGCATTCTAAGGTGGGCAGAACGGTTTGTTCCAGCCCTCTCCATCGTACACATTCCTGGGATGGAAAACTGGCCGGCAGATTACCTCAGTCGGCAAGCGTTGGACCAAGGGAAGTGGTCCCTTCATTCGGAGGTCTTTCATCAACTGTGTCTCCAGTGGGGCACCCTCGAGGTGGATCTGTTGGTGTCTCGGCTCAATGGAAAGGTGCAGAGGTTTGTGGCTTGGTTAAGGAATCCTCTGGCGGATGCCACAGACGCGCTGGTGGCCCAGTGGGGTCAGTATTGTCTGATTTACACCTTCCCTCATCTCAAGCTTCTTTCAAGACTTCTACGCAGGATCGAGGAAGAGGGGATTCCATTCATCTTAGTGGCCCTGGACTGGCCTCGCCGGGCTTGGTACGCCAGTCTGGTGCGGCTGGTCGCCGATGTTCCTTGGAAGTTTCCTCTCAGGGAGGATCTGCTGTCCCAAGGACCGATCTTCCATCCTGCTTTACAGTCGCTGGCTTTGACGGCTTGGCTAGTGAACGCCAGGTGCTGAAGGATAGGGGTTTATCTGAGTCGGTGATTCCTACCCTGTTGAAAGCTATGAAATTTACCAGGAAGATCTACCATCGTACGTGGAAGACATACATTGCGTGGTGTGAGTCTCTTGGCGTTCATCCTCGCTCCTTCTCGGTGGCACGGATCTTGACCTTCCTTCAACCGGGGGTTTAACAGAAATTGACCTTGAGTATCATCAAGGGCCAGGCGTCTGATTTGGTTGTCTTCTTCCAACGACCTATGGCCACTGGTGCTTTTTGGTCCTCCAGAAGCCTCCCTTTTGAGAATCTTCGGGAGATTCCCCTGCTTATGCTATCACCTCTGCGCACAGGGTGTCGGAGCTGGCGGCGTTATCCTGTCGTTCACCTTACCTGGTGATTCACAGGGATAAAGTGGTTCTTCGCCCCTGTCCCTTGTTTCTTCCAAAGGTTGTGATTTTCATTAGAATGAAGGCATTGTGTTGCCTTCCCTGTGTCCCAGGCCTAAACATCCGAAGGAAATTGCCTTGCATACCTTGGATGTGGCCCGGGCAATAAGGGTGTACCTAGCAGCTACGGAGTCTTTCAGGAAGTCAGACTCTCTATTTGTGCTCACGGATGGACCTCTTAAAGAGTTGTCTGCTTCCTCTGCGACCATTTCCAAATGGATTAGACTGACAGTGATTCTGGCCTATTCCATCAGGTGTCTCGTTCCTCCTTTCCCTGTCAAGGCGCACTCTACTAGAGCGCTTGGTGCCTCCTGAGCTTTCCGTCATCGGGTGTCAGTGACAAAGGTTTGCAAGGCAGTCACCTGGTCATCGGCGCACACTTTCACAAAGTTCTATCAAATGGATGTGTTGACATCTGCGGATGCTTCTCTAGCCCACAAGGTTTTGCAGGCTGCTGTTTAAGAGGACTTGATCCTCTTTGAGGGTTTGTTTTTTTAAGGTGGGCTCCAGTTGGTTTGGTTGAGCTCCTGTTTAATTGGTTGGCTATAGTTTGACCTTGGGGATTTCTTTTTCACTGTTCCCACCCCTCATGTTTTACACTGCTTTGTGACGTCCCAATGGTTAGGAATATTAGGAGCTGTGTCCGTCAATGAACGAAAGAGAAAATAGGATTTTTGACTTACCGTAAAATTCTTTCTCTGATGTTCATTGACGGACACAGCACCCAACCCTCTGTGGAGTTGTAATTCTCCTGACACTGCTTGTAACTAAACTGAGTACCTATAGCAGAGAGAGGGAGTATAACCCCTGGGACTACCCATGGGCGTAGCCAGATTTTTATCTGCCTAGATTTGTGTCTGCCTAGTGTCCTACCCCTGTAAGGGTCAGTATAACCCAATGGTTAAGAATATTAGGAGCGGTGTCTGTCAATGAACATCAGAGAAATGGATTTTATGGTAAGTCAAAAATCCCATTTTTTTTTACTTTCTGCTATAAAGGACATCCGATAAAAATATAAAAAAAAAAAATATATAATTTCATTTCTGCTACCTATTTTCGTTACAATCCCAACAAGCGTATCTTGACTGGTTTGTAAACCAAAGTTTTATAGCTTCTACAAACAGCGATCAGTGACTTTTATAGCGGGACTGCGATATTGTGGTGGACAATCTGACACTTTATGAGAACCAGTGACACGAATACCGTGATCAGTGCTAAAAATATACACGGTCACTGTACTAATGACACAGGCTTAAATGTATACCTAACCAGTGTTTGTGTGTGCTAGTTGCTGCTTTCACTAAGGGAAACAAAAATCAGCACGTCCCTGCTGACTGAACAAAGCTCTGTCTTGTTTACGTAGACAGAGATCTGTCCTGTCTTCTTCCTCGCCGATCAGCAGGTGTTGGCGGTCATCCATTGGCCAGCACCCGCTTATCGGCTTGTGCTGTGACTAATCACAGCACAAATATTGCGCGTGCCTCCCTCCCTGGAAGGGTAGAATCGTGTGCGTGTGTGCATATATATATATATATATATATATATATATATATATATATATATATATATATATATATATATATATATATATATATATATATATATATATATATATATATATATACACACACCACACACACACACACACGTGATTCTGCACAGCCAGCCTGCACTGTAGCAATAAAGTTAGTGTGTGGTCAGCAACTGGTTAAGAACAGCTGACATAAGATCAGTTAGTATTAGAGAGAATATATTATAGAGCACAATAAACTTGCTCAGAGAGAGATCAGCAGTGTCTCAAAGCAAAGCAAAAAGTAGAGCCTACATTTGAAATAAGCAAATATGGCTGCCCAATGTACAAATATGTTTTATAACCTGTACACAGTACCTAGGATTGTAAAAGATTGACAGTATTAAGGTTGTATATATTGATCTAGATGTATATATTGATCTAGATGTATATATTGATCTAATATATATATATATATATATATATATATATATATATATATATATATATATATTGTATCTCACAAAAGTGAGTACACCCCCTCACATTTCTGTAAATATTCTATTATATCTTTTCATGTGACAACACTGAAGAAATTACACTTTGCTACAATGTGTAGTAGTGAGTGTACAGCTTGTATAACAGTGTAAATTTGTTGTCACCTCAAAATAACTCAACACACAGCCATTATTGTCTAAACCGCCGGCAACAAAAGTGAGTACACCCCTAAGTGAAAACGTCCAAATTGGGCCCAAAGTGTCAATATTTTGTGTGGCCACCATTATTTTCAAGCACTGCCTTAACCCTCTTGAGCAAGGAGTTCACAGAGCTTCACAGGTTGCCACTGGAGTCCCCTTCAGCTCCTCCATGGCAACATCACGGAGCTAGTGGATGTTAGAGACCTTGCGCTCCTCCACCTTCCGTTTCAGGATACCCCACAGATGCTCAATAGGGTTTAGATCTGGAGACCTGCTTGGCCAGTCTATCACCTTTTACCCTCAGCTTCTTTAGCAAGGCAGTGGTCATCTTGGAGGTGTGTTTGGGGTCGTTATTATGTTGGAGCACTGCCCTGCGGCCCAGTCTCCGAAGGTAGGGGATCATGCTCTGTTTCAGTATATCACCGTACATGTTGGCATTAATTATTCCCTCAATGAACTGTAGCTTCCAGTGCCGGCAACACTTATGCAGCCCCAGACCATGACACTCCAACCACCATGTGGTACAAAGATTAATGCCGCACTATGGTAATACAATATGTCCAAAAAATAACCAAAAAGTGCTGCTGTGCATAAATCAAAATGATTTAGGGAGATGATGTGCAAAAATGTAAACTGCGCAAAAATTGGTGTGGCCAACCTCGTGGGATGGTCAGTGCAACAAAGATTGAAATGAATATTCAAAATATTATGTATATATAAATTAACCTCCAATGGTGATTACAACCCAGTGAAATAAATAATTGGAATAAATATATATAAATAAATACAATAGAATAGTGCTGAATTGATAATCCAAAATGGTGTTGCAATAAATTAAATAAAATAAACAATAGTCCCAATATGTGTTCAGCAGGTAGCCAGTGAAAGTTTCAAACGACAGCCAAATAAAGTGCTCAAGTGCTAGAAAAGCAAACACATGCTGCAGTAGTGCGATGCTAAAGTGGCTCCTCTCCCCAAGAGTGATTCCACTTACCGGACGGCGTGGACCCCTAGGCCATACGGCGCAAGGGTCTCACAGGCAGAGTCCGGTATATATTCCGGGCAGTTATCCTTGAAACCGAGTTGGTAACCAATATGAGTGTCCTAGGTTCTCTCACCGGATAGTGGCCATATAGGGGAAGAAAGGGATACCGATAGCGTAATCATAGTTACATAGTTACATAGTTACATAGTAGGTGAGGTTGAATAAAGACAATAGTCCATCCAGTTCAACCTGTGTAGGCATGTGTGGCTGTAATCATCTCCCATACCCCTGAATGTTCTGATCCTTGAGATGTAAGTCTAAGAGTCTTTTGAAAGCCACCATACTACCCGCAGAAACCACCTCTTGTGGTAGAGAATTCCACAATCTTGTTGCCCTAACAGTAAAGAACCCCCCGCGTTGCCTGAGGTTAAAACGCTTCTCCTCTAATCGCATTGTATGCCCTCGAGTCCTCATGCAATCCCTTCGAATGAACAGCTTTTTTTCTAAGCTGGGATCCCCATTAAGATATTTATAAATTGCTATCATGTCCCCCCTCAGACGTCTCTTCTCCAGGGAGAATAAATCGAGCGATTGTAGACGCTCTTCATAGTCAAGGTCCTCCAATCCCCTAATTAGTTTAGTTGCCCTTCTCTGGACTCTCTCCAGCTCCAACACATCCCTCCTGAGGACTGGCGACCAGAACTGGACGGAATACTCCAGATGCGGTCGGACCAGAGTTTTATAAAGTGGAAGGATTATAGTCTTATCTCTGGAATGCATCCCTTTCTTTATGCATGCTAATATTCTGTTGGCTTTGGAAGCTGCCGCTTGACATTGCATGCTGTTTCCTAATCTATCATCAACCAATACTCCCAGATCCTTCTCCATTTTTGATTCCCCCAAGGGCTCCCCTCCTAACGTGTATTGTGATTTTATGTTTTTAGTCCCCAAGTGCAAAACCTTACACTTCTCCACGTTAAACCTCATTTGCCATGTCGTTGCCCACTCTGTTATTTTGTCCAGGTCATTCTGCAGGATATCTGCTTCATGTTGTGAAGTTATTGCCCTGCCCATTTTTGTGTCATCTGCAAAAACTGATATCGAACTACTGATCCCGACCTCAATGTTGTTTATCCTGCTACAAATACGTTTATTATTTTGCAAAACAAAGTATAAAACTCACATTTCGTATGGAAAAGACAAGCGATGGGTTTACAAGGTGGTAGATCCTCTTTGGATGACGGTGCGCAGCAGGGCTTGGCTCTGGCATGCGTTCCACCGCTACCGGAAGTGACGTTGCTACGGGCGTAAGCCACCTGGCTACCTGCTGAACACATATTGGGACTATTGTTTATTTTATTTTAATTTATTGCAACACCATTTTGGATTATCAATTCAGCACTATTCTATTGTATTTATTTATATATATATTTATTCCAATTATTTATTTCACTGGGTTGTAATCGCAATTGGAGGTTAATTTATATATACATAATATTTTGAATATTCATTTCAATCTTTGTTGCACTGACCATCCCACGAGGTTGGCCACACCAATTTTCGCGCTGTTTACATTTTTGCACTCCAACCACCATGCTTGACTGTAGGCAAGACACACTTGTCTATGTACTCCTCACCTGGTTGCCGCCACACACACTTGACACCATCTGAACCAAATAAGTTTATCTTGGTCTCATCAGACCACAGGACACATGGTTCTAGTAACCCATGTCCTTAGTCTGCTTGTCTTCAGTAAACTGTTTGCGGACTTTCTTGTGCATCATCTTTAGAAGAAGCTTCCTTCTGGGATAACAGCCATGCAGACCAATTTGATGCAGTGTGTGTGGCGTAAAGTCTGAGCACTGACAGGCTGACCCCCCCCCCCCACCCCTTTAACCTCTGCAGCAATGCTGGCAGCACTCATACATCTATTTCCCAAAGGCAACTTCTGAAAATGACGGTGAGCATGTGCACTTAACCTCTTTGGTCGACCATAGCGAGGCCAGTTCTGACTAGAACCTGTCCTGGTAAACCGCTGTATGGTCTTGGCCACCCTGTTGCAGCTCAGTTTCAGGGTCTTGGCCATCTTCTTATTGCCTAGGCCATTTTTATGTAGAGCAACAGTTCTTTTTTTCAGATCCTCGGTAAGTTCTTTGCCATGAAGTGTCATGTTGAACTTCAGGTGACAGGTGTGAGTAAGAGGGATAACACCAAATTTAACACACCTGTTCCCCATTCACACCTGAGACCTTGTAATACTAATGAGTCACATGACGCCGGGGAGGAAAAATGGCTAATTGGGCCCAATTTGAACATTATCACTTAGGGGCGTACTCACTTTTGTTGCCAGCTGTTTAGACATTAATGGCTGTGTGTTGTTATTTTGAGGGAACAGCAAATTTACACTGTTATACAAGCTGTACACTCGCTACTTTACATTGTAGCAAAGTGTCATTTCTTCAGTGTTGTCACATGAAAAGATATAATAAAATATTTACAAAAATGTGAGGGGTGTACTCACTTTTGTGAGATACATGTATGTGTGTGTGTATGTAATATATAATATTGCATAGTACATTACCTAATAAAAATATAAAAAGACTATGGTTTCCTTTCAATGGAGTTTGTCAAAATATTCACATTTTATTAAAAGTTGAATTATTGGGGTTTATTGTTGCTGTATGTTTTGACTTTTGTTAAGCATGATAGGGTTTTTAATTTTAATGACAAGAGACTCCTACATTCAGGTGTATTTAGTTCTTCTGAAACCATCTCTATTTTACCAAAGGTTACAGTAATCATTTTGTCTGTTTTTTTTTTTTTTTATAGGTACTAAAGAAGGGCAGACCCGTTTAGTAAATGAAAATGGTAAAGTGGAGGCGTATCAATGGAGTGTTAGTGAGGGACGCTGGATCAAGATTGGAGATGTAGTTGGTTCTTCAGGAGCTACTCAGCAAACTTCTGGGAAAGTCCTGTTTGAAGGAAAAGTATGAACCTACTTTGTTTTGCATAAAATATTTTTACAGAGAACTTTTTAGAGAACTTGAAAGAAATATATAAAAAACATTGCTAGTATCATATAGACATATATATGCAAAAAATCAAAATAAACTTATGTAATCAATATAAAGTGTCTTGTGCTCCAATCTTCTTAAAAGTGCTGAAGTCTCCACATAAATTCATTCCGTGATGTGACACACAACACACACACACACACCCCTTTTGTGTCCCTCCTTACCTGAAACAATGGACCCCGCCCCCAGCTTTTTAGTCTGGGAGTCAAACGGGCTTGGTCTAAATAACTGGTGGGTCACAAGGAATGGATCTAGAACTCCCCACCCCAGTAGCCTCCAAGATGTTCCAATAATCGTCAAGTGCAGAACAAAGAGAAGGAGCCAATAGTGAAGTACCTTTCAGGTTGCAGTTTAATAGCGCAATAAAAGCATACTTACAAAATGGTAGTAGTAAAACGGCATGTAAACAGCAATATGCTTCTGTGAACCCTGTAACCACCATGCGTTCCTCGGCAACGCAGGGTGATTACGGCGTTCGCTGAAGCATATTGCTGTTTACATGCTGTTTTACTACTACCATTTTGTAAGTATGCTTTTATTGCGCTATTAAACTGCAACCTGAAAGGTACTTCACTATTGGCTCCTTCTCTTTGTTCTGCACTTGACGACTATTGAAACATATTGGAGGCTACCCAGAGTTGTTGATCTGTTCCTTGTGACCCATCAGTCTTATTTAAATCAAGCCTGTTTGACTCCCAGACTGAAAAGCTGGGGGTCCATTGTTTCTGGTAAGGAGGGACACAAAAAAGGGTGTGTGTGTAACATCATGGAATGAATTTATGTGCAGCACTTGTAAGAAGATTGAAGCACAACAGCACTTTATATTGATTACATCCGTTTTTTGGACTCTTTGTATGGTGTGTGTGTGTGTGTGTGTGTGTGTGTGTGTATATATATATATATATATATATATATATATATATATATATAATGTGTATGTCTATATAATGCTAGCGCTGTTTTTTTTTTTTTTTTTTAATGTATTTCTTCCATGTTTACAAGTGATTTACGCTTGGTGCACAGCTGCTTCTAATAATTCCTTTTTCACTTTCATTTCACTATAGCGCGAGTATTTTTTTTTCTTTTTAATATTTACAGAGAACTTGTCAACATACAGCTTACCATGGGCGGACTGACCATTTGCGCAACTTGGGCACTGCTCGAGGGCCTGGGATCAGTAGAGGGCCCCATGAGCCTGGAAAGTCGCACTCTCTAGTCTCTAGGAAGGGTGTCCCACTACAGCTCAGTCCCAGGGTTTGTCAGTAGCCATGTCATTGCTTCTAAATACATACACCGCTGGGCGGTTTATGTATGTATTAAGTTCCAAATCTTCTGTCTCCCCACTTGGTGGCCTCCTGCACGCTAGCTTTGTGTGACCCGCTCAGTCGCCATTATCCAAACTCCGTATAATGAAAAGTGTAAACTCGCCACCTAAACACATTATACAAAATAACATTCCTTAATAGAAATATAAGAGCAGGGGTATTTGCATGGTGCCACAATTTTATGATTATTTAGAGAACTGTTTTATGTTTATTGAGGATTTTGTTTTTGTTTTTTTTATTATGTACTAGTACACACGAGGAGAAAATTTGACAAAAAAATACCGCTTTAGAAGCAATCGTACAATAATTTGAATGTTGGTACACAGCTTTCAAGAATCTGAAGGGACAAACCCGAAATACCAGACCATATGATTTACGTTTAATCGGTACAGTTTTCGTACAACAAAGAAAATCAGATGAGCAAGACCATGCATGCTCGGAAACCAAAGAATACATTACTATACAAAACAATACATTAAATCGCCTCCCAAGTTGTGTACTGCCATACGAGAATTTTCATAAGTTTAGTAATCTTTATTTTCGTTATGAGACTAGCATGCAAAAAAAAAAAAAAAAAAACGATAATTTGTCCGATCTCATCGGGTGTAAATTCTACAGGTGCGACCAAGCAGGGGCGTGCTTTTCATGCATCATATGTAGGGAAGCCCATTTATTTCAATGGGCTGCTCTACACACAAGCAACATGAAAAGTCCAGTATGGTTCGCATGTTTCTAAACGCATGGGGTGACATTAACAATTAATAGAATTGCTGTGCTTCTGCTGATCTGGATTTCTCTCACCCCCCTGGACCGCCACCCCCCATAGTGCTGCTGCCTTCAATCTTTTCCTCTCCCACCAGCAGCAGTTGCGGGCATGCAAGGGGATCTTCAAGATGAAGAGCAGGATAGAGGCGAGAAAATATGTAATTTACCAGCCCCTTCCTTTTCTGAGTGAACACAATAAGTGATCAGTACTGATCACTCGCTATATTCATTCATAACTGAGTAAAGTAACTGTTTACTATGCTTCAGTTCATGAATGGATATGGGCCTCTGTCTCCTATTCATTCATCTGCAGTGCAGCTGAGGGTGCATAGAGAAAGGGACTCAGGACACATTCCCCAGTTTCTTTCTGTCTCAAAAGTAAGTCTGTTTAGATGCCCGATATCCCACCGAAGCCACCCAACAGCATTGTGAAAAATATTATTAAAATTATTTTAAAAACATTTAAATAAAATATACATTTTTAAAAAATTTGACTTGCATTTGCAATTGGACTAAAAATCCTCAACCAATATGTGGCATTATTTAGGAACACCCACTGTGTGCCGCAGGTCACATTCTCCCTGGTAGGGGCCCCAGTGAATTTCTTTGCCCAGGGGCCCATGATGCTGTTAAGGTGGCCCTGCCCTTGAGAGGCTCCTGGTACCTTTTCTGGGTCACCAGCTTTAAGTCTCCTGCCACTCTGCATGTTGCCAAGTTAGGTGCCCTTCCACTCAGCCCTGCCGCATTAATGTTGCATCAGAAAGAAGGCTGCAGTGCGGCTGCCATCTTTAAATCTGGGGGCCCCATGGTCCCCTAGTGCCTGAGGGCTCCCTGAGTTGTCAGTCCGGCCCTGCAGTTTACTATGCAGCCAGTATACCGTAAAGCCCGTTTAAAGTGATCCTAAAGTCTTGTTTGTTTTTCTTTAAAAATAAACATGTTACTTACCTGCTCTGTACAGTTGGTTTTGCATAGAGTAGCCCAGATCCTCCTCTTCTCGAGTCCCTGGCTTGCGCTCCTGGCCCCTCCCTCCTGTGGAGTGCCCCCACAGCATGCAGCTTGCTATGGGGGCATCCGAGCCGCAGCTGTGTGTCCATTTAGACATAGAGCCATGATTTGGCCACGCCCCTCTCTCTCCTGATTGGCTAACTGACTTTGACAGCAGCAGGAGCCAATGACACCCCTGCTGTGTCTCAGCCAATCAAGAGAGAGAGTCCCGGATGGCCGAGGCTCTCGTACAACATCGCTGGATCGAGACAGGGCTAAGGTAAGTATTAGGGGGGCTGCTGCGTACAGAAGGTTTTTCATCTTAATGCATTAAAGTGGATGTAAACCTGATTCATGAAATTTGACCTAGGCACATATATCTACAGTATTTTCTTATTTTTCTCCAAAGTCCTGTAGCGCTCCATTTTTCTGTTATCCGCATGAAAACTTTTGACAAGTTCTCTCAACTTAGATAGAACCAGGCTGAATTTTGTGTCCGGTGGGGAAATAGATTAGCAGAGAGCTGGTCTATTCAGAGCACATTCCTTTCTTCCTCTGCCTATGTGGAGGGGGGGGGGGGGTGCCTTTCCTCCAATCAGCTTTCACACAGTGTATACCAGCACAACATTCATAGTGCTGAACAGGAAGAAAACCTTTCTAACACTATATGTGAACTTTCTAAGGAATATATAAAGCTGAACACAGCAGATATGCATGTAAAACTTATGTAGGGAGATTTGTTTCATAACGGTGTATAATCTGAGGCTGTTCACTTCACTGGGCATATATGAGGGTTTACATCTACTTTAAGATAAAAAAAAAAAAAAAACCTTCTGCCTTTACAACCACTCTAAGGCCCCTTTCACACAGGCGGACCGTTCAGATCCGCCTGTCCGTTTTTTTTGGCGGATCTGAACGGTCCTCCCATGCATTCCTATGGGGCATCGGATGTCAGCGGAGACATGTCCGCTGACATCCGACCCGATCCGATTCGTCAAATCTGGACGGATGGAAACCCTATTTTCCATCCTTCCAGCGGATCGGATGGGATCGGGTGAGAACGGACTGACGGTCCGTTAACATCCGATTTCCCCCATAGAGATGCATGGGGAACTGTCAGCTGTGTCTCCGCACACAGCGCGGAGACACAGCTGTCCTCCTGCTGCTCAGCGGGGGATCGGCGGCTCGATCCCCCGCTGAGAAAAACGGACTCCGTCCAGCGGACGGAGTGTGTGAAAGAGCCCTAAGGCTTCCTCACCAGTGATTTCACTCAGCTATTTAGGCACCATTCCAAGTGCTTCTATGATCACATCTGACAGATTCTCTTGCTTTTCCAGGTCTTCTGTAATGACCTAATTCTATGTTCTTGTATTGCATAAAGCAGTCATTTTGTATAGGTAGAATGTCTGAACAGTGTTTTTGTTTTCTCAGGAGTATGATTATGTTTTCACAATTGATGTAAATGAGAGTGGGCCTTCACACAAGCTGCCATACAACATTACTGAAGATCCATGGCTTGTGGCACACAATTTCCTGCAAAAAAATGACCTGAACCCAATGTTTTTAGATCAAGTTGCCAAATTCATCATTGATAACACTGGGGGACAGACCATATCTGCTACACCTGCTGGATTCTCTGATCCCTTTACAGGTAAATGTGGCTGGAGACATTGTTTAGGCACTCAAGTGTTCTGTGAATCCTCATGAGTATTAATATGAGCTCTTCAGCTTTTTAGTGAAAGTGAATTGCTGTCTCCTCTGTGTAAGTTGTCTTAACCCCACCTTGATACTACAAGTAAAATTTGATGTCATTTATTATTATCCTTAATAAAATGTTACCCTGTTGAGCATAAGGCATATTTAGTCCTTTTCATCATTCTGTGCAAGAGTTGTCAAATGACAGACCTTTTTTTTTTTTTCAAAATAGAGGAATAGATATTTAGTAGACCTGATCGGATGTCCTCCATTCTGCGAAATGTATTCATCTATAAAGCCAATATGCACTCTTTTATAGGTGGTGGTCGCTACATCCCTGGAAGTTCATCTGCTTCTGCTTCTGCTGCTGATCCATTTACAGGTAAATAAAATGCTTTAACTCCTTTCCAACCCATAATCTGTTTATTAAAGCCTTGTATTTTTTTTTTTAAATAACATGTTATACCTACCTGCTCTGTGCAATGGTTTTGCATAGAGCAGTTTGGCTCCTCCTCTTCTCGGGTTCCCCCGCCGGCGCTCCTGGCTCCTCCCTCCTGCCAGGTGCCCCCACAGCAAGCAGCTTGCTCTTCCGGGCACCCATGCAGGTGTGCTCCCAACCCGCGGCTCTGTGTGTCCATAAGCACACAGAGCTGCGACTTGGCCTGCCCCCTCTGTCTCTTGATTGGCTTTTGGCAGCAACCAGTGAGCCAATCAGGAGTACGAGTCAAGGCTCAACCCAGAGAGGCAAGGCTCTCGTGGACATCGTTGAATCGAGAGGGGGCTCAGGAAAGCATTTGGGCGGACTGCTGCACACAGAAGCTTTTTTACCTTCATGCATAGAATGCATGGAGTAAAATACCTTGTGCCTTTTAAACCACTTTAACATTCCCCAGCAGATATCCCCTGACAGGGATGCATTATTAAACATCCTTTGTTTGAGAGCCAGTAGCCAATGATGCATGAATGATAGCTCCTAGTTCCAATTGCTGGGGTCACCACTGACAATCAAGATCCAGTCAGAATGGTTCCTGATTATGTAATTTATTGTCCCTTTAAAACATAGCAATCACATGCAGGGTGAAGACTTCTGGTTTTTTTTTTTTTTTTTTTTTTGCACGTTTGTCAGCATATAATAACAGTAAAAGGTGTTTTTTTTTTTTTTTTTTGTAGTTTACTAAATGTACAAACTTTTTAATATGTCCTTAAAAAAAAAAAAAAAAAAAAAGAGCATCTAGGCATTATTGACCACTGGCAATCAGTTACACTATATTTTGGGATAAACATGCTCTTCTACTAAAAGCTGAATTTGAACAATGAACCTCTGACACACTACAGCTTAGACAGAATAATGGTGCTTATTGGTACTTTTTAGCTGTGTTGCTTATCAGGAAAACTCACTTGATTCCCCCATCAACACAGACAGTGTTGATGCGGGAATCCCTCCTGCCGAGCCATTGTCTTCTCACGGCAGAAGGCGGGGGAAGCCGTCCCCGGAAGAAGACAGTGATTATTGCTAGTGGCTATAGCAGCTGCTAGCAATAGTCACAGGTAGAAATCAGCAGGCTGGTTGTAACCAAGTTGATCAATTTGGTATATTCAGCATTCTCATACATGGTTCCAATCTCGGCTGGTTCCTGCTGAACCAGCCAAGATTCAAACCGTTTATGGCCTGCCTAAGACTAGCTAGACTTGTAAAGAAAAAAAATATTATGAACTGTAGTCTGCAGCTTGAGTAGTGGTGTATAATGTTTCTCTATATGAAGCAAATAAGACTTCCTAGTTTTACTTTTAAGCCAGCCATAGACTGTTTGAATTCTGCTGCACCGGCCAAGATTTGAACCATGTATGAGCAGGCTGAATGTATCCAAGCTTGATCGATCGATCATCTTGGGTACAACCAACCTGTCGGATTTTACATCCGATTATTGCTAGCAGCTGGCTAGTAACAATAATCACGCGTTCATAGTTAACTTGACCTGCAGCCCTCACCAGTGTATACATCATGCTGGTCCAATCTTCTTTTCTATGGGACTGACTTCTGTCTTCTGAGTACAGGATGGTGGCAAGTATGCATCTGCAGTAGGGGGACAAAAAGGATCAGTACACTATGTCTAAAAGTGTGATTATGCTTTTATTACAAAACATCCACCTACTAGAGAAATTTGAAAACCAGAAGGAGTAGGGTTGTCCCCTCATCCATTTAAACCAGCCAGGACACACATTAATTACACAGGTTCTGAGGCTGATTAAGGTGGTAATTAAACTCAGTGCCTTATGTGCATTATATCCGCCTCAGAACCTGTGTAATCCATATGTGTCCTGGATTAAAGGCAACCCTACGAAGGAACTATTGCCTGTTTTAGTTTAAAGAAAATAAGTAAATTAACTCTATCCTTTTCACTACTTTATCTTTTTTTTTTTTTCTATGTATATATTTTTTTTTTTATTTGCTTGTGACATACTGTATCTGACTGGTTAATTCATGGGTGAATATAGCTTTCAATGAAATTGCTATCCTGGAGCTTTTTTTACAAGAATGTTAGCAAGTCAGTAATAGCCTGAAATTTGTGCCTTACAGGTGGTAGCCGTTATGTGCCTGGCTTCTCATCAAATTCGGTCCCCTCAGCTGCAGCAGATCCATTTACAGGTAACTATTCTCACCAAACATGCATAAAACTGTTGCTACAAATAAGATTTTTAGACTGAATTCATACTTTTGCGGTGCATAGGTGCATGCATATCATTTTGAATGAACTCTCAATGTACACAGGTTTCCAACGCAAAACACTACAATGCACAGCTGAATTACATCTGTGCTATGTAATTTGTTAAAAATGTGTTTTATAGAACACAAATCGCCCAACAAACTTGCAAATGGGTGAATTCTTCTTCCTTTTCAAGTCTGTGGAAGTCCTTTATTCCCTTTGCCCTCTGCCACAAGACTTAAGTGTGCAATTTTGTGATCTATGATGAAATGTTTTGTGTACACCTTATTTTATGATTTATCGCACAAGATTTAATCATGACTCGATTACTTTGGTTACAGTCTAATACCCCTTGTATGTACAATGTCTCACAGGTGGTTGTTATAAAATGTTGTTCTGTGTAATTTCTTGCAGGGAGGAATGCATATAGATCAGCTGCTGCCCAAATTCCAAATACCTACTTTCCAAAGAGAGAGCCTGTCACCTTTGACCAAGCAAACCCAGGGCAGATTTTGGGTGAGTGTTCAGTTACAGATTCAGCTAAAGTTTTTGTGAGGTTGCATATTTAGCCAATTGGCTGCAAATATTATATGGTAATTGTTTAACTCTGCCATTTTCATTAGTACTGCCAGTGTTTGGAATATTCACGAAGTACCTCAGTTGATGTACATTGGGTGACTTCTTTTTTTTTTTGTTTCTTAGTTTGCATAATTTCCGTGGGGTATATCTATAGCTCACAGAAAGCAACCCTAAAAGATTGCTTTCAGAGAATAGGAATTTGCCTAATGTTCCAAAAAAGATTTCTACTAGCCAGCCTTGCAAATGCCATTACTTCATCTCAGTACTCAAATATCAATAGGCTTTTCTAAAAGCAGTTTGTGTGGAACCAATCGTGTACATTTTTTATCCATTGTTTTAAAGGACCGGTGTACTTTATATATAATTATTGCTAAATCTCCCCCCCCCCCCCCACATTGTAAGATAAGCATATCCAAAGGGCTTGTTCACACTTGACTCAAAATGCTGATTCTCAACAAACGTTTGTCTCACGTTTAACGAGCATTAAAAACGCTCCCCCAAATGTCCTGTGCACGTTTTTAGTGCATTAAACCGCACCACAAACTCATATTATTACTGTAATGTTAATGTGCTGCAAACGCATGCCGTTGCATTTGCGGCACGTTACCATAGACTTGAATGGAAGGCATTAAAACGCTTCAACGCCTTCAAACTCAACATGAAGTTTCAATTTTGAAGCGATGCAACGCTATCGCTTCATGCTTTGATAATGTGACCAGCACTGTGCGCTGTCGATATTATCATTTAGCACTGTGCGCTGTCAATATTATCAATTGCATAGGAGCTTGAGGAGAATTTTATTAAAGCACCTCAAACTCCGGCTTTAAATGACAGTGGGAACACGGACTAAGGAGGATTGAAGATCTTTGCTATCCAGCCCTATTTAAAGTGGTTGTAAAGGCTCAAGGTTTTCTTTTTCTTCATGCATTCTACACATGAAGATAAAAAACCTTTTGTGTGCAGCAGCCCCCTAATACTTACCGGAGTCCTATTTTTTTTTTTTTTTTATTTCCCCCAGCAATGTGCACGAGAGCCTCAGTTCTCCAGGTACTCTCCCTCCTCATTGGCCAAGACAGCAGTGGGAGCCACTGGCTGTCAATCACAGCCGGTGAGCTAATGAGGAGAGAGAGGGGGGTAGCTGAGCTGCGGATCTGTGTGTGGATGGGCACACAGAGCAGCGGCTCAGGATTGGGCCTTCTTGAGTGTCCCCCATTGCAAGCTGCTGGTACTCAGCAGGAAGGAAAGGCCAAGAGCGCTGGTGGGGGACCCGAGAAGAGGAGGATAGGAGCTGCTTTGTGCAACACTACTGCACAAAGCAGGTAAGTATAACAACATGTTTGTGATTTTTAAAAAAATAAAATAGAGCTTATAATATCACTTTAAAGTGGAGTTCCACCCTATTTTTATACTTACCTCCATCTTCTCGCTCCGGGTCACCTGAAAAAGAAATGGATAATCGCATATTTTTTTTTTTTTTACTTACCTCGTAGCGAAGAAAAAATACTTACCTTACTTCCTTCTTCCTCCTTCCGCGGCCCGTCGTCACTTCCTGGCTCTGCAATGATTCCTGGGAGCTGAACGTCATAGCTCCCAGGAATCATTGCGCCTGCACCGGCCCCGACGTCAGTTCCGGGTCGCGCGCGTCATCCCCTTCTAAACAGTAGAGGGATGACGCGCGCGACCCGGAAGTGACGTCGGGGCCGGCGCAGAGCATCGTGGGACCAAAGAAGGCGGAAGAAGACGCCGAAGGGGATCTCGCTGGCTTCAAGCTGCCCACATCTGAGATGGCAGCGCTGGACAAGACGTTTGCAAGGTAAGTATTTGTCCTAACAGGTAAGTGCAACCCGGGACAGATCAGAGCTAGCCATTGTGGAATGCACTAGCCCTGACTGTCCCGGGGGTATTAAAAAAAAAAAAAAAAAAAAAAAATCCAGGGTGGAACTCCGCTTTAAGTCAGTGGAGACCGAGTGTGCATTTGCAGCCACATAAGTAGATTTTCATCTGACGGGCTTTAAACACTGGAGGAGGCTGCGGATCTGGAACTAAGGTAAATAAGCAATTGGTTGAGGGTTAGTAATGTTTTCAGTTTTAGCGATAGTTGTTATGAAGCTTCACTTTTCCAAAAAGACAATGGACAGAAAGAAATGTATTGTATTGTGTGCCTCTTTGACTCACTGTTTAACTTTGATGGTGATTTATATTGCCCAGTGAAGAGTATACTACTGTACTTTTGCAGCATTATATTTATTAACAGTATTATACTTATTAGAAATATTATACATCTGATATCTGTTTATCTTTTCTGTTAATTCTCATCCATATATAGGTAAACTAAAAGAACTGAATGAGACGGCTCCTGAAGAACACAAGCTGCCTGAGGATGATCTGATGAGACTTGACAAGCTCCTCTCTGTGATTGTTAACCCCTCTGGAGAAACAGCAACTGCTCAACAAGTGGACACGTTATGGAAAACAGTCAGATGGCCTGAAGGTGCAAAATATGTTTGCTTTTCTTCCATTTAGGAAGTTGGGCTTCTTTCTTTACATAGCCATTTGACATGTTGCATAATTTTTGATCAAAAAATTGCTTGTACCTTTTTGCTATTACGAGAAGGCTTGGGATTTAAATTCTATACATATTTATATTTTGTGTATTTCTCAGAAATCGTGATAGTGCCCAAGTTTGACCTCCGTTTCTTTGTATTGTTTTGGAAAGAGTGAGGATGAGTTGAGGTTTTTACTTCTGTCTGTGAACCAGTCTGCAATATTTCCCCTCATATTTCATCCCTGTGAGACCAGTACAAAAAAAAAAAGTAAAAATGAGCCACCAGAACGGGAAAGTACAGAAAGCAATAACACTATCAGAGGTTCTTGCTTTTACCTGCTCTGCTCAAATAAAAATGTGTTGTTTTTTTTTTGCTGTATCTGTCCCCAGTTACCATCGCCGCCTTCTTTTTTTTTTTTCTGTGACACTCTGTCACCAGGCCAGACTATAAGGAAAAATTTCTCAAGTAGTCACACAGTTGTAGAAAGAGGATTCTCTGTTTAGCCACACTAGCATGCCAGACTGCACACATAGCCAAGAAGATTAATCAACTGTATCCTGGTTAGGTTTCACAATTTCCTGTGTTGGATGGTGCTAAATCTTTGTCAAAATATCAGGTGCAAACTGGAAGTGGAAGCTCAAAAGCAGAACCAAGGAATAGCGTTGCATCCAGGGCCGATCCTGGGTGGGTGCACTGCGCCTAGGCGCCACGAGCTGAGGCAGAGGAGGTGTGCTGAAGCTCAAGTTTTAGAGTCCACCCCTCCCTCCTCCTGTCCTTATGTGTCTCAAACACAGCGGGCATCTCCTCCCGCTGTGACACAGTGCTTGGGTCTGAAATGCTGGGGTGGGGTGCCGCTGTAACAAAGTTCTGCCTCCTAGACCGGCTACTGTGAACGCTGATCCACTGCCGGGAAAATGGATCAGTGTGACCTGTATCGTAGGAGCTGGTCTAGGAGGTGGGACTTTGTTACAGTGGCTGTCCAGGAAATTCAAAAGCTCCATGGCACAGTGGGAGATTGCCGCTATGTGATCCAAGCACTGATAAGGCTGCCTTTGGTGGGCTGCCTTTGGTGGGCTGCCTTTGGTGGGCACTGGTGGGCTGCCTTTGGTGGGCACTGGTGGGCTGCCTTTGTTGGGCACTGGTGGGCTGCCTTTGTTGGGCACTGGTGGGCTGCCTTTGATGGGCACTGGTGGGCTGCCTTTGGTCTGGCAGTAGTGCTGTTGTAGACAGAAGAGATCTGGTCACTATAGTATGGCCGGAGGCACTTAAAATAATGTATCCTACAGCAAAAGTTCTGCATGAATAATCTACATACAAAATCTCTCCCACTATGCCTCCTTTAGGCACTAACCTGTTAATCTACCTGTTAAACACATTCACCTCCTGTTTGCTAATACACTTGTATGTCACGGTAATTAAAAATTTCTATAAGTGACGCTTAAAACTTTTTACAGGTTACCAGTTTAGAGTTACAGAGGAGGTCTTGTGCTAGAATTATTGCTCTTACACTAACGATTGAGGTGATACCCCGCATACCTATGGCGTCGCTCAGGTTCTCCAAGAGGCATAGAGATGAGTGATGGCCATCTTGGCCTCACTTGTCTTCCTGCACAGCAAACGGCCTCATAAGATCAATCCCGGGCTTTACCAATTGGTCAGATAAGCGCAGGAACAACTGGGAAGGGTGGGCAAATACGCCCACAGGACCACTTTTAGCTGAAGAAGAACCAGCCATAATAAAAAATGATACTGGGGATATGGCAGCTAATTGCTGCCATAACACCAGTGTTAAACGTCAAAGTAATGATGTGTTTTTACTATGTCCCGGTCGGCCTACATCTTGCTACAGTGCGGAGTCCAAAGAATGAGTAAACAGAATTTTAATACTAATGGATATTTTTTCTGGATTTTTTATTTATTTTATATTATGTAGAACATTTCTTGGGTGCTGGAGGCCATGAACTATGTGATTATTGCATGTATCAGTGTTAAGGCCCGTACATGTGGTACGAATATCGTAGAGAAAAAAACACTCTTCGGAGCAATCATCCAGTAATCTATTCGTTAGTAAACCGATTTCGAGAGCCAATCATGACAGTTCGTGCGAAAATATCCAAAGGGACAAATGTGAAAATTTTTCTCATAAGATAACAGAATGAATAATTTCAGTGTAAATAGTATTTGTACAAAAAAAAAACATGTGACCTAGACCGCACATGCTCTGAAATGAAAGCATACATTAAAATACATCACTTCCAAAGCTGCATTCTGTCTTACGAGAATTTTCGTAACTTTAGTAACCTATTTGGTTTTCATATGAGACTAGCCTGCAAAAAAAAAATAAATGGTCGATCACTCCGCCAATATTCTCATCTTGTGTACAAGGCTTTAGTTTTAGGATTGATTCTTGGGTTACTGTGATGCCCCTTGGTTTCTGAGAAACCGTTTTTGCAAAGGCATTTACCATACCTCTTACCAAATCAAGGTGAAGCCCCGCTTACTTCCAGTGCTAAGCTCTGCTCTTTTCATCCAACTGTCTAATGCTAGAGCCTCTACTCACTGATGTTCTGGCATTTAACAGAAACAAAGGTTGACCCCTATTGATAGCTTGGACCTAGCAACCAAAGGGTTAGAGAGCGATTCAAAGACTAGCACTTGCTAACACTAACAGCATTGTCACCTTAGACTTTTTAGACCAGCAAAGGGTTCACTTCAATAAAAAGAATAAACAAAGATCTGAAAGATTTTGATTTGTTACGTTACATAATATATATGCATCAACCTAATAATTTTGTTTTTTCTCCTCTTGCTTCCAGAAATTGTATTTCCAGCACTGGATGTTCTTCGAATAGCTATCAAAATTCCTACGATCAATGAAATGTTTTGCAGTGAAAATGGCAATCAGTTCATCAACTACCTCTTCCAAATAATGCGTCCAAGTGGCAGACAAGCCAACCAACTGCTTGTACTTCGGGCATTATGTAACTGCTTTGCCTGTGAGGCAGGTGAAAGACTTATGATGTCTCAGAGGGACACTGTCATAACAAAAGCCTTAGAACTAAAGTCAGTAAATAATAAGAATATCCATACTGCTCTGGCCACACTGATTCTGAACTATTGCACCTGTTTACATAAAGCCAGCGACTTGGAGGGGAAAGCTCAATGCCTGTCAGCCATCAGCACAGTTATGGAAGTTGTACAAGATCTTGAAGCTAGTTTCAGATTACTTGTGGCTCTTGGGACACTGGTCAGCAATGATTTAAACGCTGTGCAGCTAGCCAAGTCCTTGGGAGTTGATGCACAAATTAAAAAATACATGTCTGTCTCAGAACCCGCCAAAGTTCACGAGTGCTGCAAGCTCCTTTTGAATAATCTATAAAAATATTTTCATTACTACTGGCAGAGAAACTTGCTATGTAGTAACTTCCTACCATGTTGTACTACAAATAAACTGAGGGTAAATTGCAGTGGATTGAATGCTGAAAGCCTGTCTTGTCTTTAAATCTTAAATTAGCCCCAAATAAATTTTGCACTGAACATCTATTAGGAGTTTTCAATGTTTGCTTCAGGCATATGTGCATTGTACACTTTTGTCATTCACAGCCCAAGAAATCAAAGATCTTTTGTAGTTTTGTTGGGCTATGTGCAACTTGTTTACAGTTTGTATTAGAATGAATATTCTTGCTAGTGTAAAAAAGAAGTATTGTGGAAGTGTTTACATTTACAGGGTTGTCCAACCTTTTGACTTTCCTGGGCCACATTGGAAGAAGAGGAATGGTCTTGGGCCACATATAAAATACACTAACAAAGCATAGCTGATGAGCAGCGAAATTTAGGCAGATCACAAGTGAACGATAACTGATGAAGATAATGTACCTGAGTAATAAAACTTTCTTTTATGATAAAAAAATTACAAAAAAAAAAAAAAAAGTAAAAGCGGGCAACCTAAAACCAGTACGATATTTGACATCGTTTTTGATAAACAAACTCCTCAATATCTGTCTCGAAGGATGGAGTAGCAGTTAATTCTCAAGGTGCTCATTTGATATTTTGGGTCTAATTTTGCCCTTCGTGTGCTTCATTCTTGAAAATAGTTGCTCACAAATATAAGTGCTACCGAAAACCGATAACCTGAAAAAGGCGCGATTGTGAAGAGTGGGAGAGTTTCCTTTGAGAAGATAAAACATATAAAAATTGAGTAAAGAGACACTGTCAAATTTTTCTTTGGTCACAAGTGTTTGCTAAATGTATACGCATTTTTACAAAAATTCCCTCCAAAAGTCAACATTTCTAGGTAAGTTTATACAATTTAGTATTGGCCCGCATTCTTGGGCCGCAGGTTGGACACCCCTGGTTTAAAGTTTACTTCTTCTGATTGTCACCAACTAGGAAAACTTACTATGCAGATTCTTCAGGGTCAGGTGATGTCTTGGTAAAAAAAATGAATTACATGTTTGGAAATGTTGCCCAGCATGCTGTAAAATGTATGCCTTGGAAATAAAAATAAATAAATGGTCAGGTAAACCATGAGGTGGATTACTGAGGAAGAAGAAAATGGATCCCCTGAAATACACAACTACAAGTAGTGCTTTGTAAATAAAACACGTACCTGTTCTCTTTGTTGTGATCTGCCTAAACATGGTTAGCTTTAAAGCTGGTTCACGCTGAGGCGAAACGACTCCTTACTACTTCGGGGACGACTTGTGCATTACCATGCACCACGACTTCGGAGCGACTTGCAGGGACTTCACATAATGGAAGTCTATGCAAGTCGCTCCGAGGTCGCCCCAAAGTAGTACAGGACCCTTTCTCTAAGTCGGAGCGACTTGTGTCGCTCCTATTAGAACGGGTCCTGTAGCGGTCAATGGACCGCGAGGGAGCGCGACTTGTCAGGCTGACAAGTCGCCTGACAAGTCGCGCTAGTGTGAACCGACTCTAAAGGATAAGTTCACCTTTGGCAACATATTACATGTTCCACCCATTTTTTTGGTGGAACATGTAACATGTTCCCAATGCTGCACCCGTTGCTCCCTCCCTGTGACAGCAGTACGGGGAGAAGTTCCCCATACTAGCTGTCCGCTTTTTAAATCAGTGTGGCTGTGCGGAGCAACCCCCACACCGCTGCGTCATTTATTCAGAGTTCTGTGAATGAATGAACGAACGAACTACAGATACCGACATCCTTTGCGGATGTCGGCTTGTAGGTCTCAAACTACCACGGCGCTCCACAGCGATTCTTCCATGTCAGATTGTATCTGCTTGCCTTTAGAGGATGTACAACACACAGATACACTGACAGGTCTGCATTAGACCTGAATAGCACCAGCGATCTTTTGATCGCCGGTGCAATGCTTTACAGTAGGGGTATGGAATTAAAATTCACGGAGGTCCAGTAACTAAAATTTTCTTCCAGCAGCAGTCCGAATCGCATGTTTGATTCTTAATGGCACCTTGAAGCATTGGCAAACGCTGCTTGTATTCATGAGCACCAAACCAGCTTGGTGCAGCGCAATTTAAAAGAGTCGGGGGACTACTTTTTGTATGTTTCTGCGTGTAAGACAGCCCATTGAAATTAATGGGCTGCCTACATGCAGAACACAGGTGTAGCAATGTTATAAACCTAACCTCTACATTCCTGTCCTCAGCTCCTCCCCATCTTCAGATTCCAGTCCTAGGCCCCTTTCACAGCACCCTCGGCTTCCTCCACATCATTCACAGCAGTAAGGCTCGGTTCACACTATTGCGATGCGGGAAGGCTGCGAATTCGCAGCCTGTTCCCGCATCGCACACGCACCCCCGGCAGTTCACACTGCCATATGCGATCCGCTGGGGGTGTCAATGTAATCTTAACGACACCCCCAGTTTGATCGCATATCGCAGTGCGATCGTGCAGTTCGCACAGGATCGGATCGCACAAGTGTGAACCGCTGTGCGATCCGATCCTGATGCGGCAGCAAAAATGCCTCCTGTGCGTCTTTGCTGCGGGTGCGATGCGAATTTAGCCATACAAACTGTATGGCTAAACTCGCACCGCACAGCTGATCGCATGTCATGTCGGAGCAGTGCACTCCGACATGACATGCGAACCCGGCACACGCAGAAGTGTGAACCGGCTCTAACAGTTCTTTTTTTTAATGTCCTACCTATACAAGGCAGAAGGCGCATTAGTCTAGAGCAGACATTGGCAGCAGGACAGCTCTGCATGGATGGCTGGAGGCATGAGGCTGAAATCAGAATCAGGACAGCTCTGGAAGGAGGGCGGGATCTGCATAACTTTGGTAACCAGCTTGTGATTGCTTGCTAGCAGCCAATCACCTGCTAGTTAACTTGAAGTTCCGCCCTCCATCTGGCGCTGTACTGCCCCCAATATCAGCCTCATGCCTCCTGCTGTCCATGCGGAGCTTGAGGAGGATGACAGCAGGAAGGATGGCTGAGCGGGCTCCTAAATGGCAGGACCGTGGCCAGTCTGAATGGAACAGTGACTCGGGCCGGACGCGGACCGCGGGCTGCCATTTAGTGATGACTGCTTTACAGGCTGGAAAAATAAACGCAGATTTTTTTTTTACCTGCAAAAAGATGTGCGTTTACAGTGCCTTGAAAAAGTATTCATACCCCTTGGAATTTTCCACATTTTGTTGTGTTACAGCCAAAAACTTAAAAGTATTTTATTGGGATTTTATGTGATGGACCAACACAAAGTGACACATAATTGTAATGTGGAAGGAAAATGATAAATGTTTTTACAAATATCTGAAAAGTGTGGCCTGCATTTATATTCAGCCTCCTTTACTCTGATACCCCTAACTAAAATCTAGTGGAACCAATTGCCTTCAGAAGTCACCTAATTAGTAAATAGAGTCCACCTGTGTGTAATTTAATCTCAGTATAAATACAGCTGTTCTGTGAATCCCTAAGGTTTGTTAAAGAACTTTAATGAACAAATGGCATCATGAAGGCCAAGGAACACACCAGACAGGTCAGGTATAAAGTTGTGGAGAATTTTAAAGCAGGGTTAAGCATAAAAAAAAATATCCTAATCTTTGAACATCCTATGGATCACTGTTCAATCCATCCAAAAATGAAAAGAGTATAGCGCAACTGCAAAACATGGCCGTCCACCTAAACTTGACAGGCTGGGCAAGGAGAGCATTAGTCAGAGAAGCAGCCAAGAGGCCCATGTTAACTCTGGAGGAGCTGCAGAGATCCACAGCCCAGGTGAGAGAATCTGTCCACAGGACAACTTAGTTGTGCACTTCACAAATCTGGCCTTTATGGAGGAGTGGCAAGAAGCAAGCCATATGAAGTATTGTTTGCTAGAAGCCATGTGGAAGAAGGTGCTCTGGTCAGGTGAGACCAAAATTGCACTTTTTGGCCTACAAAGTGTTATGTGTGGCAGAAAACTAACACTGCACATCACCATGACCGTGAAACATGGTGGTGGTAGCATTGTGTTGTGGGGATGGTTTTCTTCAGAAGAGACAGTAAAGCTAGTCAGAGTTGATGGGAAGATAGATGGAGCTAAATACAGGGCAATCTTCAAAGAAAACCTGTTCGAGTCTGCAAAAGACTTGCGACTAACAGAGCTTGAGCTATTTTGCAAAGAAGAATGGGCAAAAATGTCACTCTCTAGATGTGCAAATCTGGAAGACATACCCAAAAATACTTGCAGCTGTAATTGCAGCGAAAGGTGGTTCTACAAAGTTTTAACTCCGTGGGGCTGAATACAAATGCACGCCACACTTTTCAGATATTCATTTGTAAAACGATTTTGAAAACCATTTATTATTTTCCTTCCACTTCACAATTATGTGCCACTTTGTGTTGATCTATCACATAAATTCCTGATAAAATACATTTATGTTTGTAACATGACAAAATGTGGAAACTTTCAAGGGGTAGGAATACTTTTTCAAGGCACTGCATTTAAAAAAAAAAAGTGAACCTATTCTTTAAAGAAGCAACCAAATACTTTTATTTAACAATATATAAATAGTGCAGTGCAATAGGAGGATCAAATAAAAGATAATCCATAGATGGAATCAGGAAGATCCAAATAGTCCATAGGATGCAGAAATGAAGGCTGATATGGCAAACCCTGCACCAGTGAGAGACACACTGCGCTCACCTGAAGCCAATATCACTCTCCAACTTTTCCACACTTCCAAACCATAGGACACACTTAGGAAATCTCCTCTGAAGACCTGGATCAGATCCCCTTCACGTCAATCGGTCTCACCAAAAAATGGATAAATATAAAAGCAGATCTAAGTGCTCTCCGTTTTAAAACCACATTTATTAAAAAACATAAATTGAAATTACACTCACATCTGTAGGTAAATTGTAGGCATTTGGTATACAATCTCCTAGACAGGCACGATAATCCAGCTGAATCAGCTGTTACCGATGGCCAGACGAGGATAGCAGCAGGTGATGAACCGAAACTCCACCTCCCGTACGCATTATGTCCAACAGGATATTGTCAGCGTGGGTGACGAAGTCCTGTTGCCCGGGGGGCTTTTTCGTGCCTCAGGGGTGCAGAAAAGAGGTAAATTGTTAGAGCCTCCGGTGAGGATGAGCAGGCTTGGTCGGATGAGTCCGAGCATAGCCAGTATGGTTCGGAGGACGATTCCTCCTCCGCATGAAGGGACACCCTCTTCGGGGGTGGGGGACAGTCTGCGCTGCCTTCCAGGACCCAGGGAGTCTCTGTTTCAGGACTCATGGGTTCACAAACGAATTTGTTCAGGGTTCAAGACTGTGTTTCGGTCTCGCCCGGCAGAAAGGTTCTTTCCACCATGTCTCCGTTTATCTCCCGGATCGTTTGTGGGCTCCCAGGGAGGCGGTGCGGGCTCCACTTGCGCAGTGAGTGGTGGTGCTGTTTCCTTGGCAGGAAAGGTTTCGGGGTCTTTTATTAACCCCGGTGCCTGGGTACCCTGAGGCTTCATCATAGTTTGTCCAGGGTGTTCGCCTTGTTCCTGTTCGGGGGGGGGATTGCGATCCTCGGGTATCTGGACGATTTCCTGTTGAGACCGGGTTATAGCTCAGGGCGGTCAACCTCTGCCTGCTCCTTGGACGTCTCCTAGTTCGAGTGCAGACCGACATTGCCACGGCTGTGGCTTACATCGATCGTCAAGGGGGCACCTGGAGTATCCGGGCGGCCACGGAAGTGGCCGAGTATCTGCCTTGGGCCGAGACGCATGTTCCAGCTCTCTACACTGTTCACATTCCTGGAGTGGAGAACTGTCAGTCCTTGGATCAGGGGCACTGGTCCACGCATCCGGAGGTCTTTCGTCTCCTGTGTGCCCGGTGGGGGACACCGGACGTGGATCTGTTCGTGTCTCGTCTCCACAGAAAGGTGGAAATGTTCGTGGACAGGGCTCGAGATCCTCTGGCCGACGCCACGGACGTGTTGGTGGTGCCTGGCTCCGATTCAACAGTTGTCCAGGTTCCACTGCGGGTTGGCGTTGAAACAGGTACAAGTAATTCTGGTGGCCCCAGACTGACCTCGTCGGTCTCGGTACGCAGACCTCGTAAGGATGGTCGTCAAGCCTCCCTGGCGGCTATCTCTGAAAGAAGATCTGCTGTCTTAAGGGCCAATCTTCCACCCTGCTTATGGTCTTTGGCTTTAACGCCATGGCGGTTGAAGGCCAGGTGTTGAGAGACAGAGGTCTCCCTGATGCTGTTATTCCTACCTTGCTGTGAGCTCGGAAGGCTACTTCCAGGAAGATTTATCATCATACCTGTAAGACGTACATTTCCTGGTGTGAGTCGCCTGGGCTGCATCCTCGCTCCTTTTCGGGGCCGAGGGTCCTCGCATTCTTGCAGAAAAGTGTGGAACAGTGTTTGGCGTGGGGCACGCTTACAGGTCAGGTGTTGGCCTTTTTCTTCCAGTGTCCCTTGGCGACTAATTCCACGATTCGCACCTTTATTCAAGGGATGCGTCATCTGGCTCCTCCACGGAGGACTCCTTTGCCTCCGTGGGATTGATTATGGTTTTGTCCGTTTTGCAACGACCTCCCTTTGAAAATATCAAAGTAATCTCTCTGCCTGTGTTTTCTGGTGGCTATCACTTCTGCTTGCAGAATGTCTAAATTGGCAGCTTTGTCCTGCCGTTCGCCTTATCTGGTCGTTCATAGGGCTAAGGTTGTTCTGCGACCCAACCAGTCTTTTCTCCTTAAGGTGGTGTCTGCTTTCCACCTCAATGAAGATATTGTTTTGCCTTTGCTTTGTGCGAAGCCTAAAGGCCCGTACACACGATAAGAAAATCTGAAGGGAAAATTTGTCCGACGACCGATCTGCCGATTTTCGGATTGTTAGTATGGTGCTTTCGACAGCCGACTCTTTTTCTTTTCGTCCAAAAAAATCCTGATGTGCAGGCTATAAAATTTTTATCGTCCGTCAACACATCGTCCCATTTTCGTCTCATTAGTACAGTTTGACGGAAAAAAATCTTAAGAGCAAGACTAGGCATGCTCAGAGACGAAAGAACACATACAAAACAATCCAACACATGACATCACTTCTGAAGTAGAATTCTGTCGTACGGGAAAATTCATATGAAAATAACCTCTTCACTTTCCACATCAGACTAGCATGCCACAAAAAACGGATGACAGATCGTTCGATAATCTGATTGTGTGTACGGGGCTTAAGCTTCCCAAGGAATTTGCTTTGCATTTGTTGGATGTGGTTCAGGCAATCAGGGTTTACCTGTTGACCACTAAATCCTTTAGGAGGTCTGATTCCCTATTAGTCCTTCCTGAGGGACCCCGGGAAGGGGTCGGCTGCACCCATTTCTACATGGATCAGACAGAGTATTTTTCGGGCCTATTCACTCAAGGGTCAGGTTCCTCCTTTCCCTGTGAGGGCACATTCTACTAGAGCCGTGAGTGCCTCTTGGGCTTTTCGCCATCAGGCTTCTGTGGCTCAGGTGTGTAAAGCAGCGACCTGGTCGTGTGTGCACACTTTTACCAAATTCTACAAGATTGACGTGATGGCATCCTCGGATGCTTCCTTTGGCCACAAAGTTTTGAGCGCTGCGGTTTGTTGAAGAGACTTGTTTTCTCTTCTTGGGGTGAATTTGTTGTTCTGGGGTTAGCTCCTGTTGGTTGAGCTTTTCTTGCCCTGTTGGACATTTTTTGTTCTGGCCTTGTTGGTTGCATCTTTTTTCCACCCCTCACACCTGCACTGCTTTGGGGACATCCCAATAGTGATGAAACTTGGAAGGAGCTGCGTCTGTCAGAGGCCGTAGGAGAAAATAGAATTTTTGTAAGAACTTACCGTAAAATTATTTTCTCTGAGTCCTCTTGACAGACCCCGCCCCTCTATTTTGGGGTTGTTGGTCTTCCTGTATTGCTTGCTACGAAACTGATTAGTAAGCTTTAAAGGCCGATACGAAAATCAGAAGGAAAATTTCGTCCGACGAACGATCTGCCGATTTTCGGATTGTTAGTATAGTGCTTTCGACAGCCGATTACGGATTTTCAGACGAACATTTTTATTGTACATCAACACAATGTCCAATTTTCGTTTAATTAGTACAGTTTTCATCCGAAAAAAATCGTAAGAGCAAGACTAGGTATGCTCAGAAACGAAAGAACGCATACAAAACAATTCAACACATGACATCACTTCTGAAGTTGAATTCTGTCGTATGGGAATTTTCAGATGAAAGGAACCTCTTCACTTTCCACATGAGACTAGCATGCAACAAAAAACAGACGACAGATCGTTCGATAATCTGATCGTGTGTGAGGGTAATGTCTAGAGGGACAGCCCCTAAGGTGTGTCTAGTTAAAGCTTTTTAATGAAGTTTCACTACCTAGCCTGCTCCTACAGAGGGCGCCATTGCCCAATAGTGATGAAACATTGGAAGAGGCTGTGTCTGTCAGAGGACTCAGAGAAAATAATTTTACGGTAAGTTCTTACAAAAATTCTATTTTTTTAATAAATGTGGTTTTAAAACGGAGAGCACCTAAATCTGATTTTTTATTTATCCATTTTTTGGTGAGACCGATTGACGTGAAGGGGACCTGATCCAGGTCTTCAGAGGAGGTTTCCTAAGTGTGTCCTATGGTTTGGAAGTGTGGAAAAGTTGGAGAGTGATTTCCCCACAATGGGAAAGCGATTTTGACCTGCTGTTAATAAAGAGGTCATTGGCTTCAGGTGAGCGTAGTGTCTCTCACTGGTGGAGGGTTTGCCATATAAGCCTTCATTTCTGCACCCTATGGACTATTTGGATCTTCCTGGTTCAATCTATGGACTCTCTTTTATTTGATTCTCTTATTGCGCTGCACTATTTATGTATTATCTAGATGTGATATTAGTGATTTATCCTCAGTGTTCAGCTTGCATATATTTAGGTTAAATCATTTCTGTTTGCGCTGATTGTAATTCTCTAAATACTTTTATTTAAACCTGTGTTTGGCGCAAGGTGATAAAGGTAACATGATGATCTAAAATGCAAACTAAGATATTGGCTCAAAAGTCAAAGCTTTAAAAGAGAAGTATGGGAATTTTTTTTTTCAGAATCATACTTACCTAGGTGAATGCAGCTTCGCTTCTGCCCCAACCCATAATTGGCCTTACACATGTATTTGCAAATGAAACCCCTGTTTTGCACGTGAACTCTTAGACAGGACAATTCTGTTTGTTGCAAGCTGGCTGGTAAGTTTTTAGCTGGGAATTTTTCTTGTTTTCGTTTGAGATGCGTTGCCCTTCTATGTGCTCCTTGCTGTTAACTGGAAGTGGCAAAATCAATGTTGCTTCTAGTTTCATTTATCGCAGAGGCAATCGGGGAACAAATATACTTCCATCTCCTCTGTAAGCAGTCGGCCTGACTGTTTACAATGGTCTCAGGCTCTTCACTTTGCGGCAGGAGGAGGGGCCCCTTTTAAAGCCCTGTAAAAATGATCTGGCAGCTGTAGAGCCACTTGATCACTTTTACCTGAAAGCCAATCACTGGCTGAAGAAAAGACCACTTGATCCCAGGGCTGTAACCATTTTCACCAGCCGCCACCACCACCACCTGAAGCATGGCCAAAAAACTACTATGGTTAGCATTCCCTTGCTCTGCCTTATTGCTAGGATGTTCAACAGGTGCTCTCCCTCAGGCCTGGTTCACACCTATGCAGTTTACTTTTGATCCATTTCTGGAGTGCTTTTTTACAGACTGTACCCATATGAAGTTTTTATTTTTTTTTCAGACAAACAGAGCTTTCTTTTGGTAGTATTTACTCCCCGCTGGATTTTTTTTTTTGCTAAAAAATAAACTTGTTTTTCTTGATTTCTGTCCACAAACTATGGTGTATATATCTGAAAATCAATCAATCCTGAGGTACTGACTGCCTATCTTATTTCTTGAGGCCTGAAAATACCAGGACAGTACAAATATTCCCAAATGACCCCTTTTAGAAAGTAGACAGTCCAAGGTATTTTGTTTGAGGCATGGAATGTTTTTTTGAAGTTCAATTTTTTTGGAAAATAAAAAAATTTAATTTATTTTTAACATTTTTTTTTTCTTTCGTTCATTGAAGGACACAGCTCTTCATCATTCAGAACCATAGGGTTATATTGCCCCCTACAGAGGTAGGACACTAGGCAGAAAAAAGACGTGGCTATGCCTATGGGGAGTCCCAGGTGGTATACTTCCCCTCTCTGCTATAAGTCTTCAGATCTTCTTTCTGCCTAGTCATGAGTAAGGACCTAGTTTCCTGCTGAGATCTCTGGTCCTATACATTTTTTTTCCCTTTTAAGTTGCTTTTTTTTTTCCCTGCGAGATCTACAAACAACTGGGAGACAGGCTGGATAATACAGATCCAGTTGTCCCCTCAGTCTGGTCAGCGAGCGCCTGCAGACCAGAGCTCCGCGCTGGGTCGTTCGCGTCACAGTGTTTCCTTACCCGTACGCACGCTAGACCAGTAAGTAGATTGCCTCTTCCCTCCTTCCTAGACAATAACTGGGTTGCGGGTATTCCTTGATGTGGTTGGTTCCTCCGGGGTTCACCTACAACACCCCCCCCCCCCCGTGGGGTTGTGGGCTGGCTTTCCACGTGCCCTGTGTTCCCCTGGCCTGGGTATATAGCGGGCGCACTGTTCCCCCTTCATCCTGGAGGTTGTTGTGCTGGGGGGGAGGCGGGTCTCTCTTGGACTCACCCATTCTGCTGTTAAGCATGGGAAGCTGGTGAACAGGCTTCCGCGAGTCCGCGCCCCACGTGGTTGGACTTGAGTAATTGAGGTTGCGGCTTACTGGCTGGACCCTTTGTGGGGGCAGCCCTAGTGAGGGTGCCAGGTCACCCTGGTTCTGTGCCCAAAAATTTAGGCTGCGCGGCCGAGTCAGGCCCCTCCTTCTGGGAATGGTCTGGGTCGCTGGTGGCTGTAGCCGCCATTACGCTGTAGGGTGCCCTTCCCTGTAAGTGTTGTGGTGCCCTGGGGGGGAGGGGGATTCTGCCTGTGGGGCATCAGAGGCACTGGCGGCGTATGGCCCCCCCTTTGGGGGGAGGGCTTTTTTTTTTTTTGCAACCTCCTCTGCGGGAGATGGGGAGGATGCTTGGACTGTGTGAGATCACAGACAGGCCAAGAATAAGGCTGTCTGTTTCGTCTATGAGCATTTCCAGATGGATCAGACGAATAGTGTCTCAAGCCTATTCCATCAAGGGTCACGTTCCTTCTTTCTCTGTAACAGCGCACTCTACTTGGGCATTCAGTGCTTCTGGGCCTTCTGTCATCAGGCATCAGTGGTGCAAGTTTGCAAGGCTTCCTACAAAGTGGATGTGTCTGGCATCTGCGGATGCTTCCTTTGGCTGTAACGTTTTGCAGGCTGCTGTTTAGGGACTTGTTCCCTCTTTGGGGGTATATGGTTTAGGTGGGCTCGTTTTTTTTTTTTTTTTAAAGCTCCTGTTTTACCTGGTTGGTTGGGATTATTTGTTGTCCCACCCCTCGAGTCTGGCACTGCTTGGGGACACCCCTATGGTTCTGAATAATGGAGAGCTGTCCGTCAATGAATAAAAGAGAAAATGGGATTTTTGTAGTTAACGTAAAATCCATTTCTCTGAGTTCATTGACGGACACAGCAACCACCCCTCTATGGAGTTAAAATACTTAGACACTGCTTGTTACTAAACTGAAGACCTTCTCCTGTAGATGGCAATATAACCCTATGGTTCTGAATAATGGAGAGATGCGTCCGTCAACGAACTCAGAGAAATAGATTTTCGGCAAGTACAAAAATCCCATTTTTTTTTTTTTTTTTTACATTTTCATTAGTGCAGTAGTGTCCTGTACCTGTAACTGGTGTGGAAGTGATCAGGGACACTTTTTTCCTTAACACACTGATCAGAGCAATACAGTGTTACCATAGTAACGCTATACTACTCTGAGGAAGTGATCAGGACTTTTTTTTTTTATGTAGCACTCTCCTAGTCAGGTGCTAGATAGCAGACATAGTTTTGGCTTTCTCTGCTTAACAGAAAAGCAGCAGGTAAAGCATTTGTTCTCTCTGCTTATCAGAGAGCTGAATCTGCTAGTTAGGCCTGCTCAGTGTGTATTCATGTAGGCTGAGGGAGTGTCCCCACTGTATCCAATGGAGAGGTTCATTGGACAGTGGAGGAAACCCAGCCAATGATGCACAGGCTTTTGTAACCGTCCCAGTGGTTTGGCACAGACAAGAGGTGCATCCTGGGATAGGGTATAAAAGCCAAGGGCACATGAGGCAGGGGGCCTTTGGGCGGGAAGCCAGGTTCCGGACGGAGGGTGACGGCTGTCTTTCCTCCTGCTGCTGTGGATGATGGTCGGCCTTGTGAGCCAGGAGTGTGGGGCTGAATCTGTAGGTCGAGGAAAGCTTACTGGTGGAGTTGAAGGCAGAGTGACTCTGGAAAAACAGTGTTCGTGAGTACAGAGAAGCTTGCTGGGGGTCTGCGCAGGAAGGGGACCACTCCAGTGGATAAAGTCAGTGGACAGGTGTCAGCACACACAGTAAGAGAGAAAAGGGGGTGCCAAGTTTAGAACCCTGAAGAGATAATTCAAGCAGGAACACTTCAAGTATTAACCACTTGCCGACTGCTGCACGACTATATACGGCATCAGTCAGCCCCTCACAGGCAAAGTGACGTAGGGGTACGTCACTAGCCTGTGAGGCTCTAGGGAGCGAGCGCGCGCCGCCGGAGGCGCGCTCCTTCTCGCTCACGGACCCCCCTGCGTGTGTGAGCGGCAGACCCGATGTCCGCCGCTCACTCACGATCGTCTGTTACAGAGGGAGAAAGGCAAGCGGCTAATGTAAACAAAGCCGACTGTCATTCTCCCTTGTGTAACAGCAGAGATCATACGGTCCTGCTATGTAGGATCGTATATCTCTGCTGGTACATGAAAAGCCACATCCCACAACAGTAAGAAGCACGCCCCCTAGGGACACACATAGCCACTGCATCTCTAATAAAGTTAACCCCTTCCCTGCCAGTGTCATTTTTACAGTAACAGTGCATATGTATAGCTCTGATTACTGTTGTAATGTCACTGGTACCCCCAAAAGTGTCAAAAATGTCAGTCAAGGGTCCGATCTGTCCGCCGCAATGTCACAGTCCCGCAAAAAAAAAAAAAAAAAAAAAAAAAAAAAAAAAAAAAAAAAAAAAAAAAAAAATCGCACAGGTGATTAAATACCACCAAAAGAAAGCTCTGTTTGTGGGGAAAAAGGACGTCAATTTCATTTGGGTACAGCGTCGCACGACCGCACAATTGTCCGTTAAAAGTCACGCAGTGCCGAATCGCAAAATAGGCCCTGGTCAGGAAGGGGGTAAAATCTTCCGGGGCTTAAGTGGTTAAAGTATCTTCACTTCAGTGGCAAGGTGAAGCAGCAGCCTTTCCGCATCCTAAGTCAGTTGTCCTCAACATTGTGAATAGTTATCAGTTGGAGTATCCCACTCATCCCTTCTCCTATCCCAGTTCTACAATAAACTACAAAACAATATCCCCTGGACTGTTCATTGTCTGAGCCAAGCATTTAGGGATAAGTTTCCATAGACTGTGGTTATGGGTAACCCAGGGGAATCCAAAAAGTGTAATTCTCAGCAGTCCCCTAGGGGGCAGTGCTACATTAACTGCTTATACCAGTAAATTTCACTGTTACAGGAAACGTTTTTGTTCTGAATAAAATGAATTATTTCAGTGTTTACTATTGTGGTTAGCTGTGGATTGGCCAAAGCTAATCACATGGTACATGGCACAGTTGGGCGGTGATTAGCCTGTCTTTACCATGTAATCACTTCGACCAATTAGAGATCAACACAATAGTATGAATGAATGGCAGGAATAAAAGGCATCAATTGTGTACAATCGTCATGTCTCCTGCTGTGATTGGTAACATCGATCACATGGTACCGGCAGTGGCCGGTACACTGATCAGTCATGTGCTGTGTCTGGTGGACATAGTGGATGACAGGGCACGTGGTGGGAGGACATCATATGACGTCCACCTGGAATGGTGAATGTCCCATCCAGGCTATAGTCAAATGCCTGGGTAATTAACGGCAGATCACTTTCTAAAAATAAAAAATACACGTGTATGTTTTCTCGATTATCCCTGTTTATTGGAAATTCCTTTGAATAGTAAAAAAAAAAAAGAAAGTTTATACATGTACATACATTTTCGCATATGTGAAATGTCAAGAAATGATTCCATTCCCCTCCCCAATACACATGTGCACATATCAGAGAAGCATGATAGGATTGTGAGCCAATATGCTATACTTATTCGCTTACACCAGAACAGCTGTTTTTTTTCAGTGATGGCAACTTTTCATTTAAAAATTCCTGGAAGCCTTATTTGAAATGTCCACTTGTCATCAGATCTAACAAATCAGTTATAATAATCTGCAGTATATTTTAATAACCTTTAATAAATCCATGGTGTCAATGGAAAGTAAAACATTGTTAGTACCTCAGCTGTCCCTTAAATGTAAAAGGAATAGGAAATAATGTCCGGCCCACGGATCAAGGCTTCATCTTGCACCCCTAGGGGTGTTTGCAGGTTAGACACCTGGAAGTTATACGCTTCCATGTCACAGGCATTAAACTTCTCAGCACAGACTGAGACACGTTGGTACATTGTGAAGGTAACCGGGAGCCCTGAAGAAGCAAGGAGACTTCGGAGGAAGCGCTCTCGAAGAGTGGAGCGTATTTGCTGATGTGAATCAGGAGCATAGTGTGCCAGGGCCCGCGGCGAGGAAGGATCAAATCCACGACCCGAAGGAGATGGTGGCCGAGGTAAGCGGATTACAGGTACCTGGGGAAGGAGAGGAGGATTCTAGGAAAAAGGAAAAAAAAAATTAGTAAACTCAAAGAGAGAGAAAAAAAAAATAAAAAAATGTAATATGCTATGACAAGCACAGGCCTCTCCATCACGTGACAGTGTTTAGGCCTAGTAATTGTTCAGGTCTGTGCACTGCTTTATAGAAGTCATTTGTTCCCTTATACCTGGAAGCAATGAGTGTTTTGCAGTAGTGGCCAAGAAAGAATTAGAGGAGCAATGATGAGTTACAAAGTGGTTGAGGGTGGGCTTTTTATAGACAGACATTATAAAAAAAAAATTCTATCCCAAGCTACCGCCTCAAAAATGTGGAGTGGCTGCAGGCAGTAAAATATGTTCCCACACCTATATAAAAATGTTAATAAAGTGACACTGCTGTGCCTACCTAATAAATAGCTGATATAACAAGAAGTAAAAACAACTTTAAAAATGTATATATGCTAACCTTCACAATACTGTGATAATTACATGTAAGTCCTGGTTCACAATTGTGCGATGTGGGAACGCTGCAAATATGCAGCGTGATCCCGCATCGCATCCGCACCTCTGGCAGTTCACACTGCCAAATGCGATACGCAGGGGGTGTCAATTAAAAGTAAACGACACCCCCAGTTGCAATCGCATATCACAGTGCGATCTGCAAGTTCACACAAAGTTGGATCGCACTAGTGTGAACCACTATGCTATCCGATTCTGCTGCGGATAAAAAAAAAAAGGGTCATGTGCAAATTTGGTGCAGATGCGGTGCAAATTCAGCCATACAAAGTGTATTGCTGAAATTTGCACCGCACATGAGATCGCATGTAATTTAGGAGCAGTGCGCTCCGAATTATATGCGATCTCTGCGATCGCACTAATGTGATCCGGGGATAAAAAGCAGACTAAAAAAGTGCATTGAATGTGTAAAAATATCAAAAAAATATGCAACATTTCAATAACTGATTTCTAATTACATGTACAGTATACCATAGATGCATCAAAAGGCAATACAATTATACCTTTCATCAGTCCATAAATATGAATAAGTGTCTCTTTAGAGTAAATTTAAAGTACACCTGAGGAAGTCATGTGACGACACACATTGGTCGGAGCCGGGTGACTGATTGAGTGTCTAAACCGGATGTGAGGTGGGAGCCACAGCCCCGCTGCTCTGTTATACAAGCCGACACCGTTTATTTGCAAGTCTATTTTTATTAGTAAAATAGGTTTAGTAAAGCATACTACACTATGGGGATCCCCTCTGTTATGTGAGTCCATTGCAGGACATATGAAGGATCTTTTAAAATGCCATACACCCACTATATGTGATCATCTTAACCACTTGCTGACCACCTTATAACAGTTTTACTGCTACAGGTTGGCAGCTGTGCCAGATAACACATACATACATACTGTGTGTGTGTATATATATATATATATAGTGTGTATGTATGCAATACGGCTCTTCCAGGTAGGTCGCGAGCATGCACACATCCTTGGCTTGCTCCCACTGTGGTCACACACACCAGGAGCCCAGTGGCGGGTACTAGCACCTCCTTCATAGTACACAAGCATGGGCTAGGAACACATTTAACCCTTTGATTGCTACTGATATTAACCCCTTCCCAGCCAGTGTCATTAGTACAGTGACAATACATATTTTTTTAGCACTGATCACTGATTAAAGATCTGCTGTATTTTATGTGACATCTAGAAGTGCTAACCACATCTTAGCAGTTTCCTGAAAAAAACACAAAAAACTTTAGATCGGGAATACCTTCTGCAAAATTGCAATGCACTTCCCAGTACTTGAGGTGCCTACTAACTCCTGTGTATACAGCTTCATAGCTTTATATGCGCAATGTAAGAGCAAATACTTCTGATTGCTAGTTTCCGGAGATTTGCAGTGATATTTGAGAATCACTGTACTCTTATGCTGGCCATACACTATACGAAAAACTGTTCAAACTCATTTTCGAAAAATGAACACTTGGCCGTGACAGCAAACGATCGTGCCATCATGTGAAGACAGATAAATCGTTAAGGGACATAAATCCGTTTTTTGTTCGTTTTTTCACATATTTCTAGTGCAAACAGTTTGGATGAGAAATACATTAATCTTTTAATTAATCGTACGCTTGGCAGAAAATTTCCAAACTTGTCCTTTTTCGGCTCAAAAACGTCACAGCCAATTACTGATTCATGGCCATTAACTGGCCGAAAAACAAAAGAATTGTCTAAATGACTGAATTTTGGCCGATTTTTTCGTATAGTGTATGGCCGGTATTAAGGCTTGTACACACCAAATGAGAATCGGGCAAGAATTTTCATCCAAAGAACTTTTGAACGATTTTAATATAGTGTGTATACAACTTTTGACAGCCGATTCCGACTTTTCGTACGAAAACTCAGAAGGGACAAACTCCAAATTTTTTCTCGTTTGGGAACAGAACCGACAATTTTCATTTTAATGTGTATCATTTTCGTACAAGAAAAATCAGCAAAGAAAGACTGCGCTTATCAGAAGCAATAAACAAAAAAAAGGCTTTTGTTGTACTAGACATTTTGTACGAATTTTCGCTCATCGGTTTAGATTTGCTGTGTAACGAGGAAAATCAGATGATCATTCGCCCGATTTGCTTATAGTGTGTACCCCACTTTAGATAAAGACTCTGACCGGAGGAAACAAAACCCTGCCTCTACCAAGATGGACACCTCCAAAATAGAAACACAGATCGTGTAACTGAAGTAACGTTCTGACCAAAAATATACTTACCGCGCATGCGCTATGAGTTCCATGGCCAAAGCATTCCAAACACTTCATGATCGGACGGGTAGCGGTAATCTGATAGAACACCCTTGCGGACATATATTAGTACACCCAGCTACGTCTAAAATTTTAGAGCAATTTTAGCAATAAAGTGAGCGGATATAAATAAATATAGTATATTGATATCTGGGATGCTGTTTGGATGTTTAATTTTGAAAGCCTAAAAAGGTTTAGCGCTGAGCAGTGCGGGGTGTACCAACAAGGCCTCCACCACCTTCCTACTGCTGGCATCCAGCTTCAAGATGTAACATCAAAACAGCATCACAGATGTCAACATACTATATTTTTTTTTATATAGGTTCACTTTATTGATAAAATTATTCTGTAATTCAAGATGTAGCTGGGTGTAGTAAGATGTCCGCATGGGTGTTCTATCAGATTACTGCTAATAAAGTAGAATTATGGCCTCTTATTAGAAAAATATAATCAGAATTACTTATCTACAAATGCATCTACACTGTTTTCTCTAAGTTCCCCTGATAGTCCCACAAATCCTCACTGAACCTGCCAGTAAAGTCCACCTAATGCAGTTTCCTGTGATAATGTGAGAACAATGCTCCTGAATTCAGAGTTACAATTCATATAAACTGTGCCTGCTTGCACTACAATAGGATCTAAAACATCTGTAAAACACACACACACACACACACACGCACATCCCTAGTGCATTACCACCAAACAAATTGGAGTGTGACAGGAGCGGCGCTGGAGGAAGCATGCGGCTGCAGTAGAGAGCAGAGCCGATCATGCTTCCTGTATTGCTCCTGTCACAGGCGGAGTGCATTTAATATCCCTCCGCCTGTGACAGGAGCCGGAACTACACAGGAAGCAGCGGCTCCACTCTTCACAGTAGGAGCTGCTGCGGCTGACAGCTGGGATATTGCGCGCCACTTGTCAGGTGTCAGGGAGCTGCAGCCCAAAGGTGGAACACTTGGGATGTCTGAAAGCATATACGCCTATAGTGAAATCCATAAAAAACATTTATTCAAAAAATAAGTGAAACTTGCAAAGGGAATCACACTAAGCAAATCCTTGGGCAACAGAAAACGAAAATCCTGCCGCTTTATAAAACTCTGGTCTGGCCATACCTGGAGTATTCTGTCCAGTTCTGGTCGCCAATTCCCAGAAGGGATGTGTTGGAGCTGGGGAGAGTCCAGAGAAGGGCAACTAAACTAATTAGGGGATTGGAGGACCTCAATTACGAGGAGCGATTACAAGCGCTTAATTTATTCTCCCTGGAGAAGAGACACCTGAGAGGGGACATGATAGCGATTTACAAATACCTCAGCGGTGATCTCAGCATAGAAAAAAAAACTATTCAGTCTCAGAGAGCGTAAGAGGACACGTGGCCACATAATGAGATTGGAGGAGAGGCGGTTTAATCTTAAGCTGCGTAGGGGGGTTTTCATTGTCAGGGCGGTAAGAATGTGGAATTCTCTTCCACAATTAGTGGTATCAGTGGGGGAGTATCGATAGTTTTAAAAGACTCGTGGACGTGCATCTCAAAGAACACAATATTCAGGGATATGGGAAATGAATATCGACACTGACACACACACCTACATAGGTTGAACTTGATATATTGACTGTTGTCTTTATTCAACCTTAAAGCAGAGTTCCACTCAAAAGTTGAAATTCCGCTTTAAGTGGTCCTGACCCCTGACATTCCACATTTGGCATGTCATTTTTTTTTTGGGGGGGGGAGCGGGTACCTAGAATTGACAGGTACCCTCTCCCACTTCTGCTCGGGCCACCTAGGAGACTCGGGCAGAAGTTCTCCTCTGCCCCTTCCACCCTGCAATCTTCTGGGACACGTCAGAGGTCCCAGAAGATTGCCTGTCCATTCAGCACGCGCAGCGCTACTCGCGCATGCGCAGTGCGTACCCGGCTGTTAAGCCGCAAGCTGTCAAACCCGGGTGCCCACACCAGAGATGCCGGCATCATGTGGAAAAGACGGAGAGAACCGAGGCTCCCCCTGGCCGCATCACTGGACCGTGGGACAGGTGAATATGTGTTTATTAAAAGTCAGCAGCTACACTTTTTGTAGCTGCTGACTTTTAATAAACACAAAAATGGCTGGAACTCTCCTTTAACTACTATGTAACAGGTTTAAAAAAACTTGCACATAGCAAGTTGGAGGTGGCTCTCAAGGCCACCTCCACCCGGGCCCAAATGCTTCCCGAACTGCAGAAAATGCACTGATGGACAGTGGAGCTCCCGAAAGGCCCTGTGGTCTCCGTGAGGGGGTCAGGTGGGGTCACATGGTCTGCAGGGTCCATACTAAACCAGAAGAACCCACCAGCAAAATGTTTGCAAAAAAACGGTCCCACCATACTACAGCGCCCCCCCCGCAGGTCAGGCGCGCCCGCAGACCCCCAACAGAGAGAGAAAGAGGCCCCCAGAACCCACTGCCCCAATATGCATTCTCAGGACAGCACAAGTAACCAGCAAGCCCTCCCATAAGGGAGTGAGCAATGGAAACAGCCCAGGGCGAAGGGAGGGGCTACACCCCCGGAAAAAGCCTCCAGGCACTCCCACCTAGATTCAAAGCAGAGAATCCACCGCAAAATGGCCGAAAACGGGTGTACCAAGATGATGGCCACCATAATAGCAGACGAGGCTACAACAAAATTGCAGCTCCATGTGGCAACAGGATACCCCCCGCCAGCCCTCCTACACCATCCTGCAGCAGGAAGCCCTGGAGGAACCGACCAAGGCCTCCCCCACACCCCCATGCGGCCTGCACACTAGGTCCCAGCCTCAGGTACGCCCAAACAGTCCCCCACGTGGGAAAAAAAGGGGGGGGGGGGGGAGGTTTACTCACCGTACCAGGAACACAGGCAGGTGCCATCTCCTGACAGGACCCATCTCCACCGCAGTGTGGGAGCTGTCGGCCAAATAGGAACACTGCGACATAAGTCTAGACCCTGTGTGCGACCTGGGGAGAGGTTTAACTCGCGGGGCCAGTCCCCGTCCAGTGGAACTATGTCGCGGAGCTAAGGCCTGCATGCGCTCGCCGGCCAGACTGGGGTGACCACTGGATCTAGATATCAAGTCCATTGTCCAGCCCAGCATTGTTGCTTGAAGATCTCACAGGAAAAAATTCCGGAGAAAAAAGGACCAAATATCCCAGCAAGGAACTAGCTCCTTCCTCCTGACTAGGCAGATTAAAACTGACATCCTATGCAGGAAGAGAGAGGGTGTACCCTCCGGCACTGCCCATAGGCGAAGCCAGAACTTTTTTTCTACCTGGTATGCGCTCGGGAGCCAACAGTCACGGCACGGGGCTCTGAAGGAACGGCACGAGCGGCTGTTTCTTCAGAGCGCATGCGTTGATGATGTCACTGGCTGCATGTAATGTGCATATCTCCTAAACGGTGCAAGGCTTACCTATAGGTACAAGTTGCAGAGGAGGGTTTACTTCCTCTTTAAGCCCACATGAGTGCCCCTATAACAAGTGGTTTACTATGGTACTATGGGGGCACTCAGAAGGGAAGGGACCAAAAGCATCGGGCAGAAGACGCGAAAAAAGGAGGTTGGTTGCTGATCTCTGCAAAACCATACCTCTCAACTTTTTTAAATGGGAACGAGGGACACCTATTAGCAAAAGTATGTAGGCATAGGACACACCTCCCCTGTCACGCCCTCTTAAAGGAGAATTCTACAACAAAATGATTAGTTAAACCCACAAGTGCTTTTTTTGGTTTTACTACTATTATTCCTTTATACTGGCTTTGGAAATTTACAAATGCAGCAATTTAGAAATTGGATGAATGGTTAGGCTCCATGTACACGGGACGTTGTAAATGGCCGTTTAGGAGCAGTTGGGCGTTTTTTTCAGAAGCCCCTGAACCCATCTACATTTTATCTTATCTGTCCATGTACACTGAGTCGTTTACAGTCATTTGCAGGCAGTTGCGTTCAGGGACTGTTTTTAGAACGCAATTATTTGCTTTCGAACGTGTGTTTCCCGGCGTTTCAAACGCACAAACGCGTCCGAACGCGATGACCCGCGTTAAGCGTTTTTCCATTTTAAAGGGGAATCATTTTTTTGACCTCTAGGAACGGTTCTAAACGCAAACGCCCGCTAAACGCGAGTACAAACGCGACCGAACGGACGTTTCAAACGTCCTAAAAATTCCAGCATTCAAAGGGACTTTTAACAACGTCCCGTGTACATGGAGCCTTACACTGGAAAACACTTTTTGAAAGACATATAATGCATTTTTTATACAACTTCATAGATCAGACCAAAATGAGGAGAAAAGAGGGACTTTGTTCCAAATCAGGGACAGTCCCTCCAAATCAGGGAAGAGTTGGGAGCTATGCAAAACCCTTAGAAAGTACCATGCTTGTTGTTTAAGCTGGCCATACACCTTACCATCTGATTGCACAGTCTCCTTTAGATCTACCAACATCTATGTAGGAACTGCCAGCCTGATTGGATACAAATTGATTGAGAGACTCCATAGGTCCTCTCAATCGTTTTGGTAAATCTATAAGTTTATTGCATGGTCAGATTGTAATGTGTATGATGATCATTAGATGTCCCTTCTGCACATGCACAATCTTGACAGTACCTCATTTAGGGTGCTCATATCTGCTCAGGTCCACCTTTCTGTTCTTACTCAGATCTTGTATTTCTCTCCTTCATCGTTTCAAGCATGCTCGAATTCCAAGCCTCACTCTTAGATCAGTGTCATGTGGTCCAAGCCTCGCTCTCAGATCAGTTGTTGTGTGGTCCAAGCCTCACTCTTAGATCAGTGTCATGTGGTTCAAGCCTCGTTCTCAGATCAGTGTCATATGATCCAAACCTCACTCTTAGATCAATGTCCTGTAGTTCAAGCCTCGTTCTCAGATCAGTGTCATGGGGTCCAAGCCTCCCTCTGAGTGTTATGTCTTTTAAATAAAGACATGTATCTGATCTTAGATCAGAAGAAGTCTTGGAACACAGGAAATGATCATAGTGAGGCTTGGAACACAAGACACTGATATCAGATAAGAATGAAACTTGGAACACAGGGAAACTAATCTTAGATCAAAGTGAGGCTTGAAACACAGAAAATGGTCTTAGATCAAAGTGAGGCTTGGAACACAGAAAATGGTCTTAGATCAAAGTGAGGCTTGGAACACAGGGAAACTAATCTTAGATCAAAGTGAGGCTTGGAACACAAGGAACTGATTTTAGACTATAGTGAGGCTTAGCATACAGGAAACTGATCTGAGACCGAGGCTTGGATCTTGAACACAAGAACTTAGGAGAGGGAAGAAAGGAAAGGTGGAAGTAGTGGACGAGAGGTGATATAAACCCAATAGATAAGGTAATATAAAGACCTGATGAAGTGCAGCTAATACTTATAATAATTATCTGTAATTTTGGTAATAGATGAGGGCAGTAGTTAGCCTATTGGTAGCAATGATGAGCACAGAGATGCAGAGACTATGACAGCTGTGCACTATGCCTCGAGACCATTGTTTTCCTGTATAATTGCTCCCCAGAGGAATTCATAGCTTGCTCCTCTGAGACTCCTAGCTCTTGTTTACCAGACAGCAAGTTAAAACCTTTTTTTTTTTCCTTCGTAGCTTCATACGGATGACTAGCAGAGCAGCAGTGCAGACATGACTGGTGGGAAGAAAAGTTCCAAAGAAAAGAAGAAGAGGAGGAGGTCGACATCTCATGACACGAGTTCCCAGGCAGAGAGGAAGAGGAGGAATACAGAATCCAGTCACCAGGTAGCTCTTTTGTTGTATGGACCTTATACTTGCATGCTTACAGCTCAAGCACTTTGACATCACACATGTAATAGAATGCAGATTGTTGTGGATTACTTCATTCGCTGTCGTATCTGTATAAAAACACACTTGTTTATGCATTTATAGTGATGGGCCCGGGCATGTTTGGATCGAGCCCGTCAGGAAGCTGTCACCGCACACAGCCAATCATAAGCAGTGAGGCATTTCCTGACTGGCAGCTGCACATACACACGCTGCCTATGAGTGGCAGTGTGCAGTGCCGGCTTCCTAGCGGGCTCGATCCGAACATGCCCGAGCCCATCGCTATGTGTTGACATGCTCATGTTTTTACCTGTGTGTGTAGCGTACTAACGGTTCAACTGGCCTTCCTACATGTAATGTGTGTTTTATGTCAGTCTCTTTTCACTAAGCTCTGAAATGACTGTTCATTATAGACATTGTAATCAATATAGTTTAATGCATTGTCAGCTCTTGGTGCCGAAATTTTGGCTAGTATTGCAAATAGTCATTATTGTAGCTTAGTAAATTGAGTGCCATGAATGATTAAAGTCCAGCTCAGGGCAAAAATCTATAATTTCCCCATCCCTTACTCCTACCACTCCATAACCAACCTATCCTGCCAGCTGCTTAATTTACCTTACCTAATGAAGTCGGTTGTACCATGTGCTCCATCCAATAATAAATTCCAGAATTGTGCTTATCATTACATTTGTTTTTTATTGTTATGTACCCCACGTGACAAAGTATATGCAGTTGTTAGGTGCTTCCTAAGTCTAGTTATGAAGTTCTGAGACAAGAGGAATGCAGAGGGAGAAGGGGGTAGATTAGCCTCCTATCTCTGTATTCCTCTTGATGCAGCTTGTCTTTGAAAAGTGCTCGGAATACTACATTCATTTTTTCCCCTGTGATAGAGACAATTGAGAACTGTCCGTGATACCTTTTTTATTTGCACTAACATAAAATTTTTCAGGACAAGCTTTCGGGGTATGTCCCCTTCATCAAGGTCCAAGCAGTACTGATTCACAAATGTTTTAGCAGAATAATAAAAAAAAAAAATCACAATCTCTTTCCAAAGGAAAAAAAAAAGAGAAAAACAAATTTAAACAAAGGTACCTGGCAATGGTAATAAACTAGCGTAGCAAGATTCCCAGCTGTTTTGCTGGATATGGGTCCCCCTGAGTCACCGGGTGCCACAAAAGTACCTTTGTGCATGTTTCTCCAAGTGTGAGCACTGAGACAATGACCAGTCCAGTATCTTTGGGTTTTTGTATTTATTTTATAACTTAGATAGGAGAAGGGATGAGTGGGATACTCCTTTTGGCTCAACTATGTACAACTTGGCGGAGACACTTGAAAAATGCTGATTGGCGCTGACTTGACGCTGGCAGGATGCCGGTTAACGCTGGTTAACACTGGCTTGATGCCTGTTAACGCTGAACTGACTTGTGACTGTTTTTCTAGAAGTCCTCTTTAAGCTCCCTTAAGCACTCCTTGCTGAGGTAGCTATTTGTATACACTGCTCCACTGCTGAATACTTCAAGGTCCACACCTGCGCCCCCCTTTCCTCTCACTTCTCTTCAGGGTTTAGACACAGGCACCCCCTTTCTCTAAACCTCTCTACTGGTTAGCTGGCTCCCGGATCCCTTTGACCTTCTGGAGTGGTCCCCTATCCTAGGCAGACCCCTGGGCAGTTTCGAGTACTCACGACACTGTTTTTCCTGGAAACCTCTGCCCAGCAGCTCCACTCGGTCCACAGCACTCTGGATCCCTTTCTGCAGCCCGGCTCAACCTTCTGTCCTCTAGGCCGACCGCCCAGGACACACTTGCTTCCTCTGACAGGAGGAGAGATAGCCGTCAGCCTCCTCCTGGGACTCTGCTTCCCACCAAAGACCCTCTGTCATGTGCTCCCCTCAGACTTATACCCCCTCCCAGGGTGCATTGCGGCAGACTCCACCCTCTGGGATAGATTCAAGCCCTGGTGCGCTATTGGCCAGGTTTCCTCCACTGTCCAATAAGAGCCCTCATTGGACACAGTGGGGAGACTCCCCAGACTCAACAGACACACCTGGAAACACATGACAGCCTAGCTGAATGATCAGGCCCCCCTGATAAGCAGACAGGGCCACAATATCCTTTTCCTAGCACCCACCTAGGAGGGTGTTACATTAGCATAATTAGTGAGATAAGACAGAGGGAGAGCTATAGACTGGGATTATGGGTCCCATGGGATGAGAACAATGTAGAAAGATTTGTAATTCTTCTTTAAGCTCCAAAGAGGTAGCTGAATATACAGTGTAAATGGATATAATGAAACTGCTGATTTGTGATTCTGTACAGCAAATCTTATGAGCCAATGGGTACCCCTGCTAGATAGTGCAGGTGGGATTTGACCTCCATGTAGGCATTTCTATAGGAAAATAAATGAAGAGAAGTCTAACTGATGAAACCCAGGTGGGAAAAAAAAAACAATGAATTTACCCATGCCCTGCTGTATTAAAAATAAAAAAAAAATGGTTTTAGGTATACTTTAATAATAACTTTAAAAATTAAAACCCCTGTCATGTTTTTATTGCTGTCCATTATATAGGGAGATTCACCCTCTGTTTGTTTGAGGGTGGTAAGTAGATTTCCTTGTTAAAGTAATAACATTTTATATTATATTTTTAACACTGGTTGCATATATATCTATTGTCTGATCTGTTTACTGAATGCTGCTGAATTGATTTCAGGAACCAGAAACGTCTGCTCCATATTCTGCGGTGAAAGAAGAAGAAGTAGAGGAGTTGAGTGATATAGAAGAAGGTGGACTAGACTTGAACGTGCCTCTTAAACCTATTAGTTTCTACATGTCTGATAGAAAGGAGATGATGGAACATTGTTTTCGTGTTCTTGGTGATCGGAAACTTAAGAAAATGCTTCCTGATATGCTAAAGGTGAGAAGGCGAATATTTTTTTTTTTTTTTGTTACCACCTTTAATGAGCAGGTGGAGTCAAACAAATTATAGGAAATACAGAACTGCAGAAAACTCTCAAGACAGTATTATTCGATCCCCTGTATCTATGCTAAAAACTAAAAAAGTTATATATTGGAGCTTACTAGTCCTTAGATGTGGTGGCTGCAGGAGTTTTCTTCTTTCAGGCTTTTTACCGCTAATTTTACCTGGTAATCCTGCGAATAAAACACTTCCTGTACCTTCATTTTTACATTTTTTTTTCCCCCCACTGTAGAGTGAGGGGAAAAGTATTTGATCCACTGACAAAGAAATGATCAGTCTATAATTTTATTTGTAAGTTTATTTTAACAGTAAGAGACAGAATAACGCCAAAATCCAGAAAAAAGCATTTGAAAAAAGTTATAAATTGATTTGCATTTTAATGAGTGAAATAAGTATTTGATCCCCTCTCAATCAGCAAGATTTCTGGCTCCCAGGTGTCATTTATACAGGTAATACGCTGAGATTAGGAGCACTCTCTTAAAGGGAGTTCTCCTAATCTCAGCTTGTTACCTGTATAAAAGACACCTGTCCACAGAAGCAATCAATTAAATTCCAATCTCTCCACCATAGCCAAGACCAAAGAGCTGTCCAAGGATGTCAGGGACAAGATTGTAGACCTACACGAGGCTGGAATGGGCTACAAGACCATTGCCAAGCAGCTTGATGAGAGGGTGACAACAGTTAGTGCGATTATTCGCAAATGGTAGAAACACAAAATAACTGTAAGTCTCCCTCGGTCTGGAGCTCCATGCAAGATCTCAACTCGTGGAGTTTCAATGATTATGAGAACAGTGAGGAATCAGCCCAGAGTTACACGGGAGAATCTTGTCAATGATCTCAAGGCATCTGGGACCATCGTCACCAAGAAAACTATTGGTAACACACTACACCGTGAATGACTGAAATCCTGCAGTGCCCGCAAGGTCCCCCTGCTCAAGAAAGAACATGTACAGGCCTGTCTGAAGTTTGCTAATGAACATCTGAATGAATCAGAAGAGAACTGGGTGGAAGTGTTGTGGCCAGATGAGACCAAAATTGAGCTCTTTGACATCAATTCAACTCGCCCTGTTTGGAGGAGTAGGAGGAATGCTGTCTATGACGCCAAGAACACCATCCCCACCATCAAACATGGAAGTGGAAACATTATGCTTTGGGGGTGTTTTTCTGCTAAGGGAACAGGACAACTTCACTGCATCAAAGGGACGATGGAAAGGGCCGTGCACCATCAAATCTTGGGTGAGAACCTCCTTCCCTCAGCAAGGGCATTAAAAATGGGTTGTGGATGGGTATTCCAGTATGACAATGACCAAAAACACACAGCCAAGGTAACAAAGTAGTGGCTCAAGAAGAAGCACATTAAGGTCCTGGAGTGGCCTAGCCAGTCTCCAGACCTTAATCCCATAGAAAATATGTGGAGGGAGCTAAAGATTCGAGTTACCAAATGTCAGCCTCGAAACCTTAATGACTTGGACAGGATCTGCAGAGAGGAGTGGGACCATATCCCTCCTGAGATGTGTGCAAACCCGGTGGCCAACTTCAAGACTTCTGACCTCCTGGGTTTGCCAAAAAGAGTTTTGCCACTAAGTACTAAGTCATGTTTTGCGAAGGGGTCAAACACTTATTTCACTCATTAAAATGCAAATCAATTTTCAACTTTTTTGAAATGTGTTTTTCTGGATTTTTTTTGTTGTTCTTCTCTCTCTCTCTCTCTCTCTCTCTCTCTCTCTCTCTCTCTCTCTCTCTCTCTCTCTCTCTCTCTCTCTCTCTCTCTCGATCTCTCGAAAGTAACAAGGATTTTGCATTTCTGGCAAGATCATCAGATATTTTCTGTGCTTGCTGAAAATGTTTTTAGCCAGAAAAATTAAAACTAGTACAGCCACCACATCAATAGACTGGTAAGTTGCAAAATATTACATTTTTGTTTTTGGGCTTTGATGCACTTTAACCACCTCCCACCCGGGCCATTGTACATATACGGCCGGGTGGGAGTCTCGTCCTTCTGATCGGACGTTCCGGAACGTCCTTCAGAAGGAGAGAGATCGCGCCGCCGCAGGCACGCGCAGCGGCGCAATCTCGATGTGCCTGTGTCCCTAGGACACAGAGCAACAAGACTCGGCAGGAGGGCCCTGTGATTGGCCCTCCTGATCACATGACGGCTGTGTCCAATCACAGCCGTCATGTAATGTCAATACAGCCGTTGTAACGGCTTCAATCTCTTCTCCTCCTGACAGATCCTGTCAGTGAGGAGAAGAGGAGAGGATCGATTCTGCAGCCGGGGTGATCAGTGAGTATTTCTAATTACTCACTGATCACAGGGGGGGTCTGTGCTGGTAATCAGATGATTGATTACCAGTGCAGCCCTGGGGGGAGGGGATGCCACTAGAGCCACCAGGGATGACCACCAGGGATGCCCACCATGGCCACCAGGGATGGCAAACAGGGCTCAGAGAGCCTGCCAGTGGTGCCCCCCTATCAGTGCTGCCCACCAATGCCATTCATCAGTGCTGCCCAGCAGTGCCCGTTATTGCCATCTATCAGTGCCGCCCACCAGTGCCCATTATTGCCCACCAGTGCTGCCTATCAGTGCCCCCCATCAGTGCCGATCAGTGCCACCTATCAGTGCCGCCTATCAGTCCCCATCAGTGCTGCCTATCAGTGCCCACCAATGCTGCATATCAGTGCTATCTATCAGTGCCACATATTAGTGCCCATCAGTGCTGCATATCAGTGCTACCTATAAGTGCCACCCCATCAGTGCCTGTCAGTGCGGCGTCATCAGTGCTCATCAGTGCAGGAAAAAACGTATCTATTTACAAAATTTTATAACCTAAACAAAAAAACTTTTTTTTTTTTTTTTCAAACTTTTCGGTCTTTTTTTATTTGTGCACCAAAAAAGAAAAAACCTGACGGTGATCAAATACCACCAAAAGAAAGCTCTATTTGTGGGGAAAAAATGACACAAATTTGGTTTAGGTATAGTGTTGCATGACCGCGCAATTGTCATTCAAAATGCAACAGCGCTAAAAGCTGAAAATTGGTCTTGGAAGGAAGGGGGTTTAAGTGCCCAGTATTGAGGTGGTTAAAGTCTAGTTGGGACATGAACGCAGCTGAAAGCTGAATAAGCCAGAAGAGGGAGATCCTATTCTCTCTGTCTCTAATTCTTATGGCTCTGTGTGGAATGTTATGCTAAGGTGGCTTCCCCCTAAAAAAAGAGTAAGGCCCCTTTCACACATGCGGACTATTTGTCTGTTTTTCATCCAACCATTGACAGATGAAAAATGGACATCAATGCATCTCGATGTAAACAGATGATCATCCATTTACATTCACTTCTGTCAACATTGTTTTTTTGGAACGGATCAAAGCCCTATTTTTCTTCCATTTAAAAAAAAAAAAAAACAATCAGACGAAAAACCGATGTAAATGAACACAATAGTCAGTTTTTTGCATGAATAAATGGTTCCGGGACAGAAGTTGTTACTGACTTTAGCTGGCAGATGTAAAAACCGATGACAAACTGATGTAAACTTCATCCTTTTTTTCTGTGAAAAAAAAAAAGTGACTGAACTGATGAAACTAACGTGTGTGAAAGGGGCCTAGGGCCATATTAGATAATCTCTACTTATGCATACACTTAGTAAAGCACCTTTCACATGGGCGCCTCCGCCTAACTTTATCTGCTTGCTTAGTGGGGGATTGCCCTGCTGACCCCCCGCTGAGCAGGCGGATGACAGGTCCTGTACCCGTTTTCCTCTATAGGGAAATTGGGTGGAAATGGACCACCTGTCTGTTTTCACCCAATCCTTTCTGATTCGACCCGCCAGACTGATGGAAAATAGGACCACCATCTGTCTGGATTTTTAGGGCAGGTTCGGATAGTGTCGAGTGTCAGCGGATATGTGTCCGCTTACATCCACTGCTCCATAGGAGAGATTGAAGGGTCTGATCAGGTCCGCCTGAAAAACTGACAGGAAAACCGGATCAGAGAGCCCGTGTGAAAGGACCATAAGAGGTGAAAAGTGAAATTGCTGACAATCCATATTGGCTTATTACTGATTAGATGTCAAACAGGGATAGTGGTTGCACAATGGATTGAGCTTTGCCCCTCCGTTGTATTTTTCTATGTAGTCAATAAAGTATGCACATTTATGATGATACCAAATAGCCAGCTTCTTCTTGCTGGACAGTCAACACTGTTCTCTTTCTTTCCTTGCAGGATGACTGGTCTTGTATGCATCCCCCTGTAGATTTCTGCAGGGTGGGTGTGTTGAGTCCCTCCTATAGATCTGCTCTATGCACAGGCTATATGCAGCCCAGGGATGATGTCATCACTACTTTTTTATGGTGACATTTGGCTTTACAAAGGTATTTGGTAAACACAAAGTAGATTTATTTCCCTTTGTGACTGCATAGCAATTTTTTAAAATGAGAGATTTAGTGCCTTAAATTCTAATTTATGAGGCGTACACACTACTAGTTTTTTTTGTTTAACCAAAAAAACTGACTGCTCAGGTCAAAGCCGCTGTACTAACAGTCCAATGTTAGTACAGCGATCTCCCCCCTCTGTGCTATTGTGTTCTGACAGGGGAATGGACCCAACCCCCCCCCCCCCCCCCCCCGCCAGAACACTCTGTTCAGCTGACCGGGAGCTGGTCGCAAGACCTTTTTTGCTACTAAGACTTCGACAGAAGCCGGCCAAATTGCCGGCTTCTGTTGGACCGACTGCCATACACACGGGCCCAATGTCGGCCGGTTTCTATTGAACCGGCCGATGCCGACTGACATTGGGCCTGTGTTTACTAGGCTTTAAACAGACAACAAGAGTTTCTTATCTTTGGGTGCCCTAGTCTGCAGAGGGTCCTGTTAGCTAATATGAAATGACTATATTCAGTTTGAGAGTTGGAATTCTGTCTCTCCAGCCCTATATCATCCCTCGATGTAGGACTAGTGAAACAGAGACCTGATCCTCAAGGGTAGTTGGGCAGAAGAGCTTTTATGCAGCCTTTTGTGAAGCATGGTAAGGGATTCTGTCATTACCATGTGTCCATGATAGCCTGGTCCTAGCTGAGGCTAGCTGTCATTCAGCCTAGAATAATGACGTCCAGTGATGGTAAGGCTTACTGCAGGAGACATTGTTGGTCTGAAGATAGGTATTGCATCTAAAGTTGGTATTTTTTTAACTTTTGCTTTAGTAGCCGATTGCAGTGCTGTATGTATTTTCATTGGTTTTAAATCTTGTGATACACTGCAAAGGTTTGGGAAAACTCTGAATTTTTGTTTCCCCTGAAACCATGTTTTAACAGGATTTGCCTCTTGATGAAATCAAGCGGCTGTGCCTGGAGCAAGTGGAAATGGAAACTGATGACAATTTGCTCAGAATTCTACAGGGTAAGCACAAAATAGTTCTTGCATCATTTTTACTTTAATTGTGTATTTTCATCCTGGTGGTAATAGCAGGGGTCTACACATCTACTAAACTTTGCCCACTGCTTAAAGGAGAAGTACAGCCAAAGCTTGTTTGGCTGTACTTCTCCTGTGGATCAGAGGAGTGCAGTTCGTTCTGCACTCCTGTGACTAGTTTTCAGCTGACGGTAGGCTGAAGTCTGCTGACATTACAGAGCCAGTCCAGGCTCAGGCAAGATCGCTACAATGAAATCGGGATCTGGCTCAGCCTCTCAGTGAGCGGCTGAGAGCCTGGGCCAGAAGCTTCCACCCCCTCCACAGCCCAGCGCTCCAGTGAGCGAGGAGGGGGCAGAGCAGACAACGATGACTGACAGTCAGCAGCTCTCTGCTCTGAAAGCTCTGAGAACCGAGTGATCAGCGGTGTTTGATCACTCAGTTCTCAGTGTTAGAGCTAGTGGGGGACAGATGCAGCATCAGACCAAGGCTGGATCCACCTAGGTAAGTATGATTCTGCAGAAATGTCCATACATCTCTTTTAAAGAAGTCTTATCACAAAAAAAAATTGTCTGATAACCCTAAATCCTATAGGTAACATAAAGGAGAATTACTGGAAGTAAATGGAGTTTACAAATCCCCCTAGGCTCCAGCCTATGATGCAGATTGCATCTCAAAAATAACTCTGTACAAGTGTGAATAGTTCAAGTGGGCTGAATTACATATTACTGAATGTGTAAATTTTACCTTCCAAGTGAAATAAAATACATTTCATTTTTAATTGACATTATTAAAGTGGTTATAAAGCCAAGGCATTTTTTTACTGTAATGCATTCCCTGCATTAAAGTAAAAAATATCCCTCTACTTGTATCGCCCCTTTACCACCTTAAAGACTTACCTGAGTCCTATCCAGGTCCAGTGCTTTGCTCGTCTGCAGCCACATTAGTCTGTGTTTCTCTACTCACAGGACACAGAGGCAGCAGCAGGAGCCATTGGCTCTTGTTGCTGTCAATCAAATCCTGTGAGGAGGGCTCCGGGGATGGTGCTAAGATGCAATGTGCTTGTCCATAAATGCACACAGCCTGGCTTGGGAGCAAGCTTGCATGTCTGCACCCATATCAAGCAGTTTGCTATAAGGGCAGACATGGAAAAGGAGGATCAAACAGCACTGGCGGCGGACCCCAGATGAGGAGGTTCAGGGCCGCTCTGTGCAAAAAGTTCTGTAATGCATCTCTTTTTCCTGATAGTAGGGGGGTTGGTTACAGGACACTGTGCAGATATACAGTGTGCCTGTATTATATAGTCTGCTCAGCCTGTGGAAAGATGCAGGCTGTGCTTGAGTGGTGGGAACGTGTTCAAGGAGAAGGCTGTGATTGGGAGGGTGTGTTTTCAAGAGGCAGGCTGTGATTTGGAGAGGGTGTGTGCCATAGGAAGGTTATGATTGGGAGAGGAGGTGTGCCAGAGGCAGGCTGTGATTGGTAAGGGGGCACAGGGGCTGAACAAACTACCCAATACTGGCATGCTGTGTGTCTGCACAGTGCCCTGCACCTCTGAATGGCCAGCCTAAGGAAGAAAACTAACCATGCTAGCACAAATCAAATTCGGTGCTTTGTGTGGCTAGCTTAGAACACACAAGAAAGGTGACTGGCAGTATCAACCATATACTTTAGATGGAAAAAGTACATAAAAATGATCGAGACTATGATGTATAATATACACATTCTGTATGTAAACACATGTTAAGATGGTGTTGCAGTTGGGCATGTGATTCTTCTGTTGCAATGGTGGCTCCTGCAGCGGTTTCATAGGGAAAAAATGGCAGCACAACCTTTTCATGCATAAGTATGCATGTATAAATGACTTATCTGCCCAATGCCTTGGCTGGTCTGCAATATAATGACAGAAAAACTGCACCCGCATGGTATGGTAATACAGCCTGGTCTATGATAAAATTGAGCCACAACTGCACATGTGTGAGAGGCACTTGGAGCCTAGTCTGCAACAATATGACCCCTCAACTGTGAATGTTTATTGGTGCTTTGGTAAAAATCAAGATGGCTGTGTGAGGGACTGACATGGCAGTAATGGTGGGGGTGGTGTGTGTGGTGCACAAGGAAACTGAAAATATGAAGCTGGAAGGGAAAAAGTGTCAGTGAGCTGGACAGGTGTAGCCATATTTTGCTGTGCTCCATCCAGAGAGCGCAGGGTGTTCTCCATCACTGGAGGCTGCAGCACCCCTGCCTTTTCCAGGGTCCCCCTGGTTCTGTGCACTGCTTTATAAGAGGAAGCAGTTCTTGGGGTGCTGCATGGGAGGGGGGGTTAACTAGACTGCAGTTATACTTAAAAGAGTAATTCTGGTAACCTCTACATAGAGGGAGTGATTCTGGAGCTATTTGGTGGGGTGGTTTTGGAGACACAAAAGGAAATGCTTACATTTGTGACAGATATAAACTTGCTTTCTGGAGTTTTTACTACATGCCATTCCTCATATTCACCCCCACATGCATTGCTGCTTGTGCACTTTTTGCTACTGTACTGACAGGTGATTCTGCACTCACCACCACCAGTTTTCCACTCACTACCACAGTATGGGAGGTTGGTGCCGCACTCACTGCCAATGTGCTGCTACACGATTCTGCTCTTGCCACCACTGTAGCGGGAAATAATGCTGTGTTTGCTGCCATTGTGGCAATGCACAATTCCACACTTGGCACCAACGCACCAATGTGCACTTTTGTTTCATCCCTATCAGCAAATCGGTAGTGGTAAATTCATATGATGTTAGTATGCAGTATATATATTTTTTTTTTATACATGTCTCTATATATTTCTCCCCATTTATATTTAGACCAAGCTATCTTATAAAAGTGATAGTGACAGAAGTTGTCAGTGGTGGATGAGCAATTGCAACAGCAGTTTAAAGGAGGTTTTAAGCCTGTTTTAACGAAAGGAGATCATAGTCACAGCACACACTTTTTTTTCTTCTTCCATTGATTTCAGTTGGCTGCCAAATGCATTGGAATGTGCAAAATGTAAGACAGGTGCTACTTTTTAAGATTACGGTTTGGTGGCCGCAAACATGCCACATTTGTTAGATGCCAATTGGGGGTGTCATTAATAATTAATGGCACCCCAACTGCATCTAACAGGGACAGTGCGTTCCCAAATGGTGCAATAAACGTGCCTTTCCTGCACCACATTCTTAATCAGGTTTTATGCATGCTGCTATTAAACTCTTATTAGAAAGCACACTTTATGAAAGCGCATCAAAGATGCAGCATGCTGGACTTCGATGCGTTTCCATGAAAACGCTTGCTGTAGTTAAGTTAATGGCTGCACACTTAAACGTGTAAACTATGTATAACAATGGGACGTGGAAAAACCACACTGCACAGATGTATAACCAGCCTTTATCTGGTGTCTTTCAGTCCCAGCTAGCTCTGACAGCTGGTTCCCCACTGACAGTCAGGATCCAATAAACTAGTTTCCTGATCATGTATGCAATCTCAGCCATTGCATAGTGATCACATATAGGCTGGAGGTCTATTCAAAAAAGAGTATTCAGCCTGCAGATAAACACTGCTACCTTCAGGCTACATGATTTATCTGCAGTTCATATGTTTACTGCTGTAATTATACAGTATTAAAATAATATTACAATCATAATACATTAATAAAACAGATTTTTTTTTTTTTTACATTTTTATAGCCAAATCTACTAATTAAATTGCCATCCCCTCATTCTCCACTATGGCCAACACATTTACATGCCACCTTTCTGCATAATGGGACACTTGTTTCCTGAGATGTTAGATAGGATCATCATGTTAAATTGGGCAGGGAAGGAGGTAAAACCCCCAGTGAGGACAATCTATTGTACATTTTTGTCAGTTTATAGTGTGTCAATGGCTAAAGCTATAAAATATACAAAAAAGTAGCAAAGGAATGTCAGCAATAATATTTTGCAAGAAGAAAAGCCTTGGTACCATTAGCTTGCATCCATCTGTTGTGAGAGCATTTTCATTCACTATGTCAACCGATAAGCATTTATTGACAAAGGCATGAAGAAGTTGAATTTCGCTTTAGTAAATGCCATGGTATCAGAATAAATCTGTAAATCAGAGTGTAGGTCTGGGATGGGTAAAAGAGCACTCTGAAGCATTTCCAATACAAGATATTTGCAGTACAATAAAGCTGACTCCAGGAATACTGCTATATACACGTTTGAAATACATACAGTATTTGGAAGCTATTTTCTTTACCATACATTACAGGACACAGAAGACTTCATATTCATGACTACTTAGTTCATGCTGCCACCTTCAGGTGAGAGGAATCCCCACCCAGGCACAACCTCTCCCAGCTCTGACATGCCACAATGTTAGCTTGTGCCCTAAGGCAATGAATGGATATGCTTATAAGATGTCTTTTGCTGAAGATCTCCTTTCTGGGGCTTGGTTTCTTTCTCTGCTGAGGTAGAGGAGGGCTTCACCCAGATTGGTCACTCAGGCCATGTTGCTAAGAGTGGACTGTGCTTAGACCACACACGCAAGAACGGAAATGGCCTGCAATGTTTTAGTCAGTGTTGGATCCCAAAGGCATCGGTCTCTAGGTTACATTGTATCCGGTGAGCCCACTGGCATGGTGTTTTACTGGTCCAGTGCATTGATACCCCTAGATGGAATTTAGGTTGGGGACACACATGCTTCTGAAAATTGGAATTTCTGGCCCTGCAGGAGAATTAGTGAGTGCCTCTGATTTGAGGGAGTCTTTCCCCAAAATGTGTGTGGGTGATGTGGGTCATAACAGTGGCAGAACTCAATATGGATGAGGCAGGGCAGCACCAAAACCTTTGCATAAAGAATGCATAAACGTGCATCCTCAGGCTCCTGTTACACTGCAACAGGGAATAGCTCCAGCGATTCAGCAGAACACTGCCACAGCTCTGCATTGCTGCAGCAACCTTATATAGACACCAGGCACAGCAAGTATAAGTAAATTTGTCTATATTGTTGTGACTTGCCACACTGGTGTTCTGGTGTAGGTTGACACTCCTCTCATCTGGGTGGTCAATCCCTTACAGTGTCCAGGCTTGTTAACCCTCAGAAAACTATGGCCTTGCGCAGGCATAAGGGTAAGGAAGGATGGTGGGCTCCCAACTCCTTCTGTCAGGTAGCGGGGACCCCTACAGAGGTTGCTCTGCAGTGGGTTACTGAAGGTTCAGATTTGCTTTGAATCTCTGCCCTTATTTGGTATTTCCAGGGGGCTCAACCCCCCACTTACTTTTCTGCAGTCGTTTCTTGTCTGTAAGATCACCTCTCAGGGGCTATCACTGGCTTGGGACGCAAGTGTGGGCACACTCCTTTTTCTGATTTTGCAGAAGGATGAGGCATCATAGGAACATCAGAGAAGGAAGCTGTCGAAGCATCAGGAATAATCTGTAGAAGAGTTCTACCACTAGGAATCTCAGGGTTTGGGGCTGTTTCAGGCACTGGAGACCACTGTGAGCTTTCCTGCGGACATGGCGTGCAATAACTTGAGGTTGCCACTTCCAAAATCCTGTTCTCCAAAGGTCACTGGGTTTGGGTCCTGGAAGCCACCAAATCATCCCACATCTTTTCCAGTGCACCTAACTTACAGGAAGTGATGTATGCTAACTGAGTTCATCCAGAAAAGTTGTTTTTGCCTCTAAAGTGGTTCATTCAGCAGAACTCCAAGGAGAAAAAATCATACAAGAAATGCGGTTCACTTGTTGTTGATCCCACCATTTCCTACTTGAGAAAGACCCTGTGTGTGAGGTCCCAATGTTTAACTACTTCCCTTCCATACCAATTCAGACATTCTATCCTACATGTAAAAATCATCATTTTCTTTTTTCTAGAACATTACTCAGAACCCCCACATTTTATATATATTTTTAAGCAGAGGCCCTAGAGAATAATGGTGGATGTTGCAATTTTTCATGTCACACGGCATTTATGCATTGATTTTTCAAACACAATTTTTTTTAAAGAAATATAATTTAATTAATTGTAATGCAAAAAAAACACAATATTTAACCCAATTTTGTAGTAAAAAATTAAAGATTGATGTTCCGCCAAGTAAATAGATACCTAACATGTCACGCTTTAAAATTGAGCATGCTCATGGAATGCTGCCAAAATACAGTACTTAAATATCTCCATTGGAGATGCTTTAAAATATTTACAGGTTACCAGTTTAGAGTTACAGAGGAGGTTTAACTCTAGAATTATTGCTCTTGCTATAATGTTTGTGGCAATACCTTTACATGTGTGGTACAAACACAATATACATATGCAGGTGTGACCTACCTATTAGTTTGATTCTGCATGGGGGGGACAGGGGCACTTTAAAAATTATTTATTTATTTTTTTCTTTTTACACTGTCCCTTTTTTATTTTATATATATATATATTTATATATATATATATTTATATATATATACATTTTTTTTTATCACTTTTTTTTCTATCACCAGAAATGTAAATATCCCTTAGAAATAAGTCATGACAGGTCCTCTTTATGCAGACATCTTGGGTCTATAAGATCCCAGTTCTCTCCTCTACCCTGAAAAGTATGAGATCAAGAAAAAAACATCTCTGCTATCCAAGAAAAAAATTGGCAGTGTTTACATCTGCTAGAACCGGCTGCTTCCGGCTCACAGGACCATAGAGATGGCTGGGGACCATCCAGGCACAACCAGCTCTATTGTAACCCAGTGGAAATGACGGATCGGATACTGAGCTCGCTGATCTCACAGGAGAGCCCAGAAAGGCGCTGGTGGGCGGCAGGAGGGGAGATGTCCCTTCCCGTTGCCTGTAAAAGCAATATATTGGCTAATCAGCTGCTAGGAGGGCTTTTACTTGATAGGGAATCGCTGGATGAAAAAAAAGATACTGAGATAATGCCTGTAACTGCAGGCATCATCCTGATACAACCACTGATGTTCTACAGGCAGGAAGTGGTTGAAGACGCCATAGATAAGAGATGAGGCCCTCTTAAAATCATCCTTTTCTCTGGTAGGATTGGCTTTACAGCTTGAGGTGTGAGTTTGCCAGGCACTTAAAGTTTGGGCAAACTATATGCTTTATTTTGGAGAATCGGGCCCAAAGGATCCTGGAAGATTTTCAAGAGTGCCTTGGGTTTCTCGGAGGACTCCTTCGAAGATTTCATTAGGCAGTTGTCACAGATGCACATCATATCTACATGAGAAGGATCCTATGGCACAAGTGTTGGTTGGTCGAACTTCTCTGCAAAAAACAAATTGAGAGGCTGACCTTTAAAGGGCGAATGCATATTTGGACCATTCTTGGATGCCTTCTTCCAAATCGTTATGGCTGTTAAAAACTCACTTTGCCCCTAAAACAAAAGACAAAAGTGGCAAGGCAGAAGCTAGTGAAGCCTTCGGAATCCAAGAAGAGTTCCTTCTGTAAGCAGCAAACCTTGGACTCTAAGCAAAAGTCCCAGTTACATAAAAAGATCTCAACTTTCAAGTACTCAGGCTCTAGAGGCAAGTACTCCTCCTAGTAAAGGAACTCTCCCATTTGTGCGGGGGCACACATCTATCGGCCTTCATGGCCGCTTGGATCCAGGTATTCATAGATGACTAGGTCTGCAGCATGGTGTTCTTAGGTTACAAAATTGAGTTTTACGGCTTTCCCCCTCACACATTATGCGCTCAAGCGTATCTTCGGAACTGTCTTCAATGCTATCCTCTTTGCCCTGTTCTGCTCCAAAGCTCTTCAGCTCAATATACTGTCTGTTTGAAACACATTTTTAGAAATCCTGGATCTGCCAATGCATATGATTTTTAAAACCAAATCAGCTCTGGAAAGGTGGATATACATGCAGATGGTGGATGTTGGAAAAACTTTCCTTCCTTCAGAGGTCTCAATAACGGGTGCCAGCTTATTTGGCTGGGGTGGTGTACTAGGGAACCTCTTGGTTTAGGCAGCATGGTTCAGGCAGCATGGTTATCAGAGGAGCAGAGGTTGCTGGTTCTCCTACACTGAGCAATCAACCCGGGAAAAGAAGCCATGCTGCTCAGGAGGAAGCCGACCTGATCTTTTGTTGGACGTTTCAGCCTTTTCTGTCATGCATACTCCTGGCATAGAAAATTGGTAGGTGGAATTTTTCCGATGTCAGCAACAGAATGAGGATTAATGGACCTTTTGCCTGGTGTTGTTCGTAATTATTGTTTGAAGTGGGGGATGCCAGATGTGGAAATTTTTGTGTCCAGATTCAGCACCATACTGAACTGGTTTGTGTCCCGAATCAGAGATTCTCAGGCTTTTGCCCTGGTGAGTCCTTGGGATTACCTTTCCCTGATCTATTCCTTCTCTTCACTGAATCCTTTTTTTCTTGCCTTTTGCACAGGAAACTGTCAAGGGCAATCAAGTCATTCTGATTACACCTACTTGGCCAAGATGCACATGGTATGCAGACACTGCAAATAACTTGGCAGGTGAACCGGGGGCTTCTCCAGATCAGCTAGATTTTCTGTCGCAGGGTTGATTCTACTTTGATAGCATAGCTGATGAAGTCCTAGTCCTGAGGGATAGGTATGTTTCTGACACTGTAATCCCTATACTTCTGAAAGCAAGAAAGTCCACCTCCAGCAAGATGTACCACCGGAAAGCCTTTTTTCGCCTAGTGTAAGGCTTGTAGGTTTCAACCCCAACAAATATTGGCCTTTCTCCGGTCTGGCATGGAGATGTCTCTGGCTTTAAAGCGGTATTAAACTCAAAACCAAAAATGTAATTTCTCTTTCGTTCATTGACAGACACAGCTTCCCATCTTCATATGGCTTATACTGCCCCCTACAGGAGTGTAGCCTTGGTGGCAACTTTCCTATAGTTTCCCATTGAAAATAGCGGTGGCCATGTTTTTGGTACCAATATTTAAAAAAGAGCCTGAGATATATCCCGGGTAACTATATAGACCTGTCAGCCTAACATCAGTAGTCTGCAAGATTTTGGAGGGAATGCTAAGGGACTATATACAAGACTTTAGTAATAAAAACTGTATTATTAGTAGTAATCAGCATGGATTCATGAAAAATCATTCTTGCCAGACCAATCTATTAACCTTCTACGATGAAGTGAGTTGCCAACTAGACAAGGGAAGGCCTGTGGATGTGGTGTATCTGGACTTGGCAAAGGCATTTGACACAGTACCCCACAAACGCTTACTGTACAAACTAAGGTACGTAGGTATGGACCATAGGGTGAGTACCTGTATAGAGAACTGGCTCCAGGGGGCCCCCTAAGGTTCTGTCCTGGGGCCAATCCTGTTTAATTCATTTATAAACAATCTAGAGGAGGGGATATCCAGCACAATCTCGGTATTTGTGGATGATACTAAACTAAGCATGCCAATATCTTCTATGCAGGCTGTGGAAACCTTACAAGCAGACCTGAACAAAATAATGGGGTGGGCAACTACATGGTAGATGAGGTTTAATGTTTAAAAATGTAAAGCAATGCACTTGGGCATCAGAAACACGAAAGCAAGCTACTCACTAAGGGGGGGAACCTCTGGGTGAATCTAAGATGGAAAAGGACCTGGGGGTACTAGTGGACAACAGGCTTGGCAGTGGCATGCAATGCCAAGCCGCTGCAAGCAAAGCCAACAAAATACTGGCATGTATAAAAAAGGGGATTCACTCCAGAAATAAAGATACTCACTAGGGAGGGAACCTCTGGGTGAATCTAAGATAGAAAAGGACCTGGGGGTACAAGTGGACAATAGGCTTGGCAGTGGCATGCAATGCCAAGCCGCTGCAAGCAAAGCCAACAAAATACTGGCATGTATAAAAAAGGGGATTCACTCCAGAAATAAAGAGATTATTCTCCCACTCTACTAGACTCTGGTCCGGTCACATCTGGAGTATTCTGTCCAGTTCTGGGCACCGGTCCTCAGAAAGGATGTGCTGGAACTAGAGAGTCCAGAGAAGGGCAACAAAAATAATTAGGGGAATGGAGGACATCAGCTATGAGGAAAGACTACAAGCATTGAACTTATTCTCTCTGGAGAAGAGACGCTTGATATGATATCAATGTACAAATACTGTACAAGTGATGACCCTAGCATAAGGAACAAACTTTTCAGAGAAAGGGAATACAATAAGACGCGTGGTCACTGACTAAAACTAGAGGAAAAACGGTTTAACCTTAAAATACGTAAGGGGTTCTTTACTGTCAGAGCAGTAGGGATGTGGAATTCTCTTCCACAAGCAGTGGTATCAGCAGGGAGCATCAATAGTTTCAAAAAACTATTAAATGGGCACCTTAAAGACCACAACATAAAGGGGTATACAATGTACGGTTATAGGCAAACACACACACACATCATAGGTTGAACTGGATGGACTGATGTCTTTTTTCAACCTCACAAACTATGGAACTATGTATGGTGTGCAGTTAGTTGGGGCTGTGAGTACTTGGCCGGTGGTGGTGAGTCCTTTTTTGTGGGGTTTTCTCTCCCTCTCTCTGCTATTGCAATGGTAGTGCTCTGTGCTGGGCCTTGTGGTGCAGACAGCATGGTGGGGGGTGTCCCTTGCAGTGTTTTACGCTTCTTTTGTGTGAGTTCCCCTCTACATTCATGGAGTCCCTGGAGCATATTTCACCACCTGATCCCCTCTCAGAGGCTGTCGGACCCTCCGGGTCCCAAAAACTGATTGTACTGACAGCAGTCTTGGAGTCCTTGGTCTGCAAGGAAAATTTGGTCCTGAGCAAATGGGCCAGCAAGAAGTGTCCCCCGCTTTACCTGTTTCCTCTGTCTCATGAGATCCAGAATCGGATTTGGCTGCCGCGGATGCGAGTTACCCTTCGGGGTCTGCATTCACGCACCCTGCTTGCTCAGATAGTGAGGATGATTCCTCTGCTCCTCTAGCTGCACATGAAAAGGTGCTAGTGGATGCACTGATTGTATCAGTGCAGGAAACCTTAAACATGGAGGATGCGTCTAACGCAACATCATAAGCGTGGATTACATTTGGCACCCACAGGTCCTCAAAAGCAGAAAAGGTGTTCCCCTTTCCTGCCTTCTTTGTTATTATGGTCACAAAATAGTGACCGAAATGCACCTTTGCAACCGCGTTTTGCAATGCGGTACCACTTTGAGGATTCCCTGCTTAAAAAATGGACGGTTTCTCCTGTAGTGAACTCCCTGGTTTCCAGGTTGAAAAAAGCCACTGTCATCCTGGTTGAAGGTTCAGTCTTCACAGACCTGACTTATAGGAGGTCAGAGGCCTTGACCCGCCATGTGTTCACTGTGGCTGGTTCGGCACTTAGACCGGTATTTACTATTTCCCTGGTGTTGCAAGCTATGACAGAGTGGGCAAAACTTCTACACCTGGACCTGGAGGGGTACAGCTCCCCCCCTGCCTTTGCGCAGCAGGCGGATCAGTTGGTCCAAGGGCTACAGTTTGTCTGTGATGCCTTTTTGGATGCCGCTCCCTTCATTTCTAGATTGTCTGTCTGTCTGTCTGTCTGTCTGTCTGTCTCAACGGTGGTCCTGCGGCGTATATCTGGCTGAAATGCTGGTCTGCGGACCAGGCTTCTAAGAAGGCCTTATGCGATCTTCCATTTGTAGAGGAACGCCTGTTTGGAGCTTCCTTGGATGACATCCTCAAAGGCCTCACAAGAGGAAAGAGTACTCTTCTTCCTTGGGCTTCCAAGGGTAAGGAGTCCGGTCGCAGAGGGCGGGCCTTTTATTTTCGGCTCCCAAGTGCCCTTTTCGTACCTCAGGGTCTCAAGACAAGGGATCTAAGCCCTTGATGGCCTCTGCCAGGGGTTCTAAGAGGTCTTGGTCTGGCAAGCCACGAGCCAGTTCTTCCAGACCCACGGACAAGTCTTCCTGCGCATGAAGGGGTGCCCTCACCCGTATCTTTGGTGGGGGGACGTCTTCGCTAGTTTCCGTATCCGTGGACCTTCCTGATCCAGGACAAGTGGGTCCATGAAATCATTTTCTCCAGCTACAAGATCGGTTTCAATCATCTCCTCCAGAAAGGTTCTTCTTTTCCAACCTGCACTTGTCCCCAGATCGTTTTTAAGGTTTTAACTTAAACCTGTTTACAGTTCCCAAGAAGGAAGGCAAGGTGTGTCCAATTCTGGACCTCAAGGCGCTAAACTACTTTGTACGGGTACAGAATTTCCGAATGGAATCCATTCGCACGGTTGTGGCGTCCCTACATCAGGGGGATTTCCTTGTCTCCATCGACATCAAGGACGCTACCTTCACATCCCGAACCCACCAGCATTTCCTTTGCTGTGGGCGAGGAGCACTATCAGTTTGTGGCGTTAGCCTTTGGTCTCGCCTCTGCTGCTTGGGTTTTCACAAAAGGTATTTGCCCCGGTTCGAGCATTGCTGCATTAGTGGGGGATAGCGGTACTGGGCTATCTGGATGATCTACTTTTGGGAGGAGGCAATTTAGCTTCTGCTGTACAGCAGACGATCATCTCTTTGGACTTGCATGCGGGTGATGCTGTCTAGCTTTGAGGCGGTTCTGTTTGCACAGATTTACAAGAGATCTCTGAAAAAGGAGATTCTGGAGAAATGGAACAAAGATCCTCAGTCTCTAGACAATCTGATCCTCTTTAGCCCGAGTATGAGGGGTCCCTAGTTTGTTGACTTCATTCTCCGGCACTTTGTCATGGAAATTATTTTCTTCCCCTGTACACGACGCCAGCCTGTCCGGGTGGGCAGGCATCCTCAGCATAGAGTGTGCTCTTGGGGTCTGGACTCCGGAAGATTCCAGGTTACCGATCAATGTACTGGTGCTCCGAGCGATCAGACTTTGTCTGGCTCATTGGACAAGTCGTCTCAAGGGATGTCCGGTACGGATTCAATCATTCAATGTCAAGGCCATGGCCTATGTTAATCACCAAGGGGGTGCGAGAAGTGTCCTGGCGGCTCGGGAAGTAGCTGGCCTTCTCAGGTGGGCAGAACAAATCGTTCCAGCCCTCTCCTGCTGTACACATTCCAGGGTTGGAAAATTGGCTGGCGGATTACCTCAGTCGACAGGCGTTGGACCAGGGGAAATGGTCACTTCATCCGGAGGTTTTCATCAGTTGTGTCTCTGGTGGGGTACTCCCGAGGTGGATCTGTCGGCCTCTCGCCTCAACAGGAAAGTGCAGAGGTTTGTGGCTCAGTCTCGGGGTCCTCTGGCCGATGCCACAGATGCATTAGTGGCTCTTTGGAGTCAGTATCGTCTGATTTACGCCTTTCCCCATCTCAAGCTTCTGCCGAGACTCCTGCGCAGGATCGAAGCAGAAGGGATTCCGGTCATCCTAGTGGCTCCAGACTGGCCTTGCCGGTCTTGGTATGCCAATCTGTAACAACTACCAGCTGGATGTTTATGCCCCTATGGACTCCAGTTTTGGGTGAAAGGTCTTGCAGGCGGCCTAGTAGTTTGGGTCCCCATGTTCTGTTTTTTTGCTTTTGGTTGTTTTTTGGCATTTATCTTGACCGCCCCCTTTGTCTGTTCCTCATTGCTTGCTACAAAACTGAGGCTTAGCTGAGATGGGAAGAGGTTTACCTGGGCAGGGATTTCTTCCTTTTTTTTTTGCCAGTGTCCATTCACCTGACGGTGGCAACACATGCCAAGAGAAGGATTTTACAGGTAAACCAAAAATCCTAATTTACCTGCCAAAGAATTTGTTTGTCATTCGATTCCTGACATTCCTAACTTTTTTACTAGTGTATTCAATTCATATTATTCTCCCTGGAGAAGAGACGCTTGAGAGGAGATATGATAGCGATATACATATACTGTATCTCATTGGTAATCCCTGTGTAGGTAGTAAACTATTCAGTCTCAGGGAGTGTAAGAGGACATGGGGGCCACACAATGAGATTCGAAGAGAAGCGGTTTAATCTTAAGCTGCGTAGGGGGTTTTTCACTGTGAGTGGAGTAAGGATGTGGAACTCTCTTCCACAATTATTGGGGTCAGCAGGAAGTATTGATAGTTTCAAAAGACTCTTGGACGTGCTTCTTATCAAACACAATACACAGGGATATGGGAAAAACTTATCTACAGGAACATACAGGTTGAACTATTGTCTTTATTCAACCTTACCAACTATGTACAGTTTCAATAATAAAAGACATGTGGACATGATATATGTTAATAAACCCATTTGCAGTCCTATTTGCAGATATACAGTATCTGTCATGTGTGCGAGGTGGTATCAAAAGGTTTCGAGACAGATGGCAGCACAAGGCTGCATGCACAGTCGCAGGGAGCGCCGACCTTCATACTGTAAGTCTGTGTGCCAAAAGACATTGTCCTGTGTACATCGGGAGCTGTGCAACTGATGCTATTCTGATTCCAAGACTCTTGGAAGTGCATCTTATCAAACACAATACACAGGGATATGGGGAAATAATTATCTACACGAACACACACAGAAACAAAGGTTGAACTGAATGGACTACTGTTGACTATTGCCAAAAGATAATGTCCTGTGTACATCGGGAGCTGTGCAACTGGTGCTAATCTGACCACGTGTGTTACCATGTCTATTTTATCATGGACAACAAGTTAGAACAAAGAGCAAATGTGAAATTCTGTGTGGAACTGAGCAGATCTGCTACAGAGACATTTGACATGATTCAGCAAGTTTATGGCAATTCTGAAATGAGTCGTTCAAGGTGTTTTGAGTGGCATGCGCACTTCAAGAGTAGAAGAACGTCACTGGAAGATGACGAGAGATCAGAAAGACCTTCAACGAGCTCAACCCCCAAAAATGTTGAAACTGTTTGGCAACTTGTGCACGATGATTGTCGGAGAACGTTTGCGACTACACAATTTAAACAATAGACAGCTGAAATATTCAGTATTGTCCATACCAATCAAACACTTGTGCCTATCTATATTAGCTTTTAGTCTTCTTTTAATAATGTCGTGTACCTGCGAAGATGGGGTATGAAGGACCCTTTTCTTGACAATGCTTGTTGCCTGGCCATCATGTTTATTCCTTGGCTTCAGTACTTTGTCCCTAAACTGTAACAAGTTTTTTTTTTTTTTATAAATTCAAAGTTTATTAGAAGAGGAAAAGGCACACAGTACAGGCAGGATCAGCAGTACAAGTCCATATACATCAAATATAGCGACAAACAGCTCAGAGTCTCAAGCATAAACTGACAGCAAAAGCCGCCCCTAAACCAGAGGGCAGTGGTATCAGACGTCGTATCTGACCGCCACAGGGGAATAGGTCCCCGGAGAGGCCTCCCCCTCCACCGGCATCTGTCACATGGCCGGACTACGGAGGCGGAGAAAAAACAACCCCGGTTGCCCATCTCCCCACAGCCAGCTATGCGAAACCCCTGCATGTATGCCCGTGAGGGAAGGATCGAGGAACAAAAAAAAAAAGAAAGCAGGGTGATTAACATTTCCCTTCCTCTCCTTTTCATATTTTAATATTATCCCAAAGAGGGTGGGGAGATCCCACCCAACGAGAGAGAAAGACAGGAGGGTGAAAACAGTAGGGGGGAGAGGGGGGGAGATGAAGGAGGAGACAGGGGATAGAAAAAAGGGGGGGGGAGGGAGATGGCCACCCGGCCCGCCAAAAACGAGCTAGATCACCAGGTCTTTGTATTCCGCAGAGAAACTGAACTCATGCCAGTAGTACCATCTTTTGAGGAACTTCTCCCTCGTGCCCCGTTCAGCAGCCACAAGGTCCTCCATTTCATTAATGCTAGCTACTTTCCGCAACCACATAGCTACTGTAGGTGGCTGGGTCTGCTTCCAGAGAAGAGGGATACAGCTCTTGGCAGCCGTGAAGAGCAGCGGCAGAATGGATTTTTTGTAGGATGCTCGCGGGAAACTGTTGTGGTGAAGGAGAAAGAGAGCAGGATCCAAAGTGAGGGCATGGTCTGTGAATTTTTGTGCGATGCGTAAAACCTCAGCCCAAAAGGGTTGCAGGCGGCTACAGGACCAGAAAATGTGGAGAAGGGACCCCACCTCCTCCCCACATCTCCAGCAAAGGTCCGAGCAAGAAGGGAACATTCTGCGTAATCTGACCGGAGTGTAGTACCACCTGGTGAGCAGCTTGTATCCCATTTCCTGATATTTGGTACAAGTGGAAGTTTTGTACGTGAAAAACATAATGCGATCAATCTGGCGATCCGTGAAAGAGAGGCCTAGGTCGCGTTCCCACCTGTCAAGATACAGGGGGCGAGAGGAAGGGTCATCCGACGGCCCCGTTAACAGGCGGTATATCAAAGAAATGGTATGTCGTAATGGAGAGGTCGACGCACACAGTTCTTCAAAGGGCTTTAGGCGTCTATTAAATGAGGTTGCAGGTGGAAGGGACTGTAGAAAATGTGCTAGCTGCACCTTCTGCCAGAAGGACAGAGCAGCAAAGGAGTTACTGGAAAAGAGAGCCTGACGCGAGACCCATTTCCCTTGAGCAATGAAGTGCCTAGCCTGGTGGAAGCCGTCGGACCTCAAGACGTGGAAGCCCTTATCCGTCCTACCTGGGGAGAAGTGCTGATTTTCGAGCACCGGGAACAGAGGCGAAGGAAGAGAGGCAATCCGGCCGGCCTCGCATATCCTACGCCCCAGCTTAAGGGTAGCTCCCACAGTCGGATGCTCCATCACATGCTTAGGCAAGTCAGAAGCACCCCACAGGAGGGAGTCCGGAGGGGGATCCCCCGGACTTCGCTCAATCCTAATCCACTGTTTGAGGTGACTATGAACCTGCCAGTCCACAATCCTGGTAAGGTGACATGCTTCGTAGTACATCGTCGCGTCTGGGAAGGCCATGCCTCCACAAAGCTTGGGCATTCGGAGAACCTTGAGGGCAAGGCGGGGGGGGCCCCTCACCCACAGAAATTTACGGAAGGTTTCATTGATTTTGCGCAGGAAGGCTGAAGGGACCGCGATTGGAAGGGCTTGCAATACATATAGCAAACGAGGCATGACATTCATTTTGATAATATTGCAACGCCCAAACCAAGAGAACAATCCCTTCTGCCACTCCTCCAGATCCTTCCGAATACGAGAGAGGAGAGGAGGGAAGTTAAGTTCGAATACGCGGCCGGGGCAGTTGGGGAGGGAGATACCCAAGTATTTGATATGGGAAGAGCTCCACTTAAATGGGAAGTCTTGCCGGAGGAGGGCCAGCAAAGCCGGAGGCATCGCCACAGGCAAGGCCTCCGACTTCTGATGGTTAATCTTGTAAGACGAAAGAGCTTCGTAAACACGGAACTCCTTCATAAGATTAGGCAAGGATATAAGAGGTTTCGTGAGGAAAAACAGGAGGTCATCGGCGTAAGCTGCAACCTTCGGGGCCAGCGATGAGGAGATGGTCAACCCGGCTATGTCCACGTTGGCTCTGACGGAGCGCAAAAAAGGCTCCAGCGTCAGGACAAAGATCAGGGGCGACAGGGGGCAACCCTGCCGCGTCCCATTAGAGATCTCTAACGGGTTGGAGAGCAGACCATTTATCTTAACACAGGCCGACGGGTTGGAGTAAATCGCACGGATCCAAGACAACATACGTTGCCCGAGGCCGACATGCTCCATCGTCCCCATTAGAAAATCCCAGTTTACCCGATCGAATGCCTTTTCGGCATCCGTCGAGAGAAGCAGCAGAGGGGTCTTCCGCGCACAGGCCAAATGCAACAAATCCAGGGCTTTCGTTGTATTATCCCTGGCCTCTCTGGAAGGCACAAAGCCCACCTGGTCGTCGTGGATCAACTGTGGGAGCAGAGGGGCCAAGCGAGATGATAGGATCTTGGTAAACAGTTTCAGATCCACATTTAGGAGCGAGATAGGCCTATAGCTCTGGCAGAGGAGGGGATCCTTGCCCTCCTTCGCGATCACAGTGATATGTGCGCGAAGCGAGTCTACCGGAAACTCAGCACCCAAGCCCGCCGCATTATACGCAGCCAGAAAGTGCGGGGAGAGAATGTGTGCAAAACATTTATAATAGGTCAAAGAATATCCATCTGGACCCGGAGCCTTGCCTTTCTGAGAGTTCGCCAAGGCACTCAACAGTTCATCGGGGTGAAGAGGTTCCTCCAGGCGCTCCACGGCATCCAGCGGGAGGGCAGGAAGACCAGAGGCACTAATATATTCCTGAATCCGAGAGCGGAAGTCGCCCCGCGCGGACGCAGACGTGTCAGGGGTCAGGTTGTATAGAGAGGAGTAGTAGCGGCGAAAGGCTTCCGCTATGCGGTCCGTTGCGTGTACCTTCTGGTTCGGGGAGGCGAGGATTTCCTGGATGAATGTCTGCGCCTTCCGCTGTCGCAGTGCGCGCGCCAAGATTTTCCCACATTTGTCCCCATGTTCATAGAAGACCCTTCGACACTTAGCTAGCGATGCCTTAACCCTAAAAAGGGTCAGGGAGCGCAACTGCTCACGTAGAACAGTTAGTTCCTGAAGGACAGACTGGGCCAAGGACCTCTTATGAGCAGCCTCCAGCGACTCCAATCGCGTAAGAAGATCGTGCATCTGACGGGTACGCTCCCGTTTACGCTGTGAACCGATCTTTATTAGGACCCCCCGCATATAGCTCTTATGAGCTTCCCAGACCATCAGTGGAGAACTCTCCGGGAGGGCATTGGAGGAAAAGAAACGCCCAAGCTCGACTTGCAACTCCTCCAGGACTTTGGGGTCCTGGAGGAGACTGTCGTTCAGCCGCCACTGCCACTGCCGAGGCTCTGGGGACCGCAAATCCAGCTCAAGGATCACCGGTGCATGATCGGACACAGTAACAGGGCCGATGGAAGACGAGACGACCTTACCCAGCAAGGCCTGCGGGATCAGGAAGTAATCGATACGCGTGTAGGAGGCGTGGGGGGAGGAGTAGAAGGTATAATCCCGGGATGACGGGTGAAGGATCCGCCACACATCCACAAGGTGAAAGGCATGAAACCCCTTTTTGAGGCGCTTGAGAGCAGCATAGGAGATGCGGGAGGCGCCTCTAGACGCATCCTGGACCGGATCCATGACGAAGTTGAGATCCCCCCCCAGAAGGACCTGACCCTCCATGAAGTCGTGGAGTTGCGACAACAGTGGTTCGAGACAGGATATCTGTCCAGTGTTCGGAAGGTAAAAATTGGCGAGGGTGACCGGGACAGAGCCCAGACGGCCCTTAACAAAAAGAGCCCGGCCCAGTCCGTCACTCCACGAATCCAGAAATGTCCACGGAGCTCGTGCGCTAATCAAAATGCTGACCCCTCTCGATCTGGAATCAGGTGAGCAGCTGTGGTAGACAGTGGGGAACCGTCTGTCGCCCAACTTCGGAAGTTTGGCGGCTCTAAAATGGGTCTCCTGCAAGAAGCCAACGTGGGCCCGAAGACGGTGAAGGTCATTCAAAATGATGGAACGTTTCTCCGGGGTGTTAAGTCCCTTGACGTTGAGGGACACCAACCGGACGGGGTCAACCCGGGAGGTGGCCATCTCAAAAAAAAAAAAAAAAAAAGGGGGGGTGGGGAAGGAGGGAGCAGGAAGAGCAGAGCAAATCAAGAAATAAAGGTTAGGAAGCGGAGGAGAAGAGGTAGCAAGGAGGCAATAATAAGGGGGGGGGGGGGAAGAAGGGAAGAAACTACTGTGCCAATGGGCACTATGAGAACTAGTCTCAGGTCTCCTGAGGTGCCAGACCCACCACCCCTAACCTGGGTGGAGTGTGGGGAACCTCGGCCAAGGAGATCCTATGGGGGGAACGGGGAAGGACACCAACAAAGGAGGAAAGTGGTGACCGCTCCCATCCGTCCCCCTCTCGGCAAAACACGCGATATAAACCACAGACATGTAAGAAAAAAAAAGAGAAAAAAAAACGTGAAATAAGAATGCAACAACACATAGAAACAAGAGCGTCCAACATGAGCATAACTTAGGGAGAGTCGGAAGGAGGAAGACCCCCAGGGGATGCATACCCACATCTCCCCGAAGGGCCCATCCCGACCCCCGACACCCCATGTGCATCCAGACCCCACCTCATCAAGACCCCACCGGCCCGCGGCCCCGCGAGGCCCCGAGGGGGGTCCCCACCAGCAGCATAAGGCCGGTCCGAGCAGGATGGATGGCCCCGAGGGGAGGGACTGAGGAGTAGGAAGGGGGGAGAAAGAGAGAAGGGAAGGCGGGAGGGGGGGAGGAAGGAGTGTGGGAGAAGGGTAGAGGAAGGGAGGGGAGTAGGGGGAGAGGAAGGAAAGGAAGAGGAGGAGGGGGAAGGAGAGAGGGAAGAGGGGGAAGGGGGCAAAAAAAAAAAAAAAAAGAGGGGGGGGGAAGAGGGGGTAATGTAGAAGAAGGGAGGGGAGGATGGGGGACATGGAAGGGGGAGGGGGAGGAGGGGGAGGAGGGGGGGAAGGGAGGGGAAGGAGGGGGGAGGTAGGAAGGAGGAGAGGGAGAAGGAGCAGAACATACCCCAGAACAGCCTTTTACAAACAACTAAGCACCAATCCCAAATAGTAACCATGTAGCCCAAGAGCTCAGAGGCCAATCACTGGGCAGCGAGCGGGAGGACCCAGCCCCATCCACCCAAAGAGCAGGGCAATAGGCGCCACGGAAACATCGCTAGTGTGAGCGCAGTCGGGCCGGGCTCCCCCACCCGCACCCAAGCCGGCATCACAGAGTGGGCACCCCACGGCCCCCCACGAGGCGGAGCCCGGGGCTCCGCGCCACGGAAGCCCGGGTCCCGGCAGCCCCCTCCCCCCACACATATCAACAGCATTGCACCTTAAAACTACAGTGACAGCAGTCCCCAACGTCCCCCCACCCCTCCCCCCCAGAACCAGAGTCCGGAACAAGGCAGATTCGAGCTTACGTCCGATCTGGAGCATACACATCCCTGTCCCCGGAACAACGGAGGGGAAGGGACACAGCGGCCGGGGGGGGGGGGGGCAAAAGCATCCAAGGAAAGGGGAGCCAAAATCGTCACCGGGGAGCAAAGCAATGTCGGACCGTATTCCAGAAGGGAGGGGGCCAATGAAGCAGGGGCCTGTAAGGTTCAGCAAGGGGCATCAAGGGACCGCAGGAAGACTTACGAGGGATCAGGCCGCATTGCACAGTACCTGGGTCATCAGGGAGCCACACAGGAGGGAGGGGGGGGCAGCACGGAGCAGGCCACAGCAGTCTGACAAAAAGTTACAGGGGGGATAGTGCAGGGAGTCCATGGGCAGTTCCGCTGCGACAGTCACTAGACAGCACCGGGGTCGGAATGGAGGGGAGATAGGAGAGCGGGGCCATACTCACAGATCGATGCTGGTAGTGAATTAGGTCTCAGGGGGCGCGACCTCCGGCCCACGGGAGCCCTCCCTCGAGCGCTGATTCCAACGACGCTGCCTTCTAGGCAAGGGGCGGCTGAATCTTCCGGCTCCCCGGCCAGGGTCACGGTCCGGGAGCAGCGCCATCCAGTCCGGGAGGTCCACAGGGGATGTACCCAGGAAAGCAAACAGAGCCGGCAGATCAGCGTGCTTGCGGAGAGTAAATGAGGATCCATTCTTCCTTATTGTGAGCTGCAGGGGGAATCCCCAGCGGTATGTGATCTCCGGGCTCCTGAGCTGTTCCAGCAAGGGCTTCAACATCGATCGACGCTGTAAAGTGCCGCGGGCAACGTCCGGGAAGATCTGTACCGTCGCCCCATCAAAGTCCACCGGACCTTTTGCCCATGCCTCTCGAAGGACCCTCTCCTTCACCGTGTACCGGTGGAGACGACAGATCACGTCCCGCGGTCTGGAGGGGTCAGATGGTCGGGCTCCCAGGGCTCGATGGACCCTGTCAAATTCGAAGGGGGCCTGAGGGTCCGGGGTGCACACCAGGGAGAGAATGGCTCGCACTGTCTCCACGAGATCCTCATAGCCAGTAGCCTCCGGGATGCCCCGGAGCCGCAGGTTATTACGGCGGCTCCGGTTTTCGAAGTCCTCCATCCTGAGCTGGTGGGCGGCGAGGGTCTCGTCATGCGAGGCACGGGCTTGCTCCAGGGCAAGTACCCTGGTCTGAAGGTCACCCATCGCCGCTTCCCCGGCCGAAATGCGCCCGTCCAGCTGAGCCACCTCTCCACTCAGGTGTTGAAAGTCCTTCCTATGCTGCTCTGCTACTTGCGCCACAATGGCTTCCATGTCCGCTCTAGTGGGTAGAGCCCGCAGGAGAGCCCACAGCTCGGAGTTGTCTCCTATCTGGACTGCGGGAGAGGGTTGAGAAGCAGGCAACGATCCGGCGGTGGCCATAGTGCAGGCGGGATGCAGAGGTGAGGAGCTCATTCCCGGCAGAGAAGGAGCCGCGGGTCCCAGGCCGCCCCCCGGAGTTAGGGACAAGGCCGCGGATGACGGGCTCGCCGAGTCCGAGAAAAAGGAGCGGATGGGGGTAGTTGTAGCCTTCCTGGAGCACGATGCGGATGAAGACTTGGTCTTTCTCTTTCTGTGGACGCTCATAGTAGCTAGGAGAGAGATGTAGGTGCCGAGAAGGGAGGACAAGGAGCGGGAGCACCATGCAAAAGCGACCTCACACCGCCATGTCCAAGCCACGCCCCACCTGTAACAAGTTTTTTAAATCAGAAGTTCCAAATGTGCTCCAACTTTCATTGGTTCTTTACAGGTTAGTTGCTCATAAAATACTGAGGCCTGAGATAGCCAAGCTGCTACCATTCTCAGAAGGAAGTTGACAGTGGCAGCCTTCATATTCTTGATCTTTAGGGCTGCTGTCTGAGGTTTGATAGTTTTGTAAATATTTCAGCTAATCTGGGATGTAGCCATTGAGCAGTGGATGGTGGTGCTTGTCTCCTGACGTGGGATGTGTATTTTTAGTGTTTTTAGCTGATCTTTGAGAGCATTTATTTTTAATACTGGTTTCTTTTTTATTACAAAATTGTGTATTTTCTCTTTGTTTTAGGTGACCATGGAGTAGACTCCGCAGCAGAAGAGGAAGGATGTACTAACTTCAGAGCAGGTCTTAGCAGCCAGTGTGTATAAATTAATCTTTTCTGCCCTTTTTATTGCATTTTCTTTTTTTTCTGGTAGTTCCACCTCCTCCTTTCCTCTCTTGTACTGTCTAACACCTCTATCACCAATAGTCCCTGCTTTGTCTATTTTCTCCATACACCAAAGTGCAGCCTTTCATGGGGTTCTAGGGAGACAGTTTAGCAAAGTGTAGACACCATTAAAGTGCTTGCTGTTGGCCTACAGCATTATTCACTAAAAGTTTCCTTTAAAGCCTAGAAATGCAAACCGATACCAATCTCACAAGAGGATTGGCTTGAAACTATACTCTGTCCTGATCAACAGCTCTCTAGCTTTGCCAAGCTGTATACCCAATACACGTACAAAAGTAGAGCCCACAAAAAGAGAAGGGCACTGGGAGGCTGTATTTAAATCAGAACACTACAGCAGCAAGAAAGCCTTGGTCCTAAGGCTCATGACTGAAGAGCTGTACAGCAAAAAACATTAAAGGCCCCTTTCACACGGCTCCGTTCCGGCGACGGAGCCGTGCTGCTCAGCGGGGGATCGATCCGCCGATCCCCCACTGAGCAGGCGGATGACAGCTCCGTCTTGGCTCTGTGTGCAGAGACGGAGGTGTCAGATCCCCGCTCTTCTCTATGGGGGAATCGGATAAGAACGGACCGCCTGTCCGTTCTCATCCGATCCAATCTGCCAGACTGATGGAAAATAGGGTTTCCATCCGTCCAGATTTGACGGAAAGGATCGGATCGGATGTCAGCGGACATGTCTCCGCTGATATCCGAAGCCCCATAGAGATGCATTGGACATCCGTTCAGATCCGCCTGAAAAACTTGACAGGCGGATCTGAATGGTCCGCAAGTGTGAAAGGGGCCTAAGGTTTTCTTGCAGCTATAATGTACTGATTTAAAAATTGTAGACCCTTACTCTTTTATCTGCATGGGGGTTTTTATCCCTAAAACGTTGACGGATCCTGGTACAAAAAAAAAAACTGGTTAACTGTTTTATTGACCTGTTTTCAGCAGAACATGATTTTTTTTCTTACATTAACTCTAAGAATTGCATAATTGAATAGAGCCCTCTGTCTTTTTGTTGTGGCCCCTTCCCCTCTTGTCATTTTTCATCTTTTTTTTTTTCTGTGATCTGTTTCAATTGATGGACTGGACATATTGGTGGCAACACCACATCTTTTGGAGTTTACAGCCCAAGATGATTTCAAATAGTATAAATATCCCCCCACAGTGCTGTGAATAATCTCAATAGGTGTCCTAAAAGGAATTTTAGTATGTTCAAAAGTCTAGGTGTATTCAGTCGGGTGACTAAAGGTTCCTTCCTTTACTATACCTAAGAAGCAACCTATTTTATAGGCAATGTTACCTTTTCTAGTTTACGAGTTTATTTTTTAAACAAGAGATGATTATTTTTTATGGTACTATTATGCTGCACTGTTTTCATCTGACAGTAGATGGCTCTAGAAGACTTGCTTTTATTAGTATCTGTTTATTCTGCTATGCTGTAAATTATAGGCCTACAGCAAGCTTTAAAGTATGGAATAGTGTGCAGAAAATAGCACTCCAGGGACCCGAAAAGCAGATGGTCATGTTTCCCCTATTCCATCTCAGTTTGTGTGCAAGTAATAACATCTTGTACAAGTTATTGCCTATTTTTCCTGTTACAGAAATGATGGTCCTTGTAATGGCGAAGCTCAAAAGTGTTTGTTGGAAAAAGGCGTGCTACATATTACTGCCTCAGAAGCTCGACTCAAAGCAGACACCAAGAAAATGCAATGTATTATATAAAATTGAGCAGTGCAGATTCTATGAATTAATTTAAAATCCTATATAATATTTAGCAAATGATAAAAACGTTCTACAGCCAAATAACCGTCTCTTCAGATCTCTAGAGCCTGTAATGCTTTAACAGCAGCACTGCTTTGTGCATACTGTACTATCTCTTTTTTTTTTTTTTCTTAATAAATGTTTATTGAAGATTAGAATGAAAACATACAAGTTATAGTATAGTATAAATTCAAAGAAAATTAAAAATAATAAAAATAAAAGGGGTAATGGCATAAACATTATTAGGTTAGGAATGTGTTTTATCAAGAATACAATGTCTTGCATCGTAATTATAGAACTATCATAGTAAAAGATGCAATTTTACATTGTTGCGTTACACACGTTAGGATAGTTTCTCTCAGTTATGGCATATCTCATGTATGTCTATTAGAAATTTCCAATTGATTATGTCTGAAGTAAAGTCAGATTATCAATAGATTGGTCTAGATGTTTGGCTAAGAAGGATGGTAGTAGTAGTGTGGATTAGTGTCCCATATTACAAGAATATATTTAATCACTAAAAAGGTTTAGGTCTCCATTCGTTTTTTGTAATCCTCAGTAAAGGTAAAGGTGCTTCTTGTATAAGAACTTGCAGTGTATTCATTTTTATTAGACTGGCTATTTCACTTGCTTAGTCTGCTGTTAGGTATAGCAAACGATTGTAGACTTTTGGTAGTGTTGCATTTGTGTGATTCTATAAAATCCTTTGTAATGTTTACAACCTGATACCTAACCGCACAAATCCATGTCACACTGAGAAGCAGCCTCCTATTGTAAAAACTTTAAAACTTACCAAAAACGATATGCTGCCCCCTCTGGGAATAATTGTCAAGGGCTTTTCTACAGTTCTCAGGTTGATCGTTACAGTGAGATCAAAAATCCACCTCTACATGTAAATATCTTATGAGGAATTTGAGTATAAAAGATGAATTAATGATGAAAGTGGAGAAAACTGGATCTACAGTATGTTTTGATGTGTATGTTTTATCTTGATTCTAAAATGAGCTTGCGTAACACTTTACATTTAGTTCCATTGGTATTAACACAAATGGATAATATTAAAGTGCAATTGGTGCCTAAATAACATCCTTAAATAACATCCTTAAAAATGCATAAAGAATCATAGGACTTGCAAACATACATATATATAATGTGCATATAAACAACTTGTGAGAAAGCACAAATCAGTCCATAAATAGTGAACAATCCTTAGATTTGTTAAATCTAGTGATCGACCGATATAGTTTTTGTAATGCCGATACCGATATTTTGGTCATCGGATATCAGTATCGGCCGATATCTGCCGATTATTTTCGGTCATGTAAAAAAATATTTTTTTTTAATTAGTTTTTTCTAAAGGTACTCTTGTGGAGGGATCTTGGGGGTATAAAAGACCCTAAACCCCTCCTCGGCACCGAAAAGCATTCAAAACGCCACGTTTGGCTGTTTTGAATGCTGTCAGTTTTTTTAATTTGGCGGCGAGTACCCGGAAGTGATGTCATGACATTACTTCTGGGTTTTTTACATTGAGACGCAGTGGAAGGTAGGATGCCCGGGACTCCCGGTGAGACGAGAGACCCGGGCTAGCCACGGAAGGCGGCGTAAGGGGGGGGGACATCCCCTCCCGCTCCTTGTAATGACAGTCGAGCGGCTTCTCAGCCTCATCGGTTGTCATTACAAGTCAGCCGACCGACGGCTATGGACACCAGTACTGGGGCGATTCCTCTAGCTGCAGGCATCACCCCGGTACAAGCACTTTCCCGAAATATCGGCAATATCGGTAAATCCAAAGGCCGATTTCGATATATCGGGGAAAGTGCATATCAGCCCCCGATATATCAGTGTTGCCGATAATCGGTCGATCCCTAGTTAAATCAACCATCCAAAAAGAGCACTGGGTGATGCAAATGAAAGGGGGATCAACACCCTCTTGGCATACACCTCTTACCGGATATGAAGGCCCAGAAATGATAAGGGTCATATGTGCCCAACATATAACATGGAAAGCTAATCATCCAATGAGGAGTGATGGTCAACTGGCATGAATCCAAGTATGTGACTCAAAAATTTAAAAAGAATAGATTTCCATAGTGAAGCTTATCAATTATTCAAACTTTTATCAAAAGTAGAAAAAAATGCCTCCACACGGCTTGTGTTCAGCACAGATACAATATAACATGGATAGGACTTCCAGTAAGTTGTAGGCTTGTACACGACCGCTGGGTAGCGGCTAGGCATGCGTGATGTGGTCACCTCCAGGCCACTCCCTTAATATTATATATTTGTGTTGTCCTAATCATTTTTAGCGCTGCTTCTAATTTGTTTATTTTGTTCACTAACTGGTATCAGTTAATCAAGTGGCTGCTGCTATCTTGTGTTATATAACCGAGCGTGGATTTTTTTACATTTTAACTGATAGCTTAATATTGCCTATTTTGTGTTGTGCGGGTGCATGTGCAATTTTGCCAGAACACACTATTAAAAGAATGAAAAAAAAGGATTCAGTATATATGGTGTATATTCAGTACATATTGTGTGATATTTATCAAGTACATATTCTTTTACAGACATGATAATGATTTAACATCTTCCTTAAGGGACAGTGTGGACGACATGGATGCAAAAGCGGGTATGTAGAGCTACTTCATCAATTTATTATGTATGTGTGTGTATGTGTGAGCAGAAAAAGGAACGTAGTTTTAGATTAGAATGTAAACACTATCTTTCAGGGGTCCAAGGATGACATTTGTTCACTTATTTCAACATACTTTACATAGCACTATTATATCCTGCGGCAGAAGCCACTCTCACTATTACTGACTTACAAGCAAAGACAGCAATGTGTTGTACTTTCTCGTCTTTTTATAATTTTCGCGGTATCACTTTCACATATATTCCCTGTCTTTTCAAGAAGGAACTTTATTTCTCTGTGTTTGAGAAGTTTCTTGGACTCATGCTCCGGGTAGTCCTTTCTTTTGCATGTGCAGTTAACCACTTATGCCCCGGAGGATTTTCCTGCTAAACGACCAGGGGGTATTTTGCGATTCGGCACTGCGTGACTTTAACGGACAATTGCGCGGTCGTGCGACGCTGTACCTAAACGAATTTGACGTCCTTTTTTTCCCACAAACAGAGCTTTCTTTTGGTGGTATTTGATCACCCATGCGATTTTTACTTTTTGCGCTATAAACAAAAAAAGAGCGTACATTTTGCAAAAATAACAATATTTTTCACATTTTTTTATATGAAATTCCCCAAAAAAAATGTAAAAATCAAAATTTTTTTAAATTTTCAGCCAATTTGTTTTATGCTACCTATGTTTGGTAAAAAAAAAATCGCAAAAAGCGTATTTTAATTGGTTTGCGCAAAAGTTATCGCGTTTACTAACAAAGGGAAAGATTTTTGTCATTTTTGTTGTTTTTTTTTTAACGTGTAATGGCGGCGATCTGCGATTTTTTTTTTTTTTTTTTTTGCGGTACTGCGGCATTGGGGCAGACAGATCGGACCCTTGACTGACATTTTTGACACTTTTGGGGTTACCAGTGACATTTCTACAGTAATCAGTGCTATATATATGCACTGTTACTGTAAAAATACACTGGTAGTGAAGGGGTTAACTTTATTTGGGAGGGAGGGGCTGTGTGTGTCCCTAGGGGCGTGCTTTCTACTGTGATTGGCTGTGGCTTGAGCTGTAAGGACACTGATCAATGGATCTACATAGTAGATCCGTGTGATCAGTGTCTTTACACCGAGGAGAATGACAAGTGGCTTGTTTACACAAGCTGCCTGACATTCTCCCTCTCCCCCGCCGATCGCCGAGTGACCGGCGGACATCGGGTCCGCTGGTCACACGCGGGGGGGGGGTCCGTGACCGCGCAGGAGCGCGCCTCCGCAGGCGCGCGCTCGCTCCCCAGAGCCTCACAGGCGAGCGACGTAGACCTACGTCACTCTGCCTGTGAGGGGCTGACTGCCGCAGTAAATATACTGTGAGCAGTCGGCAAGCGGTTAAACATAACTTTTTAAAAAGCTTCTCTGCATTATGTTCAGCAGGTTGTTTACCTCCAATATATGAAGCTTCTTTTATGTGAAGGAAACTTATCTGTATCATAATCCAGGAGACAAAATATAAAGTTCATCTGTGTAGCACAGGCAGAGGGAGGAGACATCTGGTTGGATTTTTACATACTTAGATGGCCTCCATCTTTGCAACCAGATATTTGAAAGCTGATATTAAAATACCAGTAAATTTTACATAAAGCTGCATACAAGCACTTAAGAAGACATCATTTATTGTATTTCATTCATATTATTTTCCCTGGAGAAGAGACGCTTGAAAGGAGACATGATAGCGATATGCATACAGTATCTCACAAAAGTGAGTACACCCCTCACATTTTTGTAAATATTTTATTATATCTTTGCTACAATGTAAGTAAAGTAGTGAGTGTATAGCTTGTATAACAGTGTAAAATTGCTGTCCCCTCAAAATAACTCGACACACAGCCGTTAATGTCTAAACCGCTGGCAACAAAAGTGAGTACACCCCCTAAGTGAAAATGCCCAAATTGGGCCAAATTAGCCATTTTCCCTCCCTGTTGTCATGTGACTCGTTAGTGTTACAAGGTCCCTGGTGTGAATTGGTGAGCAGATGTGTTAAATTTGATGTTATCACTCTCTCATACTGGTCACTGGAAGTTCAACATGGCACCTCATGGAAAATAACTCTCTGAGAATCTGAAAAAAGAATTGTTGCTCTACGTAAAGATGGCCTAGGCTATAATAAGATTGCCAAGACCCTGAAACTGAGCTGCAGCACAGTGGCCAAGACTATACGACGGTTTAACAGGACAGGTTCCACTCAGAACAGGCCTCGCCATGGTCGACCAAAGAAGTTGAGTGCAATTGCTCAGCGTCGTATCCAGAGGATGTCTTTGGGAAATAGATGTATGAGCGCTGCCAGCATTGCTGCAAAGGTTGAAGGGGTTGGGGGGGTAAGCCTGTCGGTGCTCAGACCATACGCCACACACTGCATTAAATTGGTCTGCATGGCTGTAGTCCCAGAAGGAAGCCTCTTCCAAAGATCATGCACAAGAAAGCCTGCAAACAGTTTGCTGAAGACAAGCAGGGCCACAGGGCAGTATTCCAACATAACGACTCCAAACACATCTCCAAGACGACCACTGCCTTGCTAAAGAAGCTGAGGGTAAGGGTGATGGACTGGCCAAGCATGTCTCCAGACCTAAACCCTATTGAGCATCTGTGGGGCATCCTCAAAGGGAAGGTGGAGGAGGGCAAGGACTCTAACATCCACCAGCTCCGTGATGTCGTCATGGAGGAGTGGAAGAGGACTCCAGTGGCAACCTGTGAAGCTCTGATTAACTTCATGCCCAAGAGCGTTAAGGCACTGCTGGAAAAAAATTGTGGCCGCACAAAATATTGACACTTTGGGCCCAATTTGGACATTTCCCCTTAGGGTGTTCTCACTTTTGTTACCAGCGTTTTATACGTTAATGGCTGTGTGTTGAGTTATTTTGAGGGAACAGCAAATTTACACTGTTATTCAAGCTGTACTCTCACTACTTTACATTGTAGCAAAGTGTTATTTCTTCAGTGTTGTCACATGAAAAGATAAAAAGATATAATAAAATGTCTATAAAAATGTGAGGGGTGTACTCAATGTTGTGAGATACTGTATGTATGTGTATGTGTGTGTGTGTGTGTGTATGTGTATATATATATATATATATATATATATATATATATATATATATTCGCATGGAATCAATCCGTTCGGTGGTAGCCTCTCTAGGAAGAAGAAACTTTATGGCCTTTATAGATATCAAGGATGCATATCGACTTTTGCCAATCTTTAGGCCTCATCAAAGGTTCTGCATTTCCCAGTGTGACAGTGCCATTTCCAGTTTGTGGCCCTGTTTTTCGGCCTTGCTACAGCTTCTCGTGTGTTCACAAAGGTTCTGGCGCCGGTGTTGGCTTCTTTAAGGGCCCAAGGCATCTCTATAGTAGGATACCTGGATGACCTACTGCTCAAGAATCATTCAAACTCAGGTCTGACACAATTTGTGTTCCTTACAATCCAGTACATAGAGAGTCTGGGTTGGGCTATAAACAGAAAGTCGGCCCTAAGGCCTGTTCAGGTCCTAAAATATCTAGGTTTAGGCCTAGACATCGCTCAGGCAAAGTTTCTTGCCATCGAAGAATGTTCTAGCTCTAAGGAAGCTAGTCTGGTTCGTAAGAGGGAAGAAGTTTCCCTCCATCCTGCTGTGTATAAGGTTACTGGGCAAAATGGCCTCCTTCGAGGCGATTCCTTATGTTCGACTCCAGACTGTTTCAGAACAGTATTATTTCAGCTTGGAACAAGAAGGTTCAAGCTTTGGATTGCCCATTGTTCCTTCCCCAAGGGTAAGGCAGGATCTGATCTGGTGGCTGGTTCCCACCAATTCGATCAAGGTAAATATTTTTTCTGCCGGTAGCCTGGAAGGTGGTAACCACAGACGCCAGCCTGCTGAGCTGGGCTGCTATCCTGGAGGGTCTGTTGCCCAGGGAACATGGTCTCGGACAGAAAAGATTTTTACCCATCATTATTCTGGAAATACGAGCTGCCCATTTGGCACTGAATTATTGGACAACCAGCTTACAGGGATGTCCTGTTAGGATTCAGTCGGACAACTCAGCCCTGGTGGCTTATATCTTCCACCAGGGCGGCACCAGAAGCCAGTCGGTTCAGAAGGAAGTGAACCATATCCTATCAGAGGCAGAGAGGTATGTGCCATGTCTATCAGCAGTGTTCATTACAGGGGTGGACAATTGGCAGGCGGACTTTCTAAGTCGCCAGCAGCTGTGTCCAGGGGAATGGTCCCTACACCCTGAAGTGTTTCAACTGATCTGTCTACGTTGGGGTGCTCCTGATGTAGATCTATTGGCATCCAGGTTCAACAACAAGGTGCACAACTTTGTTTCCAGGTCCGGGGATCCGATTGCAGTCGCAATGGATGCTCTGGTCACCCCTTGGTCATGGTTCAACCTGGTTTATGCATTTCCTCCAGTTCAGCTTCTACATCGGCTGCTGAACAGGATACAGGTGGAGGGGAAACCAGTGATCTGGGTGCCCCCAGCGTGGCTCAGAAGGTCTGGGTTCGCAGAAGTCATAAAGTTAGCAGTGGGGAAACCATGGTTGCTACCATGTCGTCCGGATCTACTATCTCAAGCTCCTATTTTCCACCCTGCTTTATGGTCATTGAAATTGACGGTCTGGCTATTAAACCAGAATTTTTAGAGATCAGAGGGTCTCTGCTTCGGCTCTGGCCACATTGGTCAATGCCAGGAAGCCTGTTTTTAGGAAAATCTATTATAGGGTTTGGAAAGCCTATATCTCTTGGTGTGAATACAAGAAATGGCATCCTAAAAGGTATGTCATTGGAAGGATTCTTGCTTTTCTTCAGTTAGGGGTGGCCACTCACTAAAACTTGAGGAAAGGCGGTTTAACCTTAAAGTGCGTAAGGGGTTCTTCACTGTAAGAGCGGTAAGGATATGGAATTCTCTTCCACAAGCAGTTGTATCAGCAGGGAGCATTGATAGTTTCAAAAAACTATTAGATGGACACCTTAAAGACCACAACATACAGGGGTATACAATGTACGGTTAAAAGCAAACACACACACATCATAGGTTGAATTGGATGGACTGATGTCTTTTTTCAACCTCACTAACTATGTAACTATGTAACTATGTAAGGGGTCTATTGAAATTGGCATTAGGAATCCTTAAAGGACAAGTCTCTGCCTTCTCAATTTTTTTCCAGAGACCGTTGGCTACGCAGGCTTGGTTCGGACCCTCTTTTGCAAGGTGTGATTCGTATGGTTCTGACAGTTAATCCACCCCTATGTCCTTGGGACTTGAATCTGGTTCTCACGGTCCTGCAGAAGCAGCCCTTTGAGCCTATCAGGCATATACCCTTGCTACTCTTATTGAGAAAGCTGGTCTTTTTTGGTCGCTATTACCTCAGCTAGAAGGGTATCGGAGATAGTGTCTCTTTCATGTAAAGAACCTTTTTTCTAAATCTGTATCAGGATAGGTAGTTTTTTCATCCTCATCCTGTTTTTCTCCCTAAGGTAGTTTCTGGTTTTCACTTGAACCAGGACATTGTTCTGCCTTCCTTTTTTTTTCCCTAATTCTCAGTCTACTGAGGAAAGGTGGTTACATTCTCTTGACGTTGTTTGTGCCGTTAAAGTCTATTTAACCAGGTCAGCACATTCGTAATACTGACGCTTTCTTTATTCTGCTGGATGGGCCTAATAAAGGCCAAGCGGCAACTTCTTCCACTATTTCTGGGTGGATTTGGCCGCTCATTTCTCAAGCTTATGGCTTGAAAGGTAAGGTTCCGCCTTGTAGCATAAAGGCCCACTCTTCCAGAAGGGTAAGTGCTTCATGGGCAGTTCACCATCAAGTATCTTGGCCCAGATCTGCACGATGTACGATAAAGAAATTAGGATTTTTATTACAGCTTACCTGTAAAATCCTTTCCTTGGAGTACATCACGGGACACAGAGCTCCCTCCCCTCTTTTCTGGGATCTTTTATTACTTGCTTCAAAAACTGATGTTCTTCCTGTATGGGAGGGGTTATATAGGAGGAACTTCCTGCTTAATTGGTTGCCAGTGTCCATTCACCTGAAGTTAGCGTATAACCCAAATAGTAATTATTTCCAGCTCTGTGTCCCATGATGTACTCCAAGAAAAGGATTTTACAGGTAAGCTGTAATAAAAATCCTAATTTTATTTATGATTATATTAATTTGTCCAGTTACATTTGAGCTCCTGAAAATGGGGGGACTGTGTATAAAATTGGTTGCAGTTCCTAAAAATTGTACTTGTGTCTAAATTATATATGGATTTAACTGTAGATGTACTTGCAGATTTGGATAGACTTGACTATCAAATTAAAGCAAAACTCCAGCTAACACTTTTTAAGCAGTTACGGAATCCTTTTTTCCTTGTGGAATAAAGCATTTACATAAATGAAAATAAGTGAACCATTATAAGCACCCCAGTCAGTGTTTAATGGTTTGTCTAATAAATTAAGTTAAAACGGAACTTTACCTATAACAGTTGGATAACCATTCATGTTCTTTAACAATATAACATACATTCCACATTAATAATTATGCTACCAAAATTGGTGTGTGCTGTAAATTGCCTCCAGCATTGCTCCTGTTTCCTCTTGTTGGAGGCTCCCGTTTTATTGAAGCCCAGACCAGCCACTTCCTTACTGGAATCTCTCCTCCTCTCTTTGGACTCAAAAACTGTCACTTTCTTCAAATAAAATTTGCTGTACATTTCCAGACTTTATTGTATGCCTTTGCTCAGTTAGAGAGGAAGGCTGAGATAAGATATTTTAATGCTGAAGTTCACAGGGGAGGGAGAAAATAAAAGCAAAAAAGCCAAAAAAAAAAAAAAGAACTAATGCAGCCATCACATCTAAGAACTGGTCTAAGAAATGGCAATCTAATAATTCTTTGGTTTTGGGTTTAATGCAGCTTTAAATATCTATTAGTAAAATAAACTCTCAGTATTGCGGCTGTTTGCATTAACTTGGTCATTTTACCTGATTGCGTTAAAACAAAAAAAAAAAACCCGCTGCTGGTGTGTCTGAAGGCCTTTCAGTATTGGAAAGCTTCAAACTAATCAGAAAATGTCATCATTTCAGAGAAATAGTTATCAGTTTATGCAAATAATTATGGTTAGATGATGTGCGTGTGGTTTTATTCATAATTAAAAGAGCAGAATAAAATGGATAGGAGGATGCACACAAATAAGCACAGCTTATGATTACCAGTTAGGTGACTGACCACGGTCCTGTCTTAGATGCTGATTTCACAAGGATAGTAAAAGTTGTACTGATTTATGAGCTAATAATTATATGTTGCTAGTGTTTAATTTTATAATGTTTACCTTGATAATACTGATGGGCTGACAAATGGGTGGAATAATTATTCAAATGTCTGTGAGTGAATAATCAGGGCTGTCATCTCCTGCATGTAAATAATGTTTTGACATTAGCAGAGCTTAGCTTTGGTGAGGAGAAGACAAGAATATCTACTGTTTGATGTATTAAGCTAAAAGCACATCATTCAAATGTACTTTGTAAAGCAAACTTTTGTAAAGCAAACTTTATAGATGTTCAAACGGTTTTCTTTTAAAAGTGTTTCTTAAGAAATAAAAGTAACAAACAGGTTTATAATCTACATAAATAAAAAAATATGTACAGTGTGTGTATGTATGTGTGTGTATATGTATGTGTGTGTGTGTGTTTTCCCAGGAAAGGTGATCCCCATTTGAGCTAACCCCCCACAAATAAATGGAGAAAAAAAAAAAAATATATATATATATACACACATACGTATTACCTCCTTAATATTCAGCCGCCAAACCGTGTTTGTTTTTTTGTATTTGAATCTCTTCATTGGACACATGGTCTAGACCAGAGATCTTCAAACTATGGCCCTCCAGTTGTTCAGGAACTTCAATTCCCATCATGCCTAGTCATGTCTGTGAATGTCAGAGTTTTACAATGCCTCATGGGATGTGTAGTTTCGCAACAGCTGGAGGGCCGTAGTTTGAGGATCTCTGGTCTAGACTTTAAGGGTCCGTTCACAATATTGCATTGCAGAACATATTCACTGTACATGGCACTCCAGTGCACTATACATATATAAGTCAACTCGCTCACATGACAGCTTATCATAATGCACATGCCATGTGTAGTGCTTCTCTTTCTTAACAAAAAAAAAAAGTTATTTATCATCAACCACATTTCTTTGGATATTATTTCAATGGAGTTTCTTTTCATCTGTCACTATGCACTTTTAGTTTTCACGCATTATATGGCCTATTTGTTAATGATTTACTTTGAACTTCATTTATTTAGCGCTGCAATTTTTATCATGTATTCATAATGCATATGCTGCAGAGAATGCATTAAAGTAAAACTTTTTTTTCATTTTGGATGCAAGGGAGGGTTATAACCCCTGTCACATATTTTTTCGCTATCTATGTCCCAATGATTTTCCTTCACTTCCTGTCCCATAGCCAAAGAGGAAGTGGGAGGAAATATCTGCAAATTAAGGGAATTGCTTGGGGACCCCCATGTTACTAGAACTTGTGTCCCCATTGGAACATTTCCCCTCTATTACTCTTCTGGGGACAACCCAAAATGTGGCATTTCTTTTACTTTCAATGATAATAGTAAACAGGACAAATAGAGAGGGTGAATCTACTTAACGGGGGCACAGACACCAAAAAAAACTGATAGGTGTTCTAATCTCTCTCCACTTCATCCAAAATGAAAAAAATATGTTTTACCTTTTAGTTATACTTTAAATAACCTTTAGACTTTAGTACCACCCAATTTACTGTACATACTCTAACTAATATATTGGACTTTTACTTTTTTAAGAGATTGTACCTTCATAGTATTTGCAGTCCTTCTTTTATCAGGGTACCTGGAATAAATTATTTGTTGATATACATCCTTTGCTCGCCCATACTTATGTACAGGAATGCATAAAAAAATTACCACTGGTGATTGTTTTTGCTGACCCTTCAGTCTGGTTGCCCCCTAGACTTGACTGACAGTCTTAACTGTACATTCATTTTTCTACTCTAGCTCTTCTAGTATCTCTATTTTTTCTGTGAAATGATTATGGCTATCTGCACTTTTCCGGTCTTTTTACTCCTACACTTCATTACATCTAATCGTTTAGTCTTTCTTATACAGCAGTTGCATCCATAGTCCACATTGCATCGTTCAACCATGTTTTCACATTTCAAAAGTCAAACTGTAATTCGAATATAGATTATCTCAAAATCTGCCTGGTGTTTGGAAACTGATAAGAAGCAGGATATCTTTCCTTTTTTTTTACAGGAAAGGGAGAAGACTATGATGCTCTTAGCATTAATGCAGATACCTACGATAGTGACATTGAAGGGGCAAGCTTTGAAGAACGTAGCCATGACCCACCTGTCACAACCTCCACAAAAGTAACCGGAGAGCCTGATGACCTTGTGATGGACATTGAAAAAAGTGTTAATGAAATTCTTGGCCTAGCTGAGCCAATAGCTGAAGAGACGCCCCCTGGACCTGTTGCTGTACTCCCCGAGGACATACAGCCATCAGCTCAACAGCTTGAGCTGCTTGAACTAGAAATGCGAGCTCGTGCTATTAAAGCCCTTATGAAAGCTGGTGATGTGAAGAAGACATGATATGGCACAATGTTTTTTACAGCCATTTCTTATTTAAGTAAATTTAGTTTTAGCTAATGTAATGGAATGTTTAAATCTAAGTTGTTTACCTACTGCCATAATAGGAATATAACAATAGCAAATTGTTCATTTGAGCAGACTGCCTTTGCTGACCAAACCTCTGCCTTCTGAGATACCTTCAGAATACCTAGCCAGCATATTTGTTCTGAGGCAGTGACTCAGATAGTATTGAAATCAATAGATCTGCATTAAAGGCAAATACCTAACATTTTCAGGTTTCTTTAAAAAAAAAAAAAAAGTATTTTCAGTGGAAAAAAGTCCATAAACTTTTAAGAATAAAAGTAATTTAAATCCTATCAAACATTTCTGGTTGTTGTATTTTTTTAAATTTACTACTATATAGTATATCATCTGTAATACAGTATTGACTATACTGTGCACTAGAAGTACCTTTGCTTCGTTATAAGTAAAGGTACACTGTAAATTCAATAGTGTAATGTACTGAATATGTATTTTTTTTTTTCTTCATTGAGGGACACAGAAATTCAGAAACAGTTGGGTTATACTGCCATCGACACAAGGTTAGGACACTGGAAAAAGAAATTGTAAGCTGGTCAGCATATAATCCCTTCTATACCCAGTGTGTTTCAGTTTTTGCTAGTGTCATAGGAGGCTTTATGCCTTTTCGTATAAATTCTACTTTTTTGCTAGCCTTTCTTTCTTTGTTGAGTATCTTCCTTGGGGACTTTATTCAAGATTCCTCACTGCACCTCTGCTTGGGCTGGTCTCTATGTAGCTGTTTCCCGGATTGGTGTTTCTTCAGCCTATGTTTTGGAGGCCATATTCAGGCCCCACTGGACTGGACTTTGAGGGATAGCCTGGAATGTGACCCTAGGGCACTGTGGTCCTTTTTAGACCGAAGTGTCCTGTGTGAGGGTTCATTTACACCTGCTTCAACTTTACCACACATTAAAGTGCCTACTGCTTCAACATGCTTTTTTGATGTGTTTTTGATGCTTCTGTGAGGCTTCAATGATGCTTCAGTGATGCTTGGATGAAGCTTGGCAAATGCCCTGTGTGTTGATTTTCTATTTATTTTCAAGGGGCCCAGTAGAACCCCAGCTCATTAGTAACCCTGTTCAGTAGATCCCAAGCTCATTAGTACCCCTGTTCAGCAAGTTCCTAGCTTTATAAGTTCCTTCGTTCAGCAGATCTCTTGCTCAGTAGTACCCCCCAGTTCTGCTGATCACCCGCTTAGTAGTAACCCCCAGCTCTGTTGATCGCCAACTCAGTGGTATACCCCAGTTCTGCTGATCCACTGGTTTGGTGACCATGTGTGACATCTGCTAGTTTCTCCTACTCTGGTTCCCTAACCTTGCTGATCCTCTTCTGGTCATTCCTCTCTCTCCGGTCCCCACTCACTTTTTGTCATAGTGTTCCTATGTTGCACACTACGTGTGCCATCTGCTAGTTGTTCTGCTCCAGTCCAGACCTCGCTCAACTTCCTACTTTTACATGCTGTACACCAGATAGGATGTATGCACCAGACACTCCCAGAATAAACAGTATAGACATTAACCAGAAGTGACTGCTAATGGCGTATTTTTCAGTTTGCTTTTTTTCCCAGTGCTTCCTGGGATAGCTGATACCTCCATTACAAAGCAAAGCTAACACTGAATAAAAGTACCTCAAAACCTTCAGGTGCTGTAAGTGAGCTTTTGTCAGACTTCAATGGAGGCTTGCTTTGGAGACTCTTTGAAGCACCAAGAAAGCGACAGGAGGTTTAATTTTGAAGCAAATCAAAGAAAAGTAAAGCAAACACAATATGTAAACAGGACTGTACAACAACCATTTTATTTAGTGACCGTTGCTTTGATTGGCATTCATAATGCTTTAAGCATGTTCAATGCCACATTTTGAAGCCAGTTTAAACAAGCTTTTAGTTAGCTATGTAGTGCTTTCCGAGTCCAGTTCAGCCCAGTTCCAGTAATGCAAAGCTTCAGGTGTGACCTTGTCTCTGAAGACTTGCTTGGTGACTAAGGCACTGATGTCATCTGCTCTGCATTCCAGTCTGGATTTTAAAAGAAGAGTATCCTGTAGGGTCGCCACCTCATCCCTTTAACCACTTAAGCCCCGGAGGATTTTCCTGCTAAACGACCAGGGGGTATTTTGCGATTCGGCACTGCGTGACTTTAACGGACAATTGCGCGGTCGTGCAACGCTGTACCTAAACAAATTTGACGTCCTTTTTTTCCCACAAACAGAGCTTTCTTTTGGTGGTATTTGATCACCTGTGCGATTTTTACTTTTTGCGCTATAAACAAAAAAAGAGCGTAAATTTTGCAAAAATAACAATATTTTTCACATTTTTTTTATATGAAATTCCCCCCCAAAAAAATGTAAAAATCAAAATTTTTTAACATTTTCAGCCAATTTGTTTTATCCTACCTATGTTTGGTAAAAAAAATCGCAAAAAGCGTATTTTTATTGGTTTGCGCAAAAGTTATCGCGTTTACTAACAAAGGGAAAGATTTTTGTCATTTTTGTTGTTTTTTTTTTAACGCGTAATGGCGGCGATCTGTGATTTTTTTTTTTGCGGTACTGCGACATTGCGGCGGACAGATCGGACCCTTGACTGAAATTTTTGACACTTTTGGGGTTACCAGTGACATTTCTACAGTAATCAGTGCTATATATATGCACTGTTACTGTAAAAATACACTGGTAGTGAAGGGGTTAACTTTATTTGGGAGGGAGGGGCTGTGTGTGTCCCTAGGGGCGTGCTTTCTACTGTGATTGGCTGTGGCTTGAGGTGAAAGGACACTGATCAACAGATCTACATAGTAGATCTGTCTGATCAGTGTTTTAACACCGAGGAGAATGACAGGCAGCTTGTTTACACTAGCTGCCTGCCTTTCTCCCTCTCCCCCGACGATCGCCGAGTGAGCGGCGGACATTGAGTCCGCCGGTCACACGCGCGGGGGGGGTCCGTGACCGCGCCGGAGGTCCGTAACGTCACTCTGCCTGGCAGGGGCTGACCGCCGCAGTAAATTTACTTGCGCCGGTCGGCAAGCGGTTAAAATTGAACACACGTTAATTACACAGGTTCTGTGGCTGATTAGGGTGGTAATATACTCACTGCCTTATCTTAAATTAGCCTCAGAACCTGTGTAATTAATGTGTTTGGTTTTAAAGGGATGAGGTGGCAACCCTAGTACCGTGCACTGTAGATCTAAAACTTCTGATCTGTTTCCACTCCCTGCCTACAGTGGCAAATGGCTTCAGAGAAACCCTCTTCAGCATTAGTTGCCTGATTTTCTGAGTATCTGAAGCCTTGCCTCACATTGGGACCAGTTGCAATCTACTGTTCAGATGCAGCATGTCTTTGCTAAAGCCCCGTACACACGTACCGATTGTCGGCCGTAAATATTTGGCCGACGACCTATCGGCCGATTGTAGGCTTGTTAGTATGATGCTTCCGACAGCCGACAGCGCATTTTCGGCCGAACATAGAAACATAGAAACATAGAATGTGTCGGCAGATAAGAACCATTTGGCCCATCTAGTCTGCCCAATATATCTGAATCCTATGAATAGTCCCTGGCCCTATCTTATATGAAGGATAGCCTTATGCCTATCCCATGCATGCTTAAACTCCTTCACTGTATTTGCAGCTACCACTTCTGCAGGAAGGTTATTCCATGCATCCACTACTCTCTCAGTAAAGTAATACTTCCTCATATTACTTTTAAACCTTTGCCCCTCTAATTTAAAACTGTGTCCTCTTGTGGTAATTTTTCTTTTTTTAAATATGCTCTCCTTCTTTACCGAGTTGATTCCCTTTATGTATTTAAAAGTTTCTATCATATCCCCTCTGTCTCTTCTTTCTTCCAAGCTATACATGTTAAGGTCCTTTAACCTTTCCTGGTAAGTTTTTTCCTGCAATCCATGTACTAGTTTAGTAGCTCTTCTCTTAACTCTCTCTAGAGTATCTATATCCTTCTGGATATAGATACTCTAGAATCTGTCGTGCAGGCATTAAAATATTTGTTGGCCGTCACCAGAACGGCCGATTTTTCGCCAGTCAGTACAGATTTCGGCCGACAGACAGCAGATTAGCAAGACTGGGCATGCTCAGAAAAGAAAAAAGACAAGGAAAGTTAACCATCACATGACATCACTTCTGCAGTCGGCTGTTGTTGGCTGACAAAATTAGTGTGCAGTCTTTTGCAGTTTTCAACAGACACGACAGCCCTGGACAAAAGACGGCCGATCGTTCGGCCGACGATCAGTAGGCGTGTACGGGGCTTAAGACACACAAAGGACAGTCCTGGTGCCATAGATGACCTCCCCTCGTGGTTCTGGGGGCAGTATACCCAGAATTAACTGACTCCTGTAATCTAGAATCTAGGACCCCTATAGTTATAGGGTTGTCATCATTGTAATCTTCCCCAGCTCAGTACAGTGAGGCCAACGTCTCTTCCATGTCCTCAGGGACCTCCATGGCCACTTAGGACTTACTAGCTGCTTAGCTGTGATTGTTTATTATAAGCATTCAAACCTGTGTCTCACAAGGGACTAATGTCTGTACAGATGTGTATAGCACTCTTGCTGTGTGGCTGGGATGCTGATGCTGTATTGAAGGATTATTTGACTAAGTTATCCTTTGACAAATGCTGTCTCTTCATATGTCTAATGCCAAGGTTGGCCAGAGGGTGCCCTCCTCAACACAGAAGGTTCATGGAGTGGTTGGGGGAATCCCATCCTTCATCTATTTCAGCAGTAGGAACTTACACTCAGCCCATAAGGCTTGAAGCCAGAGATCAGCAAACCCTTCAAGAATGCTTTCTGCATGAAGGTGTGCCATAGCTTCCATACCAACTCCCACCATCCGAAACAATGTCTATTCCAGAACAGGCACTCTTTTGCTATTTAATATAAGGGTCAAGTAAGTTTGGGGAGTTTAACCATTTCAGGGGTCACAAATAAGGGCATATCTAACACACAGATTGCGATGAGCTTTGCACATAGTAAATTTTCGCTGGATACTACTGATTGCTATTGTTTGCAACAGATACAATCTTCACTCATTTTAGATTGCACTGGATTAACATTTTTTTTTTTTTTTTTGACTGCACTGAATGCATTTTGCTAATTTTTGAGTCACTTTGAAGGATTGTAATGTATGTACTATAGGTTTTTAATACACATTAGGTATGGATAATATGGATGTTGATAGTTACAGACTAAAATTATTAGATTCCATTTAGTTTTTTTGTTTTTTTCTATATAAAGTACTTTTTAGTCCCAGTTCACACTGGTCGCCTCACAGGTCGCCGTAGGTCGCCTCCCATAGGGAAGCTGCGGACCTGTTCTAATAGGAGCGACACAAGTCGCTCCGACTTAGAAAAAGGGTCCGGAGCTTCTTTGGGACGACCCGGAGGCGACCGCCATAGACTTCAATGTTATGAAGTCCGTGGCGGCCGCTCCGAGGTCGTGGTCGCCTCCCGAAGTCGGATCGCCCCTATGTGAACGGGGCCTTAGGTTTACGTTGTCAGACATTTTTATTTATGTATTTAGTTATTTTAATTTTATGAGCACTGTGTTGTAGAAAAACTATTATGAAACCTTTAATTCCCAGGAGACAGAAAGTGATTGTCAGTGTTTTTTTTTACCTATGCAGTTAAAGCTTTACTCTGCCACCAGAATTTTTTTTTTAAAGAATAAAGTTTATTAGGTTTTGATACAAAACATTGAGCAGTTATACATGTAGCACACTGCAGGTACTAGTGTCTGTAAATAGTTAATCTTTTTGATTTTTGGTAGAGCGGGCAGACCCAGGTGGGCTGGCTTTGCTGGGTCCCCCTCAGCAGCCTGGGTAGAAAGCAACATAGTTTCCCCAGGGACTGACTCATAGGGAAGTGAGCCACTGCTTTGCATGGGACAGGCACTACATAAAGACTACTAGGACCTGCCATGTGAGGAGTTGTGTGGGTAGATGGAGATGAAGTGATGGAGTACTGAGCCAGGAGGGCCCCCCAGGTGGAAGGGGGGGGGGGGGTGCTGCCTCTGGCTGGATGTGTGGTTGAGGTGACCACCATTGTTCCTGCGCAACAGTCAGGACTGGCTGCTGGCATTCCTAAGGCTGGTGAAGAACAGGCACCCCAGCGAGCTGTACTGTGAGTAACCATCCCCCCTAGAAACAAGGACAAGTGAAAGTGGGGCATCTGTTCGTTTCAAACTTCTATAACCAGAAGAGGGACAGAAACAGCCACCTACAGGGCCCACCTAGTTTCCAGAGATCCCAGGAGGGATCACACTCAATGTGTGCGATGTATGTGAAGTTTTGCTATCAAAGAGAGTCACATAAGAGAGGCTTCTCTTGAGCAGTCTGGAGATTACTTAAAGTGAGAGTCCTCACTGTACAAAGTTAATGAATTAATGGCGTCCTGGACTTTTCCCATACCCCATCCAAGTTAAAATCCCCTAATAAATACAAAACTATTCCATTGATTGTTCTTTGACTGCGAATGACTATTACAAATGCTTGTTGCTTGGCTGTTGGGCTAGAATGCCTCCCACCTGGCTGCACACATGGTGAACCTTTTTAATCAAACAGCTCCTATGGGGGTAGCGCTACACACAGTACAAAACATTACATACATTTTATTCGTTGCCAGTTAAATTAACGTAGTGCCGGTGGTGCGCATGCGCTGCGCGGGACCGATGGCAGCTTAGAACAGGAGCTCCGCTCGCTACGGCCGAGATAAAGCCGACAGGGGCCAAATAAACTCACCCAACAAACTCCATTTGATCACCCCCTGGCAGCTAAAGCCTCTGTGCATGTCGTCCAGCCGCAGAAAGAAACAAGAGATGCCGCAGAAGTCCCTAACACATTACCTTCTCAGGGCAAGAGAAAAACTGAACATGGACCAAGATGCCGCCGCCCGCCCCCCCAGGCACATGTGGGAAGCTCCTCTCCGGGTCCGGTGGCTGCAACGATCGCTACCCCCTCTTCAAACAGTGAGTACATTACTCCATTAACTAAGACTGACCTTGACAATAGCCTGGAGGCTATGTGCACAAAACTTATCACCAAATTTCAGTCAGAGCTGCATAAAACAGCTAACACACTCACTCAGGAGATTTCTGCACTTGGGGGGAGAACTGATAGACTTGAGATGAAGCATGACAAACTCTGCCTTGCCTACAAGGAATTAAGCAGGGACCATGAATCTCTCAGTTCTGCCTTTGATCAACTACAGGCTCATGTGGAGGACTTGGATAATCGCAACCGGAGAAATAATTTGAGGCTGCGTGGCATTCCGGAGTCCTACACTGTCCTTGTCCCCACTGTGAACAGACTCTTCAAGTCATTACTTCCAGATGCCAATGAATCTCAATTCAGGTGTGACAGAATCCACTGGGCTTTACGACCTAAGCCCCCTTCAGATAAGCCCCCAAAAGATGTGATTTTGTAAATGAAGGATTTTATCACCAAGGAAGAGATCCTAAGGGCAGCAAGGAATACCCCCAACATCCTGATTGACGGTCACAAATTACAAATTTACCCAGACATATCACAAGCCACACTTGAGAGGAGACGCAGCATGAAAGATATCACCGCTGTTCTGCAATCAGCTCATGTGCGTTACAAATGGGGGTTTCCATTTAAAATGATAATACCACACAATGGCTCCACTTATGTAGTCACTAATATCCAGGAGGGTCATGACACCCTAATAAAATTGGGTCTGATGGATCCTGCCGCTGTCCCTTCACCCGCTCCAGCTCACCGCCTGTCACCATTGTGGCAGACGCCGTCATCCAGGAGAGGTCGCAGAAGAACGCGACAGGACATGGAATAAAATGATCCTTACGCAAATATGGGACTTATGTTCACGGGACCCCCTGCATTTCATGCTACAATTATGCCTTATGTTGTTCTTACACAGAACTCAGTTTCTTCTTTGGTATAAAACAGATTACGAAGAGGGTTATCCTGACATTTTTGGAAAAGCTTTCCTTTGCCGCATCTCGTCTATTACTTCATACCATCATCTTACTTGGTGTCTTACATTGAGGTTTGCTCACTAATTATACTTCTCGTTCAGGACAGTTGACAATCACTTTCCTCTGAACAGTGACACCTACTGGCCAAACTTTAGAACTCCATAGATCAGCTACAATCATTACCAGCTATAGCCACGTTTATTTCGATTCTTATCCTCTACTGACATCTAGAGGTGCTGAACAGGAGGCAGCTGCTGTCCTCTAAACTGAGGATCTGCCTTGGGTATATGTACAGAATTGACATGGAGCAGGATATGTGTAGTCACACAAGACCCATCCAATAATTGCAATGATTCAATCCTTGTAAGGTTAAATGGACCAGCGATTGTGGAACTGGATATCCCTTTAACAGTTCTGTTTTGGTTTTTTTAATAGTTAATTTTTCTAACACTCAGGTTTACTATGGTTCTTTCTCTATAAATTCTCACATGGGAGGCTTTATATTTTTGTCTAATTGTATTTTTCAAAGGGCCTCAAGCCTCAGTTTTACACTTGTACATGTGGCACGCACTCAGCAGATTGACAGACACCGGCCATCTCAATTGGACCCACATCCTAGTGTTCTCATTATTGAGACCTGCCGGGATCCATTTGGGCTGCTGGCTTTCGATCTGCTGTTTAGGAGGAATTTTCCCTCCAGTTCAGGTTTAAGTTTCAGTACCTCAATGGTTTACTGACCCATGTTTATTTTTTTTTGTTTTGTGATTGAAATAATTTTTCAATATGTTATAGTCTATGCAAATGTTTCAATATATACACACAAGAAGCTTTGTATACACCTGTGTAATGAGAATTCACGTCATTGCCATGCCCGACCTTGCCTCATCTGGGCATGGGTTCTGACGGGGTCTTCCAACAATTACCTCAGTTCCCATGATGCACTCTCCTCCTCTCTGGTAATCTTGGATAAATGGAACGCCTTGTTGTTAGGTCTACATCCCTCCTATAACACTATGACACAGCCAATAGATATTCAATTCCCATATAAATATGGCAATTAGAGTGATTTCCCACAATGTCCAGGGATTTAACTCTCCTAATAAACGCAATAAGGCATTCCACCAATTTAAACGTCTCAATGCAAAAATCTTATTACTTCAAGAAACCCACTTTGCGGTTAATAATCATCCCAAATTATTTCATAAATCATACAACCAATCCTTTTATATCACTTTTTCCTCTAAAAGCAGAGGGGTGGCAAACTTCATTCATAATTCCCTTGCATTTGAAATCCAAGAGTGCTACAAGGACCCAGAGAGCCGTTATATAATCATCAAGGGCCGCATCATGGGTAAAGAGTTGACCATTGCAAACCTATATCCCGCAAATGGCGCTACGGTACAATTTTTTCTAGATTTTTTCACTGAGTTAGAGAAATATCACTCTTCCCACGTAATACTAGGGGGGGATTTTAATATGGTTGCCCATCCGACCATGGATAGGAGCAACCCATCTCCCTCATCTAAGACATTCCCTAGAACTCTGGAACGAAAACTCAATGATCTACAACTGGTCGACACCTGGAGGTGTTTAAATACGGGTGCTCGAGAATACACATTCTACTCCAACCCTCACAATACCTCGGCCAGAATAGATTATGTGTATGCTTCACAAGTAGGACTAGCAAACTCAATTTCAGCAGATATATTCCCCTGTGTATGGTCGGACCATCACATGGTAATATATGACACGAAGGGTATAGGTCTCACTCCTACTCCATTTTCGTGGAGCCTAAACAACTCTATCTTCAGGATTCCCAGGAGGTCTCAGAGGCCCTAGCAGAATTTTTCAGACTTAATCCCGCAGACGACACCTCAGTTCAAAATACATGGGTTGCACACAAAGCCTTTATTAGGGGAAGACTCATTGCGTTAGCAGCTAGGGGAAATCGTTTACGCACCACCAAGATACAAGCCCTAACTAAAGATCTTCAAGTTCTTTATAAAAATTATAATACCTTGCACGACCTGAACATCAGGACTAAGATAGATCAAAAAAGAAAATAATTAAATGGCATACTCTCTGAAAATGCCGAGAAATCTCTTAAATACACTAGATCCAGATTTCTTCTATATGGGAATTCTTCCTCCACAATGCTAGCCAGAAAACTGAATCAAACTGTCAAACCACCACATGTGTATAAGTTAAACACGTCCTCAGGCTTGACTACCTCCCATCCCAAAGAAGTTATGGGTATATTTGAAAAATTCTATTCAAATCTCTTATCCCCCCCGTCTGCATTGGCCCTGCTAGAATCCCAAAAAATGGCTAGATGATATCCCAATACCCTCCATGTCGGCATCGGACACTGAACTGTTAAATGCTCCGATCACTGACATCGAGGTAGAACAGGTCATTAAATCTCTCCGCAATTCTTCTGCCCCTGGTCCAGATGGATTTACAGCCATTTACTTCAAAACATTCACACAAATTCTTTCCCCTAAACTTTCTCAGCTTTTCAACCACGTACTAAAAGGCAATGCGTTCCCAGAAGAGATGTCCCTAGCTAATATGGTTCTACTTCCCAAACCCAATAAAGACTTATCCAGTCCCCAAAATTTCAGACCGATCTCAATAATTAATAATGATCTTAAACTTTTTAGTAAAATTCTTGCCGCCAGACTCTCCAACATAATTCCCAAGCTCATCTCTACTTCCCAGTCAGGCTTCATCCCAAACCGCCAAATTACTGATAATATCAGATTAGCTTGCAACGTCCTACAAGATGCAAACCTACACAAAAAACAACTATTACTTTTGGGTCTTGACATCCACAAGGCCTTCGACAATGTCTCCTGGGACTACCTAAAACATCTCCTCCCCAGATTCGGGCTCACAGGCGAGTTTCTAAATGGTTTCATGGCCCTTTATAAAAACCCCAAAACCAGGATCAGAATGACAGGTTGTAATTCTAACTTTTTCCCACTGGGCAAAGGCACTAGGCAAGGATGTCCCCTATCACCTCTATTATTTGCCCTAGCCATTGAGCCACTCTCCATAGCCATCAGAAGACATGACGGGGTGGGGGGGGGGTATGAGAAAGGCGGAGAATCATATAAACTAAGCCTAAATGCAGACGATGCCCTACTTTTCATACCGGATCCTCTGCGCTCGTTGCCAAATTTATTGACAATATTGGAGAGGTTCGCAGGAATATCCGGTCTAAATATCAATATGTCAAAATCTATTGCATTGCCAATTAACTTTACGCCACATGACATCATAAACCTAAAATCTATATTTCCATTTATATGGGCTTCCGATTCAATCCCCTATCTCGGCATACAGCTGTGCAAAGAATGTAAATCCCTATTCCAATTTAATTTCCCACCTTTAGTGACCAAGATTCGTAGCTTGCTACAAATATGGTCCACTTACCATTTCTCCTTTTTGGGGAAAATAACAGCTGTTAAGATGACAATTCTCCCCAAAATAGTATATCTTTTCCGGGCCCTACCAATATATCTCACCAAAGCGTTTATTTCAAAACTTCAATCAATCATCAATAAATTCATTTGGGGAAACAAAAAACCCAGATATGCAGCTAACATCTTATATCGACACCAACGATCGGGGGGTCTTGGCCTTCCTCAGATTTGGTCCTATTACATATGTTGTAGGCTTTCTCAGATGGGATACTGGCACGCCCAATCTTCGAACTCTCCTTGGATTTCGTTTGAGGGACATTCGGTTGCTCCATTCCACTTGGCTGGTCTGCCATGGGATCCAACAATCCCTATACGTAAAATTTCCACCCGTAACACAGTTGTTTCGGACTCCCTTAAAGTTTGGAGCCTCGCGGAAAAGAAGTGGCCCTTAACATCCAACCCTCATATGGGCGCTTCCTTTCTAGGTGATCCTAGATTCAAGGAAGCATTTCATTCTCCTCATCGGTTTGCATGGTGGTCTGATAATAAACTGACCACGATGTTTGACTTATTTGATGGAGGAGTCATGTATTCATTTGAGCATTTTAAAAACCACAACAATATACCTTCCTCTGAAAAATTAAACTACGAATTGATCAAAAATCACTTCACTTCTTTCCACTCTCAGCCCTCTGGAACCCCCCTTAGTACCTTTGAACAAATTTGCCTGAAAAACCCCCTAGGTAGAGGTCATATTTCTACCTTATACTCCACCCTAAATCCTCAAGACACTGAGCTGAAACTGAAATACATGACAGATTGGGAATTGGACTTACAAGAACCCCTATCTGCTAGTGATTGGCAAAATATGTGGCTGAACCTACGCGGTTCGACCAGATCGCTGGGAGTGAGAGAAACAGCCGTGAAGCTTTATACAAGATGGTATTACACACCCAAAAAACTAAACAAAATATATCCAGATGTCTCCCCTAACTGTTTTAGAAACTGTAATGGTACAGGCTCGTTAAAACACATATTCTGGGATTGTCCCAAAATCCAGGACACATGGTTGGAAATTTTCCACATATTTGGAAAAATCACAGGTAAAAACCTTACACTAACACCATCACAATGTCTATTGTTTAAAGGCATCCCAGATTTGTCCACACCACTGACCCGGTTGGTACATACAATTTGTGTTGCACTGCTGTGGTCAATAACTAAACAATGGAAAGAACCCCATGTCCCTTATGCTCTGGTTAACCACAGAATAGAAGATATTAGATCAATGGAAGCGTATCATCATTCTATTACGAATTCCAAAAAAATATATGATCTGAAATGGACCCCTTGGTACATATATAAATGCTCCCTAATTACTTAATTTATGGTATTCTCTAGATTTCCCTTATAGGCTAAAGCAGCGATCTCTTCTACTCCCCAAGTGGATAACTGGAAGGGGCACCCCCTCATGAGGCAGACGGGGTGCCCAACACATGGCCCAATGAACATTTGTTTTCTCTACACTCTTCATTTGCATTATTAATTCCTGATAATATGTTTTAGGTATTAGTTCTATAACATTAGTTCTCATATTGATTAACGTGTAAATCTTTACCCCATTACTACTTTTCAGACCTAAAACGCCCTTTTACTGACGACAATAACATAAAAGTAGTATTATCTTATCCAGGTGGATATTATCTGAATTTCTCATTGTCAAAGATATGTGATTTTTATACTGCTCTTGTACTATTTAATGTTATAATATTGACTTTGCATATGTATCTCTGTTTACATTTATTTTCAAAAAAACGTTTATAATAAAAAAAAAAAAAATTAACGCAGTGCCGTATCGCAAAAAATGGCCTGCTCATTAGGAGCAGAAGTGGTTAAATCAACTTTGGCTTAGCAAAAACAGCATTATTTGGAAATGGTACACTAAAAACACACAGTCTTTGATATCAACAATATGTTTACAGTTTGAATTCAAATGGAATTCGATGTATAATTCAAGTAGAATTTCTGAAATTCCAACAAATTTAGTTTAGTTTTTCAAGGAATTCAGTAAAATTAGTTTGTACTGCATTTCGGGGATTTGGATATATCCGAATCTCCAAATAACTTAAAATTTGTCTGAATATTCATTTGGAACGAAACGAACCGCACATGTCTAGCTCATTTCAAATACATATTGTGGGGGCAAGAATTAAAAAGCATTATATCCTACACCCATCGGTCACAGGACAGAGGAAAGCAGAAGCTGCAGTTTAATAGAAAACTTTAGCTCCCTCTGCAGGTGTATTATGGGTACAGCAGTATGTCCATTTTGCTCCATACCTTTTAGCCATGAGGGGTCTAATTGAAAAAGGGAGCAGACAGTATGGAAAAAATGTTATAATAAGTGTAACCTTTTTTGTCTGGATCTCTGAAAACACCTTCTGCAGAATTTAGCATAGTCTCCACAATCAAGGAGATTCTAGAATTTTAAATTAAATGAAGAGGTCAGAGTTTAAGACCTCACTTTTATTGAAAAAGCCTCCTTTGACCCAGAACCTATTTACCAATTTGTTTTGTTTTTTTCTAAAAATACCTTCAGAAATTGTATATTTTAAATATATGCATTTAGTCCCACCACAGTAACCCCTGGATACCATTCCTAGCACATTTGAAATGCTGAGCAACGTCAAACTCATGGCCCCAGAAGCCTTATTCCCATTTGGTCAAGCCCCACCCCTTTTACTAATAATATAGGTGTAGAATACTAAAGCCTATCTAAACCCAAAACAAAAAATGTAATATATTGCTGCTTTCAGTCCTTAGTGGTGGCTGTATTTTTTCCTTGATTTGTCATATGGTAGCTATATCTTGGAGCCAAACTTGCCCCTAGGCTGGACTGCAAACATGTCTGCCTTTGTTCATCTCTATTACATAGGAGGTGATGGGATTAGTAGTTTAAACAAGAAAGATAACATTGCTTTTGCTTCTAGTTCAGCTCACATGAAGTGACAATGACACTGCATTCCTCGCAAAATCAACAGGTATTTATTTTCTGTACATTCTAAAAATGTTCTGGGTCCTAAAAAAGTGACAATGACACTGCATTCTCAAAAGATCAACAGGTATTTTCTGCATATTCTAAAAATGGCCTCAGGCCACCCTCATGAAGTCTGTTTCCGATTGGTCAGAGGCATTCACACCAGTGGCTTACTGTAGGTCATTTTGTAGGACTCTGGCAGTGCTAATCCTGTTCCTCTTTACACAAAGGAACAGATACAGATCCTGCTAATGGGTTAAGGACCTTCCCTGTCCAGCTCTCCTAGAGTATCTGCCTGTCTCCTGGAATCTCCTCCTCCATGCTTTTGATACTGTGCTGGGAGACACAGCAAACCTTCTGGCAATACCACGTATTGATATGCCATCCTGTGGACTTTCTGTGCAACTTCTATTGGATCCAGTTATCGTCTCATGCTACCAGTAGTGACACTGACCCTAGCCAAATGCAAAACTAGTAAAAAAACAGTCAGAAAAGATGATTAGGGGAAAAAAATGTCAGTGGCCTACACCTGTAAAACCATTCCTGTTTTGGAGGTTCTCATTGTTGCCCATCTAGTGCACTTGTTAATTTCATTAACACCAAAGCAGCTGAAACTGATTAACAACTCCCACTGCTACTTAACTGACCAGACCAATATCCCAGGAGTTTAATTAACTTGATGCTATACTCCTTTAATTTGTTTTGAGCAGTGTAAATACTCGCTCTATGGTGGATATCTAAATAAAGGTGAAAACAGTGAAAAAATGTCTGCAGCAGCTGTTCAGAAAGTGTTAATCACTTGTAAACATGAAAATACAACAATGCAGCACTTGCATCATATAAAACATTTAAAGAACCAGACATTCAAAAGTCCAGAAATGTCTAATGAAAATCAATATTCAAAATAAAATCTCCATATAAAGTTCTCTTGTGCGCCAATTTTCCTAAAAGTGCTTAAGTGCTCCACATAAATTCACCCCGTGATGTGACACACACCCCTTCTGTGTCCTTACTTACCAGAGATAATGGACTAGCAGCTTTTTAGTCTGGTAGTCAGGATTGACTCTAATAAACTGGTAGGTCACAAGGATCCTTAGGTGTGTGATTGGCGTGGTTAGAGGGCGGTAGGCGTGGCTTGCCGTTTTCTCCTAGCTGGTGATATTGAGTAGATGCCTGAAAGGAAGACTGCGGCAGAGGAGTGTGGTGGAGGGGAGGTGAGGAGAGCAGAAAGGGCACAGCTTGAGGAATATCTGTGGAGGGGAGTATAGTATAGTATATCCTATGCAGGAATTTAAATTGAATTAACCGATCCCTTGCAGATACTGAATGTGCAAAGGGGTAACTCCATATATCATCCCAATCCTCTCCTCCCATGGAACCTCCATCATCCATTGTTCTCTACACCTGGCTACCAAGGAGGGAGAAGCAGGGAAGAATTCCTTATATAATTCTGATAACATTTTTTTTCATGGCTTCATCCAGTATAACATTCTCCAAGGCAGAAGGCTTAATTTCCACCCTGGTGGTGCCAAACTTGGGAGATAAATGCGTGTCTCAATTGAAGGTAACGGAAGAGATACGGGTTGGGCAAGCTAAATCTTTATTTCAGATCATAGAGATAATTTGCCACCCCTGGTGATATCACCCAAGGTTTTAACACTTTTGGATGCCCATATAACAGGATCAGGTATGGAGAGAAAATTAGGAAAACGGGGATTTACCACAGTGGCGAGGCCGGCAATAGGGGGCCAGATGCAGGCGCCAGCAATTCCTGAGCATTATCCCAGGCCTTAATAGTAGCTCGCGTTGTCAGGGAAATTTGGCCCCAGGACCACGATACACCAGGAGACGAAGGCTCTCATGTGAACCCAGCACTCTGCCTCTAACACTGTGGCAGAATCCCCATCATCTCCAAGGAGCCATCTGCGTGCAAAAGTTCCCTGGCCAGCCAGATCATATTTGCACAAATCCGGCAGTCCAAGACCCTCTTGTCTCCAGGGCTCCTGAAGAGCCCGGAGACCTATCCTGGGCAGTGAGTTTCCCCATATGAACTAACCAATTAAGCCATGCACCTGACAGAAAAAGGAAGGCGGAACCCATATAGGAGAATTGCGGAGAAAATATAGAAAAATCAAGAGGATCTTCATTTTTAAGAGGTTTATACGTCCCAAAACCGACAAAGGGAGATTCTTCCATATCATTTCCCATACCTCTGCCCTTCTTTTAAGGAGGTCCAGCAAAGGCAGCAGATTCAGATTAAGGTAATCCGCCACCCTTGCAGAAATGCAAACCCCTAAATATGCAAGCTAGTAACCCATTGCAGCAGCAACACTGCATCGGCCACTGCTCTAATGCCAGGTCAATCGGGAGAATGGTCGATTTGTCCCAGTTCACTTTAAGGCCAGAAATTTTCGCAAATTTATCCAAAATATCAAAAACTGCTCACAGACACGGCCCTGGATTCTGTAAAAATAATAACATGTCGTCCGCATACAACTCCAGGCATTCTCTGATAGAGCCACCCTCCAATGCCCCTACCTCAGGGGAGGAGCGCAACGCCACAGCCAAAGGTTCAATCATCAAAGAAAACAGGAAGGGCAACAACGGGCAACCCTGCCTGGTCCCCCTGCCAACCTTAGAGAGGAGATATCGAGGACCCTATTTTTAACGCCATCCAGGGCTCATTATACAATAAAGACACCCACTTACTGTAACTCAGACCAAATTCCATACGCTTCAACACTGTCTTCATATATCCCCAATCCACAGAATCAAAGGCCTTGGCTATGTCCAGCGACACCACTGCCCTAGTCCCCATCGCCTTATGTGAAATTTGCAGGTGAGTAAAAAGACGACGGAGATTAGTGTCAGTGGACTTCCATGGTATGAAGCTCGTTTGATCAATATCTACTAGGGCTGGAAGCACCACTGACAGCCTAGTAGCCAGGACCTTTGTAAGGATTTGTGTTATGGAGGGCGTTATTGTGTTATGGAGGGCTATAGGCCTATAGGAGGAGCAGCATGTATGATCCTTACCCGGTTTAGGAAGGAGAACCACATATGCTTCCAACATAGATGATGGCAACACTTCATGTTCAAAGCAATATGAGTATAGTGATTGCAATCTGGGTGCTAGCGTATCAGAGTACTGTTGATACCACTCTACCAGGAACCCATTGGGGCCCAGAGATTTGTGCTGGTGGAACAACAGAATAGCTGCCTCTATTTCTTTAGGAGTAATATCCCTACCAAGCCAGGCACTGCCATCAGCTTCCAAAACAGGCATAGGAAGATCAGAGAGAAGACCCATCAACTCTGCTTCATCATCTACAGGTATTGGAGAATATACTCTACAAAGATATTCATAATGGCCTCAGAATCCTTAACCAACTCCCCTGCTTGGGAACGAATACAGGGAATGCTAACCGGTGCCCACTGATCTGCCACAAGCATGGCCAATAATTTGCCATTTTTGTCACCCTTTTCAAAAAGGGACTCCGCTCTATGAAGCAAGGTAGTTTGCGCCAAGTTAGTATCAAACAAGGCAAGCCGACTCTTGACTCCCTCTAGGGCTGCAAAAATTGCATCACCCGGGGCAGCTGCATATTCCCCCTTCAGCCTACGTTCCTCCATATGCAAGACATCCCTCTCCGCATTATAGTATTTATGGATTGCCTTAATGGCTGATATGTATTGTCTCCGCATTACAACTTTGAATGTGTCCCAAACCACTGCTGCAGAGGAAGAATTATCATCCCAAAAATTAGACATAGGAGATTGTACCTTTTATACCACCTGCTCTGTTTGCAACCAACCAGACAACAAGAGCTATGCACTTCCTCCACTCCCGGCTGTCAGCGAGAGAGTCATCAATAAAGGGATGTGATCCGACAAACCACCCGCCAGATAGGAGGCAGCATAAACTAAATGCAAACAACTGGTGTTGGCAAAGGCGAGATCAATTCTGGACGCCGTTTTATGTCTTTGAGACAAACATGACAAACTTCGAACACCCGGGGTCTTCGACTCCCTTAGCTCAGTAAGTTGAGCAGCATTACCCAGGAGAGGAGATCAGTGGAAGCCAGTCGCTGTGGGTTAGAAGTATCTAGTCCGCTGTCCAGAAAAGCATTAAGGTCGCCAGCCAGGAGAAGAGGAAGATGCAAATAAGGAGCCAACGTCACTAATAAATCATATAATTGTGGCTGAAAGGGTGGTGGTAAGTGAATGCTAGCAATCACTATTGTTGTTTGATACATATCCAGTACTAGAATAACATATCGCCCTCCTTGATCAGAGATCACCTTCTTGATGGAGCAAGGTATACTCTTACTGAACAAAATAGTTACTACCTGGCATATGAGGAGTAAGAGGCATGGAACATACGCTGTATCCATGCTTACGTATTGGCAACACCTTGCCCCCATCCAAATGCGGTAAGAGAACAATCTGCAATCTGACTACATTTAGAAAGCTAAACATGGCCGCCCTTTTTACTTTATCATCAAGTCCCCAGACATTCCAATATAGTATTTTAATTGACTTAGCCATAATAATTTTTTAAAATATATGGCGACTTCTCCAGGAAGACAGAGTCAGGCCAACAGCCCTGCCTCTGTATTCCAAAGAATCTGCAAAGAAAAAGATTGGTTTGACGGAGTTGCAGAATATGCCCACATGGTGGCGCTGGGAACCTGGAAACGGACCCTGCTGTAATACCTAATAACAAAACAACTTAGAAACCTGGCATTCAGCTTATACCCAAAACTCATAATAACAGTCACTGAAGTAGCTAGAACTTTGGCAGATGTTTTTCATCTGCAATCGTCCTGTGGCAAAAATGTCCAATGGAAAGAACAAAAAAACGGTAGAAAAGAGAAAAAAAAAAAGAATTTCAAAAACTGCGGACCAGTCTAGGAGCTCCTATGTGAATACTCCAAAAAGGTACAGGACAGTCAGCATATACCCCTGCTTTTCAGCAAGGAGAGCAGCTCCAGTTCAAAACAGACAGTTATGTCACCCCTTATGAGGATGGTAGTATATGTCAGGAGGAATCCATATAACCAATTAGGAAAACAAAGGAAACATTCTTGCATAGGTGTTGCATCAAGGACCCAGAAGGCCCTCATTCCAGCCTTGAGATATCCATAGCGACACAGATATAATTGTATTCAAGTAGGATTGAATGGAATCCAGCCAATCTGTAGCGTCTCCTGCAGATTCAAATATCTTTACAGTACCTTGATATTCGACCCCTAGCTTGCTTGGAGATAGCATACCATGCTTCAGGCCTTTAGCCTGCAAATGCTTACGAACTTCAACATATGAGCGGTGTTTCATCTGTGTTTCTACAACAAAATCAGAGAACAACATTATCTTCCTATTGCCATTTTGCATACCCTCTTTTTTTTACAGGCCTCTGTCAGGATCCTGTCACGATCCTGAAAATTCAGGAAGTACACCAGGAATGGTCACAGTGGGGCCCCTGGAGGCCACCCACCTGTTGGCACACAGTGATCTCTTTCCACTACATATGTGGGGGACACATTTCAGCAAATAAAGCAGGAGGATTCCCCTCAGCCTTTTCAGGAATTCCCACCCCTCTGATGTTGTTGCGGCGTTGTCTATTTTCAGCATCCTCTGTTTTATCAGCCATATTGCTCACCTGGGTTTACAGCTCAACGATTTGTGTGGAATGGGTATTTGTGGTGTCCTCCACCTCTGATATTCGCTCCCCTTCTATTGTCAGGTGCCCCCTAATCTTGTCCAAATCCTGTCTGATAAGGGTGCATTCAGAGGCTAGATGATCAATGCGCAGCATGAGGGCCACCTTACAGCTGTCTATGGCTGCCAGGATTGGTGTGGTTATGTCCACCGCCAGGGTTCTCCCTTGGGCTGTGGATTAGATCCTTGTGTGGTGCATTATGCAGCAGATACTGCCGAAGGACTCCCGCTGGAGCTCTTTACAGCCTTCTCCATTCTTCCCGTGGTCTTGCCAGGAGAAGGAAAAGACACCTCGGGAGTTGGCAAGATGGCGGCGGTTGTGAAGGCGCTTCATGGCCCCTGAGCTCTCTGGGACCGGGGAGTCTGTGTAACAAAAGCCGATTTTCGGTTGGACGTGAATCCTTCACACGTGTTTGCAATGGATGGGGCAATATCAGCCTGCAGGGGCTGCAGATTACCCCGCAATGGAGTGGGATAGAGATGGATTCTGTGGAGCTCCTAGAAAGCACATTCTGCTTCGTCTACATCCTAGCCACGCCCCCAATGTTGTTTCTTAAAAACAGATACACACATACAATATCTCACAAAAGTGAGTACACCCCTCACATTTTTGTAAATATTTTATTATATCTTTTCATGTGACAACACTGAAGAAATTACACTTTGCTACAATGTAAAGTAGTGAGTTTACTGCTTGTATAACAGAGTAAATTTGTTGTCTGCTCAAAATAACTCAACACATAACCATAATATCTAAACCACTGGCAACAAAAGTGAGTGCACCACTAAGTGAACATGTCCAAGTTGTGCCCAATTAGCCATTTTCCCTCCCCGGTGTCATGCAACGCGTAAGTGTTACAAAGTCTCAGGTGTGAATGGGGAGCGGGTGTGTTAAATTTGGCGTTATCGCTCTCACTCTCTCATACTGGTCACTGGAAGTTCAACATGGCACCTCATGGCAAAGAACTCTATGAGGATCTGAAAAAAAAGGATTGTTGCTCTAAATAAAGATTGCCTAGGCCAAGACCCTGAAACTGAGCTGCAGCACGGTGGCCAAGACCATACAGGGGTTTAATAGGACAGGTTCCACTCAGAACAGGCCTCACCATGGTTGACCAAAGGAGTTAAGTGCAGGTGCTCAGTGCATATCCAGAGGCTGTCTTTGGGAAATAGCCATATGAGTACTGCCAGCATTGCTGCAAAGGTTGAAGTGGTGGGGGGTCAGCCTGTCGGTGCTCAGACCATACGCCGCACATTGCATCAAATTGGTCTGCATGGCTGTTGTCCCAGAAGGAAGCCTATTCTTAAGATGATGCACTAGATAGCCTGCAAGCAGTTTTCTGAAGACAAGCAGACTGGATTAATGGAACCATGTCCTGTGGTCTGATGAGACCAAGATAAACTTATTTGGTTCAGAGGGTGTCAAGCGTGTGTGGTGGTAACCAGGTGAGGAGTACAAAGACAAGTGTGTCTTGCTTACAGTCAAGCATGGTGGTGGTAGTGTCATGGTTTAGGACTGCATGAGTTCTGCAGCCACTGGGGAGCTACAGTTCATTGAACCATGAATGCCAACATGTACTGTGATATACTGAAGCAGAGCATGATCCCCTCCCTTCAGAGACCACGCCACAGGGCAGTATTCCATCATGATAATGACCCCAAACACACCTCCAATGTGACCAATGCCTTGCTAAAGAAGCTGAGGGTAATGGTGATGGACTGGCCAAGCATGTCTACAGACCTAAACCCTATTGAGCATCTGTGGGTCATCCTCAAACGGAAGGTGGAGGAGCTCAAGGTCTCTAACATCCACCAGCTCTGTGATGTCATCATGGAGGAGTGGAAGAGGACTCCAGTGGCAACCTGTGAAGCTCTGGTGAACTCCATGCCCAAGAGGCAGTGCTGAAAAATAATGGTGGCCACACAATGGGCCCAGTTTGAACATTTTCACTTAACTTTTGTTGCCAGCGGTTTAGACATTAATGGCTGTATGTTAAGTCATTTTGAGGGGACAGCAAATTTACACTGTTATTCAAGCTGTACACTCACTACTTTACATTGTAGCAAATTGTCATTTATTCAGTGTTATCCCATGAAAAGATATAATAAAATATTTACAAAAATGTGATGGGTGTACTCACTTTTTTGAGATACTGTACATACAGGGCCTGGACTCGACATGACAACGAAACAATGATGAGAATTGGAATACCATCTTCAAGCATAGTGCATCAATAGTGCCTCCACCATGTCATTGGCTCAACTGAGCCTTCAGAAGTGAACAAACCATACTGGTATTGAGATGACATACATGTGGTGCACAGATGCTGAGAGATGTAAGTCAAAATTTCTTATGGGAAGTGTGACAAGACTTAGCTTAGCAGTGATTTTGCAGATGGATCATTCCACTTATAGTGCTTTCAAAGTGTTCATCATTAGTTTCGACTGGATAGCAGCGGTATATGTCAACAGAGTCAAGAAGCACAAGTGATATAATCTTGTTGCAGAGCTGTGATGCCTAAATTGCTCAAAACATGATAATCATAGCGGTTATTCAACCTGGAGAAGTTCATTCATTCAAGGATTTGCAAAGTGTGAGACTCTCAATCATGCCTGAAATGCACTGTTAATTAGCCGAGTCAACACCACTAGTACATGCACATTCTATTGTATATTCTCAGCATTCCACCGTGCTGTGATGGGAAGAGCGCCTTTGCTGTAATGACATCATCACAGCAGAGGTCTTCACTCCCACAAGCCTTTCTATGTTTACTTTCTTTAAACCCCATGTGACAAGCAACCTCACAGGGGTTGGGTAATCACTTAAAGCGGTATTAAACTGTTACAAATATTTTCCAACCAGGCCCCCTTCAGCTTTATGCCATAATACATACTAGCACATTATGGCAGACTTACCTTTCAAGGAAGGCCTCCAGAGATGTGCTCTCACTGCTCCCATTGGTCCCCAGCTTCTATCTTCACCTGTTCTGGGTTCTGGACTATGACTGTTTGGCCGCTTGAATGGCCAGACTGTACATGCATATGGGAGTCACATCACCACAGCACACAGCAGGTGCCATAAATATATGCTAAGCTGTGTCACTCAGTGTACATAACAACTGACAGGCAGGGGGAAGCATTTATGATAGAAGCGACCAAGAGCATCTCCTCTGTCATTAAAACCCTGCCAGTCAGTATTCTTTTTAATCAATGTGAATTTAATACCACTTTAAAAACCACCTCCTCTTTTTCATTGCAGTGCTAGATAGGAAGATAATTGGTAGCCATGGCCTGGTAAAGGGGGGTGGGGGGACTAACAGCTGTAGCCTGGTGAAGTGAGGAGACAGGCACATGAGGTAACACTGTGGGGTGATGGAGACAGGTGATGGGGGAGCTCCAGCTATGTCTGTTCCAATCCTCACCACTGGCCCTTTCCCAGACATCATCACCTCTATAGCTGGTCACACACTCCAGTTCTGCACTCTCCGGGGGCCATTATCCCCTCAGCTGGCCATCCTCTCTGCGCCTGCATCACACTAAGAGTTCATTCTGCCGCTGCATCCCCATAGAGTAATAGAAGGCAACAAATTGCCCGTTCACACAGTATGGGCCAGAGAACTCGTGTAAATGAGCCCTTCATTTTTTCAATCATTTTTTACAATTTTTTAAAGATTTTCTTTTACTTTTAAAAATGTATTGATTTTTTTTCATTTTTAAAAATGATTTTTTTTACAACTTGTTATTTATTAAAAATATAAAAAATGTTTTTTTTACATTTTTTTAAAAATTTTTTTGGGGGGGGCTGGGGTCAAATATCAGGGGTCTAATCAGACACCTGACATCTTACCTTTGAAACAGAGAAAGGAATTTCTCCAATTACTTTCTCTTTAGCCTCAGCATTGAAGATAAATGAACAGGGGACAGAGGCTCCTGCTCATTCATAAATTGAAGCAGAGTAAACACAGTTTACTATGCTCAGTTATCAATGGACACAGGAGCAATCAGTACTAAAATTACATATTTACTAACCCCTTCCCCCACTCTTAGCCCTGACAGCTGGCAGCGCTGTAGGGGTGGCTCAGGCACACGGGGGCACACAGGGAGGGATGATGATCAGATGTGGGCAAGGCAGGAAGGAGGATTGGTGCGGTGGGAAGGGAGGACAATTACAGGAAAGATGCATTGTGCTGCAGACTAAACGCCCTCAAAGCAGGACTGAAGTGCTAGTTAAGGGATGATAACACACAAGTCACAAACTGAAGTGCTGATCAAAATTATATCAGGACACATAGAGGGAGAAATGCAAGTCCAGGATAGGAGCAGAACACACAGGGACTTGAGACTTGAGTGCAGAAGCTTGCCTTTCAGAAGCACTGGTTAAGCACTCCCTCCCGACTGTACACTCATTATCCTTTTCTGGGAAAGATACTCCACCAGCCTTCATGAGAAAATGGGAGGAATAACTGGGTCACCCCTTCTCACAGGCTCAGGTTAGACATATTCTTTTTCTTGTTTACAAAGCTTCCATATTCAATATAATTCAAGAATAAGAACTGTCCAGATGGTATTAAACTCCTGCTCTGCTACATCCTATCTATGCTCAATGCCCCCTATTGTTTTGGGGTTGCAAAAAACTTGGATGATGACTTGACAGCCTACATCTTTCATGTCTCTCCTCTCTCTCTACATAACTATAACACAATTTCCACCTATCCATCTTTTAAATGTTGCTAGGGCATATGTCCCAACCCGTTGGAAACAGACTGCCCTTCCTTCCTACATATTTATGGAGGACTTGAGTTCCACTCTTTGTAACTAGGGTGAGTTTTTTGGCAAACCTAGTTTCACTTGATAGGTTTTAATACTGAATACAGTTCCTTTCTATAACTATTCCCTACAATTCCTCTGGTCTCCATTCCTCCCTTCATGTGCTGTCTTCCAGGTTTTCCCCACCCCTTCATCCTCGTCCTCCGTGGAGATGTTAGTTTTCTCCTCCTTCCCTTTCCACTTCTCCCCCTTTTTTACTTTTTTTACCCTTCCCATTTCCCTCCTTACCCATCACCTTCTCTTCTAACCCCCCTTCCCAATTAAAGCCCATGCATGAACCCTCAAACACACACAACTTCCCATCTTACAGACCCATTTCCTTGCCCTTTCCTGTTCTCCTATTTTCTCCTATACCATTCAGCCAGCTCTGAAATCAGGGCTCATAAAGCTCAGGCACATGTTTACCTTCATATGTGCCAATCATCTGAGCTCATCTGGAAACTACTTCAAGGGTAGATAGCCTCAATGTCAAGTTCTGAGTCTATCAATCCTAACCCTTTTCTTCCTTTTGATGTATGTACACTTTTTTATATTGTATATGACCTATGTCTTCACCTTTACTTTTGTAAACCTTGCTTTATTGGTGGCGATCTTACTTGAAATGTATTGCTTTGCTACCTGTTTTGTGTTATGACTTCTTGAACTCTGCAATACATTTTTTTTTTTTAAAGGAATTTGGAATTGTTCAAGATTAAGACTCAAAGTAGCCTAGTTTGTCCAACCACAAAATAAGTGGCAAGTGATATAGTGCACTTTATTTATCTATGTTTCAAATTATGTAGTACCACAATCCTAAACATTGCCTGTAAACAATGTGGTAAATGTATCATAGAGAGCATTCATTTCTTTGGGATAAACATAAAATAAATATTCCTACCCATGACACCACCACCCAGACAAGGCTGTGAGGTGAAGAGACCCCAGTGCTGGTTGGAAATGTGAAATAAAAATCAAATTTAATGCTTTCAACTTTACTAAAATTTACATAAAAGTCCATGGCCAATATTAAAATTCTTATTTTAAAAAAACAACTTTTCTTTAAAGTAAGGTCTTAGAGTCGTCTGTCTTTTATTCTCTATTCTGTCAGATGCAGTTTCTTGTGTACTTCAACTTTAATATAATATACAGTAAAATCTGTTTTGATAGATTTAATCTCTTACTAAGCCATTTTTTATGACTGTTTAAAAGAACGCAGTAATGCAATCTCTGGTAAGTTAAAAGCAAAATATATAGGGTCAAAGCCACATGCTGAGAAAAGCTAATCACACTAGTGCTATATTCCATCTCACACACAGCTTGAAATTGGTTTTGTTTAAGTGGCATACAATAACATTATAATTTATTGATGTTCCATTTGTTGGTTATTTAAAGGGTGCCTTGATTTTTAGAACAGCTATAGGAAAGTATGATATGTAATAGCAAACAAATTGTAAACCGTATCTAAAAACCAAGTTTAACTACTTCAATACTGGGCCCTTTGTTCCCCTTTCTGCCCAGGCCAATTGTCAGCTTTCAGCACTGATACACTTTGAATGACAATTCGCAGTCATGCAACACTATACTATAGGCCGGGCAGGAACTGGTTAAACATATTTAAGTGCTGCAGATTGGAAATGCCTTCTGTGCTTTAAATAAGGCAGAAATGTAAATAAGAGCATGTATTAACTGCAATAAAAACCTTGTCTAATTTACAACCTATGGCATCTGTACAGAAAAATAAGTACTGCACTGTAAACCATAAGATAACCAACTAATTTCTGGATATCATTACTTTATTATACCCTCTCAATATGTACAGTCATGTGAAAATGTATGTACGCCCTATGGAAATAAAGCAGTTAACTTTTTCAATATATTTGAACAGGCAAACATTGGATCCTGATTCAAATAGTGTCTACAAATTAAGGTGATATACTTTAACAAATGAAACAGAAAACTGACATGGTGTTTTCATTTTTATGTTTTAAAATATGAAAATTCAGATTTGTCATATAAAAAAAGTATGTGCACACCTACATTTAGCAACACTCTAAATCTTTTAAATTAAAATTAGGATGAGCCGCCAATGATTAGAGCCTAGTCAGGGAGTATACAGATGAAACCTGCCTATTTTAAACCTCAGATATCTTTGGTCTAGTATCCCCTTGCTATTGATGTGTGTGTGTGGTGTCATCATGAGCTCTTTAAGGCACCTAAGAAAGAAAGTTGTGGATGCCCTGTCAGAAAGACAGGGTAAAACAGAGGGGTGGTGGTGTCTGTCTCTATGTGAGAAGTGATCTCAAAGTGAGTGTGAAAGAGGACCTATATGATGGAGAGTGTGGTGAGTCTGAAGCAGTATGGGTGGAAATGTACATGGGTGTGCGTAATACAAAGATTATCATTGGAGTTTGTTATAGACCTCCCAGTATTAATGAGAAGGTGGAGATTCAGCTCCTGGCACAGATATAAAGGGCTGCAAGGGCTGGGAAAGTGTTAATAATGGGGGACTTTAACTACCCAGACATTGACTGGAGTAATGGCACTGCTGGAACAGTTAAAGGGCAAAAATGTATAAACCTATTACAAGAAAATTTTATGGTGCAGTTTATTGAAGCCCCCACTAGAAATGATGCTCTGTTGGACCTGGTAATCTCAAATCATGCAGAGCTTATTAATAATGTTCATATAAAAGAAAATCTGGGTAGCAGTGACCATAATATGATTTAATTTAATGTTAGCTGTAAGAAAAAATGCATACAGGAAATACAAAAACACTTAACGTTTAGAGAGCAAATTTTCCAAGGATGAGGGCTGCTCTCCAGGATTTAGACTGGGAGGGAATATTGGCATTGATGAGAACAGAACAGAAATGGGAAATTTAAAAAAAGACTTTATGTAAACTCACTGCAAAGTATATTCCCATTGGTAATACATTTAAAAGACTAAAAATAAAACCTATGTGGCTCACGGTCAAAGTTAAAAAAGCTATAAATAAAAAGAAAAGAGCTTTTAAAAAATATAAAAATGAAGGAACACTATCATTGTTTAAATGTTACAAAGAATGTAACAGAATATGTAAAAAGGAAATCAAGGACGCAAAAATTCAAAATGAACGACAGATTGAAAAAGATAGTAGGACAAAACCCCAAAAAATTCTTCAAATATATTAATAGTAAAAAGGTTAAGTCTAAGCATGTAGACCCTTTACAAAATAATCAGGAGTGGGTGACTGGGGACAAAGAGAAGGCACATTTATTAAATACTGTCTTCAGCTCTGTGTATACAAAGGAGCATGGGGGAGCTCATGACCATAATGAGGATGGTATTGACACAGCCCCAAATGATCCACAATGGCTCAAAAGTGATATGGTACAGAAATATTTAGACAGAATAAGGGTGGATAAAGCGCCTGGACCAGATGATCTCCACCCACGCATCCTAAAAGAATTTAGCGCTGTAATTTCAAAGCCTTTGTTTCTAATTTTTAGGGACTGGTTAAGGACTGGAATAGTACCACTGGATTGGCATAGGGCCAATATGGTGCCTATATTTAAAAAGGGATCAAAGTCTTTGCCAAGTAACTATAGACCTGTTAGTTTAACTTCTATAGTCGGGAAGATACTGGAGAGTTTAATTAAAGACCACATAGATGAGTTCTTGCTGGAAAAAATATTTTAAGTAACAGACAGCATAGTTTCATGAAATGTGTGCAACCAAACCCCTGTTTTTAACGCATACTGTTAGACAGGTCAATTCGGTTGGTCGCTGGCTGGTTGGTAAGTTGTGACTGGAATAGTACCACTGGATTGGCATAGGGCCAATATGGTGCCTATATTTAAAAAGGGATCAAAGTCTTTGCCAAGTAACTATAGACCTGTTAGTTTAACTTCTATAGTCGGGAAGATACTGGAGAGTTTAATTAAAGACCACATAGATGAGTTCTTGCTGGATAAAATATTTTAAGTAACAGACAGCATAGTTTCATGAAATGTGTGCAACCAAACCCCTGTTTTTAACGCATACTGTTAGACAGGTCAATTCGGTTGGTTGCTGGCTGGTTGGTAAGTTGTGACTGGAAATCTCTTCGTTTTTTTTTATCTGCGTCCGCCCTTCCAGTGCTCCTTACCACTAAGACCAGTTATAGGTGGAGGCGGTGACCACGTTGTGCTTCATTGATATCTATATTGAGCCAGGCAACGCACTGACACCTTTGCCGCCATTGTGCGATGTGCTGGGTGTTCAGTGTGACCCTGTGCCTTTAAGGAAGGGTGGGCTCCCTCTAGTCACCTGTCCTCCATCTATCCCATTAAATGCTTGTGCTCTCACTGTAGAGACTCTTTAAATTGTAGAGTTAGGGACTGCAGATCACAGGGTGCCTTGTCAGGGCCTGCAGCTTACGCAAATGTGACTGGAAATCTCTTCATTTTTTTTTGATCTGCGTCCGCCCTTCCAGTGCTCCATACCACTAAGACCAGTTATAGGTGGAGGCGGTGACCACTTTGTGCATGGTTTCATGAAATACAGATGTTGTCAAACAAACCTGATTTTTTTTTTTTATGAGGAGGTAAGTAAAACTTTGGACAAAGGGGTGGTGGTCGTAGTATACTTGGATTTTGCAAAACACATTTCCTCACACACGGTAAATGTGTAAGGTAAAGTCTACAGGCTTGGAAAGATCAGTTTGTAAATGGATAGAAAATTGGCTAAAAGATAGAATTTAAAGAGTAGTGGTTAATGATTCTTACTCTGAATGGTCTAAGGTTATCAGTGGTGTACCCCAAGGTTCAGTGTTAGGACCCTTACTTTTTAATACCTTTATAAATGATATATATACATCAAATAGTGCAGCGCTAGGGACATATGATTACTGAGTCACAGAAGAAAAACTAAAAAAACATTGGTGCAGTGCAATTAAAAACTAGACCAGAAGAGGTAAAACATAAGTCCATTAGAATCTTGGATAATGGATCAGATGTGGAGAGATACCAGAAAGTCCAAAATCAGGGAAGAAATTCCAAGATACGGTGAGCAGGAAGAAAGAACACCCGTGCAGATGAATTAAAGGTGGCTGCTTACCACAAAAAATGATATAGGGTCTGGGAGTAAAAGTATCATTTCAGGCTTTGCAGATGACACCAAGCTTTGCAGTGGAATAACTTCTTTACAGGATGTCTCCAACTTACAAGCTGACCTCAATGCACTGTTTCATTGGTCAACTATGTGGCAAATGAGGTTTAATGTTGATAAATATAAAGTTATGCACTTGGAGGCTAAGAATATGCATGCATCATACATACTAGGCGGAGTAGAACTGGGGGGATCCATAGCTGAGAAGGATCTGGGTGTTCTGGTAGATCATAAGCTTAACAATAACATGCAATGCCAAGCTTCAGTTTCCAAAACAAGCAAAGTCCTTTCTTGTATTAACATAGGCATGGACTCCAGAGAGAGAGAGAGAGAGATATAATTTTGCCCCTGTACAAATCATTAGTAAGACCTCATCTGGAATATGCAGTTCAGTTTTGGGTGCCAGTTCTTAAAAAGGATATCGGGGAAATAGAGAAAACGCAGAGAAGGGCAACCAAACTGATAAGAGGCATGGAGGAGCTCAGCTATGAGAAAAGATTAGAGGATCTGAATTTATTCCCTCTTGAGAAAGGGAGATTAAGGGGGATATGATCAACATGTATAAATACATAAGGGGTCCATATAGTGAACTTGGTGTTGAGTTGTTCACTTTAAGGTCAACACAGAGGACAAGGGGGCACTCTTTACATCTAGAGGAAAACAGATTTTGTCTCCAAATATGGAAAGGTTTCTTCACCGTAAGAGCTGTAAGAGCTGTGAAAATGTGGAATAGACTCCCTCCAGGAGGTTCTGGCTAGCTCACTAGATTGCTTTAAAAAAGGCCTGGATTTTTTCCTGGGTGTACTTAATATAAGTGGGTACTAATATTTATAGGTAAAGTTGATCCAGCGAATATCTGATTGCCTCTCGGGGGATGAGGAAAGAATTTTTTTCCCCTGCTGTAGCAAATTGGATCATGCTTTGCTGGGGTTTTTTCACCTTTCTTTGGATCAACTGCGGGTATAGGATTGTGTATATGGGATTGTATGGTTGGGTTTTCATTGCTGATTTTTTTTTTTAATTGGTTGAGCCAAATGTACTTGTGTGTCGTGTCTTTTTTCAACCTGGCTAACTATGTAACTATAAGTAACAAAAAATCTAATGTCTGCTTGTTTATATGTGCTGAAAAAGTCATCAATTTCCATAAGGTGCACTTAAGTTTTCATTTAACTTTAGAATGATTTCTGTGATGACTTGCCCAACCCCCCGGCTAGGTGATGCAAGGGAGAGAGAGGATTACAGTGGTAATTTATATCTCCACCTGCTTTTTTTTTTTCTCTAACTCCCTCCCTCCAATCCCTTCACTCCCACCACTACCCTTCTCCCATCACTACCCTCTTCCATTCCCAAATACAACCCCAACTCTTTACGGACAATAGCCTCATTTCCTCACCCATACCATATACACTTTACCCCTCCCTTACCCCTCAGCCTAAAAAGTAAAAAGAAAAATGACATCAGTTAAAGTTTATCCAAAGCCAAAACTTTGATTTTCATTTTGGATAGTGTGGTGAGTGATTAGAATCCCTTTTCAGATTTTAAAATGTAATTGCTGTCTGTGTCTCTATTAGGGAGATACACCCATTTGATTTGTCCTGGTGACCACCGTCACTGGAACTAAAAGCAGGGGTGAAAGCAAAATTTTGAGCTGCCACCAGAACAAGACTAGGGGGTAAATCTTCCAATGGGGAAATTTGTCTAAAAGGACATTTTCCCCACTTTGGAGAGATTTTCCCTTGCTTCCTGCTGTGTCTAATGCTGAAAGTTTTTTCACTATTCTTTACTTCATCCAAAATGAAAAGTAAAGTTTTGGCTTTAGTTATACTTAAGAAGATACAGTCTAATTCACAATATGCGAGATACCCACTTACAGATGTACAGATTGTCATACACTAAAACAAAAGGATGGTATACCTGCTATATTAGACTCTGAGAAGGATTGATGTTTTTCCTGTATGACATTGTAACTGATCTCTCTAACAGTCCTTTACTTTATGTACCTGCATCTTGTATACCCTACCTTTACTTTAATGGAAAATAATTCTGTATTTTTTTTATCATGCATACTGGCCTGCACTTACCATATACTGTACTTCTTACTAGTAGTTCTCTCTAAATAAGAAATTATTGAAACAAATCTTACCTGCTTGCCAAAAGACTAAATACTTCATGAGATGCTCAGATAGTTGGTCACTGTCTAGAGCCAGTTTGTCTGCTGCTTGACAACCCACATTAGAAGAAATGGTGGGGAAGCAAGGTTATTATGAGCCCCAACAATATGCACTATATTACCAAAAGTATTGGGATGCCTGCCTCTCGGGGGATCAGGAAGGAACATGATTTTGAAATGGCAGCCCAGTATTATTATTCTTAATATTTAGGAGTGTTTCTATGGGAATATTTGACCATTCATTTAGAAGCTTGCAGTCTCCATTCTAATTCTTTCCAAAGATGTTCTATCGGGCTAAGATCAGGACTTTGTGCAGGCCAGTCAAGTTCCTCCTCCCCAAACTTGCTCATCCATGTCTTTAAGGACCTTGTTTGTGCACTGGTGCGCAGTCATGTTGGAACAGGGAGGGGCCATCCCCAAACTGTTCCCAAAAATTTGGGAGCATGAAATTGTCCAAAATGTCTTGGTATGCTAACTCCTTAAGAGTTCTGAATAACTGGAACTAAGGGGCCAAGCTCAACTGAAAAACAAACCCACACCATAATCCCTTCTACACCAATAGATTGGACCAGTGCACAAATCAAGGTCCATAAAGACATGGATGAGTGAGTTTGGGTGGAGGAACTTGACTGGCCTCCACAGAGTCCTGACCTAAACCTGATAGAACACCTTTGGGCTGAATTAGAGTGGAGACTGTGAGCCAGGCCTTCTAGTCCACATTAGTGCCTGACCTCAAAAATGTACTTTTGAAAGATTGGTCAAACATTCCCATAGACACACTCCCAAACCTTGTGGACAGCCTTTCCAGAAGAGTTGAAGCTGTTATAGCTGCAACGGGTGGGCCAAATCAATATTGAACTCTACAGAGTAAGACTGGGATGCCATTAAAGTTCATGTGCGTGTAAAGGCAGGCATCCCAATACTTTTGGTAATATAGTGTATCTCAATATATATCCTCAACAATGGGAAACCAGACTCACTAACATGCACATATTTTTTACACTCCCACACAGTGAGAGAAAAGGCTATATAATATACAGTAGGAGATATCTGAACCCACTAAAATCTACTCAGAGATCCCAAACACATGCTTCTGTAGTTGTTCCACTACAGGGATATTTAAGCACATATTTTGCAGTTGTGAGGCATTTCAACCACTCTGGTAGGAAATCAGATCCCTCACTGACCACCTCACATGTTAAGCTCTTACTTACTCCTCACCTGTCTGTTTATTATATGCATTAATTTCATGCATATCTTACCCCGCTGAAAAAATTCTACATACAGTACACTATTAAGTGCAATACAATGGGTTATAGTTCTAGTGCTCTCAATCTATCCCAAATACTGAGATCCTTACAAGAATGGACTCTCCTAAGCCTCATTCACACGACTAATTAGGGTCTGCAGGCATAGACCACAAGGTTTGCTCTTGGATAGAAAACTGGTTAAAAGGGTGTGTCCAAAGGGTGGTAATAAATAATGCATACTCATACTGGTCTGGAGTGGTATGTGGGGTACCCCAAGGCTCAGTCCTGGGACCAATTTTGTTCAATTTATTAATAAATAACATTGAGGATGGAATCATTAGCTCAAACTCAGTTTTTGCAGATGACACAAAATTAAGCAGGGCAATAACTTCACATAATGATGTAGAAATCTTACAAAATGACCTGAACAAAATAACAGAGTGGGCAACTACATGGCAAATGAGGTTTAATGTGGAGAAGTCTAAGGATTTGCACTTGGGGACTAAAAACATAAACGCAAAATATGCTTTAGGGGGGAACCTCTGGGGGAATCAAAAATGGAGAAAGATCTGGGAGTCTTAGTAGAAGATAGACTAAGCAATAGCATGCAATGTCAAGCTGCAGCTGCCAAAGCCAGCAGAATATTAGCATGCATAAGGAAGGGGATATATTCCAGAGATAAAACTATAATCCTACCACTTTACAAAACCATGGTCCGACCACATCTGGAGTACTCTGTCCAGTTCTTTTTTTTTTTCCCACCAGGGAGGTTAAAGAAAGCTGCATAAAAATATTGTGAACTTAAAGTGGAGTTCCACCCATTTTAGTCACTTTAGATGTATGCAATCCCCTCTAAAATGACCTCCACCAATGGAAAGCTCCTTCCCCTTTGCTAGTAAATACCCCACCCTCTGCCCCATCTATCCTCCTCCCACCTCCGGGCCCTGTCGGCGACCACGCCACCCGGCGACTCGCAGCGCGTGCCGGGATGTACCTCAGGGCACGACACCCCGCACCACCACACAGGAGATGAGCTGCACCGCGCGCTCCACCCCGCCCCCTCTCCGCCCCCTCCCAGTGAGCTGCATGCATGCAGTGCACCGAGGCCGCGCTCCGCCCCGCCTCCTCTCAGCGAGCGAGGACTGAAAGCATTATATCCTCACTGAGCTCACCGAGAGGAGGCGGGGAGGAGACGGGGCGGAGCACGGCCCCAACACACCACACACACACAGCCCACCGAGAGGAGGCGGGGCAGAGGCGGGGCAGAGCACGCAGCGCAGCCCATCCCCCGTGCAACAACGCGAGACCTCATGCCCCGATACACACCCCAGCACACACCGCGAACCGCCGAACGACGCAATCGCCGACCGGACCCGGAAGCGAGAAGAGGACAAACAAAGCAGAAAACAAGGCATTCCCTAGCAACAAAAAATAAAACTCTCCATTGGCAAAAGTCGCCCCAAAGGGGACCACATAGATCCATGTAATCCAATTTATTAAAAATGGGTGGAACTCCACTTTAAAAATGATATTACTGTTTTACAAGGAATATGGGATTTTAGTGGTTGGGATCAGATCTACTGTAACTAGCCTTGTGTTTTCTTTTTTTTTTATTTCTTTATTAATTTTTTCAGGTAAAAAAAGAATATTACAACACTCCAATCACTGGAGAAATTTTCCATACACTTTATAAACATACAATCCTCTAATCCCTTTGTTCCTCCTCCCTCCCTCCCTTATACCTCCCTACCCCCTATTTCTTCTATCGATCCATCTCCTATTAGATCTTTATATTCCTTTGAGCCCTTAAAATTTAACCATTCATCCCAAATTTCCTCTCCATTCCCCTGTTCCTCCTCTTCCCAGCTTCTTAATTGTTCTAACTTTCTAGTTTTCTCTACTCTAATCAGCCAATCTTTACTGGATGGAGGTTCTTCTTTTTGCCATTTTGTGGGAATTAAACTTTTAGCTGAATTTAATAGATGAGGGAGTAGTGTTTTTTTGTATTGTTTCACTGACATATGCGTTCCGTGGAATAGGCATTTCCAAGGATCCATGGGGATCTCTATTTTTGTAATTTTATTTATCAGGACTAGGACGTCTCTCCAGAATATTTTGATTTTGGGGCACTCCCACCACATATGGGCCATAGTCCCTATCATCAGGCAGCCCCTCCAGCAAACTCTTGAACTTTCTGCTTGGAATCTACCTACTTTGTCAGGAGTGTTGTACCACCTTGTGAGCAATTTGTAGTTCATCTCCTCGGTGTTAGTATCTATCGCTGATCTATGTACTAGTTGCAAACTCTTATCCCATAGTGTGTTGTTACTACAAGGACCGAAGTCCCTTTCCCATTTTTCTTTTAATGAAGGTCCTCTCTCTTTTGTTATTGTTAATAGGATTTTATATACATTGGATATATTATTAGCTATTTTATCTGAGAGACAAAGTTGCTCAAAAAGTCGAAGATCACTCATATCTCTCAATGGCTGAGGTAATGTCTGTGTAAAATGCTTCAGCTGAAGGTATCTCCACTCATTTATCTTCCATTCTCACTTCCTTTGTTTTAACTCTGCCAAGGGTATCGCTTCTCGGCCTTTTGGCTAAGATCAAGTGTAGTATCTGTTCTTATCAGTTGGTATGGGCCTTAGCTAGTACCAGTATGACCGAAACCCAGAGCGCTCTTAGTTGGTGAGGCACGGGGAGTAGGTCATCTGGGAAAGCATGTGGGGCCCGCCGCCTTCTGATTCGAATGGGTTGAACTGTCCTAACCAGTTTGAAGGGGGCAGGAAAGCCGGTCTGACTGGGTGGCCGGTGGAACTGCTCCTGGATGTAATGGGCTGAGGAACAGGATGGCGAGGGGAGGGCTTTCTCTCCTGGGTTTTGATCTGGCCTTGCAAAAGGCCTGTCCCCAGTGGTAGGTAAGCTCTCTCTAAGCTGTCCAGGTTCTGATGTCTGCTGGTGGGGATAGGCTACACTCGGTCTGGCCGGGGGCTGAGATTGAAAAAGCAGGTAGTGTAAGTGCCCCTGGGGTGGCAGCCCAGGGGTGCCTTAATTTCTCACTGGTGAGGGGCAGCTCGCTGTGAGTTTTTTCGGCACCTTGGTTACTGCACACCTTTTTCACACCTGCCTCTTGGGACAGGCCTTTTGGCTTGCACCAGAGGAATTTTTTATTCCGGCTGGAAGGCCTCCCTTGGTTCCTCACATGGCACCATTGCACTTTCCCCACTTCCCCTTCCCCCACTTCTTTGTTTGTTTGTCCTTTTCTTTGGAGTTTGTCACTGCACTTTCACCTTTTTTCTTTATTTGCACGACTGGAGTGTGTGGGTCCTCGGGCCCAGCCTTGAGTCTTGGGAGGGGGTGGATATGGCCTTTTGGCTTAGTTCGCCCTCTCTCATGGGGTCTCCCTTCAGGGGAGCTCCACTTAGTACTTGGGGTGGGCTGTTTCGGCAGTCCCCCTGAAGAAAGGGGGTCAGTTTGGTTTCGGCCGACTGACCACAAGTACCTTAAATCCCTGTCAGGAGTCTTGCGCCCCGGGGGATCGAGGTTTCGGGTCCTACCTCTTCGGAGGGAAGACCATACGATTTCGCACACCCTGTGCTTTTTTGTGTTCTCACTTTGTGTGTGTGCACTTTTTTATGCACCGGGTGGAGTCTTTTGAGTGTGTTGCACACGCTACGGGCTTTAAAAAAAAAAAAAGGGTAAAATTTTTCCCTGCTCAATTATATCACCTAATCGTGCTTCTCCTTCTTCTAACCATTTACCCAGTTCCTTCCCTTCCCCTGGAGCAAAAAATTTGTGCCCTGTAAGGGGATCATTGGTGAATTGTGCTTCCAATTTTCTTGTTTGTGTACATTGTCCCATATTTTAATAGCATATCTTGTGATTGTGTGAGTGTTAGTGTCTAAATTTCTGAACCTCGGAGGTATCCATATAGCTTTTGCTAGGTGTGTACCACTCATCTTGTTTTCTATTGTTACCCAATTTCTGTCACTTTTTTTTTTGTCCATTCTATCACCCTTGTGAGTATTGATGCAAAATAATATTTTTTAAAATCCGGTAGTGCTAGACCTCCTTGTCCCTTTCCTTTACTAAGTGTAGTGTACTTTACCCTTGGCTTTTTGTATTTCCAAACGAAGCGAGATATTAGAGTTTTGAGTGTTTTAAAGAACGCTTGCGGTATTAGAATTGGAATCATCTGGAATTTATATAAAATTTTAGGCAATATTATCATTTTTATCATGTTTATTCTCCCTATCCAGGAAAAAATTCTTGGAGATACTCTATTCAATTCTATTCTTATTTCATTTAAGAGTTGTATGAAATTAATTCTATAGAGTTTTTCTGGGGTTGGGGTTAATTTAATCCCTAGATATTTAATCTCATCTTTTCTCCAGTTGAACTGGAATGCATTTTTTAGCCTCTCTTCTTCTAGTTTGGGGATATTGATATTTAATATTTCAGATTTTTTTTGATTGATTTTTAAATTGGATAACTCTCCATACTGTTTCATTATTTTTATTATATTTGGTAATGTGGTCCTGGGATTACTTACATAAAGCAGAATATCATCTGCAAAGGCAGAGACCTTGTACTCCTCTTGTTCCATCCTTACTCCCCTAATGTCTGGACTATTCCTAATGGTTGCCAAAAGGGGTTCTAAGGATAGAACAAATAACATCGGTGACAGGGGACATCCTTGCCTTGTTCCATTATACATTTTGAAGGGATCTGACAAAACTCCATTAATCTTTACCTTTGCAGTTGGTTGGTTATACAATGTTTTAATCCAGGCCAACATTCTAGATTTTATTCCCAACTCCTCTAAGGTATTTATCATAAACTCCCAGTCTACTCTGTCAAATGCTTTTTCAGCATCTATTGACAGGAGTACACTGGGTGATCTACTTTTTGTCATTTGGCTAATCAGGAGTAAGTCCCATTATCCCGTCCCTGTCTCCCCGGGATGAATCCTACTTGATCATTATGTATCCATTCCCTCATTAGGTTCTTCATCCTGGTAGCCAATATTTTTGTAAATAATTTAGTATCAACGTTGAGGAGGGAGATGGGTCTAAAACTAGAACATAATAGCGGATCTTTCCCCTCCTTGCGTATTACTGTAATTGAAGCAGATAGTGCATCTTTACTCAGCTCATACTGGGTACCTATTCCGTTTATATATTCTTTAAATCTTGGAATTAGAATTTCCTTATATTTTTTATAATAATTTATAGTTAACCCATCAGGTCCTGGACTTTTATCTGAACTAGTTTCTTTAATAGCTCTCTCTATTTCTTGCTCTGAGATCGGTCTTTCTAAAAATGCTAATTTATCCTCGTCTATTATTGTCAACCCAGCATCTATAAGATATTTTTTGATTTTCTCTCTCCTATCTGTTTCATTCTCCTGTTTATCCCCTTTTTTTACTGCATAGAGATTGGCATAATAATTTTGAAATTCCTTGGCTATTCCTGTCGTTGTTTGAATTATTTCCCCATTTTTATTCTTTATTTTCTCTATAAAATTTCTCCCTTTCTTCTTTTTTAAGATTCTTGCCAAATTTTTTCCCACCTTGCTGCTTTCAATATATTTTTCTTTTATACATCTTTTCATTTCCTGTCTGATTTCCTGTTCTAACAAATCTTTCAGTTCTTCCCGTTTTACCTCCAGTAGGTTATTTACTGATGTATCTTGGGTATTTTTGTGTTTTTGCTCTAGTTGGTGTAGTTCTGTCATTAACCTAACCTTGTCTTTAATTCTTTCTTTTTTCCTTTGGGCCCCTTTTGAGATGAGTATACCTCTTATATAAGCTTTATGAGCTTCCCATACCATATCTTTCGGTGCTTCATTCGTGTCATTTATTTGAAAGTAGAATTCTAACTCTTTCGCTATTTCTTGTTCCCATTTTTTATCTCTTAACAACTCTTCATTTATCTTCCACGCATACATCCCAGGCCGCTCTTTCGCTATTTTCATCTTAACCGTAATGGGGGTGTGGTCGGACCAGGTCCTTATCCCAATCTCTGCCTCACTTACCCTTTCAATCCATCTATGTTCGATTAGGATGTAATCTAATCTCGAGTATGTTCCATGTACACTTGAATAGCACTTGAAATCTCTATCTTTTGGGTGGAGAATTCTCCAGATATCTGCCAATTGATTTGTAAACAATTTTTCTTTTATTTTCCCTGTCTGTATTCTATTATTTCGTAGGATTTTTGATGTAGTGTCTATTTTAGGGTCGAGGCATAGATTGAGATCACCTGCCAATATCCCCCTTTTTTAAACTCCATTAATTTTCCCAGAACCCTTCCTAGAAAGTCTACTTGTCTCTCGTTAGGACTATATATATTTACTAGAGTCAGCTCTTCATCTCCAATTTTACCTCTTAAAAAGAGGTATCTTTCCTCTGGGTCTACTAGTCTCGACTCAAGAGTGAATCCAAGGTCCTTGGCGATGCCAATGGCAACTCCCTTCGACTTCCTCCCGGGCGAGTCCGCGTAGTACCAAGTAGGATGGTTCTTAGAGTAAAGCCTAATGTTGGATGCGTGGGATATATGAGTCTCTTGTAGGAATGTTAGGTCTGCTTTCAAAAACCTGATTTCATTTAAAATTTTCTTCCTTTTATCTGGTGAATTTAAACCTCGTACATTGTAAGACAATGTATTAACTACTACCATTTCTGATTATTAACCTTCATTCTTATAGCTCTTTTCTTTATCGCTCATCAGGACTTTAAAATGGCCAGAGAAATATGCGGGTATATACTCCCTTAATTCTAGAACTTCCTCGTAGGAGATAATTGAACCTTTTGATTTCTTTTTCCCTCTTACCCTCCCTCTCCTCCTCCCGCCCCTACCCTCCCTAACTCCCCCCCTCCCTCCCTCTCTTCCCCCCACCCTCCCCCTCCTTTGTGGGGGCCTGGCTAACCCCCGTCCCTCCGCCAGATTTGTAGATTTTCCTCCCTCCCTTTCCAATCGACTTGTAGCCGAGGTCGAGCTCTGCCAATGGTCGCCTTCCCCGTCTATCTTTCCCATTACTAGGTCCGATAGTACACGCCTGCTGATTCCCATGGAGCCATCTATTTTACATTCTTATTTTACTCCTCCCCTTCTTCCCCGCCCCCACCGACCGTCTCCCCCCATCCGCCCCCCCACCCCCCAGGTCCCTCAAGTCCCCCCAGAGTTCTTCCTCATCCTCTTGTTACTTTCTTTTTCAGTTCTTTCAGCTTTTTCTTCTGTTTCCATTGGGCCGATTCTTCTTCCTCTGTTTCCTCTTCTAGAGACTCCTGTTTTGTCCAACCCGGGATATCTATTAATGGTATATTTACTGATTCACAAAATTCTTGAGTTTCTTCTGGAAACCTTAGTAATATTGTCTTCCCATCTCTCCTTACTCCTAAACCTGCTGGGTGGTTCCAGAAGTACTGTATATTATTTCCCTTTAATGCTTCTACCAATGGTCTCAGGATACGTTTTCTGTTGATCGTTTCTTGTGCTAGGTCTGGAAAGATCTGAATATCCTCTCCATCGTATTTTAATACGGGTCTATCTCTCATTTTCTCCCAGAACTGGGCCCTTGTCTCATACTTGTGGAATCTTGCAATCACATCCCTTGTTTTCTCTTTTGGAATATTAGGTGGTTTGCGTAGTCTATGTATTCTTTCAAATTCAATTTTGTCTGTGATCGCTCTTCCCAGTAGAGGATTGAGTATACTTTCCAGGATTTCTCCTAGGTTCTCAACTTGGCCTTTTTCTGGTATTCCTCTTATTCGTAAGTTTTTTCTTCGATTTCTGTTCTCCTGATCTTCCATTTTGTTTAGCATATTTCTCTGATCCAGTTGCATTTTCCTCATCTGTTCTTTTAAGTTTTTTAACATTTTCCCATGAAGCTCCACCTTCTCTTCTGTTTCTTCTACCCTTACCAGTATATGCCCCAAGTCCCCATACAAGGTAGCCATTTCAGTTTTGATGGATTTCTCAAGGTTGGCGAACATTTCACGCATTTCCGATTTTGATGGGGGGGGGGGGTGTCTTTTCCACTCAGATCATCTTCTTTGCTCATGTCTCCATCTCCTATTGTTAGAGCACTATCTCTTGATACCTCCAAACTTTCTTCTCCACTTCCTCCTGATGGTTTTTGGTTCTTAATTTTTTTGGTTCCCTCTGTATTTTGTTTTGGTCTGACGACTGGTTGTTTCTCTGGCTGTGCGTTTTGTCCTTTCCCTTCTGGCGTCATGTATATTTTAATTGACCCTGGACTTGCTGTTGTTTTTGCAGGTTTCCCTGACACTTCTTTTGCCGGTTTATTTTTCATTTTTGTTTTTTTTTTTCAATCTCTCAAAAAAAATGAGATATTAAGGGTGATAAAAAAGAGAGAGAAAATACGAAAAGGAAATACGGATACTCCAGTTAAGTTCAACCTTGCAACCTTGCAAGGGCTCCCTGGTTATATGGTTATATCCAGTCCAGACCTCTGAACCTCTATTTGTATGGTGTTTTTTTTTTTTGCCTTTCTTTGTACAATGACCTTTATAACATAGGGCAAGTCTTTATATAAACTAGAAAAGCTTGTAGACCAGAGAAAATTCAGGGTCACCTCTGATAGAGCACAGCAAGATGCGGAAAAGATAGCAACAACACAGGCCACTGTATTGGTCTAATTGACAAGCTATAAAGGGTCAAAGTCCCCCCATATGGTTGGGTTCTTAGATGTTTTCTTCTTTAATAAAGTATAGGGGATTCGATATGTTTAGGACGACAGTGTGAGGTATACCTCTATTTCACCTTATCCCATCCAGTCCTTGCCTCTGTTAGAAACATATACTTTTTCAGCACACCTTCTTCTCAATTAATTTTTTTTTTTGAAAATTATTTTTATTCAGTTTTCAAGAACATACAAAAAGAAAACAGTAACAACGGTTACAATAAGACAAGGCAGACATCAAACAAAAACATCTACCTAACCCCAGAAACCCCCCCCCCCCCAAAACAGACACCAGCACCCCAACATCATCCCGGATGACCGAGGCCAGCAGGGTCAGCACCGGCCCACGCCAGAAACAAACGCAGGCCGGCTCCGACCCAGAGAGAAGAGCACCCCTCAGTAGCACCCAATCAAACCCCACTCAGTGCACACCCAAAACACAGCTGTCATGCAGTATAGTTCAGGCTAGGCAGCAATATAAAATAAAGTACATAAATCCAGCAAATCAACATGCAAATGGCATAAAATAATAACAGGACGCAGGGCCAGCGTCAAGCCTCCTCCCCCAAAAAGTGCAAAGTTAACCAATTGATGAAGATGAGTCAACCCACGCCCTCCAGACCTTTTCAAATTTTTTGGGACAACCCCTAGATAAGTATGTCGCCTTATAGAGCGGTAAGCCAGCATTGACCAAGCCCCTCCAGAAAGAAAGCGAGGGAGGAGCCTCCTTCTTCCAATGGAGCAGGATCGCCTTCCTGGCATAAAACAGCAGTATACTGAGCAACGTTCTGTGGGCCACCGAAGGGACCACCTCCTCCACCAAACCCAAGAGACAGACCCTCGAGGTCAGTGGAATCGGGGTCAGCAACACCTCGTTAATACAGTCAGTCACAGCCCTCCAAAACATCTGGATCTGGCTGCAGTCCCAAAAGACGTGAGTCGCGTCTGCCGGAGAAGTAGAACAACGCCAGCATTCAGCGGACGAGGTCGGATAAATCCTGGCCAGGCGGGCCGGAGTGTATTAGATCCGGTGCAGGAATTTGAATTGTATGAGCCGGTCCCTAGCGGACACCAGATATTTAAAGGGTTCAGTCCAGACCTCATCCCAGTCGTCACCTTGCAGGTCGGGCACCTCCAACGTCCATCTGTCTCTACATTTAGTAATGCTAGGGGGGGTCAGTCTAAACATATCCTTATACACAGTCGAAAGGATCTTGAGCGAGGTGTCACAAGTTAACACACACTCAAGATCCGAACGGCACATTTCCACGTGAGACGTGGCAAACTGGCTTCGGAAAGCATGTCGCAGTTGGAGATATCTAAAGTAATAATGATTGGGCAGGTCAAAGTTTTCTTTCAAACGGTCAAAAGGAAGAAGATCCCCCGCTGCTGTAATGTCCCCCAAGGTCTTAACCCCTTTCACCGCCCATACCACCGGGTCAAGAAACTTATGGAAGTGGGGGAGGGTAGGATTCATCCACAGGGGGGTAGACGGAGAGAAGCCAACATAGCTAGGACAGGTCAAGCGCAATGACTGCGCCCAAGCTCTCACCGTGGCTTTCATGGTCAACGTTAACGGGAGATCCGAGCCAAGTCCCCTAAACAGGGCCAACCGGAGAGTCTCAAATGAGCACAGATGAGCTACCTCCAGGATCGTGGCCGAATCCCCTTCATCCGCCCGCAGCCATCGTCTTGCAAACACCATCTGACCCGCCAGGTAATACTTACGCCAGTCAGGGAGTGCCAGACCACCACTGCCCCAGGGCTCCCTGAGGGCCCGTAGGCCAATCCTGGGAGCCCCCGGTGACCAAAGGAAGGAACTGATGATACTGTCCAGTTTTTTGTAAAATGACATGGGAACCCATAAGGGGGAATTACGGAGAAAGTACAATACAACTGGCAAAAATTTCATTTTAAGGACACTAATACGACCCAAGAGGGACAGCGGGAGCTTCTTCCAAGACTGTACATGTTGCTGTAGTCTAGACAACAAGGGTAGGAGGTTAAGATGGTAATAGTCCTGAGGGCTACTTGTCACTTTGACCCCCAGGTAGGTAAAGCCATCAACCCAGCAGAGGGGCAGGTCCCCAGCCGCAGCAGAGCGGGCACCATCATCCACAGACAGGATAGCGGACTTCCCCCAATTGACCCGAAGGCCAGAGCACTTGCCAAAGTCATCCAACACAGCCAGGGCCGCTCGAAGAGAGGGGCCCGGATCGTCCAGGAATAATAACATGTCGTCTGCGTATAGGGCAAGGCATTCTTTAATGGAGCCCACTCTGATGGCACTGACGGCCGGGGAGCTGCGCAACGCTATAGCTATAGGTTCCAGCGTGAGGGCGAACAGGAATGGTGACAGGGGGCACCCCTGTCTCGTTCCCCGGCCCACCTGGAAGTAGGGAGACGTAAGAAATCCCAGACGGATAGCCGTTTTAGGACCGGTGTACAAAAGCCTAATCCACGTCCGGAATTTAGTCCCAAAGCCCATAAGTTCCAAAGTCTTAAGCATAAAGGACCAGTCGACCGAGTCGAAGGCCTTTTCAAAATCGATAGAGACCACCACCCGTGAGCCTGAGTCCCCCCCTGGGATCTGAAGGTGAGTGAACAGTCGTCTGATATTCGTGTCAACCGACTTACCGGGCATAAAGCCCGTTTGGTCAGGGTCGATCAGGGAAGGAAGTACTCCCGCCAGTCTGGTGGCCAGGACTTTCGTCAAGATCTTGAGATCCATGTTCAGTAGAGCTATGGGTCGGTAGGAGGAACAGTCCATAGGATCCTTACCAGGCTTAGGCAACAGGACCATATATGCCTCAAGCATAGAGGGAGGGAGAGACTCGCTCTCCAAGCAATGTTGTAGTAAAGAACTCAGTCTGGGTGCTAACTGTTCAGAGAACTGTTTATAAAAGTCTGCAGGGAAGCCGTCAGGGCCTGGAGCCTTATGTGGCGGGAATGCCGCAATGGCCTTTTCCACCTCCCCGGACGTAATCGGTGCATCTAACATGGCGCTATCCTCAGATGTCAAAGTTGGAAGGGCAACACTCCCCAGCAGCCCATCAGCCACCGAGGGGTCAACATCCCGCAACGGGGCATACAGGGTCTCAAAGTAGTCATGGAATGTAGCCAGTATGTCTCGGGGATCAGTCTGCACAACCCCATCCCTATTCCTGATCAGCGGGATGTTAACAGGGGTCCTCTGGTCGGCCACCAGCATCGCCAATAATTTACCATTTTTATCCCCTTGAGCGAAAACCGACTCCCGGGTACGGTTGATCGCAGTATGAGCAAGATCGGAGACATGCAGGGAGAGAAGGCGTCTCGCCTCCAGCAACGCAACGTAGCTGGCATCAGATGGTGAGTCCGCATGTTCCCTCGCCCGTAGTCTCTCCGCCTCCTGAAGCTCCCTGACCTCGCTATTATGATCCTTCCTGGCCGTCTTAATGGCTGAAACACATTCCCCCCGCGCCACTGCCTTGAATGCATCCCAGACCATCCGCCGGTCCGCGGAATCCTCATTCTCTTCCCAGTATGATCGGATCGAATCACCCAGGTGGGAGGCGACCTGATCTTGTTGGAGCCAGCCAGCCGCCAGGCGCCAACCCCGCACTCTAGCCCCCAATTGGAGGTTCACTGTCAAGAGCAACGGGTTATGATCAGACACCCCCCCCGATAGGTACTCCGCTCCGACCAAGAGGGATTGAAAGCAGGCATTCCCAAACGCCAAGTCAATTCGGGAAGACGACTTGTGCGTCGTGGAGAGATAGGAGTACTCCCGCAACATAGGATTCTTCCACCTCCAAAGCTCAAGTACACCCACTGCGGACGCCCACCCGGACAGGTCCACCGAGGCAGAGCGGTTGGGGTTGGAAGAATCCATCGTACTATCCAGGATGGCATTGAAGTCACCCATATACAACACCGGAAGATGAGAATAATCGATCAATTTGTCCATCAAATCATACAATAATTGTATCCCAAAAGGAGGAGGCACATAGATCGCCACCAGCAGCATTGTGACCGAGTAAATATCTAGTAGTACCGCCACATATCCGCCCCCTGGATCGGAGATCACCCTTTGGATCGTGCAGGGCAAAGATTTACTTATGAGGATGGAGACCCCCCTGGCATAGGTGGAATAGGTGGCATGCAGCGCCCTCTGGATCCACGGTCTCCTAAGAGCAAGAATCATATTACCGTCCAAGTGGGTCTCCTGCAGGAGGAGGATATGTGGTTTAATCAATTTCAGGTACTGAAAGACCCTGGCCCTCTTGAACTTATTATTTAAACCTCTCACATTCCAGGAGAGGAACCTAACATTGTCAGCCATGAGCATAGAGAAAAAATGGGTGTGGGACCCGAGGCGAGGCCCAATGCAATAAGAACCCTAGGGGGTACTGCAGAAAAATATAGCAAATACTGATAATGACCTCTAGACATAAATGAGCATTCAAGTTCAGGTGCTGGTGTAACATAACCCGTGCCATCATACCAAAAACCCCAAAAACAAGAAAAAAAACAAGAAAAAAAAACAAAACAGCAGAAAAAACAGTCCGGTACGTGGCTTGAATCCCGAACAACCCAAAAAAACGACAAGTGCAATGGTCCTCCAGTGTGAACAACAGTTCGGCAAGTTAGATGACAGTCACTGTCCCACATGGAGCCCCTGGACCTGGCGGATGGTGATCAGTGCAGTGGGCCGTCCAAGCAGAACAACCCCACCGTCGCAGGCAACCCAGGGCACATAAGGGGGACGGTGTGCCAGCATCCAGTTAGTAAAAAAAAAAAAAAAAAAAACAAGATCTGAACCCCAAAAAAAAAAAAAAAAAATAGGGAAAGACAAACAAGGGTAAGGACTCAGGAGGTATGCAGCGACAGTCGCACAAATAGGGCCAGGAGTCTCAGGAAAGCATATAGAAGCCACGTAGGAAACCAGAATCATAGCAGCCAGACAGAGCAATAAGGATGTTAACGCAGGCCATCCAACCACTCCGACACCTCCTGCGGAAAATCAAAGAATTTGACCGAGCCATTATGTTGAACCCGGAGCCTGCTAGGGTACTGCATGCTGTAGGTGATCTCTTTGGCTCGCAAGCGTTTCCTGACCTCAGTAAACGATCGCCTCTTCCGCTGGGTCTCCGCAGAAAAATCAGGAAACAACATCACACGGGCATTTTCAAAGCGCAGCTCAGGATGTTTCCGCGCCTCCGAGAGGAGCATGTCACGATCCCTGTAGTTGAGGAACTTAACCAGGAATGGCCGTGGGGGGGCTCCCGGCGGCCTGGCCCCGGCCGGGACCCGATGAGCCCTTTCAACCACATAAGTAGGGGGTAAATCCTCCAGGGAGAGCAGCTGTTTAAAGAATTGTTCAGCAAAAGGAGCAGGCTTCTTCCCCTCCACCCCTTCAGGGAGCCCCACCACTCTCACGTTATTCCTCCTCTGACGGTCTTCTGCATCATCAGCGCGGTGTTGCAGGGACTTCACTATGCCCTGTAGTTCCGATAATTGGGCAGAGTGGGCATGAGAACAGTCTTCCACCTCAGAGATCCTATCCTCCGCTGTAGTGAGGCGACCCCTGATCTTGTCAAGGTCATGGCGGATGAGAGTACATTCTGATGCCAGATGATCAATCCTGACCATGAGCGCCGCTTTGCATGTGTCTATAGCCTCCAGGATCGGTGTGGTAATCGCCCTCTGGTCGGTATCCGGAGCCGGAGCAGTATGTGGGGACGCTCCGGGACTCCGCACATCCGCAGCCTGACGATCCTCCATGCCTGCACAAGCGCCACAGCACCTCGCGGTGGACGGCGGCGCCAAAATGGCGGAGGCGGAGCCCGAGCTCTTAGCAGAGCGGGTCTGGCGCTGGTCCGTAGGCGGCTTCCGCTGCGATTTAGGGGTCGAGGATGGCATCGCCAGCACACCCGGAGGTTCACCCACCGACCAGGGTGAAAAAGGGGGGTCGCCCGCCCACCGAAAACGGAGATATTCAGAATAATCCAGGGAGCTCCGGGCAGACACGTCTAGCCTCGCTCACATCCGGCCACGCCTCCTTCTCAATTAATTTTTAAAAGTTTTACACCTAATGTTGATGATAGTATGGCGATACTTCATAGGTGAGCAGTTTTTCAGTTATACATACAGTAAACCAGCAGGCGATATATTTATTTAAGACCATATAGGCAGTCCAGACTTATAGCTTACTTCTGGGGGGGTTGTGTAAAATCTCCCTGCTGCATACCTTCCAATCTTATCCAGCCTTTCCCACCCTTTAATATGTACTATGCAGTTAATGCTTCATTCATTATTCATTTTTGATGTCCAAGTTCATATATCAATGCAAGTGTCCAAGTTCATATACATTGTCCAGGGTGTATAGTGAGGAGGGTGGTGTGGGGCAAGTATGGAATAGAGGAACAAAAAAATAACACAAAAAAAAAAAGGGGGGGGCTTTCGCCCTCTCACCACTCCTTCGTCGGCCTGTACAGACTTTCTCTAGAGCTTCTAGGTGGCAGTCCCACTCCGCTTCCCTCCAGGTAGACCAGGTTGGCTGCCAGCTCTCAAACAATGCGTCTTGGCTGTCCTCCGTGTCTCCGCTGCGGTCTTCTGTCGGAGTCAGCTTCCCTCTCTGGCAGCCACGCTGCTCACTCGCGCATTAGCACGTCCTGCCCGATCTCCGCCTCTGACCTCCGGCGGGATCCGGCCACACCAGTGGCAGCTCTCTCCTGGTCCGGAGCGGGTCGCTACGGTTCTCCACCGAGCTTCTTCTCACGCCGGCGGCTTGAGGGTGAAGAGGGGGGCGGCGTTCCTAGGATGGGCCGCTCAATAGCCCATGGAGGCGGGGGAGCCAGGGACTTTCAAGTGCATCTCTCTGGACGGCTCTCCTCACGGCATCAGCCTGCGCATCGATTTGGCGCCATTGACAGGCTCCTCCCTCTCAAAGGACTCTGTCCAGTTCTGATCGCCAATCCTCAGAAAGGATGTGTTGGAACTGGAGAGAGTCCAGAGAAGGGCAACTGAACTAATTAGGGGATTGGAAGACCTTAATTATGAAGAGCGTTTACAAGTGCTTGATTTATTCTCCCTCGCAAAGAGAAGCCTGAGTGGTGACATGATAGCAATTTACAAATACCTCAATGGTGATCTCAGCATAGAAAAAACGATTCAGTCGCAAGGAATGTAAGAGGACACGAGGCCATACAATGTGATTAGAGTAGAAGCGATTAACCTCAGGCTACGCAGGGGTTTTTTTTACGGTAAGGGCTATAAGATTGTGAAACTCTCTACCGCAAATGGTGGTAACTGCGGGGTGTATGGCTACTTTTAAAAGACTCTTGGACGTACATCTCAAAGATCAAAACATTCAGGGCTATGGAAAATTAATACGTCCACACACACCTACAGAGGTTGAACTGGATTGACTGCTGTCTTTATTCAACTTCAACTACTATGTAACTATGTAAAAAATCCCCCCCCCCCCCAAGCGATTAAAAAATCCCACATTTGACAGCTGTATGCTAGTGAAAGAAAGCATAAGATCTAGGTGATATCACTGTGTCTCACTTGAGGCCACTCACTTCACTGGGTATTTGTAAGAGTTTACAACCACTTTATTGTCTATAACCTGTCTGCTCCTGTTTTTAGTCTTTTGTCTTCCTGCCTCCATCTCAACTTGCTACATGTGCCAGGAATGATCCCACAAATTTTGAGGAGAGGGAACCAGACTCTGTAATCAAAGTTCTTTAGTAAACCAACACCAACAGGTACAGTCAGGTCCATAAATTTTGGGACATCGACACAATTCTAATCTTTTTGGCTCTTAACACCACCACATTGGATTTGAAATGAAACAAACAAGATGTGCTTTAACTGCAGACTTTCAGCTTTGATTTTTTTACATCAAAATCAGGTGAAAGGTGTAGGAATTACAACAGTTTGTATATGTGCCTCCCACTTTTTAAGGTACCAAAAGTAATGGGACAATTGGCTGCTCAGCTGTTCCATGGCCAGATGTGTGTTATTGCCTCATTATCCCATTTACAAGGAGAAGAAGCATCCTATGGACAGATGAGACCAAGATCAACTTGTACCAGAGTGATGGAAAGAGTGTTGAGAAGGAAAGAAACTGCTCATGATCCAAAGCATACCACCTCATCAGTGAAGCACGGTGGTGGTAGTGTCATGGCGTGGGCATGTATGGCTGCCAATGGAACTTGTTCTCTTGTATTTATTGATGATGTGACTGCTGACAAAAGCAGCAGGATGAATTCTGAAGTGTTTCGGGCAATATTATCTGCTCATATTCAGCCAAATGCTTTAAAACTCATTGGACAGCGCTTCACGGTGCAGATGGACAATGACCCGAAGCATACTGCGAAAGCAACAGAAGAGTTTTCTAAGGGTAAGAAGTGGAATGTTATGCAATAGCCAATTCAATCATCTGACCTGAATCTGATTGAGCATGCATTTCACTTGCTGAAAACAAAACTGAAGGGAAAATGCCCCAAGAACAAGCAGGAAATGAATACAGTTGCAGTAGAGGCCTGGCAGAGCATCACCAGGGATGAAACCCAGCGTCTGGTGATGTCTATGCATTCCAGACTTCAGGCTGTAATTGACTGCAAAGGATTTGCAACCAAGTATTAAAAAGTAAAAGTTTGATTTATGATTGTTAATCTGTCCCATTACTTTTGGTCCCTTAAAAAGTGGGAGGCACATATACAAACTTTTGTAATTTCTACAAAGTTCACCTGATTTGGATGTAAATACCCTCAAATTAAAGCTGAAAGTCTGCAGTTAAAGCACATCTTGTTTGTTTCATTTTAAATCGATTGTTGTGGTTTATAGAGCCAAAAAGATTAGATTTGTGTTGATGTCCCAAAATGTATGGACCTGACTGTACATCAGCAGGTAACAATGCATAACACCAGGTCTAACGAACACATGACATAGACATATGACATAACATAGAACACATTTCCTCAGCTAGCTATACAAGCATAGAAAACAAACATGAGAAGCTGCTCAAACACTTTTCAATCTCTTCCAAAATGCTTTACAAGCATTAAGAAGTGTTTGAAAAATGTTTTAGAAGCATTTTGAAAGCATTTCTATTGACTTTTATTACAAACATCAGAAGCAGTGATTCAAAGCAATGTAAGCGCTTGTCCCAAATATAAATGCTAACACATTTGCTTAAATTTTCAAGATTATGCAAAAGAAGGCTTTTTAAATGTTTACCTAATGCTCAAGTGAACTAGCCCCAAGATATGTAATATGCAGGAAAAACTTTAAAGCAGACACTTATCTTCACTTATCATATGGACTTTCTCTCAGCTGCTCTACTCCTATATACAGAATCACCTTTTTTGGATAAAGTAAGTTTTTATTAAATGGTGCACATTTCAGTTACCATTTGTTATCTTGTTAAGGGTTAGAAATTAAAATGAATCTACTGTAGGCATCACCACAATTTTTTTAAATAAATTAGTCTAAGTAAGAGTTTTAGTTGATAAATTATAAAGTGGTAATAAAGAAAACAACATAATACAATAATTCTCAGAATCATAATACACTAAGTTTTTGCATTTCCAAAGTTATTATCCACTGCAATTATTTCCTAGTTACCAAATTATTTTGTTTTATTCTTCCAAAATGCAGCACACAAAGTAGTAAAACTGAACTACTTATGGTAGCAGCATTTCAACATAAATAGGATTATAGGAGAAAACTAATTAGCTTTTTCATGGATTAGTCTCTTGTGACTCATCCTTAACTTGGTAACAGAGTGTGCAGTCACAAAGTACATAAAAGAAGAATGGATGATTTAAATTTGAGGGTTAATTCTACAAATTGAATTTGACCATATTTTCCTTGTAAATGGAAAGCCCAAGTCTTGGCTTGTTGAATTGTATAGGACTACATCCTTGTACTTGGTAATCCTGCTGAGATCACGGAACAATATCAAAATATATAATGTAAAGTAGCCTAATGGGAAACCTAATTCAAGACTTTAATTTGAGCTGTACAAAGGCTTCCTCACAGTTGGGAATCCCACATTCATATTATTCTATAAACAACAAAAGCAAAACTCCCCAGAGGGAAGCAGAGTATCAATTATTCTTGGAGTGAGGATCCAATATTGTTATTTATGTTCATTTTAATGCTGAACAATAATTATATTTCAAAGTGTCACTCAAAAAGATACATTTTCAGTGTTTTGTTCAACCACCTCAGTTTATTTTTTTCTAATATTATAGGCACTGTTGCTTGGTTTTGCTTGAACAATCCTTGAGCTCTATGAATTATTTCAACTAATATTGCTTTTTTTCAGATTCGGTATTCACATTACATTTTATAATTGTCCCAACATAACCACGTATTTTCTTTAAAAGATCACCCTAGTTCAGTGATGGCGAACCTTGGCACCCCAGATGTTTTGGAACTTCATTTCCCACGATGTTCAATTACACTGCAGAGTGCATGAGCATCTGGGGTGCCAAGGTTTGCCATCACTGCCCTAGTCTATTGGTGCTCTACTGACTAACCACCCTTGTTTCTTCCACCAGAATCTGTTCAGGGTGTCAGATATGCTAGGAGTGGCACATTCTGTATTAATATGATCAAATCTACAACAACTTATCATGCTAATATACATACAGTTGTGGATGATTTTTCGCGGGCGTCTCTGAGATCCTTGAATTGTTTCAAAAGTTCCTCTGTGGTAACAAGGTAGAGAAAAGTTACTTCAGAGTATGTCTTGTTAATGTACCTTACACACTGCAGTTGTCAGTCTACATTGCCCAGTTCTTTCCTCTTTTGGTGAGGAATCCTTGGGAGGCTTGCTGGTGCTTACAAGCTTTCCCAAAAGTTATTTTCCAATGGGGCTGTATGGGGTTGGTATATATCTACTTTTTTTAAAGAATTTAAAAAACTTGAATACAGTGGTGGCAATTGTGTCCATCAGTATGTACTTTCTATCAGATTCTGGCAATCTTAAAGAAGAAATGAGGGATGATTTAGCCCCCGTGAAAGCTTCCCTGATTTTCATGTATTCCATCTCAGATGTATTTGAAGCTCATTTTTATGTTTACTCACATATTCTGGTCTCCTTTTTCCATAGAAAGCATGTTGTGAACACAGCTCAATAGCTTAAGCTGACATTTTATCACACAGATGAGTGACTCATTTCTTATCAGATGGGTAAACCATGAGTATGGAGTAAGTCTGAAGGCAGAAATCTACTGTGCTTTCTCTTTAAAAAAACACATCCTGGAATTTATAATGAGTGTTATAGATCTTCATTATTATTCTGTCCCACGTCCTGTGCAACAGATATATATAAATGTTGGTTAGGTGTAGATTCATCTTTGATAGAATTGCTTTAAACAGAAGTTTATCCCAGACGGAATTTTGTCTGCAGCACAGTACCTACAATAGGACACAAATTGACTCCAAAATGAAAGAGTTTACTTCCACATCACCAATATGGCAGTATTTCTTAATGAATTTGTCTCAATTATAACACTGGAATGTAAAAGTGTCACACATAAAAACTACCTGAATTTGTCACATGCAGAATTACGATGCAGGATTTTCTGATACAGCTATAACACCATAAAAGTGTCACAAATGCTTTACTGATGGGGAGCAGTGCCAATGAGCACTAAAAGCTGAAAAATTGGTCTAGGCAGGAAGGGGGTCAAAGTGCCCTGTATTTAAGTGGTTAAGGGGAACCCTATAACAGAATTAAAAAAAAATGACATGGGGTCCTCCCCAAAACCTATACCAGGCCATTTGGGTCTGGTATAGACTTTAAGGGGAACTCCATGCCAACATGTAAAACAATAAATAAATGGGGTCCCCCCAAAATCTATACCAGGCCCTACGGGTCTGGTACAGATTTTAAGGGGAACTCCACGCCAAAATTTAAAAAATAATACGTGGGGTCCCCCCAAAATCCATACCAGACCCTTATCCAAGCATGGTAGGCCAGGAAGGGGGGGAGGGCAGAGCGATGTGACCGGGTGCCCCGCCCCTTGCTTATAAAACAGCTGTCAAAGCGAAGCATTTTTGAATTTTTTTTATTTTTGGGGTGGAACGAACGTCGTGATTGACGATGTATTTACATCAAGGGACACTATTTTTTTATTTTATTTTTGAATAAAGGACTTGTCAAAACCTGTCTTTTGTGTTTCTTTTTTTTTTGTACACTTTTTTGGTGAATGGCTTTTTTGATGGCTTCTTTGCATGGCTACCCTACTTTCTTGCCTCTGAAATATTCACTATCATTCTTGGTAACACCCCTATTATTGCTAAAGCCCCAGCTTCCTATCAAATTCTCAATCTAACCTCATCTTTGTACATGACACAATAGACACATTATCCCCCTTACTCCAATGATAATATCCTTAGCCTTGTTTTCCCTCAACTATGAGCTCCTCTCTAACACTACTTCTCCTCTCTCTGATAAAAACCCTACCAGTTTCACACTCTTCCTGTTTTCAACACTTCAACCAGCAAACAGTGGCCCATAGAAACCTTTACCCCTTCAGCCCTTCTCTTTTCTGTTCTGCCACTGACAAGGTCTATGACAAACTCTCACCCATGACCTGCCCTGACCTCTTCACATCTGTCTACAAAAGCGCACCCTCTTCCTCCCTGGACTTCTTTGCCCCCCTCAATATGCACATAATTGGGCCTCAACCACTACAATCCTGGCAAACAGACAACACCAAAAGCTTCAAAAGGCATAGATCTGCACTTGTGTGGTGGGTGTAAAATTTAATTTCTTTCTCCGAGCTGCCAGACTTATTTCATCACCCTCATTATTTATCACCATCCCATCCAGTCCTCATCAACTCTTTCTCACTTTTAACTCTCTACATCAGAGGTGTCAAACTCAATTTTATCTCGGGCCGCATCAGCGTTTTGGTTGCCCTCAAAGAGCCAGTTATAGCTGTAAGATTAGATGTCCAGAACACCCCACCGCCCTCCTACACCCTTACATGAGATGTCAAGAGCCCCCCCACCATCAGAAGTCAAGAGTCACCCACCCTTCCTTACATCACAATGCACCCCCCTTACCTTGTGCTGCTGCCAGGAAGATGCAAATGGATCTGGGAAGAAGTGCAGGGTCTGGGTGGAGGAGAACCAGAGGAGCTCTGGAGTCAGCTTCCAGAGTCTGCTGAATGCTGAGACCAGGGGAGGCAGAGGCAAGGTGGTGGATCTGTAAGAGGAGTTCTGTCCTCCTCTCAGCTGTGGACTGCTGAGAAGGGGGGGGGGGGTGGGCAAAGACGACCCTTTCTGCAGCCGCACAGCGGAGTGCAGGATCTAGCAAAGGAGTTCTGTCCTCTCTGCTGCCACCTACAGAGACAAGGTGGGGGCAGAGACAAGGAGAGGTGCGAGGGCCACATGAAATGGTCTGGGGGGCCACATTCGGCCCACGGGCCTTGTGTTTGACACCTGTGCTCTACATTGTCTCCCACTGCCTCCAGCCACTACCTCATTCACTGCCCAAGGCATTGCAACTTATTAATAAATCAATATAGATGCAATTTAAAGAAAAACAAAACAAAGCAAAAAACTTCACTGTCCAGATATCTCCCCCACCTACCATGCTATGTCTGTTACAACATTCAATATTTTCCTCTTTTTACCCTGTCCCTTAAGAGAATGTTGCTATACTTTTATCTAGAACACCTAATCTATGACCATCTGAGATGCTACCTCACTGTTAGAAACCTTTTTGAACCCTCACAGTCTTGGTTTTACCAGCAAGACTCCACAAAAACGACCCTATCTACCTATCCAAGCGCTCCTTTAGTGTCACCTATAACTCTGTCTTCTCCTCTCCTCTTTTTCTGGGTTGCGCCAAGTCTTTGCCCTCAGGGTCATTCTATTCTCTATCTACACTTCCTCCTTTGGTCATTTGACAGCCTCCCATGAATTCTAATAACATCTATATGCTGATACCATATATCTCTCTACTCACCTCACCCCTTCTGTATTTTACATCACAGAATTGCCAACTGGCATATCAGTGTTGATATCACACTGATATCGCACACTCAGTCTTTCCAAAACCAAGCTTATGATATTGTTTCCCCCTTTGCCCTGTTCCCTAATTTTTCCATCAAGAACAATAGCACAACTATTGGTCCTTACCCTGATGCCAGGGTGGCAGTTGCAGTTCTAGACTGTGACCTTTCTCTTCCGCTCAATATCCAAAAACAGTCTAAATCTTGCTACATTTACCTCCGTATCATTTCTAAAATATGCCTTTTTTTTTTACCAATGACACCACCAAATGAATAATTCACTTTCTTGTTATCGCTTGCCTTGTGTAAGGTTCTGGCACTCTCAGTGCCTCCTATCACATCATTTCCGGGTGCTTTCCATCTACCTAGATAGATGAAGCACATATAGGTGTGTTTCCCTTTAAGAGTGCTGACATCATCACTGAGCGCCGGACTGAACAGCTATTTAAATCACCAGCTCTCACTCACATGTGTTCGTTCAAGGGTCATGGTTGGAGCGTCCTGATCTCTGAGTTCAGCATGTCAAATCTACACGTTCCTGTATCTCGCTACCTGAACCTCTGTTTTCGGATCCTGTGTCTCGCCACCCGATCACCCCTGGCATGCTGTTTTCACCTTCACCCTTCTCACGACTACCCTGCTTTGTGCCTTGATGCTAACCTGTCTTGAAGCTCTCATGCTTGCAAGCATACCTCGCTGACGGAACCCCGCTGCGCTGATCCCTGTATCCCGCTACCGGATCATCCGCTCTTGACGAACCTCTCCTCTGCTACATTGCTACTAGTGATAAGTACCCCACAGGGGAAACCTCTATAAACCTTCATACTAAAGCTTACACTATCTAGCTCTGCATACTAAGGACTATTATTACATCTGCATTATCTAAGATTGCTAGCTCTTGAGCCTACTACCATTTGCTCTTGCACTGGGTTGGTCTCTCCTGTATGTTCACCTGCTACTCTATCATCTGCTACCATACATGATTGCTAACCTATCTGCATCCCATCTGCTACTATCTTACTTTCAAGAACATTTCCTTTCAAGTGTCTGTCATCTACCACCTCTACCCAACCTGTCTCTTCAGCCTATCATCACTGTGTTACTATATACATAAGTCACTCTAGGAACATCTTATTGAGTGTGTGTATTTACTTGCTGAATTGAGATCATCCACACATGATGAGTCTTTGGGAGTTGGGATTGGTGTCTCAGCGTTTCTCTACATGACTACTGAAGTGGAATATTTCTGCAGCTGTAAATCCACATCATACATAAAACGCAGGAGCGTTACAGATTGAACGAACCAGATAAAATGGATTCAGCAGAAATGACCACTCAGGTGACACAGTTAACACAACAAGTAACTGCGTTAATACACGCACTTACTGTATTAAAAGAAGACAATCAGGCTCTGACGCAGCAGGTGGCCAGACTGACACAGCCTACTGCTGCTCAACCCCCAGAACCTCTTGTCCTTCTACCAGACAGGTTTGATGGTTCCCGTTCCTCTTTTCTTTTTTTTCGTATGGATTGTGAGCTCCTATTTATCCTTAAGCCTAGGACCTATCATAATGACTTTATTAAAGTGCATGCTGCCATTAATTTGCTTTCTGGCAAAATAAAAACGTGGGCATACGAGAAACTGCAAGAAAAAAGTCCGATCCTAGACAATTGGGAATCATTTGCAATTGCGATGCACTCCCAGTGTCTCCCCTCCCAAAAATCTACTCCTAAACCTGCTCCAGGTAACCGCGGACCCCGGCTACCTAGGGAAAAAAGGAAACCAAATGAATATGGTGATCCTGCCTGGTCATGGTCCAAGCCTGCCTTAAACAGTCAGCCTTGTCACTCTGACACATCTCATTTGAACCCTGATCCTACAGAGATGGATGAGGAGCCTATGGAGATTGGTGCCGTACATACTAAGTTGTCCTTACAAAAAAAAAAAGATCACAGGAGAATCTGTGGCCTTTGTTTTTATTGTGGAGAAGGGGGACATTTCATTACATCCTGCCCAACCAGACCCCAATGGAGGCCAGGCGAATCCGAACTGTCTTCCCTGAAAAACAGCCTGGAAATTACCAAGGCTGTTGCCAGCCCTGTCCCCGTTCTATATCAGAAAAGGACACCCAGAAATTGGCAGATGTTGGTATAGATACTCCTATTTTTGCAAGTACATTTCTAGCTTCCAATGAAAACATTGAGATTCTTGCACCTGACTGCGTACGCGCTTCTAATGGCACGGTGGTATGTAGGAAGGATCTGAGGATGTTTGAAGAAGCATTGGTTGCTAGGACTACTTTGGATGGTTATGCGTCCGATTCTAGTGAGGGGTTCATGTAGCAGACACCCTAACAACAAGTGATCCGATTCTCACATCGGTTACCAACCTGATCCGATTTTCATATCGGCAACAAGTGATCCGATTCTCAGATCGGTTACCAACCTGATCCGATTCTCATATCGGCAACAAGTGATCCGATTCTCACATCGGTTACCAACCTGATCCGATTTTCATATCGGCAACAAGTGATCCGATTCTCAGATCGGTTACCAACCTGATCCGATTCTCATATCGGCAACAAGTGATCCGATTCTCACATGGGTTACCAACCTGATCCGATTCTCATATCGGCAACAAGTGATCCGATTCTCACATCGGTTACCAACCTGATCCGATTCTCATATCGGCAACAAGTGATACGATTCTCACATCGGTTACCAACCTGATCCGATTCTCGTATCGGCAACCAGTCTTATCCGATTCTCGTATCGGCAACCAGTCTTATGCGATTCTCGTATCGGCAACCAGTCTTATCCGATTCTCGTATCGGCAACCAGTCTTATCCGATTCTCGTATCGGCAACCAGCCTTATCCGATTCTCGTATCGGCAACCAGTCTTATCCGATTCTCGTATCGGCAACCAGTATTATCCGATTCTCGTATCGGCAACCAGTGTTATCCGATTCTCGTATCGGCAACCAGTCTTTTCCGATTCTCACATCGGCAACCAGCTTTTTCCGATTCTTATATCGACAACCAGCCTTAGAGGCCTTCCGGAGCCGGCCTTACGGGGGGGGGGTACTGTAAGGTTCTGGCACTCTCAGTGCCTCCTATCACATCATTTCCGGGTGCTTTCCATCTACCTAGATAGATGAAGCACATATAGGTGTGTTTCCCTTTAAGAGTGCTGACATCATCACTGAGCGCCGGACTGAACAGCTATTTAAATCACCAGCTCTCACTCACATGTGTTCGTTCAAGGGTCATGGTTGGAGCGTCCTGATCTCTGAGTTCAGCATGTCAAATCTACACGTTCCTGTATCTCGCTACCTGAACCTCTGTTTTCGGATCCTGTGTCTCGCCACCCGATCACCCCTGGCATGCTGTTTTCACCTTCACCCTTCTCACGACTACCCTGCTTTGTGCCTTGATGCTAACCTGTCTTGAAGCTCTCATGCTTGCAAGCATACCTCGCTGACGGAACCACGCTGCGCTGATCCCTGTATCCAGCTACCGGATCATCCGCTCTTGACGAACCTCTCCTCTGCTACATTGCTACTAGTGATAAGCACCCCACAGGGGAAACCTCTATAAACCTTCATACTAAAGCTTACACTATCTAGCTCTGCATACTAAGGACTATTATTACATCTGCATTATCTAAGATTGCTAGCTCTTGAGCCTACTACCATTTGCTCTTGCACTGGGTTGGTCTCTCCTGTATGTTCACCTGCTACTCTATCATCTGCTACCATACATGATTGCTAACCTATCTGCATCCCATCTGCTACTATCTTACTTTCAAGAACATTTCCTTTCAAGTGTCTGTCATCTACCACCTCTACCCAACCTGTCTCTTCAGCCTATCATCACTGTGTTACTATATACATAAGTCACTCTAGGAACATCTTATTGAGTGTGTGTATTTACTTGCTGAATTGAGATCATCCACACATGATGAGTCTTTGGGAGTTGGGATTGGTGTCTCAGCGTTTCTCTACATGACTACTGAAGTGGAATATTTCTGCAGCTGTAAATCCACATCATACATAAAACGCAGGAGCGTTACACCTTGACTTTTGCAACTCCCTCCTCATTGGCCTAACTCTGCACAGGATACCCCCCACCCTTTAGTTTACCATGAATGCTGCTGCCAGATGCATCCACCTTACCAACTGTTCAGTGTCCGCTACCCCTCTCTGCCAATCACTCCACTGCCTTCTGGTGGCCCAAAGAAAAAAAACTAAAATCAAAATAATAACTCCACATACAAAACCATTCACAACTCTGCCCTGAGCTACATCACCAACCTATATAAGTGACAGTTTGTCAAAAAGTGTGTCATCATTTGACTTGAATATTCCCTGACGTATCACGTAGGGTGGAGCCTGAGGCATCGAGGACCGGAAGTGACGTGAAACCAGGAAGAAACGTACCTCTGTGACTGACTTAAGTGATTTTTGTGAATGTAAGCACAATTTTAATTTTAATAAAGCATTCCCTTACAATACTACACTATTGGGGGCATCCTCTTTATTTTGACATGGCATAGGAGTAGCCACACACATCGTGTGGGTAAGACACTCCAGTACCCTATTACCCTGGAGGAATATCTGACAGGATACGAGCACCTTAGTGAGTGGGAGGCCATACTACAAGTACACAGAGGATCCTGGTACATGATATTGGCTGGAGAGAACCAAGCTGAATATGATTGTACATGCGTTGTATATGACACTATTAAGATGAGGAACTGAGAGCACAGTGGTGATTGTGAAGAGGTGGTTTAGAAGCTTATTTTTTTTTGGATAATAAACATTTTTGCTGAACTGTCACTTATATACTGTATGAACTGGCACAATTTAACACTGGATGTGTATGAAGGACATTATTTTATTTCAGTTTGATTATTCATCATTATCTTTATTCCTATCACTTTGGTATTTCAGTCGTTTTTTATGTAATCACACACTTATATTTGTAGAGATTGGTAGTGCAGCATTTACTAACTATATTTTATTTAATAATTATGTAAACACAATTGTGTGCATGCATCAACCCACAGATTATTATTTGTTTAATTAGTCACATTATTTTATTGGTTATAATTAGGGTGTCATTAATCTTGAATTGGTAGCGCAGGAGTTATTCAGTAACACATTTACATCACCAATCTTGTCTCATAGTATCACCCAAATCCTCCTCTTTGTTCCTCTCAAGACCTCCTGCTCTCTAGCTTACTCCTCATCTCCTACCATGCTCACCTCCAAGATTTTTTAAGAGCATCTCCCATAATCTGGCATTCATTACCCCCATTTATCTGGCTATCTCATACTCTTCTCACCTTTAGGAGATCCCTGAAAACTCATTTCTTCAGGGAAGCCCAGCCTGTGTGTATCTAACAATTGAACTTTTACTTTCTCTACCAATTCACACCACATAGTTATGATATTTTTGTATCACTTGGCCCTCCCTTTTGGGTTATAGGATTTCATGAGAAAAGCCCTTTTAAACCTTGCTTCTTGACCTTTATTATAACTCTCCTTTATATATGAAATGCGCTGAGCAAACTGTTGGCACTATATAAATCCTGTATTATAATAATATAATAAAAATGCCAAGGCATTACTAACAAAACAGATAATACATTACTGTTGAAGTCTTTATTTATATCACAGAAAGTGTTATTACCCTTAAGAACAATACAATTACCCAAAACAAAAGCAATATTAAAAGATAATGGTTGGTAACTGAGTTTGTGTCCTTTGTCTTGTATTGTATTATGTACGATGGAAAGGAGGAATAGGGAGAAAATGAAAAGAAATTGCCTTTTTACATTTAATTGAACTAACAGCATGTAATGACAGTAATAAATAACCCAGCAGTGGCAGAGTGACTAAATAAATTGGCTTCAAACAGCAATGATTCATCTTGTGTCTTTCATTGCCATCAGCATCTTTACTGCTAGCCCATTCAATAGCGCAAAAATTCAAACTATCTCTTTTCTAAAGAGATCCCTAATAATGGGCTACATTAAATACATAAATACACGTAATGAGCAAATTAGATATGTTAAAGGGGAATTTCCGGCTTAAGGGCATGTTCTACAACAATACAAAAGTGCCAAAATAACTGTTTTGTAATGTATATTTCATTTAACAAATAAAGCTGTAAGAAATGAAAGACATATTATACATCAGGGACCAATTTGTTATTTTCTTCATGTTGTTCATTGCATCTGCAATGGTTTCTAAAGCAATTAGTCAGTCATCAAAGTAGCCCAACTATTGCTTTCTGCCAGATGTTAATTGAAAATCAGTGAGGTATATAGCATTTTAAAGCCCAAGCTAGGTTTTTTGAAGAAATGGGAAAGCACAAAGTCTAAACTAGTGTTTCTCAACCTTTTTACAGTCAAGGCGCCCTTTAAAAATATGGACAATATCAAGGCACCCTTTAAAATTATAGACAGTCTCAAGACACCCTTCATAATTATAGGCAGTCTCAAGGCACCCTTTAAAATTATAGGCAGTCTCAAGGCACACTTCAAAATCATTGACAGTCTCACGGCTACACATTCTAAAATGTAAAAAACTATTCTGATAGTTTTACATAATGCTGCAGCATCGACATACCTAGGAAACATAACATTAGAGGTGAATTATTCTTCCAAAGAAAATACACTTTTCCACACTAGTACCCACCAGTATTCCAGTGCTTCCCCTCTCCCTCAGTTTCTCTCCATCACTCAGCTAATGTGACCCCAGTGTTGATGGGGAAGGTTAAAAAAGGATGCTGTGCAGGCGATCAACACCCTTATCGACACTGATGACATCACTGGTTGTTAGAACACCAGTGGCTGGAAGGTTGAAATGGTGCACAATAAAAACCTGTGGCATTGTGTAACTAATAGGCAGGCTTGATCCACCTGCTGGCTTGTATACTCTTTTGGGCAATTTTTTGTCATTTTGCTGAGGCGCCCATGAAGAAACCTCAAGGCAAAAAGGCTGGTCTAAACTCTCACAATGAAGTACAAGAAATGCTGCCCAGTTCAGTCTGCCTTTCTACTCCCTTGCAAAAGCACTGTAAGCTACTGAAATCTAATCAGTAACAGTGAGAATATACCCAACATAAGGTATATATTATAGGATGGGAAATGTTTAACTATCTAAGAGAGTAAAAATAAATCTGCATGTGAATTAGAACACCTATTCCTCAATTTTCCAGGCTTTTTCCCATTTTCACCTTGTGATTCTACCAGTAACACATTCCCTGTGCTAGGGTGGCGATGCTCACCCTCTGTGCTGTATCTATGGATGAGCTGCTTTGTCACCTTAAGACAGGAAGTGTATTAGGACTACAGAACTACTTTCTCTCTCCTCATCTCCATGATATAGGAGGGGGGAGGGGGGGATTAATTTACAGTGCTAAATTGGACAGTGCTGATAATAATGACCAAAAATAAACACGTTGTCAATTATCAAATGTTAGAGGGCAGGGACGTGAGGTGAGGTCAGTGGCTGGTGAGGCACTGGGTAGTATTAGAGCTAGATACACACAGGTTACATGTTATATGAACTTTTCCATGGACTAATCATTTCTTAAACATATGCACTTTATACATGCATATTTTTGCACATATGTTTGCACAATTTTGATATATTTTTCCTATGTTTGCACAATTTTGATATATTTTTCCTATTTTTTAACCACTTGCCGACCGCTCACATTGAGGGTACTGCGGCAAAGTGGCATGTTATCGTCCAGCGACGTAGACCTACGTCGCTGGACAACGCCCCCTCTCGGCAGCGTGCGCGCACCGCCGGAAGCTTGCTCCCGCTGTATTCAGACATAGCGGGAGTCGGGCCAGGGGAGGAGAGGCGGTGATCACCGCCGCTCTTCCCCGATCGTCTGGGATTGAATGTGGAAATCTGCCCACTTGTGTAAACAAAGTGGGCGGATCTCCTATGTGACAGACAGTCACAGATTACAGGATTCAGCATAGCTGAACCTGCGATCTGTGTCTGTGTCACACAATCCCCTCCCCCCACACACGTCAGTAAGCATGAGGCATACATTTAACCCCTTGATCACCAATAAAGTTAACCCCTTCCCTGCCAGTGTCATTATTACAGTAACAGTGCATATTTATAGCACTAATTACTGTAGTAATGTCACTGGTACCCCCAAAAGTGTCAAAAATGTCAGTTAGGGGTCTGATCTGTTCACCGCAATGTCGCAGTCCCGCAAAAAAATCGCAGATCGCCGCCATTACTAGTAAAACAATAAACAATAAAAATGACAAATCTTTCCCGGAAGTAAACGCGATAACTTTAGCGCAAACCAATCAAAATACGCTTATTGTGATTTCCTTTACCAAAAATATGTAGCAGAAAACAAATTGGCCTAAAATGTTAAAAAATTTAGATTTTTAAAATTTTTTTGGAAATGTTATATATCAGAATGTAAAAAATATTGTTTTTTTTCTTCAAAAGTGTCGCTCTTTTTTTCAAAAATTAAAAATCACACAGGTGATCAAATACCACCAAAAGAAAGCTCTATTTGTGGGGGGGAAAAGGGACATAAATTTAATTTGGGTACAGCGTTGCATGACCGCGCAATTGTCCGTAAAATAACGCAGTGCCGAATCGCAAAATATAGCCTGGTCAGGAATGGGGTAAAATCTTCCGGTCTTAAAGCGTTTAAAAATACGCTCATTGAGAATTTTTTGTCAAAGACATGTAGCTAAATACATTTTGGCCTAAATATACGACAAAAATTGAATATATTGGATATTTTTTAACTGTCAAAGTAGAAAATGTCAATTTTTTTGCAACATTTTCGCTCTTTTTTTAATAATATCGCAAAAAATTAAAAGCGCAGAGGTGATCAAATACCACCAAAAGGAAGCTCTGTTTGTGGGTAAAAAGGACGTAAATTTTGTTTGGGTACAGCGTTGCATGACCGCGCAATTGTCAGTTAAAGTCGCGCAGTGCCAAGTTGCAAAAAGGGGCCTGCACGTAAAGCAGGAAAATCCTCCGGTGGTAACGTGGTTAACACATATGTACTTCATATATGCATATTTTTGCATGTGTTTGCGCAAAAACTATTTTTGTATATGTTTTCATATACACTACCGCTCAAAGGTTTGGGGTCACTTAGAAATGTCCTTATTTTTGAAAGAAAAACACAGTTTTTTTCAATGAAGATAACATTATCTTCATCAGAAATATAGTCTAGTGGTAAATGACATTTCTAGCTGTACAGAGGCCCATCTCCAGCAACCATCACTCCTGTCTTCTAATGGTACATTGTGTTAACTAACCATGTTGAAAAGGCTAATTGATGATTACAAAATCATTAATAAATCATTAGCAATTATATTAGCACAGCTGAAAACTGTCGTGCTGATTAGAGAACTATAAAACTGGCCTTCCTTTGAGCTAGTTGAGTATCTGGAGCATCAGCATTTGTGGGTTCGATTATACTCTCAAAATGGCCAGAAAAAGAGAAATTTCTTCTGAAACTCAACAGGTTATTCTTGTTCTGAGAAATTAAGGCTATTCCATGCGAGAAATTGCCAAGACACTGAAGATTTCCTACAACGGTGTGTACTAATCCCTTTGTAGAACAGCATAAACGGGCTCTAACCAGAATGGAAAGAGAAGTAGGAGGCCCCGGTGCACAACTAAGCAAGAGGACAAGTACATTAGAGTCCCTAGTTTGAGAAATAGATGACTTACAGGCCCTCAACTGGCAGCTTCATTAAATGAAACCAGCAAAACGCCAGTTTCAACGTCCACAGTGAAGAGGCGACTCCGGGATGCTGGCCTTCCAGGCAAAGTGGCAAAGAAAAAGCCATATCTGAGACTGGCTAATAAAAGGAAAAGATTAAGATGGGCAAAAGAACACAGACATTGGACAGAGGAAGATTGGAAAAAAGTGTTATGGACAGACGAATCTAAGTTTGAGGTGTTTGGATAACACAGAAGAACATTTGTGAGATGCAGAACAAGTGAACAGATGCTGGAGGAGTGCCTGACGCCATCTGTCAAGCATGGTGGAGGTAATGTGATGGTCTAGGGCTGCTTTGCTTGTAGTAAAGTGGGGGATTTGTACAAGGTAAAAGGGATTTTGAATAAGGAAGGCTATCACTCCATTTTATAATGCCATACCATACCCTGTGGACATCGCTTGATTGGAGCCAATTTCCCCCTACAACAGGACAATGACCCAAAGCGCACCTCCAAACTATGCAAGAACTATTTAGGGAAGAAGCAGTCAGATGGTATTCTGTTTGTAATGGAGTGGCCAGCACAGTCACCAGATCTCAACCCTATTGAGCTGTTGTGGGAGCAGCTTGACCGTATAGTACGTAAGAAGTGCCCATCAAGCCAATCCAACTTGTGGGAGATGCTTAAGGAACCGTGGAGTGTAATTTCATTAGATTACCTCAACAAATTGACAGCTAGAATGCCAAAGGTCTGAAAGGCTGTAATTGCTGCAAATGGAGAATTTTTTGATGAAACCAAAGTTTGAAGAACAAAATTATTATTTCACATAAAAATCATTATTTCTAACTTCGTCAATGTCTTGACTATATTTTCTATTAACTTTGCAACTCATTTGATGAATAAAAGTTTGAGATTTCATGGAAAACATGAAATTGTCTGGGCGACCCCAAACCTTTGAACGGTAGTGTATATGCACATGATGCACTTTATTTACATAGTTTTGCATATGAACTCGCTTATCATTGCAAAGTTTATATTGGTTTGATTTTCACCCATGTGTATTTGCACAATTTTTGCATTTGTTTGCACAATTTACTGGAAACAATATTACTAGTAAAGTTGACAATATAGATTGTAGAAAAAAATAAAACATGTATCTTTATTTTCAGAAGCCAGAAATATAACACTAATATTCAGTAATAAACAAGAAAACAATAAAGGGTTCAGGGTTTTATTACTAAAAGGTGAAATGCAGGAGAATGTACAGTGGGTACGGAAAGTATTCAGACCCCCTTAAATTTTTCACTCTTTGTTATATTGCAGCCATTTGCTAAAATCATTTAAGTTCATTCTTCTTCCTCATGAATGTACACATAGCACCCCATACTGACAGAAAAACACAGAATTGTTGACATTGTTGCAGATTTATTAAAAAAGAAAAACTGAACTATCACATGGTCCTAAGTATTCAGACCCTTTGCTGTGACACTCATATATTTAACTCAGGTGCTTTCCATTTCTTCTGATCATCCTTGAGATGGTTCTACACCTTCATTTGAGTCCAGATGTGTTTGATTATACTGATTGGACTTGATTAGGAAAGCCACACACCTGTCTATATAAGACCTTCCAGATCACAATGCATGTCAGAGCAAATGAGAACCATGAGGTCAAAGGAACTGCCTGAAGAGCGTTTAGAGACAGAATTGTGGCAAGGCACAGATCTGGCCAAGGTTACAAAAAGATTTCTGCTGCACTTAAGGTTCCTAAGAGCACAGTGGCCTCCATAATCCTCAAATGGAAGACGTTTGGGACGACCAGAACCCTTCCTAGAGCTGGCCGTCCGGCCAAACTGAGCTATCAGGGGAGAAGAGCCTTGGTGAGAGAGGTAAAGAAGAACCCAAAGATCACTGTGGCTGAGCTCCAGAGATGCAGTCAGGAGATGGGAGAAAGTTGTAGAAAGTCAACCATCACTGCAGCCCTCCACCAGTCGGGGCTTTATGGCAGAGTGGCCCGACGGAAGCCTCTCCTCAGTGTAAGACACATGAAAGCCCGCATGGAGTTTGCTAAAAAACACCTGAAGGACTCCAAGATGGTGAGAAATAAGATTCTCTGGTCTGATGAGACCAAAATAGAACTTTTTGGCCTTAATTCTAAGTGGTATGTGTGGAGAAAACCAGGCACTGCTCATCACCTGTCCAATACAGTCCCAACAGTGAAGCATGGTGGTGGCAGCATCATGCTGTAGGGGTGTTTTTCAGCTGCAGGGACAGGACGACTGCGGCCAAGTACAGGGATATCCTGGACAAAAACCTTCTCCAGAGTGCTCTGGACCTCAGACTGGGCCGAAGGTTTACCTTCCAACAAGACAATGACCCTAAGCACACAGCTAAAATAACGAAGGAGTGGCTTCACAACAACTCCGTGACTGTTCTTGAATGGCCCAGCCAGAGCCCTGACTTAAACCCAATTGAGCATCTCTGGAGAGACCTAAAAATGGCTGTCCACCAATGTTTACCATCCAACCTGACAGAACTGGAGAGGATCTGCAAGGAGGAATGGCAGAGGATCCCCAAATCCAGGTGTGAAAGACTTGTTGCATCTTTCCCAAAAAGACTCCTGTATGTATTAGATCAAAAGGGGGCTTCTACTAAATACTGAGCAAAGGGTCTGAATACTTAGGACCATGTGATATTTCAGTTTTTCTTTTTTAATAAATCTGCAACAATGTCAAAAATTCTGTGTTTTTCTGTCAGTATGGGGTGCTATGTGTACATTCATGAGGAAGAAGAATGAACTTAAATGATTTTAGCAAATGGCTGCAATATAACAAAGAGTGAAAAATTTAAGGGGGTCTGAATACTTTCCGTACCCACTGTAAAACAAATGGTAAAACTGTGAAACATTCCAACTAAATAAATATATATAATGTTTGGGGGTTCTGAGTAATTTTCTAGCAAAAAATTATGATTTTTACATGTAGGAGAGAAGTGTCAGAATTGGCCTGGGTGGCAAGTGGTTGATTACCATAAGTAATATACAAATAATTATTATATATTTTTTTAAGGTAATTTACTATATTTTCAAAAACTGTACTCAAGCAGGGGGCTTAACGGACAAATTACTGAAATTTGAAGTGATAACTTTAAACCAATAATTTCACAGGAAATAGATAAATAATAAATTATTATGTTATAGGCCAATATGTATTCTGTTACATATTTTTGGTAAAAAAAATCCCAATAAGTGTATATTAATTGGTTTGCGCTAAAGTTATTGCATCTACAAACTAGGAGAAAGATTTATGTAATTTATATTTATTTCTTTTTTATTAGTAATGGCGGCTATTGGCAATTTTTAGCGGGATTGCGATATTGCAGCAAACAGACATTTTTGACACTTTTGGGGGGACCAGTGACATTACTACAGTAATTAGTGCTAAAAATATGCACTGTTACTGTACTAATGACACTGGCAGGGAAGGGGTTAACACCAGGGGTGATCAAAAGGTTAAATGTGTGCCTAGGGGATGCTTTCTAACTGTGTGGGATGGGCTCACTGGATGAACACAGAGACCTGTGTTCCTAAATAGGAGGAACACAGGATCCCTATGTTCATCACTCACAGAACAGTGGTCTGCCGTGTTTACCTCGCCAGACCGCTGTTCTGTCTCCACGGGGAGCAATCACGGGTGCCCCCTCTAGCCAATCAGCACGCATGCACACGTGCCTATGCTAACTGCTACACGAAGTGACGTACATATACGTCATTTTGCATAACAGAGCCGACCTGCCGCCGTAAAACTATGGCAGCTGGTGGGCAAGTGGTTAAGAGGGCTGGGCTGGAAGGAAGCATGTTTTTTAGACACATGCCCCCTTCTTTGACACTGCAGTAAGAGAAGAGCCTCCACTGCAGCATTTTTTTGGACAGCTTGGACCAATGGTGCTTTACCATTGGTCCAAGGCCCCAAGCTGTCTATTAAGCTCAGTGCCTCTGACAAGAAGTCAGAGGCATTGTGAGCTCATCCTCTCAGTCTGCTGCAAACAGCATGTGCCAGCTTGTATTTAAACTGGCCGTGTTGTATGTAGCTTCTGACATGCTGCGCAAGGAGCCCCATGTCTCCAAAACCATAGGTGCTAGGAGCCCCAGTGGTGGGGTAGGACTTCGGCTACCTACCCCCAAAATTTGGGTTCTCTGTGACCACAGGTCACCAAGCTATGGCCCTCAAAGCTTGATCCTTTTTTTTTTTGTTCTCCTGACTGCACGTTCCTCGTTAGATGAGCTGAGCTGTATCAGAGGTGCTATGCTGAAATCCTTTCTCTTATATCTTTTTCCAGTTATTATGGCATCCACTAATATTTTCAGCCTTGCAATCTAATCAAACCAGGGAAATCTGCAGCACTAAATATAGAAAAAAAGAGAGTGCATTAGCCTAATGCAACAACTTCAGACACCAATGTAATGTAACACAAATATGATTTTTTTATTAAGATACTCACAAAAGTATTAAAAGGAATAAAACAACAGGCATACCCCTCTTATCCATCCCACAGCTTATATATATCACTCTCACTTCTGTCCTCTCCTTATTACTGCACTCACCATCTCCTGCTATTTCTAAATCCACATGCACACAAAACCTCCAGGACACTGGGGCATGTCCCTTCATATAAATTTCTCTTCTTCCCAAGACCAGACTCCCTTTCTCTTGTGCCCTTTGGAACGCCCGCTCTGTCTGTAATAAATTCACCTCTCTCCATGACTTTTTTATCGCTAACTCATTTAGTCTAATCGCCAAACCTGGCTTCATGAATCCGACACTGCGTCTTCTGCTGCCCTATCCCAAGGTGGTCTTCTCTGGACTCACTCCCCCAGACCCAGTGGATGCAAGGGAGGGGGTGTCTGGATCCTTCTAGCCCCACATAGCACCTTTCAGGTACTTCACCCACCTCAATCTCTGTCACTCTCCTCATTTGAGGCACACTGCATTCGTCTTTTCTCTCCTGTTTCTCTACAGATAGCTGTGATCTACCGTCCTCTGGACCAGTATCGACCTTTCTTTACGACTTCTCTCCCTGGCTACCCTACTTTCTCTCTTCTGAAATCCCCACAATCATTCTCGGCGACTTCAACATCCCTAATAATACTAACATTCTTGCCACTTTCAAACTTCTCAGTCTAACCTCCTCCTTTGACCTGAAGCAATGGATAGAAAAGATAAATTCGAATTCTGTGTTTTAAACCTGGGATCTTGCCAACATCCCTAATGAATATGGAACAACAATAACCCCTGAGGATTGGGACTTTCAACGGCAAGAATCAGGACTTGAGTATGAAAATATATAAATTTTATTTCACATATAATAAAGCTAAATTATACATAATCACATATAAAGTATATGATAAAAACAAGGTCATAGATACGTCTTGGAACCAGGAGGGTCTGAGGTGTCTGGATCGGACTAGACGCGTTTCGGTCCAAATGCCTTTCTCAATGGTCCACAAAACACCAGAGCTCAGACTAGGAGCATAAAAGGTAACAATGAGTATAATATAAAGAATGAGTATAAGGTTAAATTTAACATGTATTAAACAATGTTAAAAGCAATGTAATACAAAATTCATTATACATAGTGTTTGTCGTATTTAGATGTAAAAAAGAGGGGGGGCAAAAAATGCCTCTATAATTACGTACCAGATATGTAAGACCTCTGTGAAATCCAGGACGTGAGACCAAAAGGATGGGCCTTGGTGGATGAGAAAAAGGCCTTCAATTGACTATGGCCGCAAAGAGTATATGCTAATCAAGTTGGGTCTATACAAGATAGACTAAAGCAATATGTTAATATTTGTATGGGTTTCCAGGGGAGATTTCAATATTTGTAAGCCAAATACACAGTGGTATGGCAAATGACAGTGAGAAAGGAGCTCCACGGACAGAAAATCCCACGAGGATCTCCAGAGTGAGGTCAGAAACGCACAGGTCATCTAGAAAGTTATGAAAAGATATAGAAGAAAAATTCAATAAAGTCTGTCTATCATGGAAAATAAAAGGGAAAGTAGGACAGGATATTATGGGTACAGAATACCTGTAAAGTAGTAGTAGAATAGGTATGTCCCCCGATGGATTTATGATGCTGGGACGTGTCCAGCCATGCATCCCTGTTGACATGGAATATGTCAAGCCTGAAATCATGAGGGATATCAAAGGGTAAATAGATAGGGAGTAAATGCAAAGATAGAAAAAGGTCTCGTTTCTCAACGTGAGTACTGCAGTAGGTAGGAAAAAAGGAAAAGACTAAGTAGGGAAAAAGCTGAGTAGTGAGGAGGAATATGGAAGCAGTGTGTAGTCTGGGATAGAAGTTGCTGAATAAGAGAAAAAGTGGTACTAGTAGGAGTCTCAAAGGGTGCCCAGGTATCGGAATGAATATTAGCCAGAGTTCAATGGCAGAGAACAGATATCCTAGGAATCAGAGATAGAAATAGCTAAGTAAAGGGAAAATAGTCCCAGTAACAGTCTCAAAGGGTGCCCAAATACCAGGAATAAATATTGACCAGAGTATTGTGACAAAAGCGGGTCCTATGAGCAGTTTAGAAAATCCAGGGAGAAAGTAACTTACCTGTGTAGGTCTGTGCATAAGAGTAATGGCGGCGCGCTCTGAATAGAGCGCGGTCCGCCATTAAGTACGCCGGCGCATGCGCCGGAGCCTGCGTCCAGTCTCCTCCCAGGGCGAGTGCGGACCAATAGAGGTCCCCCGTGTCTGGAGCGCACAGACGCCGCCCACACAGGGTTGGCCGCGGCGTGCGTTCCGGGCACGCCGACGCACAATATCCGGGTCTGAATCTCCGCCGATATCGGGATCAGGTGACCGGTGACGGGGCGGAGGAACGCCCCTATGTGCGCCGGGGGGAGAATCTGTACGGGAAGCATACAGTGTCACTGACACTTGGCTGCAGCTGAGGGGACAAAGCCAAGACTATAGACATATAAACAAGGCAAACTCTATGTTTACATAAAGATACAAAAATGAAGAGGCGGATGTAGATTAATAATGGATATTTTGCAATAGCATTCAATAGGGACAGGAGCAAAAGACCACTGCAAGAAAGGTGTATTGAATGGCCACATATTTACATGAAGAAAAGGCAAATATAGAAAAAAGATGTGGATTAATATTGGATACTTTGAAATGGCACTCAAATAAAAAACCGGAGCAAAAAGCTACTGCAAGGAGGGTATATTAAGTGACCACAAAGTGGTGCTTGTATATAGTGTGATGTGGAAAAATTAATTTGTTCTATATATATAAATGGGAAGGAAAAAAGGAATCCTATCCCATATGTTATGGGTATGTGGATGTGTTGTGGTAATTTTAAAATGAGGCATGAATTATATTTAAAGACATTACCCCAGGATATTGTCATAGGATAATATCCTCAAGGGGGAGGAAAAAAGGGGAAATAGTGTCCAAAATGTAATGGGTATATATGTACTTTTGGTAATTTTAAAATGAAGCAGATATTGCACAGAAGAGCATTGCCTCATAGTATTGTCGTTTAACCACAGATAGATTATGGATCCCATCCCCCTGATGAAAACCCTTCAAGGAAGGGCTTGAAACTAATGTTTTCATTAAGTCCTGGGGGTATGGTAGCTCTAAGGTTGTGGATCCATCTGGATTCCCTCTGTAAAAGAGTTTTGTCCCAATCTCCTCCTCTGCTGCTGGGGTGCACACGGTCAAGGATGACAAAAAAACAGCGTGGAAAAATGCCGCTGTGTGTGGTCAGGACATGTCTCCCAAGAGGGAGATCAGGATTGCGTTGGTGCATACATGTAATATGTCGTTGAGCTTGTTTATGGAATTCATTTTTTGTTTTCCCGACATAAAAGCACCCACAGCAGCAGAGGAGGAGATAGACTACTCCTATCGTTTGACAATTGGAAAAATGTAGAGGTCTGTATGGGGAACCATTAGGCAAAATTATATTGGGGTCTGTACAGATGTATTGGCATATATTGCACCCTCCACACTTAAAAGTTCCTAGGCGTTTACATGGATCTTGGCGAAATTCACCTGTGTATTCACTTTTAACTAACTTGTCCTTGAGTGAACGGGTCTTGCGATAAGTGATCGCTGGTTGGTCAGTAACAAAGGGATTAAGATGTGGATCACATGTGAGTAAGTGCCAGTATTTGTTAAGGACATTGTAAACTCTGTCATGTTGTTTCGTGTACGAGGTTATAATACGTGCCTGATGTTGGATCTGATTATTGTCACGTGAAGTTTTGATCGATTTTTGAATATGAGGTCTTGTCGTTGTTGCGATTTGGCCCTACGATAGGCCTTTTTAAGGCAAGTTTGTGTGTAGCCTCTAGAGGTCAATCTTGTTCTAAGTTTATCTGCTTCCAACTTGAAAATGGGGTCTTCAGAGCAATTGCGTCTAAGTCGCAAATATTGCCCGTAGGGGATAGACTTTATTAAAGGAGCTGGATGAGCACTAGTTGCGTAAAGTACTGTATTGGCGGCGGTGGGTTTTCTAAATAGTGTGGTAGTAATGTTTCCTAATTGATTTTTATTGATTGTGATGTCCAGGAAGTCAATGGAATTGCTATTGTAACTAAGGGTGAATGAGAGGTTGAAATTGTTTCTGTTCATAGAATGAACACAGTCTAGAAGTGATTCCTCATTGCCTGTCCAGACAATGAGTACATCGTCAATGTACCTATGCCAGGCCAATATGTGCTGAGTGTATTTCAAATGTTGTTCCTCAGAGAGGAAGGAGCGTTCCCATTCCCCCAGGTACAGGTTGGCGTACGATGGGGCACAACATGTCCCCATCGCAACGCCCTGTACCTGGAGGAAATGGGAACCATCAAAAGAGAATACATTACGAGTAAGAATGTATTCAAGTGATTGTAGAATAAATTTTTGTGTGGCTGGGGAATCTGAGTTGGATTGTGTGAGGGCATGTGCGACCGTGCGGATACCCTGCTGGTGGGGGATGGAGCTGTATAGTGCTTCAACATCTATGGCCACCAGCAGGGCATCCGCAGGGATCGACATGCCCTCCAACAATTGAAGGAGGTGTATGGTATCCTTTACAAAGGAAGGAAGAGTTTGCACAAATGGATACAGTTTGCTGTCCACATACCTACTTAAGTTTTCTGATATACTGCCCCTACCCGAGACGATAGGTCGTCCAGGCGGGTCGTTTTTATTTTTGTGGACTTTAGGCAAACTATAAAAGGTAGGAATAGTAGGGAATTTGATTCTCAAATAATCCCAAGTGGTTTTATCTATGCAACCCGTTAAGTAACCATTGTCCACCAAGGCATAGAATTCTGCAAAATACTTATCGATGGTTGTTCTGGATATTTTGTGATACCAGGTTGAGTTATTAAGAATTTTCCAGCACATATTGGCGTATTGTTGGTTATGCATAACGACTATATTGCCCCCCTTGTCGGAGGGCTTAATAGTCAATTGTAATTGTTTGGTGAGGGCAGTAAGTGCCTGGTTTTCTTCTAGACTGAGATTAGAAGCTCGAGTCTGAGGAGAAAGTTTGATTTTCTCAATGTCTTGGGATACCAACATGACAAAGGCTGCCAGATTGGTATTACTGTTTAGAGCAGGAAATTTGTCCGATTTTTTTTGAAAGCGGTTTGTTACGCCAGATTGAGGATGTTCGTTTAATAACGAGTCCAAATCGATCCTGTCTATTAGGTCTAAACCGTCTTGTTCCTCTAGTAAGGCAATTAGTGTATCTAAAGCTTCCGTTTCTAATTTTTTGGTTTTGGGTTGCAGTAGTTTAGGGTTATGTTTCTGAGCGTGTTGACTTTGTAAGAGAATTTTTCGAGCAAATAGATTTAGATCTTTTTTGAAAGTGAATTTGTCTATATCAGTGGTGGGACAAAAAGTGAGGCCTTTACGCAGTAAAGATATTTGGGCTGGTGACAGAGTGTAATCTGAAAGATTAATGATATCACTGTCATCACTAGAAGAGGTGGATACATTCTTCTACTCACTCTGAAGGCAATATCCTTGACCTTGTTTTCTCCCACCTATGCACTCCGTACAACCTTTCAAACTATCCTTTCCCTCTCTCTGATCACTACCTTATTAGTTTCACTCTCTCCCTCTCCTCCACCTCCTCTCCCTCCAACAGCCTTACAGTTACCCGCAGAAACCTATGCCATCTCAACCTTTCTCTTCTCTATTCTGCTACCGACCACCTCTATGACAAAATCGCACCTCTGTCCTGCACCAACCTAGCCACTTCTGTCTACAACGCTTCACTTTTAGCCTCCCTGGACACACTGGCCCCCCTCACCACACACCGAATCAGGCCCCGACCCCTTCAACCTTGGCAAATAGATAACACTAGAAGTCTAAAAAAGCATAGCCGTGCTTCTGAGTGCCTATGGTGTAAGACTAGGTCTCATAAAGATTTCAACCAATATAAATCTGCCCTCCAAAAATACAATTTCAGTCACCACACTGCCAAGCAGATCTATTTTATCACTCTCATTAACAAATTGTCATCCCTCCTCGCCAACTCTTCGCTACTTTTAATTCTCTACTTCGTCCTCCACTGCCTTCACCCACTGACTCACTCACTGCCCAGGAGATTGCCAACCCCTTCAAACAGAAGATTGATACAATTTGTGAGGAGATCACTGCTGTTCAGATACCTTCCATGCTTTACACTTCATGCCGACAGGTGCAATCACTACTTCCCTCATTCAACCCCACTACTATAGACGAGGTTGCTAAACTACTTGCCAACATCCACTTAACCACCTGCCCTCTGGATCCTGTTCCCTCGCAAATGCTACGCTCACCCTCTGGTTCTATTCTACGATCTCTAACCCACATCTTCAATCTCTTCCTCTCTTCTGGCATCTTCCCCAACTCTCTAAAACATGTACTAGTCAGCCCCATACTTAAAAAGCCCTCACTGGACCCAACCAATCTTAACAACCTATGCCCTATTTCCTTGATCCCCTTTTTTATCCAAACTCCTTGAACATCTGTTCTACAACCGACTGTTCGACCACCTTGCAGAGAATAGCCTTCTTGATCCCCTTCAGTCTGGATTTCGGCCTCAACAGTCCACTGAAACTTCTCTCCTAAAAAGAACGAATGATCTACTAACGGCCAAGACCAATGGACACTATTCTGTACCCCTACTCCTGGACCTTTCTGCTGCCTTTGATATGGTTGACCACCCCCTCCTCCTCAAAAAACTCCATGCCTTTGATCTTTGTGACTGTACTCTTCACTGGTTCTCTTCCTACTTATCCAACCGCACCTTTAGCATTACTTACAATTCTACTTCCTCGTCTCCTCTTCTTTTCTCTGTTGGGGTCCCCCAAGGTTCTGTTCTTGGACCCCTCCTATTTTCAATCTACAACTCCTCTCTGGGTCAGCTGCTAGCCTTCCACGGCTTCCAATACCATCTCTACGCTGACGATACCCAAATCTATTTATGCACCCCTCAGCTCTCTCCTTCAGTCTCCTCACGTATCACTAATTTACTATCAGATATATCAGTCTGGATGTCACACCACTTCCTCAAGCTCAATCTATCCAAAACCGAACTTATAATTTTTCCTCCACCACATGCCCCTTCCCCTGATCTCTCTGTCAATATCGATTGCACAACTATCAGCCCATCCCCACATGCCAAGGTCCTAGGTGTTGTCCTGGACTCTGAACTCTCCTTCAAGCCCCAGAACAAATCACTGTCCAAATCTTGCCGCCTCAGCCACAGCAACATCTCCAAAATACGCTCCTTTCTAACCAATGACACAACAAAGCTCCTAGCTAACTCTCTGGTCATCTTGCTCCTCGACCACTGCAATTCCCCTCTCATTGGCTTACCTTTACATAGGCTATCCCCCCTTCAATCCATCATGAACACTGCTGACAGACTCATCCACCTTACCAATCGCTCAGTGTCCGCTACTCCTCTCAGTCAAGCCCTCCACTGGCTTCCACTCACCCAACAAATGAAATTCAAAATACTAACAACATCTTACAAAGCCATGCACAGTTTAGCCCCCAGCTACATCACTAGCCTAGTTTTAAAATACCAACCTAATCGCTCTCTTCGTTCCTCTCAAAACCTCCTACTCTCCAGCTCCCTCGTCACCTCCTCCCATGCTCGCCTCCAGGACTTTTCCAGAGCCTCTCCAATCCTATGGAACTCCTTACCCCAATCTGTCCCATTATCGCCTATTCTATTAGCTTTTAGACGATCCCTGAAAACCCTCTTCTTCAAAGAAGCCTATCCTACCCACACCTAACAACTATACTTCCATTTTCTCCATCAGCCCATCCCCCACAGTTATTGCCTTTTGTTTCACTTGACCCTCCCTTCTAGATTGTAAGCTCTAATGAGCAGGGCCCTCTAAATCCTCCTGTATTGAAATGTATTGTAACTGTATTTTCTTCCCTCATATTGTAAAGTGCTGCGGAAACCGTTGGCGCTATATAAATCCTGTATAATAATATTAATAATAATATCACAAACTTGGGGTCTCTTTCCATCTCCAGAGACACGGTGTTTTGATGAAAATAAGTCTTTAGCACCTGCAGCGGGATACAGTAGTTGTAAGTCTGCTAAAGTGTTTTGAGGGAAAAGCCCCTTCCGCAGAGCTTACCTGATCACTTGCATGCTTGCCTTTAACCACTAGCCGACCGCTCATGTTGCTGCTACTGCAGCAGAGCGGCTCGGCTGGGTCCAGCGACGTAGACCTACATCGCTGGATTCCTCCGTCTCTCAGCGGCGCCAGAGGCTCGCTCCCGCTGTATTCAGACACAGCGGGAGTCGGGCCAGGGGAGGAGAGGCGGTGATCACCGCCGCTCTTCCCCGATCGTCGGAGAAAGACTGAGGAAACCCGCCCGCTTGTGTAAACAAAGTGGGCGGATCTCCTCTGTGACAGGCAGGGACAGATCACAGGATTCAGCATAGCTGAACCTGCGATCTGTGTCTGTGTCACACAACCCCCTCCCCCCACAAACATCAGTAAGCATGAGGCACACATTTAACCCCTTAATCACCAAGAGTGTTAACCCTTTCCGTGCCAGTGTCATTATTACAGTAACTGCATATTTATAGCATTGATTACTGTAGTAATGTCACTGGTCCCCCCAAAAGGGTCAAAAATGTCAGTTAGGGGTCCGATCTGTCCTCCGCAATGTCGCAGTCCCGCTGAAAAATCTCAGATCACTAAGATCCATTACTAGTAAAAAAAAAAAAAAAACAATAAAAATGACATAAATCTTTCCCGTAGTTAGTAAACGTGATAACTTTTGCGCAAACCAATCAAAATACGCTTATTGTGATTTTTTTTACCAAAAATATGTAGCAGAAAACAAATTGGCCTAAAATGTTAAAAACATTTTTGGGGGAATGTTATATATCAGAATGTGAAAAATATTGTTTTTTTTTTCAAAATTGTCGCTCTTTTTTTCAAAAATTAAAAATCGCACAGGTGATCAAATACCACCAAAAGAAAGCAAATTATTTTGGGTACAGTGCTGCACGACCGCGCAATTGTCCGTTAAAGTAACGCAGTGCCGAATCGCAAAATATGGCCTGGTCAGGAAGGGGGTAAAATCTTCCGGTCTTAAAGTGGTTAAAAATACGCTCATTGAGAATTTTTTTGTCAAAAACATGTAGCTAAATACATTTTGGCCTAAATATATGACAAAAATGTAATATATTGGATATTGTTTACCTGTCGAAGTAGAAAATGTCAATTTTTTTGCAACATTTTCGCTCTTTTTTTATTAATATCGCAAAAAATGAAAAGCGCAGAGGTGAAATACCACCAAAAGGAAGCTCTGTTTGTGGGTAAAAAGGACGTAAATTTAGTTTGGGTACAGGGTTACATGACCGCACAATTGTCAGTTAAAGTCGCGCAGTGCCAAGTTGAAAAAAGTGGCCTGGACGTTAAGCAGGAAAATCCTCTGGGGTTAAAGTGGTTAAATGTTGTTGCAGTTGACGTTGGAAATCAAGCATTACTTAATAATTTATTTATTTCCATGCATATGGTGGCTAACTGATAAATTAAATATATATATATATATATATATATATATATATATATATTCAAAAGGTTGGTGAGCAGCACAACAGCAATGGTTTTTTGAGGTCGTGTGTAGAGTTGAGCGGACACCTGGATGTCCGTGTTCGGCGGGTTCAGCTGAACTTTAAAAAAAAGTCCGGGTCCGTGTCCCGGACTTTTGCCGAACTTTTCCCGGACACCGAACCCCATTGAAGTCAATGGGGACCCAAACTTTCAGGCACTAAAATGGCTCTAAAACACCAATGGAAAGGGCTAGAGTGCTGCAAATGGCAGCAAAACGTTGTTAAGAGCATGGCAAGTGCTCTGCAAACAAATATGGATAGGGAAATAACTTAAAACAACAAAAAAAAAACAGAAAAATAAAACAATGTTCTTCATCTCTGAAGGACGAGGCCCATATGGAGTAGGAGGGATGTTGAGGTGGTGGTGGATGTGGCGGTCTCATAGGCGTGCGCACAGGGTGTGCCGGATGTGCCTGGGCACACCCTAATCACCTAGGGCACATAGCATTATCGCTCTGTTTGCCAGTGAGGAGATGGGAAAAATCTCCCTCGGACCTGCTCTGCTCTATTTCTCTTTGCCAGCAGGGAGAGTAATGTATCGGGGCCATGTACATGTAGGCAAACACATGCATGTGTATTTAAACTTTGGGGTGCACACCCTAATGCAATAGGCTGCGCACACCTATGGGCGGTGTAGGTGGAAGCGGCGGTGGAGGAGGACCAGGGCCGGATTAAGAGCATCATGGGCTTGGTGCTGAGGATTTTGAAGGGCCTTAAGGGCCGTGCCTTGGCATGCACCCAGAGGAGGAAGGGTGCAGCCATGCATGCCTAATTCAATATGGGATGCTGTCTCTGAAGCCCATAAACACATCCATGCATCGGCAACTGTCCCTCCTTGTCCGGCCTTCGTGCTGTGTGGGGAGGTTCTGAGGGAGCTGCCTGGGGAAGCGAGCATAGAAGCCAGACTTCTGTGTTTACAAGTGACAGAAGAGTGGTAACAGTGAATATGGCCAACCCGGGGCCTATATAAAGGTAGGGGCCTGGAGCTGCAGCTCCAATAGCCCCTACGTTAATCTGGCCCTGAGGAGGACGAGGTAGCCAACACTGCTTCTTTTCACAAATTTTAAATGAGGGTACACCCCAAATGAGTGAGAAAGAGCAAAAATGGAACAATGACTGGGTAAGGTCGGTATCCATCGCTATTCTGCACAAGGTACGGAAAAGTCCCGTGGGATCCATGCCTGGTTCATTTTAATGAACGTGAGCTTGTCCACATTGTCTCTGGACAGGCGGCTGCGCTTGTCTGTGATAACGCCCCCAGCCGTGCTAAATACCCGTTCAGATAATACACTGGCTGCAGGGTACGCCAGCACCTCCAAGGCGTAAAGGGCAAGCTCAGGCCATGTGCCCAACTTGGAGACCCAGAAGTTGAAGGGGGCAGACCCCTCATTCAGTACGTCTAGGCGTGTGCACACATACTGCTCCACCATGTTGGTGAAATGCTGCCTCCTGCTAAGACGTTCCATATGAGCTGCTGGTGCTGCTGTTTGTTGTGGCATGCTGACAAAGCTTTTCCACATTTCGGCCATACTAACCCTGCCTTCTGAGGTGCTGGCAGTGCCCTGGTTGCGTTGGCGACCTCTTCCTCCTCCTCCTCCTCCTCTGCCTTGTGCTTCCACTGTGGCCCCGCTGTCAGGTGGGAATGCCAGCAGCATCGCGTCTACCAGCGTGCGCTTGTACTCGCGCATCTTGCGATCGCGCTCCAGTGAGTGAATTAAGGACGGTACGTTGTCCTTGTAAAGGGGATCCAGCAGCGTGGCCACCCAGTAATCAGCATCAAGTTAGAATGTGGGCAACTCGGCGGTCGTTGTGGAGACACTGCAGCATGTAATCGCTCATGTGTGCCAGGCTGCCCAGAGGCAATGAAAGGCTGTCCTCTGTGGGAGGTGTATCGTCCGTGTCCTCTGTATCCCCCCAGCCACGCACCAGTGATGGCCATGAGCTGGCCTGGGTGCCACCCTGCTGTGAACATGGTTCCATCTCCTCCTCCAGCTCCTCCTCCTCGTCCTCCAGAACTGTACCCCTGCTGGACAATTGTGTCCCTGGCGTTTGTGTGTGCAGGAACCCACCCTCGGAGCCCCTTGCGAATGACTGCCCTTAAAGCCTTGGAGATGTTCTCTTCATCCTCCTCCTCCTCCTCCTCATCCTGTGCCACATCCTCTTCCATCATCGCCCGAATTGTTTTTTCAAGGAGGCATAGAAGTGGGATAGTTAAGCTGAGAACGGCGTCATCGGCACTGGCCATGTTGGTGGAGTACTCATGTAGGAGGAGTATGGAACAGGCAGCACCCTCAAATCTTCAGAAGTATGAGATGAACCCCAAAAACTTGGAAAGGTGGATCTCACACGTACCAACACAGACTATCCCGCAATTTAACTGATCCCCAAAGGTTTTTATTGAATAGCGGAATAGAAAATATGATCAAAAAAAGTGTATGTATCTCACACGTACAGAAGCACACTAGGCCCCAATTACTATTGTTTATACCCCTAAAAGGCTGGATGAGGAGTAGGAGGAGTTTGGAACATGCAGCACCCTCAAATCTTCAGAAGTATGAGATGAACCCCAAAAACTTGGAAAGGTGGATCTCACACATACCAACACAGACTATCCCGCAATTTAACTGATCCCCAAAGGTTTTTATTGAATAGCGGAATAGAAAATATGATCAAAAAAAGTGTATGTATCTCACACGTACAAAACCACACTAGGCCCCAATTACTATTGTTTGTACCCCTAAAAGGCTGGATGAGGAGTAGGAGGAGTATGAAACAGGCAGCACCCTCAAATCTTCAGAAGTATGAGATGAACCCCAAAAACTTGGAAAGGTGGATCTCACACGTACCAACACAGACTATCCCGCAATTTAACTGATCCCCAAAGGTTTTTATTGAATAGCGGAATAGAAAATCTGATCAAAAAAAGTGTATGTATCTCACACGTACAGAAGCACACTAGGCCCCAATTACTATTGTTTGTACCCCTAAAGGTAGGATGAGGAGTAGGAGGAGTTTGACACAGGCAGCACCCTCAAATCTTCAGAAGTATGAGATGAACCCCAAAAACGTGGAAAGGTGGATCTCACACGTACCAACACAGACTATCCCGCAATGTACCTGATCCCCAAAGGTTTTTATTGAATAGCGGAATAGAAAATATGATCAAAAAAAGTGTATGTATCTCACACGTACAAAACCACACTAGGCCCCAATTACTATTGTTTGTACCCCTAAAAGGCTGGATGAGGAGTAGGAGGAGTATGGAACAGGCAGCACCCTCAAATCTTCAGAAGTATGAGATGAACCCCAAAAACGTGGAAAGGTGGATCTCACACGTACCAACACAGACTATGCCGCAATTTAACTGATCCCCAAAGGTTTTTATTGAATAGCGGAATAGAAAATATGATCAAAAAAAGTGTATGTATCTCACACGTACAAAACCACACTAGGCCCCAATTACTATTGTTTGTACCCCTAAAAGGCTGGATGAGGAGTAGGAGGAGTATGGAACAGGCAGCACCCTCAAATCTTCAGAAGTATGAGATGAACCCCAAAAACTTGGAAAGGTGGATCTCACACGTACCAACACAGACTATCCCGCAATTTAACTGATCCCCAAAGGTTTTTATTGAATAGCGGAATAGAAAATATGATCAAAAAAAGTGTATGTATCTCACACGTACAAAACCACACTAGGCCCCAATTACTATTGTTTGTACCCCTAAAAGGCTGGATGAGGAGTAGGAGGAGTATGGAACAGGCAGCACCCTCAAATCTTCAGAAGTATGAGATGAACCCCAAAAACTTGGAAAGGTGGATCTCACACGTACCAACACAGACTATCCCGCAATTTAACTGATCCCCAAAGGTTTTTTATTGAATAGCGGAATAGAAAATATGATCAAAAAAAGTGTATGTATCTCACACGTACAAAACCACACTAGGCCCCAATTACTATTGTTTGTACCCCTAAAAGGCTGGATGAGGAGTAGGAGGAGTATGGAACAGGCAGCCCCCCCTTAAATCTTCAGAAGTATGAGATGAACCCCAAAAACATGGAAAGGTGGATCTCACACGTACCAACACAGACTATCCCGCAATTTAACTGATCCCCAAAGGTTTTTATTGAATAGCGGAATAGAAAATATGATCAAAAAAAGTGTATGTATCTCACACGTACAGAAGCACACTAGGCCCCAATTGCTATTGTTTGTACCCCTAAAAGGCTGGATGAGGATTAGGAGGAGTATGGAACAGGCAGCACCCTCAAATCTTCAGAAGTATGAGATGAACCCCAAAAACTTGGAAAGGTGGATCTCACACGTACCAACACAGACTATCCCGCAATTTAACTGATCCCCAAAGGTTTTTATTGAATAGCGGAATAGAAAATATGATCAAAAAAAGTGTATGTATCTCACACGTACAGAAGCACACTAGGCCCCAATTACTATTGTTTGTACCCCTAAAAGGCTGGATGAGGAGTAGGAGGAGTTTGGAACATGCAGCACCCTCAAATCTTCAGAAGTATGAGATGAACCCCAAAAACCCCAAATATCATTCAGCTCTGCTGCAGGCCACAATTTAATTTTTTTTAACCCAAGGCTGTATATTGAATAGTGGAATAGAAAAAAAGTGTATGATTTTTGAAACCACTCAATAATAGCACATGTGAACTGAACACAGCAGTGTATGATCAGTCAGCACAGCACAGCTGAAGGAAAAATGCTGCACACAGTGACTGATAGAAAAATACTTTTCTCCCTCCTCCTCAGTGGGCAAAAAAGATTGTGTTTACTGCACCCCAAAAAGATTGTGTTCACTGCACCCCAAAAAGATTGTGCTCACTGCACCCCACACACAGCAAAATGGATGTGGACCACTGACACCTGCCTATCTCCTATCCCACCCCACACAGCAATATCGATTGTAGTTTGTAGAACACACTGTCTGACCCTAAAAATCAGCAGACTCTCTCCCTAAAAGGATTGATAAGATCGTAGATCGGGTGACTGCAAACCCCCCCCCCCCCCCACACAGCAATATCGATTGTAGTTTGTAGAACACACTGTCTGACCCTAAAAATCAGCAGACTCTCTCCCTAAAAGGATTGATAAGATCGTAGATCGGGTGACTGCAAACCCCACCCCACACAGCAATATCGATTGTAGTTTGTAGAACACACTGTCTGACCCTAAAAATCAGCAGACTCTCTCCCTAAAAGGATTGATAAGATCGTAGATCGGGTGACTGCAAACCCCACCCCACACAGCAATATCGATTGTAGTTTGTAGAACACACTGTCTGACCCTAAAAATCAGCAGACACTCTCCCTAAAAGGATTGATAAGATCGTAGATCGGGTGACTGAAAACCCCACCCCACACAGCAATATCGATTGTAGTTTGTAGAACACACTGTCTGACCCTAAAAATCAGCAGACTCTCTCCCTAAAAGGATTGATAATATCGTAGATCGGGTGACTGCAAACCCCACCCCACACAGCAATATCGATTGTATTTTGTAGAACACACTGTCTGACCCTAAAAATCAGCAGTAGCCTCGCCCTAAAATGCCTACAACTCGCCCTGCCTAACACACTCCGACCTGTCCCTCAATTCTATGCGGACACAAATGTTTTTTTTTTCCTGTCTGTCCCTAATCAGCAGCCAGCACGTTGATGTGTGCTCTGTCCCTGAACTAAACAAGCAGAATGATGCCGCAGCGGCGCTGCCTCAAACTTATAATGATGGCCAATCACAGCTACTAATACATTTGTAGGCATGGCTGGGATGGCTTAGGCACACCAGTTAAACGCTTGTTGATTGGCTGTTGAAAGCCCGCCATGAAAAGCGCGCCAATGCATGCAAAACCCGGAAATAAAACAACCGAACACAGATTTTTACCCGAATACACAGTAAAGTTTTCGGGTCCGTGTTCGGGTAACAAAAATCCAATTATTCGGTACGAACACGAATAATACAGTCCCTGTTTGCTCAACCCTAGTCGTGTGCAAAGCAATCAAGCCCTCCCACAGGCTATATATATAAGAGAAAAAGTCCACAGGGATTGCTGCACAATTCTTTCTTTATTAATAATAACAAAGAAAGAATTGTGCAGCAATCCCTGTGGACTTTTTCTCATATATATATATATATATATATATACAGTATATCCATCCATACTTTTTCATTTTTTTTCATTATTTAACTCACTTTAGCCCCTTACATCTCTGCTTTCCAAAATGGCAAGCATGCAAATAATCCATTCATGCTACTCATTATTCAAGAAAAGATAACTGACAGCAAGAGTTGAAGCGTCACAATTCATTATTCACAAGCTGAACTATTTCAAACTAATCTTTAGCCCCTCTTGGAAGTATGTCGCCGAAAGGTTTAAATAAGGATTTGGAGATACACACAGTCATTTAAACAATAACCATTATAGTTGGAGATCATCTGTTTAGGTTAGGAGTCAGTCGGGATGATTTGAAGATTCTGTGGGAAAGACGTACGAACTATGTATGGTCTATAGGGGTTTTCCTTGTACAATGTGATTTGGGGTGATTAAGCTTATGTGGTACATGCGCTTTTCAACAAGTTGTGCCAGTCCGGACTGTACTTTAGGGAAGTGCAGCCTACTTTTTTTATAGAAGTAAAGCAAAGTCCAAACAAAGTTGGTCTCGCAGGGGATTTTCTTCATCAAAAAAATCAACCCGAGGGGTGTGGCCGGATGTAGAGCATGGCGGACTTATGATTAGGGAGCTCCCTGCATTCTGACTAATCCTGTACTTCTAAAGTGCTTTTGGGCTCTTTTTTTCCCCCACCACTCCTTTGGGACACCTGCTGGGAAAACATGGGCTGCCTCCGATGCCACCTAAGAATAGCTCCGCCGCTCAGCAGTCCAGCAAGAAGCAGTCAACACCCTCTGCCTTGTGCTCGGACGTCATCTTAGTTGGGAAGCTGCAGGGTTTCCTGGGAGAGATGAAGGCTACGGAACCTGCTGAACACCCCACACATCCTCCTGACCGGACTTCAGGCACAGACACCAAGCTTATCATGCAGGCTATTGAGGGCAGTAAAACTTCTCTCCTGGTTCACATTGATCAATTAGTAGAGGAATGCAACCTAATCTGTAACAACCCAGATAGGATCAAAGGCCGTCTCTCAGAAACAGAGACCCACATACTAGCTACTAAAGACACAACAGCACCGCATGCTGACCTTCTGCAGTCTCTCCAACACACTTTCCAGATGCTGGTAGCCAAATGGGATGACAAAGAGAATCGTTTGCGTCAGAACAACATCCGTGTTTTGGGCCTCCCTGAGGGTGCAGAGGGGGACCGTCATGTAGAATTTGCAAAGACATTCTTCAAAAACCTTCTGCCTCTCACACATATGTGGTTTAGCGGGCACATAGAGTCCCCACTGGAAAGTACATCCTTGACGCTCCTGCGTGACCATTTTTGGTCAGATTCCTCAATTACAGGGACAGGGACTTCTACATGAAGCCCGGAAGCACCCCACCTTGCCATATGATAATATGGCGGTCCATCTGTATCCGGACTTCTCGTGGAATTACAGAAGAAACGCAGGTCCGTCTCTGATGTTCGGCGGAGGCTCTGAGAGCATGGGGTTTCTTTATGGTATGTTGTATCCCAGTCAGCTCCAAGTGGCTCTTAAGGAATCAGTGCGCTTTTTTACATCTCATGAGGAAGCTGATGCCGGGTTACTGACCCTGGGATGAGCCACTTTGGATTACAAAGGTTACCTGTTTTTCTATAAAGGTACTGTTGCTGTTTAAACCTGTTTCACCCTTAGCTCCCATATGCCAAATGATTGCCCACAGCTAAGTACACCACTTCCTAATGTTTTGCTATTCATGGCAGTTTTCCTATTTGAGAGATGGATCTCATGGCCTGATCATACATTACCTGTTCTTTTTTGTTTTTCTTTTTGACATGTTATTTTTCCCCATGGTGATCCAGTCTGGGAGCCCTATACTCCTGATAGCGTGTTAGTTGAAAGGCACGCATATCCTTTTATGTGGTACAGTTCCCTTCAAAACTGAGACGTTCTACGTTCATTGAAACTACATCCCCCCCCCCCTGTTTTTACACTGCTGTCGATGGACTGTTGAGGCCTTGTTGGAAGAAGAGGATCTGTTGGTAACTATTAGGCATCAACTGTACTGCAGAAATTTGGTTATGTTTCGGGAATTAAATTGCCTTAGCCAGGTTGTGCTGGGGTTTCGGGTAGGAACTAGGGTTTTAAATTGTTATGCTAGTTATGCATCTGCTCAGCAGCTATTTCATTATGGTATGAGGTCTTTATATGGTTTGGTGGATACCTCAATGTTAATGACATGATGGTGCCTCCTCTGGCATTATTTGGGCCCGGCGGGGCCTACTGGGTTATTGTCCTATCCCAACCAACCTTAAATACTTGATTGATAATATGGAAATTAAACATATTTCATGGGATATCCATGGCCTCAATTATAAATTCAAAGGATCTTTACTCTTCAAATACCTCATCTTCCATAAAACACATATTTTATTTCTTCAAGAGACACATTTAATGGGTAATAAGACTTTGAGTCTCAGACGACCCTGAGTGCATCAGGCGTTACATGCTACATACTCAACTTATGCCATAAATCCTTGCCTGGTACAGTGGAGAGAGTTATCACAGATCCAGTGGGTAGATTCATTATCTTACTGTTAGACATATGTGCCACCCTATGGGCTTTTGTGAATGTATACTTACCTCCTACCTTTGACCACACCATTCTGTATGTAATATGTGAAAAACGTGCTCCTTTACAGGCTGCCAAACTTGTTATAGGGGACAATTTTAATACCTGCTTTGTTGGCATTGGCTGTTGGCATGGACCTTACTGAGACCTGGCAATGGAAGCATTTTCTCATCTCTCGGCCACTCATAGTTCAGGATCCCGCATGGAATTTTTGTTTTGTGATGCTCCGGATGTTACAGCGGTGCAATATCTCTCAGCTGGCTTATCCGACCACGCTCCTCTAGAGCTAAATTTGTGCATCCCTACTGGGAGGCAGCTGGGCTGCTGGCGACTAGCACCAGGTTGGATCCTTGACACCACGTGGAGGAGACTGTTTCTCCCAAAGGTAACCAATACTGGGAGAATAATGAAGTTTCTGCCCCTTCTTCAATGTTCTGGGAAGCATTTAAAGCTACCATTAGAAGGGAATACATTTCAGCTATTAAGGCAGCCAAGAGGGATCTTTCTTCCCTTACTAGGTCTTTGGAGCAACAGGAGGCCGAGGTAGCAGATGTATTTTCCTCCCCTGCATCGTTTTCCCTACTTGCTCAGGCCAGGTGTAATTTATCTCTTCATTGCACTACTTTAACTCAGTCTGATGCCAAAATTATGGCTGGTAAAATTTTTGAATCTGGGGATAAAAATGGGAGGCTATTGGCCAACCTGGTGGCGGAACCACATCTGCAAACTGTTATCCCTTCTATCTTGCCTACTAGGGAGGCTTACCAACCCGAAAAGATATTTTGACAGCGTTTCACTGTTATTACAGGGCACTATATAGTTGGACTATTTACCCCTCCGAAACCATCCTAATGGAAGAATTTCAGATGTTATCTCTACTGTCCCTAGCTTTAGAAGATGTGGAAAGCTTAGAAGCACCAATCTCCTGTTCCCTCTCCTTCCCTTCTTCCCATCTGTCTTTATTTCCTTGGCTGGCTCCAGTGGAAGCTATCCATCTCCCCTTCTTTTTTCTTTCTTCCTTTTTCTATGGAGGCTTCTCTCACTGTTTTCTTCTAATATTTGTTATGGTGTAGATGTTTTAGTATTTAGTAGCCTTGGGTCTCCGTTATGTCTGGCCGGCTGGACGATTCCCCTATGGGGGTTCTGCCGGATAGCTGTGATGGACATAATATCTTGAGGTTTTTTCCTTTGTTTGGCCAAGTGGCATATTCCCCACATTGATAGCAATGACCCTCTCGTGGATATCCATGTTTATCATTCTACATCCAGGTTGTAATGTAAGACGATTGTGCCTCTTTTTTGTTTCTACTGTCTGGAACTTTGTTTGGTTCCTACCTTTGCTCTGTGTGTTTTTGTATTGTTATACATTTGCTAAATAAAGATTATTTAAAAAAAGAAGCACCAATCTCAGTGCTCGAAATTTAGGCAGCTATTGGATCCCTTAACAATAATACGACTCTGGGGCCCGATGGTCTCCCAGGGGAATTTTTTAAAATGTATGCTTCCACAATAGCCCCTAAGTTGCAAGCACTTTACTCCACATGAACACATAAACAAATGGGGGGTTGGTTCCTGTAGAGGCCTCTTAGTGAATGTCAAGAAAAAGAGCCACTCAGTTAGGGACGTGTCTCATTAAGCGCCTATTGATCCAAATAAGCATAAATGAAAAAAAGTGTCTGTGAATGTGATGAAAACAAGATTGCTTCCAACACTTTCCACAGAACCAGAAAGATCAAATATAGGCAACAAAAATGCACTGTGATGACTGAGTACTGGTGAAAAAATATATAAACAATTTATTGAAGCACTTATGCCTGGTGAATGGACAATGAACATACATAGACACAATACATGATAAAATCATAAAAACATGTACATTCAGTGGATGGCATCACCACCGGACCACAATTTAGGAAATTGATGATGATGAATGGGGGTTACAGAAAGTTGGATCAGAGATATTGGGCCCAATCCGTATAACTAAGTATGCACTGCCTGCAGGGTTCTTGTATGCAACCGCGTATAGTTCAAGGTAGCAGGATGGTGATATTGCGTAATGGGTATAGAAACAACCTGTAGGAAGTGGTTAGAGCAGATGAAACAAGAGATCCACCAGGGTCGATTCCAATCCTAATAGAGGAATAGGGATGGTGTTTCAAATGCTGCTATGCAGGGGATTATGCTGGCTGGACTGTGTGGGCTACAAAAAAAAGCGGCTCGTGCAGGCTTTCGACGGCGTAGTCCCATTCAACGCTTGCTCAAGCCTCGTCTTCAGACAGTGACGGACGGGTCCGTGGCGGCCGGCCTCGCGTCACATCCGGTAGTGGCGAGCAGCGTAGCCGAGAGAGCCGCAGCCAAGCAGAAGCTATGGGGGTCACCTACACACTTCGGGGAGGTTGGTCATTGGTGATGAAATCCACTGGTAAAGGCTGACGCGTTTCACCGACTTACGTCGGTTTCATCGGAGCTGGTTAGAGGGGAGTAATGGATTCCCTTTTATAGTGGATAATAATTAATTAATCAAACTCAGGTGAATTAAGTCAGACCATCATCATTTAAGGTGTATTAACATCATTTGGCCACCAGATGTCAGTGTGCAACTTATACGTTCAAAGGGAAGCCATAGAACTCCACAGAATATTACTTGTACAAGAAACATCCCAATGGCAGCCATTACCGGACCAAATTAACTCAATACACTGCTCATTGAAAAAGAATTATAGACAAGAGCCATCTGATATGGTCAAGCATAGCTGCACATGTGGATGTTGAATTATAAAAAATTAAAAGATTAGAGGTCTCTTGAGGTCCCATGTATCAGTGATGGTACAAAGGTGCTAATGAAAAATAAAATAAAATGTGCATATAGAATCAAACATGGAGGTTAGAAAACCATAAGGTACACAGTGCTGACAGAAAAAGCACAATAGATGGTAAAAAATGCTGCACTATATAATGCTTCCTTGTATGCCCCTGAATACCGCTAATAACATATCTTTGGGAAACAACTAAGTATGCTATTACCCAAGGCCCTATAATAAACCGAAGCTTGTTCTCGCCAGTTGATAGTGGCAAGGGTAACCAAAAGTGCCATAGAAAGAGGACCAGGATTCTGGAAGCTGTGGAAGTGGGAGCTACCCCATAACAATTACATACATAGGCAGGCATATAAGTAATATAGATATATTGGCCAAAAATATATCAATAAGAGCAGGCAGGTGGAAATAATTCATAGAACAGCAGATCAGCTAGAATGGTCAGAAAGGAGGGGGAGAGAAAAAGAATGGACATGGCTGATATAACACTTTATGGGGTCAAAAATGGCCTCAAGCTGAACTCAACATTCAGCCCCACAGGGGCCAAAGACCCCATTTTATATATCCATAGCTTCTCCTTCTGGAGTAACACAGTGTCAAAGTCTCCACGTCTAGCGGGGAGCTTGAGTGCATATATGCCACAGAACAGTAATCCATCCGGGTTGGCACTGTGGTACTCCAGAAAATGCAGTGGTATCGTTTTGTTATCGATCTTATTCCTAATGTCAGCCAGGTGTTCCAGAATCCTGGTCCTCAACTGGCGCTTCGTCTTCCCTATATAGGATTTGTTGCAGGGGCATATGAGTTGATAGATCACTCTTTCAGTTTGACAGTTAATAAAACTGTTAATAGTGAACTCCTGACTCATATCACAGCTAAAAAAGGTTTTAGAGTTTATCGCTTGCTTGCATATCGAGCATTTTCCACATGCAAACATCCCTTTGACTGGGGGTAAAGAGGTTAGCCAAGTTCACGGTGCTTTGGTTCCTACAAACTAAGAATGGACTAGGGTATCTTTGAGGTTTTTGGCACGTTTGGTCGTGATCAAGGGTCGTGGTCCCACTATTTTCTCAATTAGAGGTGATATAGTAAGGACCTGCCAATGTTTAGTAATTACCTCACGAACCTGGTCCCACTGTGAGCCGTATCGTGTGATAATCCTAGGATGGGTTTGCTGAGCTGACCCAGACAGAGGTAAAGAGTCATCCTTTTTGAGGAGTAATTCCGACCTCGGTCTTGGTCCTACTCTTTTGCGGGCCCGTCTGATGGTATTATGGGAGTAGCCTCGTTCTTTAAAGCGTCTATGAAGATCTCTGGCTTCGGTTTGATAGTCAGCCTCATCTGTACAATTCCGCTTGAGGCGGAGAAACTGACCCATGGGGATCCCGTTAATCAAAGATCGTGGATGGTGACTTTCCGCAAAAAGCAACGTGTTGGCCGACGTTGCCTTGCGGAACGTGGACGTTTTTATGGTAGAGCCCACACGGGAGATCAAGAGATCCAAAAAAGGTAAATGGTTGGCCGTCGCTGTATAGGTCAATGTTGATGTTGATGTTTCTATTATTGCAGTTCAATGCCCCAACAAATGCCTCCAGTTCCAACAAGGTCCCTCCCCAGAGGAGCAGTACATCGTCGATGTACCTCAGCCATAAGAGAGAATGGCCGAGGTACATCGGGGATGGCTATACTTCCTGCTCCTCCCAGAGGCCCAAATGGAGGCATGCGTATGCCGGAGCCCACGGTGCTCCCATAGAGGTGCCCCTGGTCTGTTGGAAATAGGAGGAGAGGAACTGAAAGCAGTTGTTGTCGAGCATGAACTGCAATAATTCGACCACGAACTCATTATGAGCTCCCAAACTGGGGAATTTACGTTGCAGGAAGTGATGTACTGCCTGTAAACCCCATTCATGGGGTATTGACGTGTACAGGCTTTCGACATCGATGCCTACCAAGATGGCCTCAGGGGGAACTATGATGTCGACTATTTTACTCAGTACATCTCTAGTGTCCTGCACGTAGGAAGGGAGTTCAAACACCATCTCCTTGATCAAGGCGTCCACAAATTTGCCAACCTTCTCCAAAGGTCCACCAATGGCCGAAACAATCGGTCTTCCTGGTAGATGAGTTACCGATTTGTGCAATTTAGGGATTGTATAGAAAGTTGGCACATTGTAGCACTTGACAAGGAGATGGTCGGCCTCTTTTTTGGATATCAGGTTGACTTCCTTCGCCAGAGCAATTTTATGGTTAAGTGCAGCGACAAGGGAGGGAAAGGGGTTATGTTTAAGTTTGGTTTCACGTCATTTAGTTGACGCAGTACTTTCGTATAATTCTTCATCTAATAAGACAACATTACCGCCCTTGTCGCTGCACTTAATAACCAAATTAGGTGCTGTCTCTAGTTCTCTGAGTGCCTGTCTTTCCAATTTAGAGAGATTGTCTGGTCTCTTTTTATCCCACCTGTTAATTTTCCTCAAATCATTTTGTACTAGATCTAGGAAAATTTTAATATTTTTGTATTTAGTGAATGGGGGCATCTTAGTAGATCTGATGCGGATGTTAGCATCACGTCTAATCGCATGGGAATCATCTGATTCCTCATCTGATGTATTATTCTCCAATAGGAGGGATGTAAGTGCCTCCAATACCTCACTGTCCTGTTCAGTGAGTGGTATGTCCTGATTGGACTCAGTATTGTAAACCAGATGCCACATTTGAAAGATAACCCTTCTCAGGAACAAGTTAATGTCCTTGAAGACTTCGAATTCACACATGGTAGAGGTGGGGGAGAAAGAGAGGCCCTTACTCAATAGATCAATATGACGTTTTTGTAAATTAAATTCTGAAAGATTGACCACCTTAAGATCTGTACTTAGCTGATTTACCTCTGTTGTTTCTGGCTGGAACGCGTGGCTCTGGGCTGGGCTGTTTTCTGTTGTATTTGTTTGTTTTTTACTTTTTGGTTGACCCTCTCTCTGTGTGCAGATTTTAGATTGTCTAGTTGTTGTGCTGAACCTCCGCTGTCCTCCTCCTCTGTCCCTGGCACCAAAAAAGAGACTGATTTATCTTCAGTATCACTACCCGAGGAATTTCCCCTGAATTTGCTAGGGTGTCTCCTCTGTCTTTGATTACCGTGGGATCTACTCCTGCTCCTGCTCCTCACCAATGTGGGATCAAATAGATCCTCACGTTCGCAGTCTACCAGGTTCTGCCTGAATTTATTTTGTTTTGTAGTTTTTAGATTTTTTTATGTTCGTGCAACCTCTTTCTTGAGGCTCTCATTGAGTTTTATAAATTCTTCCTTCTCTTGGAAGGATTCTAGGGCTGATGAGCTCTTGATTATTTCTGCCTGTAACTCCTGCAATTGGAGCTTTTCCTCATCAATAATGAGCTTCATTATATGGACACCACGGGCAATACAGTCCTCCTTCCATAGTGCTAAGAATCTAGGAGTATGGAGATGCTGGGCCGGAATCACCCTTTCCCTCAGACCCCGTGGGATAATATTGTTGGTCACATGTGATTGCACTTCCTATTTAGTGATTTAATCACCAGTTTTTTATGTTGCTTAAATAATTCTACCAAGGGTTCTGAATTGGAAATGGATGATTCCTGCTGGGTATTGAAGGCTACCTCAATCTCCTGCTCGATCTGGGAGTCGATGCAATAAGCCATCTAATATATATTGCTAACAACGTACAGCACTGGTACCTATGGACAAAATCAACCGTTTGTATGCACAGAAAAAATAAATAAATAAACAAAAGTACAAAAAGAAGACTTTCAAAAGACCCCTAATGTATTGTGACCACAATGTTCCAGTCAAAACACCAGGAAAAAAGTACTCAAAGAAATTGAATTGGAAATATCAAAAATATTTTATAGGATCGGGCCAAGGAACCGGAAAAGATCAAAAGATGATCTAACCAACATGAACACATAAACAAAGGGGGGTTGGTTCCTGTAGAGGCCTCTTAGTGAATGTCAAGAAAAAGAGCCACTCAGTTAGGGACGTGTCTCATTAAGCGCCTATTGATCCAAATAAGCATAAATGAAAAAAGTGTCTGTGAATGTGATGAAAACAAGATTGCTTCCAACACTTTCCACAGAACCAGAAAGATCAAATATAGGCAACAAAAATGCACTGTGATGACTGAGTACTGGTGAAAAAATATATAAACAATTTATTGAAGCACTTATGCCTGGTGAATGGACAATGAACATACATAGACACAATACATGATAAAATCACATGTCCAGACATAAGCGCACTACCCCAAACTATGTATCAAGCACATATTGTGTTGATACCAAAGCCAGGGAAGGACCTACAACATTACTCTTCTTTTAAACAAATTTACCTACTAAACTATGACCTTAAAATACCCACCAAGGTTTTAGCCACCAGGTTGCTCAAGGTGCTCCCCACCCTCATTGACATTGATCAAACTGGATTTATTCCAGGCAAGTCCACAGACATCAGCTTACAAAGGGTTTTTACCCATCTCCAAATTCCCCCAGGTGATAAGGCAACCAGAATACTTGTGGCTTTAGATATAGAAAAAGCCTTAGACACAGTCAACTGGACTGATATGGCCAAGGTCCTGGAGATTTTCGGATGTGGACCTAAATTCCGGGGGTGGATTGATATTTTATACTAGTCCTCCACTGCACAAATCAAATTGAGTGGTGATCTCTCCCCTGAATTTGCCGTGGAGAGAGGCACAAGCCAGGGTTGTCCTCTGTCACCGGCCCTATTCTCCTTGGCAATGGAACCTTTGGCCTTTGCTTTAAGACAGCCGGACAGAGTTGGGGGAATATCGGTGGGTTCAATAATGGAAAAACTGGCACTATTCTCATCCTACATGAGCCTGGGCCCTCCCATCATGCCGCGCTGCAAATTCTAGATAAGTATGCTAATCTATCAGGCCTAAGAGTAAACTGGGGGAAATCTTAAATTTTACCCATAGATGAGGAGGCGCAAGCAGTAGCTGACTCCACTTTGCCTCTTATATGGACAACATACTTTAGATACTTAGTAGTTAATATTACATCCAATGTTATGGATTTTGCTCATCTGAAATTATACCTCCTGTTAAATACTACCAAGCAGAGAATAAAGGCATGGGACAATCTCCCGATTTCTCTCATTGGAAGATTTAATTTGTTCAAACTGAAAATCCTCCCGGTTTTTCTGTATGTTCTGAGACACTCCCTGGTGTGGATTCCTAAAAATTCTTTAAACAGTTTGATTCCTTGCTCTCCTTCCTGTGAAAATCCACTCCTCCCCGGTTTAACAAGAAACATTATGTAGGACCCAGGGGGGACTAGGCCGTCCTGATTTGTACTCTTACACACGTCCGAAATTGGGCTATTTCAGATGACACTGATTCACCTGTCATTCTTGAAGCTTCTTACCTGGGCTCCTATGAGTCTTTGCGCCTCCTCCCCTACCGAGGACAGCAGATATCGCACCCAATAACACTCTCAATGTGGGCAGTGCTCAGGACATGGCAGTTGAAAGTGCCTAAGCGCATTGTTGACACTCACCTTTGGTCTCCCAACACTCCCTTGTGGTTCAATCCAACCCTCTCCAAATTTCAGTCTATTCCAGATCCAACTGTCTGGGCTTCCAGGGGCATCAAGACGCTTGGCCAGATATGTCCTTATGGTAAACTGTTACCTTTGGAAATTTGAAAGCACGCTTTAATCCCTAATTCTTTATTCTTCAGGTACCTGCAGTGACCTGTACATCTCAGACATTGAAAAAGTGCTACAGGATGACATGTTAACCAAAGGTCTTCAGAATTATATAAGGCTCTCATGCTTCATGTTCGGTTCATGTTGGCATGGAGACTCTATGGGCTAGATGTCAGGCGGATGCTCCAGATATTGACAATGAAGCTTAGGAAGATTTATGTGATTATCCCTTCTCTCAATTGGTTGCCAGTAGAGACAAACTGATTCAATTCAAGTTGGTACACAGAATATATATGACATCTACTAGGTTAAGTAAAATGTTTCTGGGTCTTTTCTCTCAGTGCTGGAGGGAAAGTGCACACTCTCAGGTTTAATTTGAGGGTATCCAAATCAGAGGAAGGGTTTAGGAATTACAGCTCTTAGGACTAGCCATCCTCCTTTTTCAAGGAACCAAAAGTAACTGGACAGTTGATTCAAAAGCTGTTTCATGGCCAGGTACGGGCTACTCCTTCATTCTTTCTTCATCAATTAGGCAGTTAAAATGTCTGGAGTTTGTGTGGTCTTTGCTATTGGAATTTATTGCTGTGAACCTACATCATGCATTCAAAGGAGCTGTCCATGCAAGTGAAACAGGACATTTTAAGGTTTAAAAAAAACAAAATCCCTCAGAGAGATAGTAGCAACATTAGAAGTGGTCAAATCAACAGTTTGGTACATTCTAAGGAACGAAGAACGCACTGGTGAGCTCAGCAACATAAAATGGCCTGGACATCCACAGAAGAGAACAGTGGTGGATGATCACAGGATCCTCTCTATGGTAAAGAAAAAACCCATTCACAACATCCAGACAAGTGAAGGACACTCTCCAGAAGGTGGGCGTATCATTGTCAAAGTCTACAATCAAGAGAAGACTTCATGAGAGCAAATACAGAGGGTTCACCGCAAGGTGCAACCCATTCATAAGCCTAAAAAAATAGAAAAGCCAGATTAGACTTTTCCCAAAAACATCTGAAAAAGCCAGACCAGTTCTAGAAAAGCATTCTTTGGAGGGATGAAACTGAGAATAATCTGTACCAGAATGACAGGAAGAAAAAAGTGTGGAGAAGGCTTGGAACAGCTCATGATCCAAAGCACACAACGTCATCTGTAAAAAATGGTGGAAGCATTGTGATGGCATTGGCATGTATGGCTTCCAGTGGCACTGGGTCATTGGTATTTATTGATGATGTGAAAACAGAAGCAGCCAGATTAATTCTGCAGTGTTAGAGATATACTGTCAGCCCAGATTCAGCGAAAGGCAGGAAAGTTGATTGGATGGCGCTTCACAGTACAGATGGACAATGATCCAAAACACACTGCAAAAGCAACCCAGTAGCTTTTGAAGGAAAATAAGTGGAATATTCTGCAATGGCTGAGTCAATCACCTGTTCTCAACCCAATTGAGCATACATTTCACTTGCTGAAGGCAAAACTAAAGGCAGAAAGACCCACAAAGAACAACTGAAGACAGCTGCAGTTAGAGCCTGGCAAAGCTTTAAAAAGAAGGAAACCCAGTCTTTGGTAATGTCCATGTGTTCCAGACTTCAGGCAGTCTTTACCAGTAAAGGATTGTCAACAAAATATTCAAAATGAACATTTTATTTATGAATATATTAATTTGTCCAATTACAATTGTGCCCCTGAAAATGTGTATAAAAATGGTTGCAGTTCCTAAAATGTGTACTTGATATTTATGATCATCCCCTTCAATTAAAGCTGAAAGTCTGCACTTCAATTCATTTGGATTGTTTCATTTTAATTTTTTTCTGGTGGCATACAGAGCTAAAAGTGTGAAAAGTGTGCCTGTGTCCAAATACTGTATATATGGACCTAACTGCATATATATATATATATATATATATATATATATATATATATATATATATATATATATATATATATATATATATAAAGTAAGTGTATATTTACCTGTAAAAGCCTCTTTTGAGTAGATATCCAAGAGCTCTGAGTTTGCTGCTGGGTCCCACCATCTTTAAAGTGATGTCAGCTGAACCAGCAAAATTAGAACTGTCGCTTAATTGACACTCTATAGAAGATAAATTGGACCAGCACAGATAAATATTAGACACTCCCAAAAAAGGAGAGGGCTATGACATGCAAAGAGGGAGGGGCTTTGCTCGGGAACTGACTCTTCTTGCACATTGCAAGGCAATAAAAGTTGTTTCTTGAAAAAGAAAAACTCTGCAAGTAAGCATTTAAAATACTTGACTTTTCTGTGCTTTTATTTGCATTTTTAAAATTGGTGACAATGATTTTTTGAGAGATCAGTAACAAGATTTCTGTGAATCATGGAGAGGGCAGAAGAGAGCAGGCGAGCGGCACAGCTTTTCTTAGTTAACTCTCACAATGCTGGAAGAAAGCCGGTTGGAGCGGTAGCTGTAAGGAGGTTTTTTTTTTTAGCAGAAGCAGCCTCCTGCAAGTAATGGAATACACACTATTACACATAACTAATGTGTTTGGTGCCTAATCTCACTGAAAAAAAACACTCAATAAACTTCAGCTTTACGTTTGTTTAAATATCCACATGAATTTTGTGCACACCTATGAAAATAATTGAAATAAATATATATAAAGTATGATATGCGCCAAGGTAAAATGGAATATAGTACAATATTTTCTTTATCACTTCAACTACTACAGTTTAAAGCTATCCACTTTAAATGATCAGTGCGACCTGCAATTTAATAGATTTAAAAAACATTCAGATGCATAAAAGTTAGTGGAGAGGTTTAAAGAGAGAGCTAAACTGGATTTAAAGATTATCCTTCTTTAGCAGTTTGTATCTTTTGTATACTTTACAGTGCTTTCTCCCTGCAGACATGGTTTTATTGTCTCTTCTCTTTAGCTTGATTTGCACACTGAAAGGTTCCTGGTTTAGGAACTAGATAATGATATAAAATACCTATTTATATTCAGCGCGGCCCACACGCTCCCATTTCTGTGATTATAAAACACCTGCATTTAATATACATGGGATAATAGGAGGTATAGCAGGCAGTGCGAAGAAGTAATCAGGTAAAATATTACAATATTATGGCAGATCACAAGCTGGTAATGACTTGCCATTAAAAAAGAAGAAGGCTGACAAATACTGTGACCTAAATCAATCATGCATGTAGCATTCCCATAATACATTCTGAGCTACTTATACCCACAGACTGATAGCTTTTCAGGTGTATTCCAAGCATGCAGCTACTGTAAATGCATTTTTAACATCTACACTTACACTTTTTTGTTACATTTATTAAAAATAAAGCATGATTTTTTTTACTTCCTCCTGGGTCTTAAAATCACTATATACCTCTAATGTTTAGCAAAATATATGCAAAGACACAGGGTAATCATTATGGATCGAGGTAAATAGTATGTTTATTTAGTAGGGTAGCTGGGTAAAAGGGTAAGGGCTTGGGATCGTGTGGAATCAAAAAGTAGGCTTGGGAAAAGGTGGCTGTGTAAATTTAAAATGGTTTAAACCAAAAACAAAGTTATAATTCAGCTTACTAATTCCTATATGTGGTGATTGCATTTGTTTTCTTTTTTTAGTTTTTTTTTCCTTTATTTTCACCTGGTGATTCGGACACTAAGGCCGGTATTTTCCAACTTCCTTTAACAGACCAAGCTGTCCAGCAAAAGTGGTAGTTAGAAGGTTGAGACAAACCATTTAACATTGATAGAAGTGCTTACAGTGGTGCACTTCTATTTGTGTATGTATAACTTTTATCCCAAAAGAATAAAGTGGGTATATGAGGGGTTTTGGGACTTTAAATAAGGCCCATGACATACTATAGCCATACACCTCTATCCCTGAATCTGAAAAAGGATAAAGGTAATCCGTATCATAAAATATATATCTTAAAATCATTAAAGTGGTTGTTAACCCACTATTGTATAAGCATGCCATCCCCTCTGTTATATAACGCTATGTATCCCTGTGCCTGTGCTGTATAAAAAAAAAATGCAGATTATACCTATATTAGAGCATCTCCCAGCATTCATGTGACTCCTCGGCCCTGGCTGACAGCTATAGCTGGGTGGGCCGAGCACTGATGCTGACGTTAGCTGGGGTGGAGAGAGGAGCATGATCCGAGGAGTCAAGTGAGCACCAGGATATAAGGTATAATCGGCATCTTTTTAATATATCACAGGCACAGGGACACATAGCATTATATAACAGAGGGGATGACATGCTTATACTATAGATATGAAAGCAGTAGGAGGGGAGGATCATGGAGAGTGAATGGAGCTGACAGGCAGGGAGAGGGGAGGAGGACAGAGGAGGACACAGGAGAGTGGAGAGGAGAGCTGCAGATGACGGAGGCACATAAACTGACCACGGTGTTAGGGATCAACAGCCATGATAAATAGTGGTTAGTTTACAGGAGGGCAGAACCAGGCAGGATAGGCCAGGTACTTCAGGTGATACAGAGGCAAAATTACACAGCACAAGCACTGTGCTGTATAACATGCTTTAAGGGAACAGGACCCATTTTTCTTCAGGAGCAGATGCAAGGTGCTTATCTGCAAAAAACATATAGATACCAATGGAGTTTGATAGTTAACTCAAAAAAGAAAAAGGGAGAAGAAAAAGTATCCATCCCCGAGTTACTTACAAGTCAGGTCCAAATTCAGCATGCAGTGTTGCAAATTGAGGGCTGCCAGGGATGTGTCTTCTCCGGGAGCTGTGGCAGTGGACCGTGGAAACCCAAGGCACACACGTGCACACCCCCAGAGGGATATGGATCTCCGTGTCATAGTAGTAATAAATGCAGGTGACAGCTCCAGTATCTGTAAAGAATATTAAATTAAATTAAATATAGTGGGTGGCGCTCTGTGCTTAAATAACGAAACCTATCTATAATAATAAAATCCAAGTGTCTCTGCGTCCAGTGTCCCTGTGTCCGTGGGATTGCGCTACTGCGCATGTGCCCCACGGACAGCTGTTGGGACGCAGAGAGACTTCGGGCGGCCGGCCGGTGCTGGGTGTGTGTGTACAGGAGCGGATCCCCGCCCACCTTTCAGCATCCTCCTCAGGATTGACTGGTATTCCGATCTGTGGAGACTGCCACCCCCAGGAGTGCGGAGACTGCGGCCAGCCCGCGGCCTTCAGGAGAGCCCGGGGATCGGGCCTGCACGGGGTGCCCAGGATGACGGACACCCTACGGCGGGTGAAGGTCTACACCCTGAACAAGGACCGGCAGTGGGATGACCGGGGCACCGGACACGTCTCCTCCGGATATGTGGACCACCTGAAGGGCATGTCTCTGCTGGTGAGGGCCGAGAGCGACGGTGAGTGACCGGAGGAGCTATACCGGCACCACACTGAGGGGGACGCTACAGGGAGACTACACCGAGGATCAGCCACAGAGAGAATGGGGATCACCCTAAGAGAGCAGAGAGGGATCACCCAGAGAGAGAGTAGGGATCATCTAAAAGAGCAGAGAGACAGAGTTAAGAGGGATCACGCAGAGAGGGATCACCCAGAGAGAGAGAGAGAGATCGGGTGTAGTCTGCTGATAGTTTTTATATCCGATGAGCCTGCTGTCCCTCCCTCTTCTCCCGTTACCTGTCGCCTGGTGTACTGCCGAAAACTCCAACCTGCGAAATCTCCAACCACGTTATTTCCGGTGAGTGTACACTGGGAATAAATGGAGATTTCGAGCACTTGGTGTTTTCACACAACACCAGCAGCCTATACACCTAAATACATGGTATAAACAGTGCAGATTCTTACTCCGCCCGCTAGTTGTCGCCGCCTTGGAGGCGGCCATGTTTTTGGTTACTAGCGGGCGGTGTAAGAATCTGCACTAATTATACCATGTACTCGGGTGCATAGGCTGCCGGTGTTGTGTGAAAACACCAAGTGCTCGAAATCTCCAATTATTCCCAGTGTACACTCACTGGAAATAACGTGGTTGAAGATTTCGGCAAGTTGGAGTTTTCGGCAGGACACCGGGCCGACACACCCGACATCCGTCTACAATCTGGGGGAGGAGCCAGGCTCTGCACTGCCCCCTACCGGGCATGTTGAACACAGCACTTCCGGGAATATCGCCGACATATACCACCACTCCTCCGCACCATACATGATATCACCGACATATACCATGATCCCGCCACACTATACATGATATCACTGACATATACTGCCACATTGTATCATTATATACCTCCACAATTATCATTATATTACCGACGTATATCACTTCCTCATTTTATCTCCAACATATACCGTCACCCCTGATAATATTATCAGTATACATCTCCACCGAGTGTGCAGATACCATATAAACATTGGGGGAGGGGAGATACCTCCACCCATAATGGCAATGACCTCCCTCCCCATAGCAGGGTATGGTGGGGGGGGGGGGGGCTGAGGTGGATGTGTGGGAATAAATATGTGCCCCATCCCCCATAGATTGGACTTGGCATGTGCAAATGTGATTTTATTGTCACCTTATCATCCTCCATTACCATCATCCTTCACCACCATCCTCTATTATCATCCTTCACCATCATCTACTATAATAAAGTACAAGTGTCTCTGCGTCTAGTCCCTGTGTCTGTGGGATTGCGCTACTGCGCATGTGCCCCACAGACAGCCGTTGGGACTTGGAGCACAGAGACTTCAGGCGGCCGGGCACTCTTCTTCAGCACAACCTCCTCTAGCAAGCAGTCGGCAGCCAACCAAAACGCGGCGTACTCCCCTCTCCAAAACAATTAAAACGCCACTGACAACACTTACGCACCAATAACGGCCCGACGCTACGGAAAGCCGGCCAATCAAAAAAGCGCCTGACAAAAACATGGCCGCCTCGGCTTCAAGGCTGTGCGAGACTGGGAAAAGGGCTGGTGAGCATGTGCAGAAGTCTCAGCTTACTTCCCTGCTCGTCACTCCGGGATTGATCTCGGCTTGAGGAACAAGAGAAGAAGGGAAGGAAACAGGAAGTGCGCGGAGCTGTGGGGGAAGCCTGGTAACGGTAATAGAAGGGGCCCCAGAGGGGAGAGATATGATGGTGCCAGGAGCCTGGAGGTGTGAGGAGCGCCTGGCAGCATGGCTGTGCTCTGCCCGTCATTGTGTGTGTCTGCTCTTTGTCTCATGTCTCCGCACAGGAGCCTGCCATCACACACAATGACATCACGTGGGGAGGGGAATTATTATCATTATCTATACATATAAAGTACAAGTGTCTCTGCGTCCAGTCCCTGTGTCCGTGGAATTGCGCTACTGCGCATGTGCCCCACGGACAGTCGTTGGGACTTGGAGCGCAGAGACTTCAGGCGGCCGGGCGAAACTGTTGAAGCAGCGGGTGTGCGCGGGCATGTGGCGGGTGCGCGCTCGCGTGGAGTTACTGCTAAGCGGCAGCGGGCATTACAAGTGGCAGCCGAGCGAGCGATGTCACGCTTGGTCATCTCTGCGCGTGTCCCCAATGCTGCTAGGGCAACAGGGATGCTATGCGCAGAGCTGGCTACGTCATGCGGCTCTCGCGTTGTTAGAAAAAAAACGAGATAAGCGAGAGCCGCTCAGTCAGCTCTGCGCATGTCCCCGACGTTGCTAGGGCAACAGGGATGCAGAGCTGACAGAGGCTCTCGCTTAACTGGAACAAGTCTGTTTTTACAAATGTTTGACCACATACAGTATGTTCTAGCGCCCGTTAATTTAACGGGCTTAATGTCTAGTGACTAATATTAGGATGAAAAGAGATGGAGAGCCTGTGGGGAAAATAAGTTGAATTAAACCACAACCCAAGTGTGAAATAAATACAAGCATTGCATTGAACCCACCATAAAATATCTCCAGAAGGGGACTGGTAGAGGATAGACACAATACTAAGGGAACCTACAAAAAAGAAGAGAATCCCCCAAACTGATTACCTAGTGATCCCACATGTTAGCAACATAATCCAGGTGTGGTGTTCAATGTCCTCAGGACAGAAAGAAAAAAGAGACTGTCTAATCAAACTGGGGGTGACATATATACTAAAGGCCCCACCCTGGGTCCCTCCCATGGTCATGCTAGCATGGCTGATGAGGGAAGGCATCATTGCCTGAGCGACAGCAGCCACTCAGCAGCAATTAGCATCAATAAGTCTCCCTCATAGAACAGTCGCTTATGTAATAAAGAGGCATCCGGCGCGAGGCGTGGCGCATCATATGGGTGCCCTGCCCAATCTCCCAAGTCCCAAAGTGTGTTTCGGCCAGTAAGGCTGGTATTTTCCAACTTTCTACAACAGCCCAAGCTGTCCAGCAAAAGTGGCAATTAGAAGGTTGAGACAAGCCATTTAACACTGACAGGAGTGTTTACAGTGGTTTGCTTCCATTTATGTATGTAAAACCTTTATCCCAAAAGGATAAACAACTGTTGCTATACTTAAAAAGTCCATATAAATCTGCTAGTGCATCTAGCACTGCCTTCTCTCCAGATTGACAATGCTGCTAAGGGTGGCTCTGTTGCTCACCTTAAAGCCACCCTAAATCAGGAAGTATGGTACAAGCTAGATCATCAGGTCAAAACAAAGAACAAAAGGCCTAAAAAAAAGAAAACAAATGCAGCCAGGACTGGTAGGCTGCAATATATAGAGTTTCTGTTTTTGGCTTTAGATCTGCTTTACGTAAACTATAAAATAGTCCTGTTACAATGGTCTTTCTTTAATCCTAATATTTAATTTGGTCCAGGAGTTTTTAAGGTTTGATTGCAAAACAATTTCCACAGCATCTTATAAATGCCTTACCTACTAACCATTATTATAACTCATTATTCATTCTGTTTATTCACTGCTTTTTCCATACCTTTAGGATTTACCATGACAGGCCTGTGTGCTACAGTTTAACACACCCACATCCCTTGTGTTACATTGTTAGTACTGTCAAAGCTTGAAGAAGAAGCTTTAATATCTGCACAAAATAATTATGGCTGTAAGAATACTGATGTCTAGTCTCTCCTTTCCAAATACATTTTATACTTCTCAGGAAAGACCTTTAAGAAACCTTAGAAAATGAGGTCATTCAAAGAAGGATTTAGACAATTTATCTTAAAGCATTGCAAAATGGTTTGTTACATAACATCATGCTCCAACAAAGCATTGCATTTTACATACAGTTCAGCTTGTTGAGGTGATGTCTGATCTTGTAGCTGTCTAAATTACGAAAATGTATATTTTTGAAGTACACCTGTGGGAAGCACATCATATAAACACAGAGCTGCAGCTGGTAGATGATAATATCTAATAATAATATTACCCCAGTGTTGCAGTTTGGGTTCTCTCCAGTTCCACCCACTGTCCTCCAGATATGCTCATGCAAATGGAGACTTTCCCACATAAAATGGACTAGAGCTGGGTTAAAATAGGTACATAGATGCATCTTTCTTAGTCAAAATTGGTGTTAGGAGGATGGGAGGGAGCATTTTTAAGACTAGTTAGTTTTGGCCTGAAATTCTATTTAACTTAGGCAAATATAAATATACAATATATCTATATAAAGTCTAAGTTTAATAAAAACTACCAAGTGCAAGGGACACTTTGCATTAAACTTAAGTAACGTGTACACTCAGGGCTAACAGGCATATGTAAATGACAGCTGCATAACACATAGTATGTATAGCATGAGTGAAAGAAATAATAATTAAAAAAAACATTATTTTTGGTAACTTTACACTAATCAGCTGTAAAGCTTTTAAAAACATTTCATATGGACATTTTTTAACATCATAATTTTTCTATGGTTTCACATGCAAATGTAAAAGTTTACATATTTGGTATCAATTTAATCAAAACAGTCCCATCTTTTAAATTTTCCAAACATTGTGAATTACATTATGTTTGTGGGCACTAAAATTAGCTTTAGCACATTTCTTAATGAAGATATACAGTAGGTTGGAAAAACATTTACGCAAATATTATGCAACATACCATCTTTTTATTCTGCAGGTTCTTTGCTTTCAGAAAATGTATAATGTGTTGGGATTTTAAGGTCTCAAATACACATTTTAATGTGTGTGTTTTTACAGGGTAATACACAAATTCTTATATAAATTCTAATATATATTCATATATAAATTCTTATATGGACTATTGTTTTCTTCATGTTATCCCACCCCCATAATCCCATTATAGAATAACATATTATTAGGGGGTAGACTATAAAGACTACAATGACTAGATTAAACTAAAATGCGGAGCATGTAGTTGGAAGTCATAATTCCGAGGTAAACCAGATTTTACAAAGTTTGCTTATATCAAGAAATAATACTAGGCACAAATGTTCACACATCAGCCTGCCTCAGAGAATCTTATATATAATGTTCCCAACAAGCCCAATAATTAAAGCACACCTATACTCTTAGGGTAGTTTAATCAGAAAATAGATAAACCAATAGTTGTTAGTGAATGGGCACCATACAATAATTGGGTGAACAAATTCAATACAGATAGTATCCCTGGTAGGAATAGGTCCTCACCTAGTGATGGCGAACTTTGGCACCCCAGATGTTTTGGAACTAAATTTCCCATGATGCTCAAATACATTGCAGAGTGCATGAGCATCCTGGGAAATGTAGTTCCAAAACATCTGGGGTGCCAAGCTTCGCCATCAGTGTGCCTTTGATAACAAGGCAAGAGGGCTAACCACTTAGCCAACATGCTATACAATTTATTGTGACTCGCATGCTGGGCAATATTGAGGACATACGGCATGCAGTACTCAATATTTTATTGATTAAGACATTTGCTGATGTTTCCTACCCAATCTTCCAAAAGCACAACTTTACTGCTTATAATAGTTTCAAGATATTAAAGAATGTAAAAGAGCACAAAAAACAAGAAACTAAACAGTGAAACACAGCTAAAACATAAAAAAGAACATTAGAATAGAATAGACATTGAGTGGTTGAAAAGGCTGAAGTTTTTTTTTTACCTTCATGCATTCTATGCATGAAGGTAAAAAACATTTAGTGTGCATCTCCCTCCCTTAAACTGACCTGAGACTGATCCCGATCCAGCGATGTACACAAAAGCAGAAGCTCTCCCCGTTCTCTCTCACCTCATTAGATGAGACACAGAGGTGGCTCAGGAGCGCATGCACATGAGTGCTCCCAGAGCAAGCAGCTTGCTGTGACGGCACTCAGCAGGTGGGAGGAGCCAGGAGTGCAGGCAGGGGACATGAGAAGAGGAGGATTGGGGCTGCTCAGTGCAAAACCACTGCACAGAGCAGGTAAGTATACCATGTTTGTTATTTGAAAAAAAAAAAATTCCCTTTACAAATACTTTACAGTAATCTATTCTAATGTTGTAATGATTACGATTTAGTATTCAATAGTTTTTTATTGATTTTTAAACAACGTAATAAAGTCATACAGCATAGTTTGGAACTGTAATAAGGGGAAGGGAACATAGACAAGAGAAAAGGGGGGTGGCCTGTGCAAAGGCATTCATTTCCGAACAATACATAACCATATGACAAAATAACAAAATATGGCTCCAAACAATATTAGCAAACAGGCCGACAGTGATATAAAGAGACCGTGAAATACAGCAGATCACAACCGCCGTAGTCCCCTCCACCAGAGACACATCAAGAGTCCAGAAGACTCACCAAACTCCGACAATATGTCAGCCAGTAGAGGGCTCCCCCCCCCAGACACCCCCAATGGGCACAAACTGTGTCCACGGACGGGTGAAGCCCCCCCTAGCCTCCTCTCCCCAGAAGGGGAGACCAACTGGCTCCCACCGACGGCCAAACAGTAGAAAGCTTCCTCGGCCCTTAGCAGAGACCCCAAGCCAGGGTTCCACAGCCGGAGCCAAGAAAGTCCCTCCAGTAGCCAGACCCCCAAAAGAGGAAAGAGACAGAAAAGCAGGAAAGCAAAAAGAAAAGGAAAGGAAGAAGAACAGCCCATGTCACCATGGGTGGAACTAGAATGATCTAGGCAAGAAATCAGAAAAAACAGAAAGAGAGGAAAAGAGCCGGAAAAAAAAAAAGACCAAGGGAAGGACAGTCCGAAGAGGAAAGAGAGTAGCCACCCATCCCCGGTCCCCCCGCACCGGACTCCAAGCCACCCAGCCACTACTACGGAGCCTGTAAGTACGCCACCCAGGGGCCCCACACTTGGTCAAATCTGCGCTGCCTGTCCATACGAATGCTGGCCAACTTTTAGTTTAGCATAATCCACGACATTTTAGTTTTGACATGTACTATATGTAGCACTGGGGTCTTCCAAGCCCGTGCCACAGTCATTTTTGCTGCCAGGAGAATAAAGAATATCAGAGAACGGGTATGTTTAGGGATCTCAACCGGCAAGTCCGAGAACAGTACCGCCTTGGCGTCTCTGTTAAACCTCTGGCCCGTCGCCGAGTGGATCAGGTTAATCACCCGGATCCAAAACCGCTGGACCTTCGGACAACTCCACCACACATGATACATATCCCCGTGCTGTCCACAGTGTCGAAAACATAGGGGGGGAGGCACCCGGACATAATTTGGCCAGCCTCGTCGGCACCAAGTACCACCGAGACAGCACTTTATAATTTGCCTCCACCAAGGTAGTGTTGAGTATCCCCCTGTGCACCATAGTCGCCCAGCGATCCCAGTCCTCCTCATCAATAGTCTCCCCCAATGATTACGATTTAAAGTGCAGAGAAGAACAGTTATTTATATCACTGATGAAATATTGACTCTTTTCACTCTGTTATAGTGGTTGTTAAACCCTTACATTTACCAAGTGAAGTGATACACAGATATCAAACAAATCCTCCTACTTAAGTTGTACCTGTTTATGTGCAGCACTCTCTTCTCTACAGTTTTTCAAGCTGGGGAGCTGATGTTACACTCTGCAGAGCTCAGAGAGGGGAGCTCTGAGAGCTGATTGGAGAGAAGGGACACCTCCCCCTTCACACAGCACAAAGGCTGTCAATCCTAGGCTGGAGTTCCTTTCCTGTCACATTTTTATTTCTTGGTGTCGGAAAAACTTGTCAGAAGTTGCTCATGCAGGTAGCAGAGGAACAAGGCAGCAGACAGAAATTACATTCTGTCCTCCAGTGCTCTAGTCCTCTGGATTGATACAAGCGGATAAGCTTTGTTCATATTTCATATGAGAAAAAAGCCACTTTAAAGCTACTTTAAAGCTACTTTAAAGCTACTTTAAAGTGGCTGTGGGCGGCACAGTGGTGTAGTGGTTAGCACTTTCACCTAGCAGCAAGAGGGTCACTGGTTTGAATCCCAACCACGACACTACCTGCCTGGAGGTTGCATGTTCTCCCTGTGCCTGTGTGGGTTTCCTCTGGGTACTCCGGTTTCCTCCCACACTCCAAAGACATGCTGGTAGGTTAATTGGATTCTCTATGAAAATTGGCCCTACTATGTATGTATGAATGTGAGTTAGGGACCTTAGATTGTACGCTCCTTGAGGGAAGGGACTGATATGAATGTGTAATGTATATGTAAAGCGCTGCGTAAATTGACAGCGCTATATAAGTACCTGAAATATTAATAATACTAATGTCAGTGAAGTGAATAATTGATGTAATTCAATAAAAAAATCTAAACATATTGTATACTGAAATTTTCAACAAGACTGTCAGCAATAATAATAAGAAGCAATAAGTTATACTAATTACTTCTGTAGTAATCTAAAAGGGTTACTGAAATATAAATAATTTGTTATCATGTCCAAATGGTAACAATTTCTCCTGGTTGTTGATTGTCACCCATTTGTGTTTGCATCTTTACCTGGATAGTAAATCACCAGAATTTGGTACCTCATTTTGTATTTGCTTTTCTTTTACTTTACAGTTTGTAAGTAAATTCCTGATATAATTGTATTCTGTGGAATTAGAAATGAATAGTATGAATCAACACCACTGCTGAACGGTTTATTAAAAAGGAAGGTTTACAGCAGGGGTGTCCAATCTTTTGACCTTCCTGGGCCACATTGGAAGAAGAGGAATTGTCTTGGTCCACACATAAAATGCGCTAACAATGAGAATAGCTCATGGGCAGAAAAAGTAAGGCAGATCACTGATATAGATAATGTACTTATCTGAGTAATAAAACTTCATTTTTTGCAATATTTTTTATTCTAAAAGTAAAAGAGGGCAACATAAAACTAGTTTTTGACGCTGTTATTGATAAACAAACCAATCTATATCTGGTTAGTTGGATGTAGTAGTAATTCTCAAGGTGCTCATCAAATATTTTGGTTTTAATTTTGTCCCTTGTGTCCCTTCATCCTTGAAAATAGCTGCTCACAAATATAGGTGCTGTCGAAAACCGATGACATATTTAAGGCGTGATTGTGAAGAGTAGAATATTTTTCTTTGGGAAGATGACACTTAGTAAAGAGACACTGTCAAATTTTTCTTCGGCCGCATGTGTTCGCTAATTGTAAACTAAGTTTTACGAAATAATTCCTTCAAAAAAATCAACATTTATAAGCAAATTTATGATTTTGTGTTGGGCCACATTTATAGCCATCTTGGGCTGCACGTTGGACACCCCTGGTTTACAATGTGTTATGTTGAGGGTACCCAGGACTAGAAGCAACAAGTTGAGTGCCTCATCATATGCACTGAATACATTACCCCTTGATGAAGAATAAATAGAAAGTAAGACTATCACCCTTTAGACATGCAATACGAATAAAGATATAGCAATGAGTTTGGAAGAATTGTATCTGGTAGTTTGAAGACTTCTGGATATTCTGAAGATTATCCCCAAGTCATCAGGAATTAAGTCAAAGTTCACCACAGCTAGCTTGTGACACAGTAATAGTCTTTGAAATATTTTTGTTCATCTTTGAAATATACTAACATTTGTTCATCTTTGAAATATACTAAAATTTGTTCATCTTTGAAATATATCAAATTTTTTTCATCTTTGGAAGAACCAGGACAAGAAATGATTGATAATTTTCACTTTTGCTTTGGAGAGCTAACTTCCTTTTTGCTACATGCAGCTTCTTTAGTATTTCCGGTCAGTAAACCTTTGGGAATACATTCTGTCCTCTGACTACCATTATTTCTGTACATTTCCTGTTTATTAAAGGGTAACTCCACTTCTATGGAAAAAAAATAGCAAAAAAAAAAAAAAACCACCATAACATATACAATTGCTTCATATGTCATACTGTAATTGAATGTCATTATCAAAATGATCTTTGCTTTTCAATCTGCAGCTCTGTAATTTTCTGTAAAATGCAATGCAATATGGCAACCTAGATACCCTCTGTACACAGATGGCGTACAGAATGCAACCCAGATATGTCATTTCCTGCTTATGTAATTGGCTCACTGATCTTCCCAGAAGTCTGCACTAAAATACAAGTCAGATTTTGGGCATCCCCTGCAAAAAAAACATAATTTTGGTGCGATGCTCCCAAAGGAAAATATTTTTAACCACTTGCCGGCCAGTCACTGGGACTGTACTGCGGCAAAGTGGCTCGATTCCGTCCAGCGACGTAGACCTATGTCGTGGACTCCTCCCCCTGTAGGCAGCGCTCGCGCGCCGCCGGAGGCGCGCTCCCACTGTTTTCAGTCACAGCGGGAGTCGGGCCAGGGGACCTCCCCCCACACATGTCAGTAAGCACCAGGCATACATTAACCCCTCCCTCTCCAATAAAATTAACCCCTTCCCTGCCAGTGTCATTTTTACAGTAACAGTGCATATTTATAGCAATGATTACTGTAGAAATGTCACTGGTACCCCCAAAAGTGTCAAAAATGTCAGTCAAGGGTCCGATCTGTCCGCCGCAATGTCGCAGTCCCGCAAAAAAAATCGCAGATCGCCGCCATTACTCGTTTAAAAAAAAACACCAGAAATGACAGAAATCTTTCCCTTAGTTAGTAAACGCAATAACTTTTGCGCAAACCAATCAAAATACGCTTATTGTGATTTTTTTTACCAAACATAGGTAGCAGAAAACAAATTGGCCAAAAATTAAAAAAAATTTGGATTTTTACATTTTTGGGGGGGGGGGGGGGATTTCAAAAAACATTAAAAAAATTTTAAAAATATTGTTATTTTTTCAAAATAAACGCATTTTTTTGTTTATAGCGCAAAAAGTAAAAATCGCACAGGTGATCAAATACCAGAAAAAGAAAGCTCTGTTTGTGGGAAAAATAGGACGTAAATTTCGTTTGGGTACGGCGTCGCACGTCCGCGCAATTGTCAGTTAAAGTCGCACAGCGCCGAATCGCAAAAAGTGGCCTGGACGTAAGACAGCAAAATCCTCCGGTGGTAAAGTGGTTAAAGAAATTCAGACCCTGACACTTCCCTCATTAGAGCCCTGCAAGTGCACCAACTAATTGATAATTATGACTCCCATTTACATTCACCTTGCACATGGGCACAGACAAAATAACAAAGGGTAGGAATCTGCAACAAAGTTTGTTAAAATCTTTGCATTGTACATATATCACATAGAGGGGATTTTTTTTTTCTCAAAAAAGATGTAGTTATTCTTTAAGCACGTGTATGTATGTAGACTGTACAAGCCTGCATTACTTTTATCGAATTCTTGTTCTTTCATTTACTGCTGACAGATCCCATAAGAGCTATTTTAATTTTGCAGTGGTTGAGCTTCTTGGGTAAGTCAGTGTTTAATTACCTTTTCCAAAGCATAGAGCTTGTACTACCATTTTACAATCTGTAAACAACATTAGGTGGACTAATTATGTGAAAATGTTAGCCCTGACTCTATGAGATAAACATCAGATTTTATTTCAGTAGTATAAGTTGCTTTTATATTTTACATACAATATATTATTGATGCATATTCTTGCTCACTGGACTAGTTCTGTAAGAGGTGTCTGCTGTTGGTCAGCAAGATTAAAATAAGCAAAAGTGAGGCCTGAGACAATACTATCCAGGCTTTTCACATTCCTCACTGGGCTCCTCATGGTCCTGCTCACACACTCTGTGTGGTACTGTCGATGGACACAGAAGAAAACCTTCGACAGGGTGAGTTGGGCCTATTTGGTACTTCGGGGACTGAGTCTTGGGGCACAGATGATGAGCTGGGTTTTGGTTCCTTTTTGAGACCTTAGTGCCCGTGTCAAAGTAATTGGTATGCTTTCTAACCAATTTACCATTCACAATGGGACCAGACAAGGCTGCTCTTTATCCCCCTTTCTGTTTACTCTGGTCTTAGAGCCCTTCCTGAAGATTGTCCTGGGCCATACAGATATCACAGGTATCCGTATAGGTTCCACAGAACATAAGTTATCAGCCTACACAGATGACTTCCTCTTTTACCTTTCCAAACCTGTACAGGTCTTACCTTGCACTCTTATTGGCAGCCATCTTGGACATGTGCAGACTGCTGCCTCTTATAAACTTTGATTGTATCATCACTTGCCTGCTGCCTGGGTGTCGCACAGTGATGATGCTGCTCACCTGACTATATCTATCACCTGATGGGTTGCAATCCTTTCCCTTGCGTTTGTGCTCCAAGGTGCATCCCTGCTAGCAGTCTTCTGTTCTCCTTGTTCCTCCGTGTATGACCTGACTTGGCTGATGACTCTCCGGGCTCTCAATCCTGCATTGGCAGACAGCCCGGCATCGGCAGATGACCCGGCATCAGCAGACTACCTGCGTCTGGACTCGACCCCGGCTTGGATGACTACCCGTTTCTGGACCTGACCCCCGCTTGTTCCTGCTCTCACTTTCTCACCCTTGCTGTGCGTTTATTGTTGTTTGCTCCAATAAACTGTTTTATTTTATCTGTATCCCCGTGTGGTCTGGTTTCCTGATACCCTGACCGACACCTTGTTTCCTTCCTTGTCTTCATGTCAGAATTGCATAAGTTTGGTCTATTGTCACATTTTGAAATTAGTTATAACAAGTCCGAACTCCTGCCCATCCATGTTGCCACTGCTCTGGCTGACTCTTTATAACAATCTTTTTCCTTTATATGACAAAAGGGCTTTTTGCCATACTTAGGCACTCATATTTCCCCCGACCTGAAACTTCTGTATGACCTCAATTATGGCTCGCTGACGAGGATAATGAAAGACTTGCAGATTTGGAAGGTCCACCCCTTAACTGGGTTTGGGGAGAGTGAATGCTCTTAAAATGATGATCCTCCCAAGGACCTTTTACATGCAATACCCATTACACTTCCCAAGACTTAAAACGCTTGTGTAGAGCATTTTTGAATTATTTGGCATGACACATATCCTAGATTAGCTTATGACATCTTATGTAGACATAAGTTGGATGGTGGTGTTGGTCTCTCAGATGTGGCTCTATATTACAAGGCTATGGGTCTTGTACGCTTCTTTAACTGGTGTCATGATACCTCGGCTAAATTGAGGGTCCCTTAGAGAAATCAATGGCGGGCAGAAATTTAGTGAGTGCTCCTTGGTTTCCTACTGCCAATATGCTCCTTAAATATCTCCACTAGCTATTTTTAGGGGGCTATTCCTGGCTTCCACCAGGAGAGGATTGTGGGTTTTTTCGCTTCTGGGGAACAGACAGAAAAGTTTCCTGTGTTAAATTTGCCCCGCAGGCTACCTTTTTACCCCTCTCCGTTTACAATCCACCTACGGCACTTTTCTACTTACTGGCTGGAGATACCGTCAACTGAAAGATTTTCAAGCTAAGTCAGAGCCCAAGCCAGATTCTCGAACACCACTAACCTAGTTTGTACCCATGTGTATTCAGCTCCTAGATTCAAGACATTTACTGTCCCAAATGTATGAACTTGTTCTATGCTCCCTTTTCATATCTGTTCTGTACTATATCAGTGAATGGGAGAGGGAACTTTGATTAAAATTTACCCCTCCACAGATTCAGAGCATTATTAAATTGATGCATACTACCTCTATTAGTTCCCATATCCAGGAGTCAGCTTATATATTTCTCACTAGGTGGTAAAAGACCCCATCCAGTTTAGCTCAGATGTTTCCCACCACTGATGCCCGTTGTTTGAGAGGGTGCGATTAACATGGTACATTCTTCCACCTTTGGTGGTCTTGTCCCACAATTAGAGCTCTTAAGGAGGCTATCACCCCTTGCAATAAAAAAAGACCCTTAGACCTAAGCTACAAGTGGTAGATCTGGTAGTATGTATCTCTGTCAGCCTATCTACACTAATGGATACCATGGGTGGAATAACTAGACCAGTTATAGAGCTGTTGGCTACATAAACAAATCAATTGGCTGGTTGTATAGCTGTTTCACCTCTGCTCAATACACAGGATGTTCAATTTTCATAAGTCAGCTCCATGTTTTTATGAAGGGATCAAGTTAATCTTGGGATCAGGTCAGTTTCTATCTACTATGTAATATAGTCCCAAAGGTAGCCACCATATTTTGTTTGCAAACTAAGTACCCCGGTGTTTACAATGAAATATCCATAAGAATCCAAAAAAGATATAAACGCAGGACAGAAAGGTCTTGCAAGTCTTGAGAAAAACAGACTGAGCTCTGCTGAAATATTGACAGTAAAAATGTGGTTGATTTGACTTATTTCCACTACAAGACCCATAAGTGTCTCTATACATTATTTGGATTTGTATACTAAAATATATAGACACCTTTAGAATTATACTTTAATTGTTCTGCAAAAGAAGTGAATCCCAGAGATACTCTAAAAAAAAAAAACTAAACACAGATTACTCCTTGAATCCATACTTGACATTCTGCTCTACAAAATGTTAAAACTAAATTAAATACATATTTCATAGATTATTCATTATCACAACATTTAGGTTCATGTAGCTTTCAGCATCTGACATCATAGCAGATTAATGATTTGCTAAAATTAGCACAATCATTATGGTATGGATGGGAGGTTTTACATAAACTACATACGTGACATACAATGATGAATAAAATAGCTGTCACCTCTTTAGCAAAACTGGTACTGCTAACATAAAACAAGCTCAATTAATCATTTTAACCGCTGAATTCACTTTGGATAAACAAAATATGTATCAGATGATATGTCCTAGAAAGGTAGTCAGCCTTACAAAATGCTGCTCTTTGCTGATCTGCTTCTCTCATTATCGCATTGCAAATAGTTTTCTGAAAGGAAAAACTGTTCAAGCAAAATATTAAACAGCCCTCATTTGTCATTTTCCTGCAGGGAACAAGCAGAAACCTGCTGTGGCTGAAAATATGTGGTCATTATGGAGCTTGTAGCGAAATTGCTTCTTTTCCTCCTCCTTTGTTGTTGTTTTTGCCTGGATGATGTTTCTTTGAGATTGGTAATATGCACTCCTTTTGCTCATTGGACTGCATCTCAGCTCCAAGCTGTCAGACAAGATGCAAGTTCATTTTATTGTATGCCTTTTCCCCTCCCTTTTACTTTGCAATTTGCTCTCCTTTCATATGTTCAACATGGAGACTCATCATTCTTTGTCAGTGTGAGCTCTGAAGAAGTGAAGCTGTGAAATTTCCCATTGGTAGTATGTATTTTACTTACTAGCTGTCTATTTTGTCTCTTTTGAGAAATGTTCAGACAGGGTAAACTGGAGTATAATAAATGAAATCAGCCATCTTTTGAAATGTTGACATTAATTATGTAACTACATATACTCTATGTTACCTAATACACTGTAAATGTATTTTGTTTCTGGCAGAAAAAGATAGATTCTGTTTAATTAGTGTTTATTGAATTTTCAAAAAAGAATACATAACATACAAACAGTCCACAAGTAGTACTAGAGCAAAAAAGTTACCAGCATGACAACATTTGGACACCAGTAGTGATAGAAAGTTGGTATAAACAGTATAGATAATACAATAATTCCAATAACAACATCAAGGAATACAGTCATAGAATAGTAAAATGTTGTTATATCACTATTTTGGAATCCCCCCTATACTTGATGTTGGGCTCACCGCGGAGTCAGACACCCCAAATGAGAACTATAACTGTGTCCTAGGCAGCCGCTCACCCACTAGCTGTAAAGTAGCACTCAGGGGGGAAAAATGCCACCAATGGCGGCTGCCACATGTTGGTGTGAGCCAAAGGGTCAATCATGTAATGGATGGACTAAAGGAACAACAAAATAAAACAATATAATAATACAGGCAAGGAACTAAGACAAACAAAACTTAGTGACCACCAGAAGAACAGAAGTAATTTGTCATCAAAAAAGATAGATTCTAATGTAGTGGCTCTTACCCCAGGTCTTCCTGCTCTTTTTGTATTTTCTGGTTAAGCCACTCTGTCTCTGGCTGGATCCAGCTAAGCAGTCCAGTGACAACAGTGTTACCCTTTTAATAGAAAAGCTACTGTGCTAAAATCTCCAAAGCAGAATACTTTATAAGTATTAACGTGCTTGTCATTTAAGGTCAATATAAAGATAAAAGTACAGCCTTTATAGCTTAGAATTTAAACTTTGTTCTTGGTGATCATATTTCTCTGAGTCTTCTTAGGTCCTGGATGGATAAGATATTCCTTGATATAAGATGGAATTTCAATACTTCCAAATAGGTTTGTAAAAAACTAAAACAACCGCTGCTGGCACTGTGATCCATGCACTTGAGTTTTAATAGTTCCATTGTCAACTAGCAGCTTTCTCCCAGCATTCAGCATGTCCCAGTAATTAGTTACCACCTGATGCTGGCTACTAGGAGAGTATTAAGCTCCACCTCAGGAGTTACACAGTGCCTCAGTATTCTATCTGTACACTATGAATCTTTTTGTCCCTGAGCCTGCTACCTGCTCTGACCCCTGTTCCTAAACTGTATTGTTCTCTTTTTTACTCCCAACTGACTTTTTGGGTTGTGTTTAGTTTGCTGGGTTGTATTTAGTTTGCTGTATTTAGGCTCTGTTCACATCTTGGCGTTCCGCATCGTGGGCAGAATCACTGCGATTCTGTCCGTGATCCCGAATTATGGCAAATCACAGGATGCCCGTGCGATCCCCGTCACCTCCAATGGCACCCTGCAATTTTTCTGCATTTGTCACCTGACGAACGGTAAGATCATGCAAACAGAACCGCCGGATGTCTGTTATATATCTGTTTATATCACAGATATAAGCAACATTTTACAGAGCAAGTATTAACAACTTGCATACAGCTGTCTTGGGCTTCTTAGCCCTCATTAGTGAAAGATATGGTTTTACTAGCTCTATGATACAGGGGAACAATACAACCAATAAGGCCTGGGTGAGGTGGTACAAATAAGACTCAAAAAGCCCACCTCTAAATTACTGTGAGATAAAGCATTGCCTTCTATAATAGAAGGTTAGGGTCCATCAAAAAACAGAAAAAAAGGACATCGGTCACTGCTTATGAGTAAGTGGGTGGAGACATGCAAATTATTCATTTTTGTCCCTTTCAGTCATTTATGCATTCAAAGCCACTAAAGTATAACTGGTTTTGTGCTGTAAGTTAGGACATGTAAATTCCTCTAGTTATAAGAAGGCAATGTTGTACCTTCCCTTGTGTTTAAGTCTAACTTCTTCTGTGTAGTTTTCACACATCTGCCCAGTGGCCATGCTAACACGGTGGATACCAATACAGTAGATCCTGACAAAGTTATTCAAGCAATGAAAATAATAATATAAATATTATGATATAAAAAAGAAGACGTAAAAAATATGTAACATATAGGGATGGGCGAACGGTTCAGCTCGAGCATGAGCTCGGGCTGAACATTGGCTGTTCGCCCATTCCACAAACACCCAAATTATCTGGGGGTTTGACCGTTTGTTCGGCCCCCTGAATGATCACAGTGTGCTGCGCCACCGCACAGTGCATTGGCAGCCCCGATTGGCTGAAGTAATGAAAGCTTTGCCCAATCAGGGCACAGAGCACTGTCAGAGCCATGATTGAAGAAAATAATGATGACTCTATCCAATCATGGCTCATTGCTCTTAGTCCTGCCCCACGCTGTCTTATATTCTTTCATTTGGGCCATTGTAGCGTGATATCTGTGTGGAGAGAGATAGAACAGGACTCTGTTCAGTGCTGTTCGAGAGTGAGGCTGGCCATACATGTTCAATCTTCTTGTCCAATTTTCCTTTAGATTTGACCAAAAAACCATATAATATGAGGTCAAACAAACTAAACAACTTTCAATTGTATCCAATTAGGCAGGCCCTACATAGTTTAAGGTAAATCTAAAGGAAAATTGTACAAGAAAATGTAACATGTATGACCACCCTAAGTGTGCTATAGTGTGCTATTCTGATTCTATTGTCAGTGTAGAATATCAGTTTAGTGTGAATCTAGTGTAAGTTCAGTCAGTGTGAGTGTAGCAAACATTCATTTTTACTTTAGTGTGAATCTTGTGATGGTTCGGTCAGTGTGAGTGTAGTGACCATTCATTTTTACATTAGTGTCAGTTTATTTTGTCAGGGCAGGTTTACTGCAGTATAGTTCAGTGCATTACTGCACATTTAACACAGTATATTTCTCTGCGTTACTGCACATTTAACGCAGTATATTTCTGTGCGTTATTGCACTTTTAACGCAGTATATTTCAGTGCATTACTGCATGTTTAACGCAGTATATTTCTGTGTGTTAGTGCACGTTTAACACAGTATATTTCTGTGCGCTAGTGCACATTTATCAAATATAATATAAATACATGAATAAATAAATGCCGCTGCTTTCAATTAATCAAAATATAAATATATAGTGAAACTCACACCTAATTAAGTGAAAAACACCAGCAGTGCAAAAATGAAATAATAGTGAATAAATGAATAATTATTGATTAATTAATTAATAAAATGCGAAGAGGGTACTACTAAATTATGAGTACTATACCATAATCCAAAAAGTATATATAAGTCCAGACATTAATCATGATCAGCGCACAGTCCAAAGAAATATATTAAAAGCAGTATTGTTGATTCAGTGTGTCCAAAGGTAGATATGATATAACAGAAAAAGGGGGTGACCAGCGCTATGGAGTTACTGAAGAAACAGAGGATGTAAATTACCATACAGAATAGGTGTAAGCTGCCACCAACCAACCCTTCAGGTGCAAGGGTGAGAGTAAGTGAGAAGTGTGTGAAGGTTGGTATAGGCGCTACCTCTGAATAACACTCATAAAACCAAAAAAAATGGTGTGCAGTGTAAATACAGTGTACCATAAATAATAAGTCTATCTGTATTTTGGGGGGCACTGCGAGATACACTTATTATTTATGGTACACTGTATTTACACTGCACACCATTTTTTTTGGTTTTATGAGTGTTATTCAGAGGTAGCGCCTATACCAACCTTCACACAAAGGTAGATATGAGTCCCATGAATGAAAGATAACAAAAGTCACCGCAAACCACCACCGCTGTGTGACATTCACTTCCAATCCAATCAGATGGGCACTCACCAAATATTTATGCCCTCCCATTTACATGGTTAGGCACAAGTGCTGATAAACAAAACATTAGTGGAATCCTCTAGATAAGCTTAATTCCCTCCTGCCTTTTTCTCTAGTAGTCACTCCATAGGTAATATGTGGAAAGAAAAGCACCACTAGTGTGATATCGTAACACATTTAAGGCACAAACCTTCTGTCTGCCCTTAGACAGAGAAAGTTGACACTCATGCCATACCTGGCACATGTCTTCAATTTGGTGGTGCAGCGTTTCCTAAATAGGTACCCAGGGTTGGAAGATCAGCTAAAGCAGGCCAGAAGAGTCTGTAGCCCTTTCAGGCGGTCATACAAAGCCAGCGCTGAATGCATGCACTGTACTGTCACCGTTTGAGGAGGCCACAAGGAGGTTGAGCTGTGAGGAAGACATATGTCAAACCTTAAGAGATGGGTTTCCATCCCAGAACCCTTGGGAGTAGTACGTGGCTGGAAGGAGGCAGTTCCAGATACTGTAATCCTCAGTGACCCTGACTTGCGAGGAGTCTGCTTCTCATGTCTCCACAAACTTGAAGTGCATGGGCCCCCTCATGCTTCAAAGCCTGCAAAAGGACCCAAGAATACGTGGCACACAGTGTCATGGAAAATGTCATTTTGAGGCTTCTGTTGGTCAAGAGAAGAGCGGGTGGGGAAGGGGGCCGCCTAAGTGATGCATTTCACAATTTTATTTTTAGTCCTCGCCACCCAGAGCTCTCACCTTCCACATCCCATCGGGAGTGTCTGCATCATATGGTGGACGATTATCCAGGGGTGAAAACAGAGATGGAGAGTTGATGATCCACAGGGTCATGAGAATAAATCACTGGCCAGAACTTGCTCAGTATGCAATTGAGATGCTGGGCTGCCCTGCATCCAGTGTGCTTTCCAAACGGGCATTCAGTGCTGCTGGAGGTTTTGTTACTGATAATAGGCCGCGCCTGTCCACAGACTCTGTGGACTGCCTGAAATTTATCAAAATTAATCAGTCCTGGATTACCAGCAGCTATGAAGCCCCTGATGCTAATGTCACTGATTAAGTGTTTTTGGGATGTGGAATTTCTGCAAGACTTCTAGGTTGTCAGCGTTGTGGATGTTGATTTCATCTCAAATTTTTTTGGTGTAGGTTTCATGGGCACAATTAACACCCAAAGACCAATTTTTCCACAATTGCATATCATTTCAATTTTTGACAGCAAGGCAATTCTTACTTTCATCAAGAGTACCTCTGTTGGAACCTAGAAATACAGACACCCAAATGTTTGACAAGTCCTTTGTTAAAAAAAAAAAAAAAATCCCAAAAATGCTCTCGTAAATCCTTTGTCAATAACAATAACTCACCAAAACCCTGTGCATGTGACCTATCCTGATGGTAACACTGGCTGAGTGACAGCTCCCCAAGAAGTCATTGGCTATATAAAGGAAGGGGTGGGATAGTGGTGAAATCATTGGTCAAATAGGACCATTGCCATAATGGCCATTTTTGGGCAGTGATGTCACTGTTTTCCCTGTCCCCTTGCTTAAAAGCACCCACAGCTTCCATAAGAACCAGTGACAGTGGGAAGCTGTCATATATAGTGGTAGCAGTAGAAATATTGCTTCTGCATGTGATGAATAGCTCCTGCCCCAAGAGGGAGGGAGTTCGTCCGAACGTCCAAACAGCTAAAGTTTGGTCTTAACTGTTGGATCATAAACTTTACTAAAAATTGCTTACCTTCAAGAATAGGAACATACAGCGCATCTTTGATAAATATCTTTCTGGTTATTGTTGGGGATATAGGGCAGCGTGATTAACCTTCCTGCATTCCTTGTGAAACCATATATTGTCCATTAGCTGTTGTCATTTTTTCTCTCTTGCTTTGATCAAGCTAAGTGAAGAAATTTGTATCATTGTTCATATGATTTGTAGCTCCAGAATCATTAAACAATCAGTTTAACCATTAAAGAATCAGTAAAATGCACACTCAGTATCTGAAGCATCTCCTATTTTTTCTTCAACACTTCTGGACTTTTATTGGAAAACTTTTCTCTTTTGCTTATTCATTATAGCTTTCTAAATCTGCAGCCTACCTTTAAGTGACCTGACAAAACATTCCTGTGTTTCATGTTACATATTACTATTATTGTGGTTGTTGGTTTTTAGTGCAAATTCTGTGGTAGGAATAATTTCACTGTTTGCTTTTTCAATTTTTCGCCTATATTGATTGACAAGCTTGCCTTTACCATCACATGCAATAACACGTCTCTCATAAATATCTTGGTATCCACTGAGTAGCAGTGCTGCTATATGAAAATCCTTCTCCTATAGCTTGCAAGCGTTCCTCCATTTCCAATGTACTGTATATCTTATGGAGTCCTGCTGGCCTTTCATTATCTTAGTCTTGTATAGCTATCTAATTAAAGTGAACCCTTTCCCTCCAAACACAAAATGCCATTGTGCTTGTAGCTCTGCATGCTGATCCTAAAACATTATTAAGTGATATGTTAAATGAAAGCATTAAATGTCAACTTACGTTGTTTCCCAGATCCTGTTTGATAGGCATGGTTGATGTAGCCAGGGCCTCACAGCTGCACCTTGGGGAGGCTACATCATCAGTGCCTTTTCAGGAGATACCAGGAGGAAACTGTGACATATTCAGTGCTAATGCAGATGCTGGCGAGTAACTCTTCTAATCCAGTAATCAGGTTCCCCACACAGATTTAAACAGGAAAAGCATAATTTTGAGTCCATTCAAGGTCATAATTTCTTTCTGAAGCCCTGAGGATTCCTTTGACCCCTGATACCAGTTGGTTGTCTTTTAGCACCATACCAATAAATTAAATTGGACTCTTTCAATGGGTACTCCATGTATGTGTTTTTTTTTTTTTTTTCTGGAAACTTGAGACCAGCTCTGACTAACTGAGACTAACTAAGACCAGCTCTGAACTGGTGTACACAGGCATGCCAGTGCTTAGAATGGGGTAAATCTTTGCTGGTAAACTGTCATAAATATGACACCTTCCCGCCCAGGGCTCTATGGTGACATCATTACCCAAATATGGCTAATGACTTGAGTCACTGGGTGGGTACAGCCTGATGGGGAACTGAGAGATTCTCTTACTTCCATCCACTGTCAATCAACAGCAAGGCAACCTGACGGGGAACTAGTTTCTCAGCTCCCCATTAGGCTCTTCCCACCACAATACAGAATTCCTCAGCCATAGGCCTGGCAGTGTGATAGGCACAGTGGCTGGGGAGAGAGCACACTAAGTAAGAAGTGTCCAATATATCTCCGCCAAGTACATGGAGCAAGCACCATCAATTTTGGTGTGGTAACCCCAAAAAATTCTAAAGACATTTTGAACTCCTTTGAATGATTTTAGAGACTATTTATGTCTTGTGTAGTTTCACATCTATGTATGTTATAGGCCAGTTATACATGGCCCAGCATTTACAAGACATGCATTAAATGTAAACATCACGTGTGATAATTGGGTCCCCTGCTTCTAACCCATTTCTTTTTTGTTATTCTGTGCAGTGCTCCTTGTTCTTCCTCCTTCTTTCTCTCCCCCTCTTCACAGGTTGCTTGTTAATTAATTTATCACCAAAAGCCGCCCATGATGCAATATACAGTATACCCTTCCTACCCCAGGGATAACCTTACCTCCACGAGTAAGCCCCAAGGGTGAGGCGAAAAATGTTGGGGTGTGGCCATGATGGAGTTAGGTTGAAGCTGTTATCACCTATTACATACCAGGCTTGTATGGTGTGGGGTGGCTGAGATTTTTTTCTCCTTGTTTTGCAGATTACACGCAGTTAGGGGGGACTCCTAGCCTGCACCCTCAGTTGAATACACCAAATGGGGGACATAGATGTCGGAGTGGAGACCCAAAATTTCGCTCAGTTTCCAGGTGATATTGTTCAACACCCAGAAGGACCAGCTGTAGTCGGAAATTTCAAAAAAGTAAAAAAAAAAAAAGACCAAATACTACTATAGTTGCACATTAAAGCTGAGCTCGTTTAAGTCTGGGGTACTAGAAAATTCACTTTTACTTACTGTACCTCATTCCATGATCCTCATTAGATGGCACTCAACTCTTCTTCTATTTTTTTGTTTTCCCCAGAGTTCAGTTTTAAAGGGAGATCTCCTTCTATATACTCCAGCATACAAAGACAAGGGGGTGAGTGCCAGCAGTTTAATACTGCCGAAAACTTGTCATTTTACTTTTTTTTTGTATTACAGAATGAAAACTAAATGTTTGCTTGACAGAACAATATTAGTGCAGAATTATTAACCTAACATTGGTATACTCAAGCAGAGAATGATTATAGGGGAGTAAAAAGATAAATTAACTGGAAGTAAATGTAAATTCAAAAACCGTTTTGTAGTATTTACATTTTCACATTCACTTTCATAATTCTGTGATATGAAAATATGTTTAAATACATAAATAATTCAGAAGTAATTAGCACTAGGTGGCCAGTTAGATAATGAATTTAAAAGCTATTTTTATTCCTAAATATGCTGTAGATTCTGCTATTGGCCAATTTAGCAGTCCCATGCTGGAAGACCTAAACTGTGCAATTAACTTTTGATAAAGCAGTGGAATTTAGCTTGTTAAATACAGGTTGACTGTTTCTTACATTAAATAAATTAAGTCTATTTATGATTATTAACTTAGAAAAAAACCTTATGTATTTGACAGAAAATTAGGATGAACATCTTTTCATCATATACCTTTTTGGGTTTGATATTAGTCGATACAAATATAATGTGATCATGTAGGATGGTCTATTGGATGTATTATTATTATTACTATACAGGAGTTATATAGTGCCGACAGTTTACGTAGCGCTTTACAATATAAAAAGGAGACAATACAGTTAAAATACAATAAAATACAAGAGGATTAGGAGTGCCCTGCTCATGTGGGGCAAGGGGCACTATACTCCACGTATTTTGGGAGTGTAGGCGATTGCAGAGCTACTGGGTGGCCATCTATGCTTTGGTGGCCTCGGTTACGGGTCTAAAACTGCCAATGTTGCCTTCATTGGCTTTACTGAACTTGGGTATCCGTTCTATTCCGAAAGAGCATAGATGTATTATCTCGCATATTTTAACGGCGGCTAGAATTAATGTGGCGGCGGCTTGGAGGTCTACCACAATTCCCACGGTCTACGAAGTCATCAACCGAGTGAGGGTAACTCACTCATATGAAAAATACTTTTTTAGCTCGGGAGACAATTCCTAAGTATTCCTGCAGCAATGGAGGGGGTGGCTAGATAAATACCCTAATTGAGCACGAATTTTATTCACTTGATTGTAATATGTTATTGCTGATTGTTCACTGACTACAGAAGGTTTTGTTTGTTAGGACTGTCCAGTTGATGGTCTACTGGTTTTCAACTTTGATTGTTATCTACTTCATCCTTTTTTTTATGTATCTTATCATAGCAGAGTGCCTCGGGGACCTGATCTGTCCTATACTCTTAGCATGGCGGGAGGAAGGTGTGGAGAGTGGGGGTTTATTGTATTTAGGGGCCCGCAGAATCTCTAATGTGGACTTGGCTAGGGAGGGGGGGGGGGCCCGAGGGGCATCGGCACAGTAAGCTCCCAAGGGGGTGCCGGGTCCCTTGGGTGCCTCACCTAGGCCTTTAGGGGCACCCTGGTTATATAATTTTGGCACGATCTTGGGGCTCCCCAAGGAATTAGCTAGAACCCTGAGGTACTCTGCGCAATTTATGTACAAGTTGTGGTATAAGCTATACTTTCCCATGATGTATCATCTTGATCTATGTACTGCTAAGGGAATATGTTGTTGTATGTTGAAAATCTTTAATAAAAACTTATTGAAAAAGGAGTGCCCTGCTCAATGGAGCTTACAATCTAATAGGGTGGGGCAGGTGGTACAAAAGGTTGTAACTGGGGAATGAGCTGATGGAAGAGGTAAACGATTAGTTGGAGGAGTGATGGGCTTCCCTGAAAAGATGAGTTTTCAGGGATTGCCTGAAGGCAGCTAGAGTAGGAGATAGCTGGACAGGTTGAGGTAGAGTGTTCCAGAGGATGGGAGAGGCTCTGGAGAAACCCAGGAAATGAGCATGGGAAGCTTCATAGTGGCAGGTCTTGAGAGGAGGGGAAAAGACGAGATATTTGGAGACAAGATTGGTGATGTAGCTCAGGGCAGAGTTGTGAATGGCTTTGTATGTTGTAGTTTGTATTTTATATTTCATTTGCTGGGCGATCGGAAGCCAGTGTAGGGAATGGCACAGAGGGGTGGCAGACACTGAGCAGTTGGTAAGGTGGATAAGCCTGGCAGCAGCATTCATGATAGACTGAAGAGGGGATAGCCTATGGAGAGGTAGGCCTATGAGAAGAAAATGCAATAGTTGAGGCGAGAGATAACACGGGAGTGAATGAGTAGCTTGGTGGTTTCATTTGTTAAAAAGGGGCGAATGTTAGAGATGTTACGGAGGTAAAGTCTACAAGCTGTTGACAACAATTGGATTTGAGGCTGAAAGGATAGGTCGGGGGGGGGCGCATGCACGGAGGACTCCAAGATGGCCGCTTAGCCTTGGAGCTCCACACCGCTCCGGTCCTCTAAGCCCCGCCATAGCCTTCAGAGCACTCATTCCTGACCCACTCCACCAGTGATTGACCTGGAAATACCCAGGGAATAATCTGATGTCTGGAGGCTTTGCCAGGAGCAATCTTTCCAGTCAGCTGGATCACATCCCGTGGCAGATCGACCTATCCAAGATGGCGGCCGCTACCATACGAGGCACAGACGGTGATACAGAGGATTCCATTGCTGACCAAGACGCCTCTAACCATGCAATGACTCCTATAATACAATGAGTAATCAGCCCTATGCTGCCCCTTCCCCAGCATCTACTGAACCACTGATTGGGAGAACATGTGAAGACCTTATCCTGACACCCATGAGTGACTTTCTGACCACCCCAGATGCATGCGAAAAGGGGGCCCACAATATACATATTACCCCTACTGATTTCCCTTCCGTGATAACCGCTTTTTCAACAATGCTGTCAAGGGGTCTGGCCTAAATAGCTGCACAGATCACCTCCGCCATTCATGCTGAACTGCAGCATTTGGGATTATGTATGGAAGTCATGGAAAAGAAGGCTGATCAATCTGTAGCCAGGATTAACCAAAACACTTCCAGAATACAGGACATCCAGGATCAGTTGGAAACTGCATTGTCCAAAAATCGTTCAAGATGATACAACTTCAGAGTCAGAGGACTTCCTGATCCTGAATCAGTGAAAGAAGTTACCCATGCAATTAAAAAAAAATTGGTAATAAGCTGCGGACATGCTGTAACGTCCTCCGCCTTGATGACAAGGAAGATCTCCCGCCTAATAGCTGTATTGCATACAGTTCAGGAACCCGGAAGTGAGCCTCTCCGCCTCTCCGCTGGGACGTAGCGTGCAGAGCTACGGTGTCCTGTACAGTCCACACATAGTCAAGGGACGTGTTGCAGGGTTGGTGGAGCGCTGGCGTATGGCGTTGACGCGTTTCGTGTGCTGACGCATGCTTCCTCAGGACAGGTGGAGTGTTGGCGTGGGTAAAGCTGAGTTTCAGCAATCCTTTACCCACACAGGTCTCCAGGGTCATTCAAATACCACGGATGACTAACGCATCAGTGTATAGTCGTTTTAAAAATTTTTGTATTTGTATGCGTTTTTGAATTTCACCACCTCAATAAAGTTTTGATGCACCATAAACCTTGTGAGCCCAGGGTTTGTGCAACCTTTCTGAGATGGTCACTTCCATCTCACATTCATTTTTTTGACTAGTACTTTTTGGTTGCCTGAGGTTCCCGGTTCTAATTAACCGCCAAGGTATACAGTAGCTGTCATTTTTCAGACCTACTGATACAGTAAGGCCTGACGATTCTACTCATATCCCAGGTTTTAAGCTGTTTCATGTACCCATGCAATTCACTCCTTTATCAAGGACTTAATCCCAGACATCCCAGAACACCATTTGGAATTGGACAGAGTACACAGAGCCTTGCAACCAATTAGATCCAACGGTCTACCGAGAGACATTGTAGGTAAACCTCACTTTTACTCTGTTAAGGAAGAGGTGATTAAATTGTCCAGGAATTCAGATGGGCTCAATTTTCAGGGACATCAGGTCCAGGTCTTTACGGACCTCTCCCCCTTTACCGAACAAAGACGTTGTTCTCTAAAACCCCTCATTCAAGTCCTGGCTCCAAAGGACATTACATATTTCCATTGCAACTGAACTTCCCATATCGGAACAAGGCCCACAGTTTCTCATCATTCTCAGAAGGTGAATGCCTGCTCCTACACCTGGGGCTGATTACCCAAGAGATCCCTCCTCCTTCCACCACCAGGGGCCTCTCATCTGCCAAGAGGCCTTCCCTTCCTAGTCCACTTACTCTGGTGGCAGAAACAACAGCCAAAGAAGTCAAGGGACTCTCAACCTCCCTGAGAAAGTCATCTGGATTAAGGACAACTGGATCCTGTTTAGCACCTTCTGGAACTGATCTTTCAGATGGCCTTCCTCTTGTGCTAGCATTTAGCATGAGTTTACTTCTTTGTTTCCTGGGGGACTACTCCAGGGGGGGGGGGGAGGGAAGAGGGGACTAGAAGTCCTATTCTCCAATAATTGACGAGTTCAAAGTCTATTTTGTCTTAAAGTTTCCAAGGTTTTTCTTACACCTTCCCCTTTGGTGGGGTGAACTGTGGGACCCACTATATTCACTGGATACATTGCTCTACGGAATATTATGATTGACCCTGTGCAGTTGCCTCCTTGATGCTCCTGGTGGGTAACAAAGAATTCTTCGCTGTCTGAAATCTTCGTGACAACTGTTCAGGCCCTACTCCTTCCATGTTTTAAGGAACAGCGCTCTGTTTATTTGTTTGAGGACCGAAGTGCATACAATGTGCCTCCATCTGCCGCTGATGCATTTATGTTTTACTCTCAGTGGCAGATTGATGTTCCCCACTTTCCGGGGAAATCACCATTCTCAAGTTTTATGGTGGGAAGTGGCTGGACCCTTCCTCACCTGGGTGGGTTACTGGGTTTTTGGTTTCATTGTCTCTCTAATTGTTGTCTTGTATTCTTTTGTTTCCCCTTCTCTACCTCTTTTCTTTTTCTTTCTCTAACCTCTCCCTTTCCTATGGTCTGCTTGGAACTCCTCTCACATTGATTCGCAGTAAGCGATCAAGAAGGGTAATTTCACTGAAGTAGGAGCTAAGAATAAACATTCTAGAAGTTTAGAGGTGAATGGGTGCAGTGAGATGGGTCTTAAGTTGTTCAGGTTGGTGGGGTCCAGTGAGATGTATATATGCAGGGACTTAACACATTGCCACAACCTGTATTTTTACACTGATATGAGTCTATTTTACCTTAGGTTCTTGTGACACATCCGGTTTTGGGCGTTGACTGGGGGGTAATCATACCAAATACTTTTGCCTTTATGTTTGACATATTACAAGGTTGCTTGTGAGGTGTAGGTGTACATCTAAGTGCCGGTTCACACTGTTCCGACTTGTCAGGCGACTTGGTCGCCAGACAAGAAGCGGACCGTGCTGTGCAATTGGAACCGACTTAGAAAAAGGTTCCTGCACTACTTCGGTGCAACATCGGAGCGACTTGCATTGACTTCCATTATGTGAAGTCGTTGCAAGCCGCGCCGAAGACGGCATAACTCGCGTCGTGTCGCCCAAGTGTGAACCGACACTAAATGTGTAAAGCTAAACCTCTCTTTCCACTGAGGAATTTTGAAACACTCCAGAGGTGCCACTCATCCGCACCTACCTGATGTGAAGTTTATTCAATATAGTATGTTGTAGGATTGGTGGGACAGTAGAGACGTATCATAGTGACAGGCATGTATGTGTATACTGTCAGTGGATATATGTTTTATGTAACAGACATTTGAACATTATTAACCACTTGAAGACAATGCCTTTTTCTGACATTTGTTGCTTCCAAGGCAAAATCAGTATTTTTGCTAGAAATTAACTTAGAACCCCCAAACATTATGTATATATTTTAAGCAGAGATCCTAAAGAACAAAATGGCGGTTATTGCAATATTTTATGTCACACTGTATTTGCACAGCAGTCTTTTAAACGCAACTTTTGGGTTAAAAAAATACACTTTAAGGAATTAAAAAAAAAAAAAAAACAGTAAAGTTAGCCCAATTTTTTCATATAATGTGAAAGATGATGTTACGCTGAGTAAATAGATACCTAGCATGTCATGCTTTAAAATTGCGCACACTGGAATGGCGACAAACTACAGTATTTAAAAATCTCCATAGGCGATAAACATTTTTAATGGTTACCTGTTTAGAGTTACAGAGGAGGTCTTGCACTAGAATTATTGCTCTTGCTCCAACAAATTGGGGTGATACCTCACATGGGTGGTTTGAACTAGTGATCGACCGATATTTTCGGACATGTAAAAATTTTTTTTTTCTATAGGTACTCCTACCTATATACCTATAGGTGCTCTAAAAGACCCCAAACCCCTTCTCGGCACTGAAAAGCATTCAAAACGCCAAGTTTGGCTGTTTTGAATGCTGTCAGTTTTTTTAATTCGGCGCCGAGTACCCGGAAGTGATGTCATGACATCACTTCTGGGTTTTTTACATGGAGACCGGCGCATGCGCACTTGCGGCAGGGATACCGGATTTCACGGGGACACATCTTCATGCTACACCGGGTCTTCTCTTCGGCAGTGGCGGTGGAGGTAGGATGCCCGGGTCTCCTGGTGGGACGGGAGACCCGGGTGAGCCATGGAAGGCGGTGGGAGGGGGGGGGGGGAAATGTCCCCTCGCGCTCCTTATAATGACAGCCAAGCGGCTTCTCAGCCGCATCGGTTGTCATTACAAGTCAGCGGACCATCGGCTATGGACACTGGTAGCTGCAGGCATCACCCCAGGACATGCACTTTCCCTAAATATTGGCAATATCGGTAACCTCAGGGGCCGATTCCGATATATTGGGGAAAGTGCATATCGGTCCCTGATATATCGGTGTTGCTGATAATCGGTCGATCTCTAGTTTGAACACTGTTTATGACTTCTGCACATAAGCACGAAGGGATAGGGCACTTTAAACATTTTTTTCTTATTTATTTCATTTATTTTTATTTTTACACTGTCCCTTTAACCACTTTACCACCGGAGGATTTTGCTGTCTTACATCCAGGCCACTTTTTGCGATTTTGCACTGTGCGACTTTAACTGACAATTGCGCGGTCATGCAACGCCATACCCAAACTAAATTTACGTCCTTTTTGTTGGAATATACGAGCATATCTTTCTACACCTGAATACGCAGCCTCAGACGGACTTTATGGACTCTGTTTCATTTCCTTCAGATTTAGGGTTTCTCTTCAGGTGGCGCTGTACTTGAACATTATCAATCAAGCTCAATGTTGTCGAGCAGTGAGCACAGGGCCCACTAGAGGACGCGGGGCCCTTAGGCCACTCTCATGAAGTCTGTTTCTGATTGTTTGGTCAGAGACATTCATACCAGTGGTCTGCTGGAGGTCATTTTGTAGGGTTCTGGCAGTGCTCATCCTGTTCCCCCTTGCACAAAGGAGCATTACTGGTCCTACTGATGGGTTAAGGACCTTCTACGGCCATGACCAGCTCTGTCCAAAGTAACTGCCTGTCTCCTGGAATCTCCTCCATGCTTTTGAGACTGTGGTGGGAGAGACAGCAAATCTTCTGGCAATGGCACGTGTTGATGTGCCATCCTGGAGGAGTTGGACTGCCTGTACAACCTCTATAGGGTCCAGGTATTGCCTCATGCTACCAGTATTGACACTGACCCTAGCCAAATGCAAAATTAGTGAAAAACAGTCAGAAACATGAGTAGGTAAGGAAAATGTCAGAGGCCCCTACCTGTAAAACCATTTCTGTTTTGGTGGTCACCTCATTGTTGCCCATCTAGTTCACCTGTTGTTAATTCCATTAACACCAAAGCGTCTGAAACTGATTAACAACCCCTCTGCTAATTAACTGACCAGATCAATATCCCAGGAGTTTAATGGACTTGATGCTATACTATGATTATAGAATGTTCCTTGAATATTTTGAGCAGTGTACATATAATTAACAGCAATCAGTTTGGCAACTGAGCCAAAATTGTCCCATATACATAAAAGATTGTTATGGAAAACACCAGGGCAACAATGAGGCAACCTACAAAACAGGAATGTTTTACAGGTAGAGGCCACTGATATTTTTTTTAATCTACTCATCTTTTCTGACTGTTTTTCACTAGTTTTGCATTTGGCTAGGGTCAGTGTTAATACTGGTAGCATAAGGCGATACCTGGACCCTATAGAGGTTGCGGAGGGAGTCCAACTCCTCCAGGATGGCACATTATTCCGTTCCATTGCCAGAAGATTTGCTGTGTCCAGAAGATTGCCATTGCAAGAAGATTTGCTTGCTTGGTGGAGATTTCACTGTGTTTTCCATAACAATCTCTCTTTCCATAACAATGTATATGGGACAATTTTGGCTCAGTTGCAATTTTTTTGCATTTTTGCTTCTATATATGTTTATGTGTACATTTATTTATTGCTGTTAATTAAATGTATTTTGGGACTTTGTTTCCAGGATTTCTCTTTTTATATTTTGTATCAATAAATGGTAAACCTTTTTTAAAAAAAATTACTTTTCATTACGTTGCACCACATATAATTTTTATTTGTGTCAGTGCCTGCATAGTCCCACTGCCAAGAGGGGTTTTCCTTCCTTATTTCTGTCTCTCAGTACAGGAGCTGAAACACAGAGAGTGTTCTAACTCCGAAGCACCCTGCTGACACTCTGCATAGATGAATTGTAAGCATGAATTATGCAAATGTTATAACTGCAAAAGAAGTGTGGGAACAGCTACTGAAAGTACACAAGATAAAAAATCTTAGCAATCAGCTGTACTTAAAGCCAACCTTTGCTCAAATTTCCCAAATCAATCCAAAGGTACCTTTGCAAATATTTTGAAATGGCAACGAAAAGGAGGATTACTTACTTTGAACTCCAAGCTTTTGTTTCTTTCAAATAGCTTTGCAATTTTATATCTACTTCTCTAATCCTGGCGGCCATTTTCAGTTAGAGCAGAAAATGTCCTCTCCCTTTACTTCCTGGAATTTGATGCTCCAACCTGGGAACCTTGTGCATGTAACAATAATGTCATCTGTTGGGGGAAAATGCATTTCCAAAGTAGATCTTGCCAGATGTTGCTGCAGTAGCAACTGATTCCTAAAGTGGTGGTAGGTTGAAATACCTGAATTTTCCACTTGTGTCAGTGCTTGCACCGACACTGGGGCAAATACTTACTTGAATTTGGGGCAGGTAGTTTTAAAGGGACCTACTACCCTAAAACTGGAATAAATGCCTTATTTAATTCCCCTAATTCTTTTTTACAGGCCAGGTTAGTCTCAATACCTAGAATGTTTGAAAACATTTTGAAGTGTGTGCAAACTAGTGTGAATATTGACTTTTTGTCCAATAAGTGGCAAAAAAACAAGTTTTAAAAAATGTGATTGTCCCGATAAATTCGAAATGACTGATTGACATTGTATCTAAAGTTAAAATGCCAGCATGGAGGTCATTTTACAAGGTTGTGCTTTAAGTGAGTCTGTGCTTATTTTAAGCTTTTAAATGTCCTGCCTAAGAGCAGACACCACAAAATGCCCATTATTGGTTTATTAGCCAGAAAGATGTCTTCTGTGCCCCTTTATGGCTAATCTCTGCCAGCTGCCATTTCACATTTTATTGGCTACTGAGGCATACTCACTAGTAAGTATTTCTCGTTAATACAGGTAGCAGAAGGAATTCTGAGGTGCTTTCTTTTAGACATGTGCATGACAAAAAATGTTGTTTTGTTTTGTTTAGATTCGTTAATCTAGTTATTTAGCTTTGTTAAATTCGGTTGATTAGTTCAATTCATATTCGGAATTTGTTCTATGTATTTTTTGAATTTTCTTTGAATTTACGGATTTTTTTTCTCGATTTAAATCGTTCAAATTAATGAATTTTGAAACAGTCAAATCGAAAATTTAAGATTTTTTTTCGATTTGAATGCAGCAGCCGAGTAATCAAACATCTGATTGTTATTTATACACATTGATTTTGCCTGTATTAATAATACATTTATTTAAAATATGCGAAGTGTTCTATATAATAAAAGTAGTATCTTACTTTCAACATTTTGCTATGTACAATACTGTGCAGAAGTTTTAGCCAGCTGAGAAAAACTAATGTCAAGTGCAAATCCTTTTAAATATTTATATTTTACCGTTTTTTTTTTTTTTTTTAATCAATTTTACACTTGCAAAGTTAGCAAAGAAAAGAAAAATCTTCATCAAATGATTACAATGACTCTTTAAATCACCTTTGGCCTAACAAAAACAGCATTATTTCAAAATGGTGCCCTAATAACACATACAGTGTTTGATTTCAACAACATGTTTACAGTTCGAATTCTAATGAAATTCGATGTAAAATTCGAGTCAAATTTTAATTTTAATTTTGTTTCGTTTTACTGAGAATTTGGTAACATTCGTTTGTACTGTAATTCAGGGATTTCGGATATATCAAAATCTCTGAATTAAGAAAAAATTGTCTGAATATTTATTCGGAACTAAACAAACCGCACATGTCTATTTTCTTTAATGTAGGGTAATTATGCTGAAAGGAAGCACAGGTTGAATATGAAATGTAATACTAGCCCTAGGTTATAAGAAGATTTATTTTATCTAGTCTTTAGATTGTCCTTTGAAACGTCCTTCCCCTTTATTTTTTTTATTTTATGTCACCCAATAGCACAACAAAATACATTTTTGTGTTAAAGTCCATTCAAACATTATTATGTTTCCTTGTTATTAAACATAAAGGAAGTGAAATCTAAAATACCAATTGATCTAAAAGGCGTCTTATATTCACTAATAGTGAATGTTGTAGCCTTACAAATGTGCTTTATTTGAAATGGAAGCGTGTGCATTACTAAACAAACCCACAGAAAAATGACTAACTAAAAAAATGTTTTTACCCTAGCTGTGGAAATCAGGAAATGTTTAAAATTTACAAACTTTAACTTTATTTTGTGTATCCTGCAAACATAAATTACTCCCTAACCATTTTAAGGCTTTGGGGGTCTGGCATACACCCTGAAAACGTAATTGTTGTATGCAGGGAGCACACCGTATGCTCTTTGTATTCAAAATGACAGCTAGAAGGTGCACTGTATTACAACAGTGGTTACAGCTAATGATGTATAATGAAAGTTTCTGACCAATGGTCAGAACACTGCTCAAAAACTTAACCGAGAACTACAAAACTCTTCAGTGTCTAATGAGTAAATTCTCCTTTCACTACTTGGAGACAAGTGGCAAAGAGGTTCTCAGTACTAAAAACTTTGATGTTCATATACAAACTAAAGGCAGAGTAAACATGTCACACATGGTAAAGTGTTACTAAACCTCGGGTCCCTGCATTCACTAATTTGGTCTCCCACAGTACACAGAACATGGAAATGCAATTATTTTAGTAAATATAAACCGTACTTGGGATTCCTGTCTTCCTTCAGGAAATTGAAGGGATTGGTAAGCATGCAAATATGTTTACTGATCCCCCTCTCGCCACCCTGCTAAATACCGTTTCTCATCAGCAGTATATAGCAGCCTTGTGACTTCTATCAGTGTCTGGCCAAGCACTGGTTAAAGCTTGTAGGAAGAGTTTTCATTTTCCTCTAACTCTCCTATGAGGCTGCAGGACCCCTAACCCTCTGTCTAGACAGTGCTTATTGGCCCACTGCTGATCACATGCACCCTCACAAGAGAAAAAAAAAACTTTACTGACAATACACACCAAACTGAGCATGTGCCGAGTGACTCCAAAGGCTCTGTCTTATCAGGAGATGGATTAGGTACAGTGGATAAAAGGGAGGATCAGAGAAGACAGGCTCAAACAGCCTTTTTACAAAATGCAGGGGATTAACCCCTTAGGTTCCACAGTGAATATAACAAGCATGCTTTATGCATATACACACTGATTTTACTGTTGTGGGTATAGTATATACTATAGTATCACTTTAACTATCACTTCAGTTATGAATGAACAGTACTTGGGATTCCTGTCTTCCTTCAGGAAATTGAAGGGATTGGTAAGCATGCAAATATGTTTACTAATCTCCCTCTCGCCACCCTGAATGGATTCCATCCTCCTTGCTGTGTGTCTGCAATTCACCCTCTCTGGTGGTACAAGAAGAAAGGAAACAAAGGCAAGATAGAATGGAAGGAAATCAAAAGAAAGAGAACAAAATAGAGAAAGAATAAAAGACAGGAAAGGCAAGAAAAAAAAAGGAAAGAAATAAAAGAAAGGAAAGAAAAAATAAGAAAGGAAACAGAAGAAAGAGGTTACCAAGAGGTGTTCAGTACCACAACCCTCCATGTTCCTTCACAAACCAAAGACACAGGGATTAATTCACTAAGAGTTAAATAACAGCAAATAAAATGCGGTAAAATAACGCATACAGTAAAAACAGCAGTTGTAAAAGTTCAAATCACTAAGAATTTAGCATTGAATAACGAATGCAGTATTTTTTTTGATTGTTCGGTAACTACCGCATTTTCGCATGCGGTAATTTATTGCATGTGTCGGTTGTAAAAATGGCTGTTAAGCTGTGTTGTGCTCCTTTACTAAATCCATCATGCCATACATTCATAAAAATTAGTTTTTTTTTTAAAAGATTGGCCTACTAGAGCTGTTAAAAGTGCTCTTTACTAAATTGTTCTATGTTTTTGGCCCAATTATGTGCTGCTGCCTATGTTTGTATTATAGAAAGTATAAAAAAAACTTTACTAAATTTTTTTATATATCTTTTAAACATTTATAATTTTTTTTTCATGTTTCTATTCAAGTTTGACTTGTTGCAATGGTGCATATAACCGAAAGTATGACAGTGGCCAATTCAAGAGGTCACTAGCTGGAGTAATTGTCATGGCTGACATACTCCATTGTTGCACTTTTGTAAACGTTTACTTAAAAAAATAAATTATTATTTGTTTTTTAAAAGTTTTTGATGTTAAATTTCAGCAGATGTTTTCATTTAATTTCCACTGCAAATCATGCTTTCTTGATTTATTAAAAAAAAAAATGTGTGTACTTGTGATGTGTAATGCCACATTTTTGTGTGTCCCCTGTTGGTGGAATTATGTCAACTTTCTGGGGGTCTTCTGTGGGTGGAATTAAACCCCTCTTTGAGGGTAGTATTGCACCCCTTTCTGTGGGTAGAATAGTACCTCTTCCTGTAGGTGCTCTGTGGGTGGAATTTGACCCCTTTATGTTGGTCTTCTGTGGGTTAAATTAGGCTCTCGGTGGGTGGAATGCCCCTTTGTGAGGGTTTGAATAGGCCCCTTTTTTTGGTACCAAAAGGGTGGTGTTAAATATCGCACCTTTTTTAGTTCCTGTTTTATTTGTGAATTGGACTTAACAGATTAGCGCACAATTTTTTGCGATGTTTACTGACAATTTTATTTTTTTAGTTGTTTACTGCAAATGTGTTATTTTTTTAAAATGAATTGGACTTTATTTACCGCATGCGATAATTTATGCAAAAGAGTAACATGATACCCTTAACCATGCAGTAAAGCTTAATGAATTGACCCCACAGTGAACAAGTCATACACTATAGCTTCACTTATGAACAGTATGGAGGAAGAAAGAAAAAGAAAAGAAAGGAAAAGGAAAGAAACAAAATAAATAATATTTATAATTAATCCATACTTTATAATAATAGTAGAAAATGGAATAATCCAATCTTCAAATATAACTGTATCCACATTCGCTTTTCTAAATGTGACCTTTTCATTGAATCTTTTACAGCAATTGATTTTTATTATATCAAAATACTAAATTGCCTTCTGTAGTGATTGAACTGACAACCTTACAAAATGTACTACTAATGTGCTTTTACCATACTAACAAGGCAACCTGCTGTCATTGTAGAGTAGTTCCGAATGTAATTGCTAAGTTGTCCTGAACAAAGTACTCTAAAATAGTATTGCTGTGACCACAAACATACTGGCATGAGCATGGCCTGCTATTTCTCTACTGTCATGATGTCACTTTTGTTTTTTTTTTGGTGATTTAATTTATTTTTTAAATAAATGTTTTCACCTGGATCAAACATAACCTTGATATAAGAGATTTTAGTTGCAAGACACAGATTTGATTTATTTACTCCTGTAACATCAGTAGCTGCCTGAAGAATCTGATGTTTTTTCTCTTCTTTTAAAGGAATGTACTTACCATGAAATATTCTGTTAGCCATTCCTAATGGGACTTTTTGCTAAAATGGAAAAAGATATAGTGACACATGAGGCAAATTGGTGTAATTTCTCAAAGTAGTCTAAGATTAGTTTTTAAAGCATTTATGTTAGCATTCCTAAATTGCACCACTTGCCAAATAGTCTATTATTTTATGGTTGCTACTTTTTTTTTAATCTCACATCAAAATTGAGACCATTTATAGTCCCATTTTGTGGAATAGATATCCTGTAGCCAGTAGTGATTTAGTATGATCACAGAGAAAATTGCCCAGTTTCCACTTCATCAGATCTTAAGATGAAAGCAAACAGTCTTTGATTTCTAAACCAACAGTACAAGGCAGGCTATTCCAATATGAATCCAAAATAATTCACGCCATAAATGTTAGTGTACTTTTACAACTTTGTGATAACTGTATTACTTGAAAAAGCCAACTCTACTACATGGGTCATGTAACTTTTATATTAATTTGGTTTATATGTAATGGAAATATTATAACAAATATACCCAATGATCAGAGTAAAGGAGACTGTCTCCTGGACAGTAAAAGAAATGTGATAAGAAGTAACAGATACCTGGGTCATGGAGCGGGTGTTGCGTCAAACCCACTCCTGTGCACTACTCTTACTTGATCCTGTGCTGTGGATTCTCCTTCTCCTTGTCTTCTTTTCTCTGATTAGAACTTCTTCTTGTCTCTGTAAATAAAGCAAAGCAGGATCAGTAATGATGAACAAAGTTGTTGTGCTCCACCAATTATGTATTATTCTGTTGTTGCATTGGATTGCATTGTATTACATTTTAATGTCATATCTACTGACATTTAGTGGTAATATGACTCTACTACAACTTGTTTATCTTCTCCATTTGAGGTGTTCATTTTGTTTCCCTCCTTTGTTTCATGTCAGACTTAAGTTTTTAAAGAGGACACTTGGCTGAAAAAGTCATTGGGGTTGATTTACTAAAGGCAAACAGCCTGTGCACTTTGCAAATACAGTTGCACTCTGTAAGGGCATTTGCCCCAGAGCTTAGTAAATAAGGGGCAGCTCTGCTGATTTCCATCATTCAATCAAGCGCAAGAAAAAATGCTGTTTTTTATTTTCCATGCATGGATTGGGTATTCTTTGCAGGCTTCACCTAATTTACTAAGCTCTGGAGCAAATACCCTCGTAGGGTGCATCTGCACTTTCAAAGTGCACAGCCTATCCACCTTTAATAAAGCCCTTTGTCTTGTTACCCTTCAAATGACAGGAAAAACAGCCTCTGTAATGTAACCCATTGTCTAAAATTGTGTTGGATTTAAATTCTATGTGTTATTGGAGAGTTTAGCTGTTGGTGGATACAGCTGAATCAGCAAGTGACCGTATTGCCCAGGTGAATCTAGATCTATGGAGGTATGTTAGTTTATATTTCAACAAATTTCTAAAGCCTTTAACCAGTTGCCGACCGCCGCACGACTATATACGTCGGCAGTCAGCCCCGGCCAGGCAAAGTGACGTATTTATACGTCACTAGCCTGTCACTTGCTTGGGAGCCAATAGCGGGCGAGCGCGCGCCCGCGGAGGCTCGTTCCCCAGCAAGTCCGTGCGTGTGACCGGCGGACCCGATGTCCGCCGGTCACTCGCCGATCGTCGGTGCAGAGGGAGAAAGGCAGGCGGCTGATGTAAACAAACCGCCTGTCATTCTCCCCTGTGTAGAAACAGTGATCATACAGTTCTACTATGTAGGACCGTTGATCACTGTTCCTACACTTCAATCCACAGCCAATCACAGTAAGAATCACGTCCCTAGGGACACACACCACCCCTCCCTCTCAAATAAAGTTAACCCCTTCACTACCAGTGTCATTTTGCAGTAACAGTGCATATGTATAGCACTGATTACTGCAGTAATGTCACTCGTAACCCCAAAAGTCTCAAAACTGTCAGTCAAGGGTCCGATCTGTCCGCCGCAATGTCGCAGTACCGCAAAAAAAATCGCAGATTGCCGCCATTACGCGTTAAAACAAAAAACACCAAAAATGACAGAAATCTTTCCCTTAGTTAGTAAACGCAATAACTTTTGCACAAACCAATCAAAATACGCTTTTCGCGATTTTTTTTACCAAACATATGTAGCAGAAAACAAATTGGCCAAAAATGTTAAAAAATTTTGATTTTTACATTTTTTTGGGGGGAATTTCATATAAAAAAATTTGAAAAATATTGTTGTTTTTGCAAAATTTACGCTCTTTTTTTGTTTATAGCGCAAAAAGTAAAAGTCGCACAGGTGATCAAATACCACCAAAAGAAAGCTCTGTTTGTGAGAAAAAAAGGATGTCAAATTTGTTTAGGTACAGTGTCTCACGACGGCTCAATTGTCCGTTAAAGTCACTCAGTAAAAAATCGCAAAAAACACCCTGGTCAGGAAGGGGGTAAAATCTTCCGGGGCTTATTAAAGCTCTGCTATTTGCAAAATTTTTCTTTGCCTACTGAAACACGTGATTTATTTGCACAATACCTTGAGTGAGCACATGACTGCAAAATAGAGTGTGATAAATGCTTGCATAACATTTATTTTAGTAACTAATGAGCAATTTACTATCTCTTGCACTATTTTTATGTGTCTGTTCTAATTTGTAAAACCACTGAAGTTTCTGTGTGTTGTGTTGAGTTACTTGTGAAACTACAGAGCCTGTTCTTTTTATAGTTATTCCTGCTTATGGAATTGCTGTTCTGTGATAGACTGTTTGTTTCCTGCTCTGCACAAACACACATTTTTCGGCATAATCTGCCAGCACAATATCACATACCTAGTGAAAACTGCAATGTTGTGGAGGTCTCTCTTGCACCTCCTGCCAAATGCTCTTGAAGGTAGAGACAGAGAGTGTAAGGCAAGGAGTGGCACGAGTGCCGGAGTAGCTAGCTAGTGAGGTTCACTCTATAAGTGGGTAAAACTGGTTGCCGCAGTCCTTAGAACAGGATGCAGGATCAGCTTGGCACCAGAACAGAAGATGGAAGCAGGACCAGGAAACAAGCAGCAGCAACAACAGGGCAGCGAGGGACTGAATCGGCAAACAGACCAAGTCCTGGTGGCAGGCCAAGGTCAGTAACAGATTGACAAAACAGTACAGAGTCAGCAGGTAAAGACAAGTCCAGTGAACAAGCCGAGGTTAGAGTAATTAGTTGAATAGAATAAGGGGATTGTAGCCACAATAAATGGGGCCAGCTATAGCGCTTGCTGTAAATAAAACATTTGCTGGATAATTGCTTAGCCAATGCAGATAGTTTCAGTTAGGTTGTATGATAGGCTTTAAATCATAAATGGTGCAGTAAACCTTGGTAAGGTGCTTAGTGCTAGTTTCAAAATTTCTATGTGATGAGATGTGTATTTAAAATAATCAACGTAAAAAATTATAAATAGCAATAGCACTTTATATCCATACTGCACTGAGGACTATTTGCATATTTGCACCAAAGTCACCCATGAACTGCTATTTATGAACTATTTTGCATCAATTATGAGCACCTTTTGATTGAATCACTACAGAGACTGCACCTCCCATCACCTATTCCCTTTTTGATATATTGATTGTATTTTTATTGCACTGCATTTATTTATTTAGATTTGCATAATCTGTGGCACATTACCTTTTTAATAGCACCCCAAGGTTATTGCTATTTATAATTTTATACATTGATTATTTTAAATACACATCTCATCACATATAAATTTTGAAACTAGCACTAAGCACCTTACCAAGGTTTACTGCACCATTTATGATTTAAAGCCTATCATACAACTTAACTAAAACTATCTGCATTGGCTAAGCAATTATCCAGCAAATGTTTTATTTACAGCAAGCGCTATAGCTGGCCCCATTTATTGTGGCTACAATCCTCCTTATTCTGTAATTTTTCTATAGCAGCTGCACTTCGATTTTAATATTAATCTTGTACTATATCCTATCATATACATTTTAAATTTATTTCAATAGAGCGTACCTAGGCGCGAGGGATATACACTCCAAGTATATTTATTTAAATTCGTTTAAACTGAGCTAAAGCAGAAGCGGGGTCCAAGGGTTAGCTGGATCGTACTCAGATAAGCAGGTACAGTGGATCAGGTCTCAGGAACACAGAAACAAGCTGAAGACAATTCAGCAACTAATGCCTCGTACACACGCAACGATTATCGGCCGACCGATCGGCCGTCTTTTGTCCAGTGTTGTTGTGTTGGTTGGAATGTGCTCTAGACTGCACACTAATTTTCTCGGCCAACAAAAATCAACTTCAGAAGTGATGTCATGTGATGGTTTATTTTCCCTGTGTTTTTTCTTCTCTGAGCGTGCCCAGTCTTGTTTATCATATTTTTGTCTGCCGAAATCTGTACTGACTGATGGAAAATCGGGTGTTCTGTTGACGGCCAACAAAAAGTTTATAACCTGCACACCAGATTTTTTTTCGGCTGAAAAGTCGGAGTCGGTTGTCGAAAGCATTATATTAACAAGCCGAAAATCGGCCGATCGTACGTTGGCCAAAAATTCACGGCCAACTATCGATGCGTGTGTACGAGGCATAACTGCTTATAGTGAAGGCAGGAAGGCAGAGGAGAAATCACCACTCCAGGTGAGCAGAGGAGAACCTACAGCAGGTAACCCCACAGGAGCTTGCCACCACGACAAACAAGGAAACTTGGAATAGGCAGCCGTACACCACAATGGGATACCAATAAAAACTTCTTTTGTTTTGTAATGTATTGTAATGTAGACAGTGGTGTATTTAGGTTTTGTGCTGCCCTAGGCCAGACTACCTTTGTGCACCCCCTAATTTAACTGCGACCCACCCTTTCCTTTCAAGGCCACTCCCCTACCTGTTTCAGTCCCGCCCTGTCAAAAGTAAACCACTCTCCTTCCTCTTTAGGCTTCACCTTTTCCTCTTAGATCTCCACCTCCTCCTCTCTGTACATTAAAGGTGGGTACAAAGTGCCCACTTGTATATTTGTACATTGTATTGTATTATATTACATTGTACATTGCGGCGGACAGATCGGACCCCTAACTTGACATTTTTGACATTGGGGGGACCAGTGACATTACTACAGTAATCAGTTATAAAAATATGCACTGTCGCTGTACTAATGACACTGCCAGGGAAGGGGTTAACGTAGTGGGTGATCAAGGGGTTAAATGTAAGCCTAGGGGAGTGTTTATTAACTGTGGGGGGAATTTGAAATTACCATAGAGACCTGTGTTCCTATATAGAAGGATCACAGGCGCTCTATGATAATTTCAGAAAGAAGAACAGTCGGCTATGTTTACAACATCTGACCGGCCTCTCTCAGCGGGGAGCGATTGTGGCCACCGGCCCTGTGCATCGGAGTCCGGCTGCCTAGTGGGGGCGGCCCCCTAGAACCACGTGCGCGACCGATGTACCCATACATCGGTTCGCACAGCTGAGCCAGCTTGCCTCAGTAAAACTGCATCGGGCGGTCGGCAAGTGGTTAACCACTTGCTGACCGCCTACCGCAGATTTACTGCGGCAAGCTGGCTCAGCTGTGCGAATCGATGTATGGGTACATCGGTTCGCGGGAGCGCTCCTGGGGCCCTCACTAGGCAGCGGGGATACCAATCCATAGGGCCGGTGGCCGCAATTGCTCCCTGCTGAGAGAGAAGAGCGGTCAGATGTTGTAAACATAGCCGACCGTTCTTCTCTCTGAAATTATCATAGAGCGCCTGTGATCCTTCTATATAGGATCACAGGTCTCTATGGTAATTTCACAAGTCCCTCCCCGATACAGTTAGAAAACACCCGCTAGGCTCTTAACACTTAACCCTTTTATCGCCCCTGGTGTTAACTCCTTCCCTGCCAGTGTCATTAGTACAGTGACAGTGCATATTTTTAGCACTGATTACTGTAGTAATGTCACTGGTCCCCCCAAAAGTGTCAAAAATGTCAGTTAGGGGTCCGATCTGTCCGCCGCAATGTTCCCGCAAAAAAATCGCAAATCGCCGCCATTACTAGTAAAAAAAAATTAATAAATAAAAATGACATAAATCTTTGTCCTAGTTTATAGATGCGATAACTTTTGCACAAACCAATCAGAATATGCTTTTACCAAAAATATGTAGCAGAAAAGAAATTGGTCTAAAAGGATGAAAGATTTAGATTTTTTAATTTTTTTTGGGAATGTTATATAGCAGAATGTGAAGAAAAAATTGTGGCACTTTTTTTTGTTTAAAGCGCAATAAATAAAAATCACACAGGTTATCAAATACCACCAGAAAAAGCTATTTGTGGGGAAAAAAAGGACATACATTTTTTTAGGGTACAGTGTCGAATGACCGCGCAATTGTCCGTTAAAGTAATGCAGTCCTGAATTGCAAAAAATGGCCTGGTCATTAAGGGGGAAAATCTTCTAGTCAAGAAGTGGTTAAAGCTTGGAGCACTTTGCAGTACAATACATGAACTTTCACTCCATGTGAACTGTTAAATGAGTTTGCATTGATTTCAGCATGCATGGAGTACTTTGCACATGCTGAAACCAATGCAAACTCATTTAACAGCTCTCATGGAGTGAAAGTTCATGTATTGTACTGCTAACTGCTCCATATTTTTTGTTGAACATATATTTGCTGCAAAACTTAAATGTTATTATTTATTGCAATTGCCAATATAGCAGTGGTGGGGATAACCTAAAATCGTTCCTACCTGCTGTAGGATCATCCTGGACTGGCCGGGGTTTTCCTTTTCCTCCTCGCTCTCCTCCTCGTCCTCGACATAGACCACGCCCCGCGGCAGGGGGAAGCTAGTATCCCACAGGCCGCACGGAGGAGGGTAGGCGGAGCATTAGGCTCCGCCCCCACCCACTGATTGAAGTGCAGCAGGTTTGGCCACTCACTGCGGCTCTATGGGGGCGCGAGTTCCTCCCTCCCTTGCAAGTACGCCCCTACTGAAAGCCGGACTGTGTGTGTGGGAGGCAGCAGGAGGCAGGCAAGGACCAGGTGAGTGACAGGAGCTGACAAGGCGGCGCGACTCGCACATAAGATGACCGGACTCCCGGAGCACTGCAGACATGTCTCAGATCAGGTTTTTTATGCGGGGCGGCTTTTTTGCCGCCCCCCGCGAAGTGCCGCCCTAGGCCTAGGCCTTGTCGGCCTAGGCCAAAATACAGCAGTGAATGTAGACAGATGTAGTCACAGGAATGAAAGAAAGTCTACCATTTTTCACACATCTTGTGCTTAATCATAACCATGGGTTATTCATTCCTGTGACTACATCTGTCTACATTACAATAAAGATGTTTTTATTGGTGTCCCGTCGCGGTGCACAGCTTCCTATTCCAAGTTTCCTTAACTGCTCATAGTAACAGACCAGTTGTAATTGGTATACACAAACGTGAGCATGACAAGCTGAAATAGTATGTCTAGCATTGCCTCTTCTATAGAAATATGAGCATGTATGCAATGCGCATGAGCACAAGCATAGGCCCACACTGGTTTTCTGTTTCTGGGAATCTGATTTACCTTACACACACACAAACAACAGAATCTATGCATCCAAAGAATCTATGTATCCATTAGACATAATTGAATTGCATAATTTATAAGATATGTGGAATAAGACAGTGTCATGCATATTTGCTGCTGATGACACAACTAATGATGCAGAGCAACTAAGTAGTGCACTCATAAAGCTGAAAAGGACTTATGAAAAGCTATATAAGACTGTCTGAAAAATACTCTTCTCATCCATAAAGCGTTAATACATAAGAGCCTATTAAAATGCTTAATGGCTTTACTGCTTTCAACCGAAATCACCTTCTTAATGGTCAATCGCATAAATTATCTCTCTGCTCAACATCTACCAGAAACACTAAGAAATCCTCAAGACCATCCCACTTAAGGTGTTCCAAATGTATTGGACAGCTTACAAGGACTAGTGCAGATACACAAATCTGGACCTTTCTACTCCCTCCAGAGTGGCTTATTGTATGTCTTTTACCAGATCAGTAACACAGTCTCACAGTCTCTGTGAGGAGCACTTTGTCCCCTTTTAATGAACCTCTTCAGACCCCAGATAGAAACTGCCCATCCTCCTGTCTGTCTTGAAGAGTATCCCAGAGCAAGGGATTCCAGTACAGACTTTTAGCACTGTCACAGGGATAACTGGTTGGTTATGGCACCTAGCAGTCCTTTCCCTTGTGGGTTCTGGTGGTATAGAGGTATTCACACTGTCCTTGTCCAGCGGATGTAGGTGAAACTTCTTTCAGGCCTTTAGTTTTTTCCTGGCTATACAGGCTGTCCTTCCCTGGTGGACTGTAGGGCAGTGCAAATCCCTCTTTCACTCCATCTTGCACTCGACTCTCCTACTGGCCAGGCTCCACAATATTTATAGACCTGTCTGACTGACCTGCCACCCCCATAAATATTCAGATCCTTGCCTCTTTTCCCCCACTCACTAGCTTCTAGAAGTTTACATGAAACCTCCAGACCCATGGGGAAGCAATAGAGGCCTGGTCTTTGGAGCCTTCCAACCTGACCTGAATTTCAACCCCGACCCAATTAACAGACGCTATTCTAGCACTAGAGGGTGCTACAACAATATATGGTGAGGATAATCAGATGTTTCAAGAACTAGGTAATCTTTTGCTTGAATTACAACTTTCTAAGAAAGATCCTTACCTACTTGGTTATGTAGACACCATTCCCCACGTGAATACAATTGTTTAAAAGATGCCATACACCATTTATGAGAAAAAGTCAATTATGGGTTCAAGGTACAAGGAAGAGAATCAAATATCATCCCACCCTTTTCCTATTTCTGTAATTTCATTAAGAACACTGCAAAAACTAAAAATGACCCAAGGTTTATATACAACCTTTTCCAAGGACAAATATGTTCACAATAAATTAAGAAACTCCAGGGCTCATGTGTCTGTAAAAAAGTGACAAATATGCTACCAAACCATGACAAAAGCCCTGAAAAAACAAGTGTGGTATCCAATTCTAATGCAAACCCCCACAATGGTGACCAGGATAAGGAGATAGAAAATCCCAATTACCAATGTCTCATTTATAGGAAACCACAATCTCTCAAGAAATGCATTGGGTTCCAGAACAAATCCCTGCAAGATCAGGACATTTTTAAGCAATTCAGAGTTTGCTTTAAAGGGTAACCCGACTTTGGTGGGGAAAAAAAATAGCAATCAAAGCAAACACAAGTCATATTGTAGTTGAATGTTATTAAAATTACCTTTCCTTTTCAGTCTGCAGCTGTTGTTATTTTCTAAAAATACTATACAATATGGCTATGTGGAGGTGTTCTGTACACAGACTGTATACAGAATGCCCCCCAGAAACATAATTTCCTGCTTGTGTGATTGGCTCACTGCGTTTCCCAGAAGTCTGCACGAAGATACAAGTCAGGTTTTAGGCATCCCCTGGAACAAAAATGTCATTTTTGATGAGATTCTTCCCTTAGGAAATCATGTCTAAAGGTATGCAGGCCCAGCAGTTTGTCTCATTAGAGCCCTGCAGGTGCAAAAGCTGATTAATAATTATTAAAAAACACTCCCATTAGATACACTTTCCTACATGGACACAAACACAGAGGGATTTCTTCAGAATAACAAAAGGTAAGACTCAGCAACAAAGTTTTTAAAAAAACTTGGAATGTACAGAGATCACCCAGAGAGGATTTTTTTTTCTAAACAAAAATGGAGTTACGCTTTAAGTGTTGTCTTACTAGTGAACATTTTTCAAAGGACTGTAAGGTTATAATATAAATGCATAGAGTGTGGCAGGGATATCCATGTTTAAGTGCTTCATCCACTTTAGCAAAACCCTTCTCCTACAGATCCCCCTTATGCTGCATCAGATCATGGAGGTGAGAGCCATGAATAGTCACCTGCAAAAACTTGTGCAAAAATGTGTCTCATCAAGGTGTTTCCTTAGGTATAGCCTATGAAAGCAGTTTAGGTTTATGCTGTTTTAGATCATCCCTTTCCAGGAACCCCTTGACGAAAAGTCAGGGGTGCTTAACCGTCTGAGGGCCACTTAAGTGATTTAGTAACCAGTCATGGGCCATATTGAACTATGGAGTTTTACGGCCCCCCCAAACTGCAAATGTAAACAAGCCCTTACTGTCCTTAACCTTTTATAAGGCTGCTTTCACACTGATGAACTGCGATTTACCTGCACCGGGGTTGCAATGTGGTGCACCTGAAGCTTTTCTTGTGGGCGTAGTGCACTTTCTCAGAGCACACCAAAACTCCTGCATTTCAGAAGTTTTGATGCGCTATAGAAAGCGCAACAAAATTGCTGGATATAATAGAAGTCTAAGGCTCAGTGCAAAAGAAAAGCGTATTACTGGTGTAAAAATGGCAACTTAGCGACCCACTGGTTCCATAGAACATAATTGACAATAAAACAGGACAATTCTCTATAAATGACAACGAAAGTCCATAAATATGGCTATGGGAAAAAGTCAACAATAAACAGTCCATGCACAGGATACACAATCAACTATACCCAGGTTTACAACACAATTTCATACAAAATTCAAATGAATGGAACAAGTTTTAGCCAAACATTGGCCCATTCTTTTGGAAGACCTACATTTAAAGAACATTTTGCCACCCAAGCCTAAGGTCGCTTATAGAAAATCTAGAAATATAAAAAATATGGTGGCCCCCAGCAAACTTAAGCGCCCAGTCAAACCACTCACACAAGGATTGTGTCTTATCCCACTTATAGGCATGTACCAATGTCGTAAGACACTTTCGTCTCACTTGCAAACATGTGTCCCATGGGCAAAAGGACTTTACAATTAAAGGTAAAACTTACCCTATTAAGAATTTTTACAACTGTTCCACTGAATTTGTGGTATATTGCCTAACGTGCCCTTGTGGCCTTTTCTATGTAGGGAGAACCATTTGCACTCTGAGAAAAAGATTCAGGGAACACCGTCGTTTTGTGGAAGCTGGAGATGATAAGCACAGTGTTCCCCGACATTTCTTGCAATATCATGACAAATCCTCTATTGGGCTCAGAGTGTGGATTATAGAATCTATATCAGCTACTTTCTCTACAGCAGAACGTTTTAAACGTCTATGTCAGAGAGAGACATATTGGATATATACTTTGGATACTTTGGTGCCTGGAGGACTCAATGAGGAAATTGAAGTTAATTATTTTATATAAATACAAATGTATTTTTTTTTTTGATCATATCTACAATTATTACAGTTGTCCCTTTTTTTTTCCCAATATGTGGACTAATCTTTATTTTTAATTAAATTTTTAAAGTTTATATATATACATACATTTATGGATAGAGTAACCTAGGTATTTGTATGTCAATAGAATTTGTACCATATTGTTATAGCCTAACAAACCTTTAGGGATGTAGATTGCATTGCTATACTCCAGAGGAACTGTGGGTGTCTATGACCCAGCGGCTCCTGACTAGCCCTATAAAATCCCTTACCTAAAATGGCGCCGTATAGGCCTGAAGAAGGAGCGCATGCTCCACAAACGCGTCGCCTGCGCCATTACATCAGTTCCAGGAAGTGACGTCAGAAGCAGCCCCCATGCGTTCCATGACCAGAGGAAGTGCTGAAAACAACCGGCAAAGACTACAGGAGCCGTGACCGCTGGAGGCCATCCTGAAAATAGTACTGGATTGATGATCCTTATTATGAATACCACGGAATATGCCTTATATTACTCCTGTTTGTGAGTACCATGACTTGTGTTTTTATTTTAATAAACCCTTCATCCTGCACTTAGTTTAGCGCCTGTGCTTTTTCTCCTATGGCTCAGTGCAGCTAACCCCTTTTTTAAAAGTGCTCACATATGTCCATTGCAAAACTATGATGTTTAATACATAATATGCCCATTGCTAAACTGTGATGTTTAATAAACTGACCTTTTATCTTTCAGTTTCTGCTGGCATCACCAATTGGGATGGTGGGTGGGCAACCGGAGATCTGGGCTTGCCGACCTGCCATCCCGTGGAGGTCGCGGGCCACATCAGAGGGCTCCGAAGGGCTACCAGTTGAGCACTGCTGCTTTAATACGTCTCAAGCTTTCATAGCAAACACTGGGCTGGAAAAGTCAATTGAAGAAAAAACATCCTTTGTAATGTACCTTGTGAAGCAAATTTTTTTTTAAATTTGTTTTGGCTTCTGTAACTTATTGGAGAGCTAAGCTGTCTGTAGATACTGCGGAATCATCACATGACCATGTTGTCTGAATGGATCAAGAAATATGGAGGTATGTCAGTGCATAAAGAGACAATTGAAATAGAACAAGAGTGCACTTACCTACATCAACCGACCAAATATAAGTATTTTGCTGGGTTACTAAAGTATGTACTTTTTACATACTAACGATAACTATCAAAGAAGTTCTATAATCACAACATCTTTTACCCATACATGACATTTTTAATTGTATGGTACTGTGCTACCTGCAAGCAGTGATTCCTGTACTGACTCCACCTCCTGAAGCTCCTCCTCTCAGCACCTCTGTAGATCAGAAGGCAGGCTCTGTGTCACAGCAGTGCCTACCCACAGGGAATAGTGAATACATGTCACAGAATTAAAGAAAATACAAATGTGTGGGGATCTTCATAAAGTAAGTTTAGAAACTTCAAGATCATTCAAAGCATATAATATATTAGGATAATATGAGTATGGTGGATCCAACTCAAATACAATGTGGAAACAAATATAAGCTGCATGTTGGGCAGAGTTTGGCTCTCAGCATTACCAAAAGTCAGGTTTCTGCCCTTTTAACCTGCCTGGCGGTCTGGTTATGTCAGTATTTTTGAATGTCAAAGTGGTACATTGTTTAGCATGGAAATCTGTTGTTTTATATTGTAGGCCTGTAATTCTTAGGAAAAAAAAAACAGTAAAAGCGATTTAAAAAAAAAAATATATTAATAAATTATAAAATTAATTAATAAATGAATAAATTAAATTAATTCATAACTTTATAAATTATTAACAAAAAATGAATAATAAAAATAAAAGGAATAAAATAGTAAAAGTGCAGGCAGGGCACTGGACAAAGCACGAGGGGCAAAACTGAGGTGAAATGGTTTCACCCACTAATGTAATCCTAACAGATTACAATGTATTACAATGTGTGTGTCACGTTTTTGTTTATTTTTTTGAATTTCCTGCCAGGTTCCGCCCCCCTTGCGTCACGGCAGAACAGGGGTCTGCTGAAGTAAATACGGCAGACCGCTGTTCTGTCAGCGATAAACACAGGAATCCTGTGTTCATTCTATTTAGGAACACAGGTCTCTGTGTTCATCCAGTGAGCCATATTTAACCCTTTCATCTCCCCTGGTGTAAACCTCTTCCCTGCCAGTGTCATTAGTACAGTGACAGTGCATATTTTTACACTGTTTTCTGTAGTAATGTCACTGGTCCCCCCCCCCCAAAAGTGTCAAAAATGGGGGTCCGATCTGTCCGCCACAATGTACAGTCACGCTAAAAATTGCTGAGTGCCACCATTACTAATAAAAAATAAATAAAAATGACATAAATCTTTCCCCAAGTTTGTAGACGTGATAACTTTTGCGCAAACCAATCGATATACACTTATTGGGATTTTTTTTACCAAAAATATGTAGCAGAATACAAATTGGCCTAAAATGATGAAAAAAATAGATTTTTTTATTTTTTTTTGGGAATGTTTTATAGCAGAAAGTAAAAAATATTGTTTTTTTTTTTTCAGAACTGTCGCTCTTTCTTTGTTTATAGTGCAAAAAATAAAAATGTCAGAGGTGATAAAATAACACCAAAAGGAAATTCGATTTGTGGTAAAAAAAAAAAAAGGATATCAATTTTATTTGGGTACAGCGTGGCTCAACCACGCAATTTTCAGTTAAAGTAACACAGTGCCGTATCGAAAAAAATGGCCTGGTCATTAGGTGGGTAAAACCTTCTGGTTCTTAAGTTGTTAAAGAACAAATTGATGTCATAAAATTGGCCATGGTTCATTTATTGATTTTATTATTTAAATAAATAAATAACAGCATATTAGCAATGAATTTCTTACATTTCATAACAAATAAACTTCAAAACAACTCAGTCTTAAAGTACTCGAGCACCACTGAATAAATATAAATACAAACCCCCCCTTTAGATATAAAGGGTGACAATACCACATAACATAACTTGCAAGAAGGGAGGGAAGGTGGGGAGCTTGTTTCCCCGACACTGACCAGCTGGAAATATTTCCTCAGCGGGGCCCCTTTATATAATGAGCCCCATCTGTTCTGGAACCTTCCACTAGATCACATGACATTCCAGAAAATTTGATGCAATGTCCATGATGCGAGTGAGTGTCTGATATGTGCAGGGCAAGGCCTATGTCGATATATACTGTTTTATTGTTCTGTGATTTCTGTTCTGTATTTTAATAAATGCATGTTCTTATCTTAATAGACGTATTAAAGCTCCTGAAGAAGCGACTTCATGGCAGCGAAACATGTTGAGCGGATTATACGAGCAGAAACACTACAAGAGACACATGAGGACAAGTGGTACTCCCAGCTATGAGTATTTATATATGTGGATGTATTGAGATTTGTATTATTAGCATTATACATGCTACTCTATCCTCTAGGGACACCACACGTAGTCCAAAAATAATTTTAGGTTTCTTTTTTTTTCTCTATTTTTCTATTTTCCTTTTGTACTATGTGGAAACCTTTTAATACAGATAAATCAATTGTTCACATTTTATGGTACATGCCTTTAAAGTCCATTATTTCTCCCAGTATTTTACAAAACATATATCTTGGGATGTGGCACATGATAAGTAGAGGTGCTCACTAGCCACAACAGGGCACTCAATTTATTCACTCCAAATATATTCAATAAAATTCCTCAATGTCATGTGATCACTGTTTTCTTGCCCATTCTCAATTTAAATTTTTGTTCTTTAGCTTTTTTTTTTTTTTTTTTTTGCTATAGCTTTTACACAACATGAACGCCTCCATTATAGGTCCAACAGAATATGTACCGTGAAATTATAGGAAAGTTATCATCATTATAATTTATAAAAATTATATAGCTATTGTAAGTGCTACATCCACCATTTGATTCAGGCCTATTACTGATGGATAAAAAAAATCATGCGTAATTGAAAAGATCCTATGGAGACCCATCACACTTAGTTACACTCTGTTATCCCACTTACATATGTATTAATTAGTGAAAATTATCATTTTAAGCTAAAGTTGGTATTTGTATAGGCTTAACCCCCTTGTGCTGCAGACTGTTTCTGTCCTTTGAATAGTGGAAAAGAGTGCCAATGAATGTTCAGCAAATGTGATCAAACCTAAGAAAGCAAATGCACCTGTAATAGATGATTTATCATAAGTATTCCCTTAAAATATAGTTAAAACATAATATTATCATTGCTCATCCTTGTCCACTAGAGGGTGGTGTTGCACTCTCTCAATAATCAGGCTGGTGAAGGACTAGTGATGCTGAAAACTTATTTCTACTGTATTTACCCTGCGGTGAGCATGGCAGGGCTCTAGCTTTTTATGTTATGTATGCTATTGCTTTATGCTATTTTTTTTTTTTTTTTTTTGCTGTACAGTCGCATGCACTTTTTTCTTAAAAAGACATATGTATTTTTACTGTCAGATTTGAGCTTATATGATCTGTCATATCAACAAAAAATACTGACCACTGCATATTGTGAGAGTCTACCCGATATAGATGTTATTTAAATGGATTGTATAGACTAAAACTCACAGTACATAGATGTTGGTATATTTTGTTGTTCTGATAGATCAAATCTGAAACTGTAATGTCAGCTTAGCAAAACTGAAAATGTCTTTGCAGTTCGTGTTAGTGCATTACTTAAACAGGACATAATAACACTATAAAAAATACTATTACTCTTCTTGATAATTGTAATACTACTAATAATAATAATATTCATTGTTCAACAACTGTTGCATTCAACCAAGAATCAGGCTTATTGGCCCAAGCAGATATCATTTAGAACCCCCTGTATTGTCTATTGCTCTGTAGATTCTCTTTGCATGCAATCTCAAAATGATAATAAACCCAAAAGTATACTTTTTTTCCTTTTTTTTTTTTGCAAGCATACCAATTCTTAGATGTGATGGCTGCATCAAATGTATTTTTTAGGCTTTCTTTATTCTGTTTTTATCTGGTGATCCAGCCAGTAAGTCTGTTGATTTTGAAAAGAACAAGCTCCCCAGTAGAATGTATCAGTTACAGGGAGAGACAAACCATTTAGGATTGGCAGGGGTGCTTACAGTTATCAGGTTTTTTTATGTATTTATTCGTGTAAAACCTTTATCCCAAAACTAGGAAAACTGTTTTCTCTAACTGCTTATAGAGTTAGCTGGAGTTTGGCTTCAGTTTGTAACTATTTGTAAATTGACTAGTGCGTCTAAAGCTGGATACACACAAACTTTAGATTTTTTCCTTTAGATTTACCAAAACCATAAAATATGAGGTCAAACCTAAACACTTTCAATTTGTATGCAATCTGGCAGGCCCTTGTACTACATAGAAAAGGTAAATCTGAAGGAAATCTAACCACAAAAGTTGTATAGTGTGTATCCAACTTTACACTCCGCTCCTCCCAGACTGACAATGCTGCTGTTTAATTCTACCCTGTACTCATTCATCCAGAGTGCAGGCACTCTATTACTGGAGGTGTGTTACTGGCCAGAACACCAGGTTAAAACAGGGAGAAAAAACCTATGAAAAAAAAAAACGAATGCAGCCACTACATCTAATGTTTGGTAAGCTAGCTGCAATATGTTACATTTGTGGTTTTTATATTACTTTAACCTGGGCATATTGCACTTACTTCAGCTATATTTACCATAATTGCAATGTCTGGCCTGTGTTCAAGGCAATATGATTAGAGGGGGCAGTATTAAACCAAAACACTGTTAAAATTACAAACTATCTTATTTTCTTACTTTGTTCCCTCTTCAGGACACCTCTGGACAATTGTGGCTAAATTAAGAAAAATAACTGTCAGGGATACAGGGAACATTCAGAGGAGTCACATGACACAACAATTTAGGAAATATGAGGCCATCATTAACAATTTTCTTTACTAATATAATATATAATATATGTATAATATTTGTACAATATAGTAAAAGGGGCTTGTAAAAAAGTATGTCACTGTTTGGGGATGCCTAGGGCATCATGATATCTAAACATAGGTATGTTAAAGCGTAACTCCACTTTTGTTGAGAAAAAACATTCCCCTCTGGGTGATCTCTGTATATTACAAGGATTTTAACAAACTTTGTTGCAGATTCCTACCTTTTGTTATTCAGAAGAAATCATTGTATGTGTCTCTGTGATGAGTGAGTCATATGGGAGTGGTTTCATAATTATCTATGAGCTGTGGCAGCTGCAGGGCTCTAATGAGGGAAGCTGCTGGGCCTGCATCCCTTTAGACGTGTTCCTATTGGGAGTATCTCACCAAAAATGACATTTTTGTTGCAGGGGATGCCAGAAATCTGACTTGTATCTTAGTGCAGAGTTCTGGAGAAATCAGTGAGCCAATCACACAAGCAGGAAATTATGTTTCTGGGGTGTGGTCAGTACACATTCTGTGTACAGAACAGCTCCAGGTAGCCATATTGCATTGCATTTTCAGAAAATTACAATGGCTGCAGATTGAAAAGGAAATTTAATTTTTTAAAAAAACATTCAATTACAATATGATTTGTGTCGCAATTGTATACGCTATGTTTTTTTTTTTTTATTTGCTGATTTTTTTCCCTATGAAAGAGGAGTTACCCTTTAAATATTAATGATTTTATTAGCTAAAAATACGTTTTCACAACACCAAAGCCTCCATTATGGGTCCAACAGGCCCCCTTGCGACCTTTTGCCACATTTGAGGCTTCAAACATAAAGATATAAAACTGTAATTTTTTGTGAAGAACCAACAACAAGTGGGACACAATCATGAAGTGGACAGAAATTTATTGGATATTTCAAACTTTGTTAACAAATAAAAAACTGAAAAATTGAGCGTGCAAAATTATTCAGCCCCTTTACTTTCAGTGCAGCAAACTCTCTCCAGAAGTTCAGTGAGGATCTCTGAATGTTGACCTAAATGACTAATGATGATAAATAGAATCCACCTGTGTGTAATCAAGTCTCCGTATAAATGCACCTGCACTGTGATAGTCTCAGAGGTCCGTTTAAAGCACAGAGAACATCATGAAGAACAAGGAACACACCAGGCAGGTCCGAGATACTGTTGTGGAGAAGTTTAAAGCCGGATTTGGATACAAAAAGATTTCCCAAGCTTTAAACATTCCAAGGAGCACTGTGCAAGCGATAATATTGAAATGGAAGGAGTACCAGACCACTGAAAATCTACGAAGACCTGGCCATCCCTCTAAACTTTCAGCTCATACAAGGAAAAGACTGATCAGAGATGCAGCCAAGAGGCCCATGATCACTCTGGATGAACTGCAGAGATCTACAGCTGAGGTGGGAGACTCTGTCCATAGGACAACAATCAGTCGTATACTGCACAAATGTGGCCTTTATGGAAGAGTGGCAAGAAGAAAACCATTTCTTAAAGATATCCATATAAAGTGTCGTTTAAAGTTTGCCACAAGCCCCCTGGGAGACAACCAAACATGTGGAAGAAGGTGCTCTGGTCAGATGAAACCAAAATCGAACTTTTTGGCAACAATGCAAAATGTTATGTTTGGCGTAAAAGCAACACAGCTCATCACCCTGAACACACCATCCCCACTGTCATACATGGTGTTGGCAGCATCATGGTCTGGGCCTGCTTTTCTTCAGCAGGGACAGGGAAGATGGTTAAAATTGATGGGAAGATGGATGGAGCCAAATATAGGACCATTCTGGAAGAAAACCTGATGGAGTCTGCAAAAGACCTGAGACTGGGACGGAGATTAGTCTTCCAACAAGACAATGATCCAAAACATAAAGCAAAATCTACAATGGAATGGTTCACAAATAAAAATATCCAAGTCAAAGTCCAGACCTGAATCCAATCGAGAATCTGTGGAAAGAACTGAAAACTGCTGTTCACAAACGCTCTCCATCCAACCTCACTGAGCTCGAGCTGTTTTGCAAGGAGGAATGGGCAAAAATGTCAGTCTCTCCATGTGCAAAACTGATAGAGACATACCCAAAGCGACTTACAGCTGTAATCGCAGCAAAAGGTGGCGCTACAAAGTATTAACTTAAGGGGGCTGAATAATTTTGCACGCCCAATTTTTCAGTTTTTTATTTGTTAAAAAAGTTTGAAATATCCAATAAATTACATTCCACTTCATGATTGTGTCCCACTTGTTGTTGATTCTTCACAAAAAATTACAGTTTTATATCTTTATGTTTGAAGCCTGAAATGTGGCAAAAGGTCGCAAAGTTCAAGGGGGCCGAATACTTTCGCAAGGCACTGTATGAATACAATATTCTTATCAAAGAAGATCCAAAAATGGGATCAAATCATCCATGAAATAGAGACAAATAATCATGTCTTACCGTCCCTAAAAATGAGATGGCATGTCCTCCATCCAGTTTAAAAATGGGCCAGCAGGTTTAAGCAGTATATAGACAGGTCAATGGTCTGATGCCTGGGTCTCCTGAGACACCACCAGATCGTCAATCGATTTTCTAATACAAGGACCGCCCCTATTTGTAGGACCAAACTGGGAGTGGTCCTGAAACTAGATTAATGGGGACTCTCTCGTTTGGCCCAGAGTCCTAACAGCTGTTCATACCTTTATAAGTATCAAAGACATGTGTGATATAAGGCAAAGGGTGCGTGTGGGAGCAGTCACCTCTATGTTTTTGGAGTTCTATCGCTGCAAAGGCGGAACTGGCGTCTAATCGTGACATCAGTTCCTGTGCACTGAGCGGAAATGACGTGGGACCAAAACTGGATGTAATGTACTGCTTAAACCTGGTGGCCCATTTATATACTGGGTGGGGGACATGCCATCTCATTTTTGGTGATTTTAAGACATGATTATATGTCCCTATTCAATGGATGATTTGATCCCATTTTTGGATTTTCTTTGATAAGAATATTGTATTATTTTTTTTTTTTGTTGCCCCTTTCTCCCATGTATATGTTGGACAGTTCATTATACCACAAATAGTTTTCTGTTTAGGTCTTTTTTCTGTATATTTATATCTTAGAAATCTGTGAAACATATGCAGAAAGCAAAAGCCCTGAAGAAGCAGAATACCTACACCGCGAAACATGTTGTCATATTTTGTATTTGGTTCCGGCGTACACTGTTGATGTCACTGTTTGTATAATATATATATGGGCCATATTTTTATTTTTCTGCCCTGTTTACAGATATATTATGTATACAATTTTTGATTGTGAATAAATATTTGTACATTTTTAATTAGGTCTCTGTACTGCTCTTTTTGGGTATGACTGTTTAAAAGCCCATCCTATGCAGGGTAAGAATATCTCTTCTTCCCCTGGATTACATCCACATGTGTGGACTCATTCTATGCGATATATGTTCTTCATTTCTGTAAGTAGATTTTTGGCATTGTTTGCGCCTCCTTTTCTCTCTTTCTATGCAAAAGGTTTCTTATGTTTAGCACACAGTTATAGCTCTGGGATGTTCTTAATTGATATGCTGTTTCTTTAAATACAGAGTACATATACATTATGATGTAAGACACAATCATTTTATACTTTGTTTCATTTTCAGATTTTAAAATAGATGTTTTATTCACTGAACGGTTTTTCACAGGTGGAGGAAATGGTTTATTACCAAGCGCCTTGACATACATATATATCATATATATATATATATATATATATATATATATATATATATATATTTTTTTTTTTTTTATCCAGTAGCAATTTGTTCTTTGGATAGCAGTTCATACTACATTGTACATTGTTACTCTAATTTTCTAGTATTAAAAACATACATCTTTATCAGTCTACATGCCATTTTTGACTTGGGTCCATTTTATAAGCCAATAAAGTAAGTCAATAAATAGTACAAATAAATAAAAGAAAATATTAATCTCAACTTTGAAATCAGTCCTTCAATAGTTGATCTAAATGAATAGTTCAATCAAAATACATCTGTCAGCGTTCCATTTTAAAATGATGAACAAATTATTTTCACAATGTACAGATGCTGTAATTGCAATGATGTGTAAACTCTGTATAAATTCTGTATTTTGATAGAATCACGGAAAGTAGCATATTATATTATGTGTCATTAAATGAAAATTGGGTAAAGCTTTGCGTTGCTTTTAGTTGCCTAGTAGCTTAAAAAGGGATAATGACTTATGAATGTTTTTTCCTTTTTTTTGTCACATTGCATGTCCCTCTCATATCAAATGTGCGCGATAATGTTCTATTTGTAAACAGCTGAGGTATAACATTGGCATCACATCACACAAAGGTATAATCACTGTCAGGATGTCAAGACAGCATCACTACAAGTGTCAGATGTAATTGACGGAGATGGTGATCAGCCTCTGAAATTGTTTTCCGATTGCATATTCATGATTCCTCCCTGAAATATGCTGCAGTTGATGTGTGAGTTACTCTTGCCAAATATTTAAACTTCACAAAAATCAATGTCTATTATATTTATTTGTACAAGTATAAGGTTAGCGGCAAACTATTCTAGTTATTTTATTTTTTTAGCACATCAAAATATAAATTAAGATAGGACTATAAGAATGGAGACACGTAGCAAAATTAACACATGTCCCTAGTTTTCTAACTTCCACCTTAGAGCTTTCTTCAGAGACACGGTATCTGCATATCTCATTTCATTTAGAGATTCAAAAAATAAAGGATTCGTTCCTCCTATGATAACGGAAAGCATGGCTTCTATGAAGTTTGTATTTAACACACTGTACTGATGATAGTACATTTTTATGTTAAAAAGTGTAGTGCTCACCCCAAAGGGGCCGCTGAATATGACCCTGGTCTCCCTTGCTAGTACAGAGGTTGCCTACCACAGACACAGTTTCATGCACACCTACAACACAGACTCAGTCTAGGGGATATCTTTTTGGAATTTATTGCTAAATAACTTAAACAGGAGAGGGGTTTAGGGATTAGGATACTTCAAGCCATACCAGAAAAAAACAGGAGGACAGTTTCTCACTAATTTTCTTTAAGCAGCCTTTCCTGGAGGTACCAGGAAATGGCTAGTATATCTAGGACTTTATAAGAGAAGGTCCGGTCCGTAGACCATCCTCTGCCACTTTATTCCCCTCTAGTACTTGCACACCTGAGAGTCCACAACAAGGTATTTACTCACAATGTCTCAAGAGCTATCTGCTACCCAGCATCCACAGGTAGTTTCTCAGTGAGGGAGTCAAAAGATCCTTCATCAGACCAGGACACCAGGATGATTCCCTCCAGCAAATAGTCCTTTAGAAATCTCCAGGCCCTCAGCCCAGCACCTCCTGAGGTCCAGACTGCAATTTCTTGTCACACTAACTATCTCCCAGATTCAAAGGCCACTGGTAATTTGACTCTCCCTGCACTTTTTTCTGGAAGCCTCTTCCAGAAGCAGGTGAGAGGAATCAAACACCTAGCTTAGGAAACTCTGACCATACAAAAACAGAAGATCACTGCTTGTGATGGTATTACCCGTCACTGGGAGTGAAAGACTGATACTTAATGGTTTGAATTGCTTCAAGTGGGACTTATAATATTTGCCAGCTGTTTGATTCTGAACATGTTCATTGAAAGCACTAATCATATTGGCTTCTGTTCCATGTCCTTTAATGTCACAGACAGGCTTTCCCTATTGTTTGTGTATTGAGATAATGTGTATTGTGTTAAGTCTGTCTGTTCCATTGTTAAATGTTAATGACCTCACATTGTTCTATCCAGATGATTCGATAATTAGTTTAGGTTAATTATTTTCCTGTATACAATTTCATCTGCATATGATAATGTAATCAGGCAACCCCTGACCTGTGTGTGGTAATATGATCAGGAAGGGGAGGTCCATGCTGTATATAAGTTCTGTGTTACTGTTCAATAAAGAGTTCTACTTCACCCTCAATCTAGAGTCCGGTCTCTTATTGGGGTAATCTGCTACAAGGGATTGCTATGCTCTTCATACTCCCTTGAATAATCACTAAGCTCTTGTAAGAGCTTGTTCCTGTTCCTGCTTCACCTCTGGGGAAAAAGAGGTTCCCCCACTGGAACCTGGAGCCTTGTCGTAGGTTCAGGGTGGGTAGGAGACGGCAAGACCCCAACCAAGCTGGGGCGGTTTGTGGGGTCTGAGGTGGTTATCCATCAACCGAGGTACCCAGTTGGAGTGCCAGTTGATCCGTTACACTGCTGTACTGATTGAAGTGAACCAAAAAACGAAATTTAGCCAAACAACCTTACTAGAGGAAGGTGCTACATCCACCCCCCAAAAATATTGTTCTGTCCTCATGAGACAAAAAGCTCTTGAGCTGAAAAAACCAACAAGCCGGCCGGCTTGATGTCAGCATGCCCATCCAAATTGGATACATCGGCGTGCTGACGTCAGCTTCGTCTACCCGGAAGGAACGAGCAGAGCGTTAAGCTGGCCCGCTTGTTGGTTGTTTTTTTATGCGCTGCCTCAACTTTTATTCTTTAAGTGTGATTCTATTTTTATGTTCATTAAATTTACGGTATTACACTATGGAGCCATTATCTCTTTTTATGGTGCCTTCCCGGAGTTGCACTGACTCCTAGAATTGTGTGTGGAACGCCCTGTCTGGCATACATCTGAGGCGATTCTGGTATCTGACCCTTATATCATCTCGGTTTGGATCCTTTCCCTCGGGGCCACCTCGTAGGATATTTGTCTCCAGTATATCTATTTGGCCTTAATTATCTGCTATCTGGTAAGCAGAACTATATGGTGTGGTGGCGGTTGCACTTTGGTGGAAGACATTTTATTACAAGCCCATCTTCCCACTCCCTCACCTATCACTTATTGGACTTTGTTCAGTTGAACTTTTTACCTTTGGGGGTTGTGCAGCTTATTCACCTGATATTTTTTTATTTCAGTATTCATTTAATTTTTTTAAGTGCACATACCATCACTATTTTTTGATATCGGTATTTTTGATTTGATTATTATGTTGAATGATTTCACATTGTCAATCTGTTAGTGCAGCTTTTTATTTATTTATTTGGTTTGTGTTATCTCACTTTAAGTTGCAGCTTACCATATTTAGCCTATTAGCGCAGTTATATACTGATATATTTGTGATTATCCAAGTTTACCATTTCTGTGTATGTTTATTTGCATTTCTTTAATTTTTCTCTCTTTTCGGAGATTGTCTTATTAACATTCTGCTAAAACTTTGTGTATTAGTACTGCTTGGACCAGAAGGAAATACACCCCGAAAGCTTGTCCTGAAAATTTGAATGTTAATGCAAACAAAAAAAAAGAAGTATCATGGACAGTACTCAATTGTTTTTATGGCAAGTGCACTAATATGGCTACAATCACCTCAAGCTTAGGATTAGGGGTCACTGAAATTCAATGCAGATTAAAACAGAAGTATGGAGTTTGGCGTTTTCACAGAATTTATACTTACCTAGGTGGATGCAGCATTGCTCAGTGCCGACTGCTCCCCGAGCAGAGAGATGTTGACTGTCAGTCACTGCTGTCCGCTCCGCCCCCCTCCTCGCTGGGCTGTGGAGGGGCGGGAAGCGTCTGGCTCAGGCTCACAGCGGCTCGCTGAGAGGCTGAGTTGGGTGTTATTCCAGGTACCTGGGGGATTTCCACTCTGTGGTCGTGATGACGCAGTGCCTGAACCAACATCTGTGACGTCAGCAGAGAGCGGACTTCAGACCGCTCTCTGCTGAAAACGGGTCACAGGACCCGTGCACTTCTGGGATCCATAGAATTCATGCGTTTGTGTTTCAAATTTATCACATCTGGGATGTCTACTAGACTCTTGTTTTGGTCAGGTTTAAGTCAGTAATTACTAAGATTTGTAGGCCTATAATACATAACGCCAAATTTCCATGAAAAAAATTGTACCGCTTTTGGTACATAATTCCTGACATAATCATACCGCCAGCGAGGTTAAAGTAGGAACTGTGGCAGAATTTCCTTATTGGCAGCAAATTGGACATGTGCAATTCATTTCGGTCCGAATGCAAATTTGAACAAATTTATGGTTATTCGGAGATTCAGATGTATCCGAATCTCTTAATGAAATAGTAACACATTTAATTTTAATTAGTTGACATTTGTTTTGTTTTTTCGTATTTTAACGAATTCCAAATTTTTGGAGCTATTCGAATTCAAATTTGTCTAAAAATGATCAACCAATTCAAATTCTGTGTAAAGAACAGCTGGTTGTTAAGGACGGGGCTTTGAAGCTGGCTGCCGCGTCCTTAACAACTGATGTCGCATCAGCTGGCAGCGGGCTTCTCCACTGAAGGCTCAAATGTAAACAAAAGAATGCTAGCAATAGAAAAGTCAGAAGAAAAACAGCATGGGGCCCCCCAATCCATACCAGGCCCTTTGGGTCTGGTATAGATTCTAATGGGAACATTACACCAAAATGAAAAACAAATGGCGTGGGGTCCCCCCCCCAAAATCCATACCAGACCCTTATCTGAGCATGCAGCCCAGCAGGTCAGGAAAGGGGGGAGCGCTCCTCCCTCCTGAACCGTAGCAGGCCACATGCCCACAACATGAGGGGGGGGGTCTTTATGGGGACAAGAGCCACAACCCTGGGCTCTGGTTTTGGGGGTCTATGGGGGAGGGGCTTATTGAAATATTAACAGGGGGCACCCAGATTCCACACCCCTCTATGTAAATGAGTATGGGGTACCCATTCACCAAAAAAGTGGAAAAAGGGAACATAGACAGCACACAAGTTTTTGACAATTCCTTTATAAAAAAAATTAAAAACAATGTTCTCCGATGTAGATCCATCTTCAATCACACTGCCCGCCTAACCGACGGACCCGAAAAAAGAAAAAAAACTCCAGCCTTGTCAAAGGCTCTCCGTTGACTGCCTGCTCTTCTGTCTGACATTTCTTAAATAGGTACAGGGTGGGGTCCCCCCGATGACATCAGTAGGCGACCCCCCACCTTGTGACGCCATCGACCCGGCATGCCCCGGTCTTGGTATACTAGCTTTCCAAAAGAATAAAAATTGTGAGATGCGCTATTGTGACATAAATTACTGATCAACAAAGGCACGGTGAAAATATTGTTGAAAAAATAAAAATTCCAATATGGTCGTGCAACTCTTCATATGGCACATATACCATCAAAAACACATTTCCTTCCTCATAGGTATAAAAAGTAACTTTTTATGACATTTTAATAAAAGTCAAGTATGTAATTTCCAGAATATTTCCTAAAATGCTATGCATACTAAACAATATAATTCAGCATCATATAGTAAAAATAAGTTCATCTTGTGCTCGTTCTTATAAAGTGCCTCCAGTGCTTCAATAAGTGATAATGACTCACGCTCCCCCTTCACACAATGCACTCACCAGAGATGTATGAGCCCAGATGGTGCTTAAGTGTGGATATGGTGCATCCAGTGCCACTGGTTCCACTCCCCTTACTTGCCTCCAAAACCAAAGATTGTTTAATGGCATGTATCAGGCGATCACAAAGAGGAACTCGTCACCGAGCAGGTAGTTTATTAATGAATTCACATAAAAAATAACATTGTCCCCCCCCGCCAGGTGAACACTCATATGTTAATGTGCCCTCCCGGCACTCAGGATTTCCAGCAGTATGTATGTTACAATCCATAATCCACAATCCATATGTGTTTTTGATGGCATATGGGCTATATGAAGAGTTGCATGATCATAATGGAAATTTCTAATTTTTTCAGAAAATTTTCACAGTGCCTTTGTTGATCACTATTCATGTCATCATAGTACAGCTCCCACTTTTTATTGTTTTGGAAAGTATTCTATTCTTTTCTATTTTATTATTTTCTACTCTATTCTTTTCTTGTTTTATGCTATTCTATTCTATTCTTTTCTATTCTATCCTATTCTTTTATATTTAAATTTTATTTCATTCAATTAAAAATTTTGATTTTCAGAAGATATTCCTTCTATCCTATTCAATCTATTCTATTGTTTTTTTCTATTCTATTATATTCTTTTCTATTCTATTTTTTTTCTATTCTGTTTTATTTTCTCTATTCTATTCTATTCTATTCTATTTGATTCTATTCTTTTCTATTTTATTCCATGAATTTCTACTGTGTTATTCTTTTATTTTCTATTCTTTTCTGTTCAGTTTTACTCTATTCTTTTCTATTTTATTCTATTATTTTCTACTATATTATATTCTATTTTATTTTTTTAATTCTATTCCCTTATTTTCTATTTTATTTCATTTCTATTCTATTATGTTCTATTCCATCCTTTTTTACCTATTCTTTTTATTCTATTCTTGTTTTAGAATATTTTTTCGGCTGAATTTTGTTTCATTGTTTCGGATTCATTTAAAATTGTTACTATTGTAATTTGGAAATCTGAATACATCTGAATGTCTGTATAAAGAAAAATCAGTCTGAATTATGATTCGGAATGAAACAAACCCTACATGTCCAATTTTAAGCTCTTCCCTAGCTGGCAGCTGAATGTTAGTGCCAAGGAAAGCAGCAGTTGAGACATGTTCATTAATAAGTTGTTTTTTTCCTTTTTTTTTTCTTTTGTTTTACAACCACTTAGACCCCGTTCACACTGGGGCGACCTGTCAGGCGACCTGGTCGCCTCACAGGTCGCCGTAGGTCGCCTGCCATAGAGAAGCTGTGGACCCGTTCTAATAGGAGCGACACAAGCCGCTCCGACTTAGAAAAAGGGTCCGGAGCTTCTTTGGGGTGACCCGGAGCGACCTGCATTGACTTCAATGATATGAAGTCTGTGCCAGCCGCTCCGAGGTCGCGGTGCGAGCTGCGCACCGCGACCTGTGAGGTCGCCCCGGCAAGTAGCGTCGCCCCAGTGTGAACGGGGTCTCATTCCAACAACCTTTATGACTGTTTTTATATATTTTTATTTTTTGTTCACTTCAAAGTAGCTAAATATCCCTTTTATTACAAGAAGATCTGTTTTTTCCTCATTTGACCTGTGCTTTATAGATGATTGCTAAGGATTCTGCATGGCACATACTGGACTGACTCTGAAATATTTTCATACTGTGGAGTTTAGTCAAAGAGTAACAAACCAAGTGGCCAAACCAAGGAAGCCTATAGCCAAAATATAATCAAAAACCAACAAATTCTGAAAAATCCCAATGACATAATAAAATTGAACCCTCTTCACCTTCACTTATCTACTCAAACCCATAGGTGTTCCTAATAGGTACCAGTGTACGATATCTAAAATGTTCACCAAATGATGAAACAATAGAGTATAGGATATCTCTGAATTTATTTTCAAGCATGCAAAAGACAAAGAGATTGATTTACTAAAACTGGAGAGTACGAAATCGAGTGTAGCTCTGCATAGAAACCAATCAGCTTCCCGGATTTATTGTCAAAGATTAATTGAACAAACTGAAGTAAGAAGATGATTGGCTACCATGCACAGCTGCACCAGATTTGCACTCCTCAGTTATAGTAAATAAACCCCAAAATATAAACATACAGTACCTAAGATTTACTCGTATGCATTAAATGGAAGTTTTTGTGAAATTTTATTTTTATGTTTGTTAATTTTATGCATTTTAAAATGATGTTTTGTATCCTCTCTTCAAATATACAATATATATATATATATAACATTTATTTTATTAATAAAAATTTGCTTACACATTAGCAATAGAAACTTTACATATTAAACATATATGAAAAAGAAAGGGAAAAAAATCACCTCACCCCAGGCTACAGCAACTTTTCTTTATTTATTGAATAGTAGCAAGAGTCACCTCTGACTAGTTTTCGCAGAAAAGCACCTTTTTAAGATATCCTTTGAAAAAAAAAAATCTTTGATTCATTTTCTTTTCTGACTGATTTGTCATTGCTGAGTGCAATGAGCAGGACCGGCACTGGAAATTTCACAGCAAAGCCTGTTATGAGCCTCTCACCTTGAGCAGTGTACAGTATATATCTTCTTGAGGATACTAAAAAGTGTCTTGACCTACTACAATGGTATCTATGGAGGACTGGAACTAATAATTCCCCAGTCTTGTAAGCTTTCATCGTTGAAGTTTGCTGACAGCTTGGTTGCCAAGTTCCCAACATCAGTATTAAGAATCAATGATAACCGTCTGTAAAAACAAGAAACTGACAGCATGATTGCATTACTTTGCTGATTATTACTGTAATTAAAATGTTATATATGAAAAACATCTTTAACCACTTTAATACAGGGCACTTCCCTCCCTTCCTGCCCAGGCCAATTTTCCCCTTTTAGCGCTGTTGCAATTTGAATGACAATTGCGCGGTCATGCAACACTGTACCTACACCAAATTTATGTCATTTTCCCCCCACAAATAGAGCTTTCTTTTGGTGGTATTTGATCACCTGTGCGATTATTACTTTTTGCTAGACAAATAAAAAAAGACCGAAAAGTTTGAAAAAAAAAAAAGTTTTTTTGTTTATGTTATACAATTTTGTAAATAAATAAGTTTTTTCCTGCACTGATGAGCACTGATGAGACTGCACTGACAGGCACTGATGAGGAGGCACTGATGGGGTGGCACTGATGGGGTAGCGCTGATGGGGTGGCACTGATAGGCAGCACTGATAGGCGGCACTGATATGCGGCACTGATGGGCACTGATATGCGGCACTGATAGGTAGCACAGATATGCAGCATTGGTGGGCACTGATAGGCAGCACTGCTGGGCACTGATAGGCGTCATTGATGGACACTGATAGGTGGCACTGATGGGCACTGATAGGTGGCACTGACGGGCACTAATGAGCACTGATAGGCGGCACTGGTGGGCACTGATGGGCACTGATGGGTGGCACTGACGGGCGGCACTGATGGGCACTAATGGGCACTGATAGGCGGCACTGGTGGGCAATAATGGGCACTGGTGGGCGACACTAAAGGATGGCAATGATGGGCACATGTGGGCAGCACTGATAGGGAGGACACTGGTGGGCATCACTGATGGGGAGGGCAATGGGGGGCTCCCTGAGCCCTGATTGCCATCTCTGGTGGCCATAGTGGGCATCGCTGGGGTCATAGTGGGCATCCCTGGGGTCATAGTGGGCATCCCTGGGGTCATAGTGGGCATCCCTGGTGGATCTAGTGGCATCCCCCCCCGAGGGTCTGCACTGGTAATCAATGATCTGATTACCAGTGCCGACCCCCCCCCTGTCAGGGGAGCCGCCGATCGGCGCTCCTTTGCTCGTGCCTGTCAGGCACGAACTAAGGAAAGCCGATCAACGGCTGTTCCTATTTACTATGTGACCAGCCGTGATTGGACACGGCTGATCACATGGTAAAGAGCCTCCATCAGAGGCTCTTTACCGAGATCGGAGATGCAGGGTGTCAGACTGACACCTCGCATCACCGATCGCTGCTCTGCGCGCCCCCGGGGGGCGCCCAGAGCTGTGTTATCCTGCCGCCGTCATATGACGTCCGGTCAGGATAACACAACCACATTCCCGCCGTCATTTTGTAATAGGGCGGGCGGGAAGTGGTTAAAGATTTCTAAACACGTTCATTATAGCTATTTATATTTATGAAGTATTAAAAGAACCAGAATTCACATATGGTATTACTGGAACATTTTCAGCTTGATACGCGCAATATACATTTCTACCTTGCCACCTGTATCATTAACTAGTTCATACATGGTACAGACTATCAGGTATAAAGGACATGCAATAGTCAATGCTGGATTTTTAGGATATTTTATGGATGCCCAAGATTGTCAGTACTTTGTAGTGGAAGCCACATTATTTGGAGGGTACCAGAAAAAGTGCAAAACCTAAATACAGCTAGCTGAAAGGTAAAGCACCACTGATTTTTTGTATAAGGCTCCGTTTACATCTAGGCGTTTGCTGTTTTTCCAGGCTTTTTTCCAGGCGTTTTTGTCGGGCATTTTACAGGCGTTTCTGCAACGTTTTTGTCCAGGTGTTTTTAGGTTGACAAGTGACCAATGAAAAAAAAATAAAAACGCCTGAAATCTGCCAAAAAAAGAAGCTCATGTATTTTTTTGAGCGACGGGCATTTTGTTTAACCACTTAAGCCCCGGAAGATTTTACCCCCCTCCTGACCAGGGCCTATTTTGCGATTCGGCACTACGTGACCTTAACGGACAATTGCACAGTCGTGCGACGCTGTACCTAAACGAATTTGGTGTCCTTTTTTTCCCACAAACAGAGCTTTCTTTTGGTGGTATTTGATCACCTGTGCGATTTTTTGATCATGCGCTATAAACAAAAAAAGAGCGTCAATTTTGCAAAAATAACAATATTTTTCACATTTTTTTAGATGAAATTCCCCCCAAAAAATGTAAAAATCAAAATTTCTTTACATTTTAGGCCAATTTTTTTTTACCATATGTTTGGTAAAAAAAAAATCCCAAAAAGTGTATTTTGATTGGTTTGCGCAAAAGTTATTGCGTTTACTAACAAAGGGAAAGATTTTTGTCATTTTTGTTGTTTTTTTTTAACGCGTAATGGCGGCGATCTGCGATTTTTTTTGCGGGACTGCGGCATTGGGGCGGACAGATCGGACCCTTGACTGACATTTTTGACACTTTTGGGGTTACCAGTGACATTACTACAGTAATCAGTGCTATACATATGCACTGTTACTGTAAAAATGACACTGGCAGTGAAGGAGTTAACTGTATTGCAGAGGGAGGGGTTAAGTGTGTCCTAGGGGCGTGTTTCTAACTGTGATTGGCTGTGGCTTGATGTGTAAGAACAGTGATCAACGGTCCTACATAGTAGAACCGTTTGATCACCATTCTTACACAGGGAGAACTGACAGGCGGCTTTGTTTACACTAGCCGCCTGCTTTTCTCCCGCCGTCACGGACAATCGCGAGTGCCCGGCGGACATCGGGTCCGCCGGGCACACGCGCGGGGGGGGTCCGCGACCGAGCGGGAGTGGGAGCGCACATCCAGCGGTGCGCGCTCGCTCCCAAAACCCTTACAGGCTAGCGACGTAGCCCTACGTCGCTCTGCCTGTGAGGGGCTGTCTGCCAACGTAAATAGTCGTGCGGCAGTCGGCAAGTGGTTAAGGCGACAGAACACTCAGATATGAACAGGGGCTATTGAAATGAATGGGATTTGTCTTGTTGGGTGTTTTTAGAGCAGAGGCTTAGAGCAGAAAATCACCAAAAAACGCCTAGATGTGAACGGAGCCTAAGACTACTTCTTTGAGTAGAATTCATAGGTTTGTGTATAATAGCGTTTTAAGATCTTCAAATCCTTTTTCAAGCAGAAGATATTGGTTCTGTTAAATAATGCAAGCAAATGAAGTCACAGTAATTGAGATTAATCTTGATGAATATATATTAAATACTGCAGAGTTTTTTTGGGACATGGGATGAAAACAAGATTTTTGAAACTGCTCCAGAATTTAGGTATAAAAAACTATGCAACTGTAACAATACAGTAGATGTTTCAAAAGAGTAGAAAAAAAAAACTGCGCTCAGACCCACTCTATTATAATAAAAAGCTGCTAACACAATTTGCTGGTCACAAACTTAAAAAATATATAACATGAACATTTAAGCGCTGCACTTTTATGTTTTATATGTTTAATACAGTAGATAGGGTGCAGCACGGTGCGATGGCAATAATTCACAAAGTAAGGTACAATGGAAAATTTGTATTGGGTTTGTACAGTAGCAGTTCACAACAAATCCAGTGGTAAAGCTGCCAAACCAGGAACACTCATGGACTGACAGTGTGTGCTGAGAGAGCAGAATGCAGCCTGGCCATCTCATGCCCAAGCAGGTTGATGCCCAAGGGTGTTGCGACCCTAAGCTTTACCTCTTTGTCAGGACCCTCTCTATAACGCTAGAGCTGTCCCTAACAGCCAAAGAACTAAATGTACACCAAGCCTTAAATAGGCTCTGTCTGACCCAAGATGGCTGCCAGAGTCACATGCAGTGGCAGCATCCAATCAGATTGCATCCTCAGGAGACCCAGGAGAGCATAGAGGAACTCTATTCCTCTTGACTTCCTCTCCTGCTACAAGAACGCTACAGATGAGCGCCACCGCTGCCTGGCGAAATTAGCCTGCACCTGCCTACAAGCAGTTGCTGGATTGTGGCACGGTTCTGGTAATCTCTGCACATATTAATAAAGCATAAGTTTGCAAATTGACCTGCATGAAAAGTAAAAGAAAAACTCAGCAAATGAGAAACTCCTACTTGGTGAGAACATGTGTTTTAAATTTTCTTTAGGGGAAATTTAGCAAAAACCAACCAATGCTTAATGAAACTTTCTATGAAGTAGTGTTATGTCAGGTATAAGTTTCCACAGAACATGTCAGTTTATTATGGGCGTTCAAGGTGAAAGAAGGGGAATTTTAGTGAAGGTTGTGTTAGGTGGGGGGAAGTTTAGATTCTGCTTGAAGACTGAACACCAAGCAGATTTTAACAAGACAAACAAATGCATCTCTGTAATGATGAACTAACCATTAAATACATTTTTTAAAACAAAAGCAGTGTATGAAAGACCCTTTTCTCTTTCTTCACCTGTTACTTATTAACACCTTTTGTATTCTTTTAAATACTTAGCTTGATATGCTGGCATTTCTCCGTTCCACCACACTCAAATTACAGGCCTGCAGGAGCAACATATATTAAGTCACCCTTAGACCAAGAGTAATACACTCGTTTATTTCTGGGTATTGTACATTATTAAATAGAGTATACAAACAGGACATGACCGGGCTGTCCAACCATGGCATACCACTAAAAAGGCAAGATCACTTCAAAGGGGTGTGTTATATGTACCCCCAAACACATTCTCCAATTATGGACATCCAGCCTACAATACTTTTTTTATCTTATCAAATTATAATATATACATACAGTATATAAAACATATCTCTTACAGAAAAGAGCAGATTGCGAAATTATGTTCCAGACAATCATTGTGTTAACTGTAAAGGCTTTCAGCTACTTCCTCTTTCTCATTGAATTTTTTATCTCTAATACCGCAGAATAGGAATTAGGTAATTTTAGTCTTCAGGCTGGCACCTCAGATCTCTCTTGTGGTATTCACTGGAACTTTCAAGCCTTGGGTTGGCATCACGGCTCTTCCTCTAGGCCTTCCCAGGAACTTTTCCAACAGGAGTTCTCCTTTAACCTCGAAACGTAGAGAAAGGTCATACTGAAATGATGGCTTGGCAAAGCTTCTGGAACCAGTCCATGACCTCCTGTGTGCATCCAGGTAGAGGCGTGAATGGGGAGGGGGGGGGGGGGAGATACTCTCCATTTAACATGAATAACCACAGAATCACCTAAACTACTAGATTAAGACTTTCTGTGAAAAAAAATTCACAGATAAACCATTTCCAGGTACATTTTTCCTACAAGTTTCTTTTTCCTAAATTTCAATCTTACTAAATGGGCTTATTACAAAATGCTAGACTGAGCCTAAACCAAAAGTAAAAATAAAACATTTTGCAATCCTAAAACATCAACACAATTATTTCAAACATATAATTTCTCATAATTAAACCTTCTCAAAAAACTCAGTTTTTTTTTTTCCAATATGCTCCATCTTCCCTATCCATTATTTTCTTAACCTCTCTTAAGAGTACAAACCAAACAAATTCTATAAAACAGCACAAGCACAATAGTAACCACAGCCAGTGAACACATGATGCTACTGATGCTTCTGTCAAATGTCTTAACATTTGCTTTTCCCCTCAAGCTAGTCTAAAACAGGCTGAATAGGGAGTTCATATTTACCAATATGTATTCTACGGGGATAGGTTTACAATAAAATGCACTGTCAGGGGTAGAACATGGAGACAAAAAATAAACTTTATAGAATTAGAAATCACCTCACAAAACTGTATGTAGCAGTTCACACTTAAAATATTAATTCATACATTTTTGATACTATGGACTTATCAAGGGCAGCAATTCATAGCAGTCCTGGCAATCCATGTTCAAACTTTAATACGTCTGTATAGCATAGTTATAACCTCTTGACATGAGCTTATCACTAGTTTGTATTCTTAACCTGCATAACTTTTAACAGAAAAAAACACACACAGATATATATATATACAGTATGTATATACCATACTTCTAAATTGCACCCCCAAAGAAACAATCAACACGCAATGTATTTGACAAGGGATGATAACCCATATTTCTCATCAAAAATCGTGATTTTAAAAGCAGCTAAGCTACTATCTGTAATTATATCATTATATATATCATGAAGACACAACTCTTCATTCACATTAGAGCATAATTCCTACACTTATGTTTTTAGTCTTTATTATTATGCAATTGCAGTTTTCTCAACATTATAAATTTAGCTGATCAGGTTCCTCAGGAGAGGAGGTAGCTACCATTTATTACATGTAATTTGGTAGTGGTGTCTCGTTTCACAAATATTATTCCAATTAAACAATCTTATTGGCATGGACTTAATAATATGAACTCAACACATTCCATAAAACCTAACAATAGTTGTTGGAAGCCTCAAAACCTCAACAACCAGACACAGTCATAACATGTAAAAAAGCATACTGCAAATATGTGAACTCATTGAATTTTTTCCTATTATTGGTACACTAACTAAAGCTTTCCCAGATCTATAACGAGGTAACAGTACCTATCTTTTCACGTCTGTCTTTTTTATTATTATTGTTCCTTTATATTTTAGTTCTTGCTGTTCTTGCTCTACAAAGATTTCCGATATCCCCATATGTACTGCTGTACTTCCTCCAAATCATCCTTGACAGACAGAGAATTATTAAATTATTAAAAAATTAAATTATTATTAATTCTAAAATTGTTCCTATTAATAGTATGTTAAATAGCTTTATCTTTGATAATAATTATTTTCTGGCTAGCTGCTTGTGTAGCTTAGTAAGTCTTATCTAAACTAGACAAACAGCTTCTTCCTGTTCTTCACTGACAACGCTATCTCCCTTTATCTGAATTTGATAAGCTTTCTTTCACTTCCTAGAAAGGTTGTCGGTCTTTCTTAGACAGGCATGCCTAGACCTGCCCAGCCCCACCCCCATCCCTTCTATCCTTCACAGAACATCATTGCCTGAGAGAGAGAGAGAAAGAGAAAGAGAGGCAATATATGAAAGAAATAAGGTACAAATTTACATATTTGAAAGTTTAGAAGGATACAGATCGAATTCTATTGCTCATTACATGTGAGCAATGAGTTTTAGGCTCTGTTTCCACTAGGGTGACTTGTCATGCGACTTTGGACACATAAAGTCACATAACAAGTCACAGCCCATTGAGTTCAATGGCACCCGTTCCTTTCTATGCCACTTTGAAAATCAGCGACTTTGAAAGGGTGCCTGCACCAAATTAGTGGGAGCAAGAGATGACCAGCTCATGCTTATGACCAATTTCAGTCAGCTAAGCGCTATACAGCAAGCTAACCACAACCACATAGAAGATAAAGAGGAATCAAAGACCACAAAATGTACGCAGCACTCCTTCCCTTTGGGTGGTGCAGAATGACCCCCTTAGCAGTGTGACAGGCTAACATTTCAATCTCAGGGTCTGGAACTTGGTGTATGATGGGGAAGAATATACATTGGGCCTCAGTCACTTTTCGTTTTTATTTCTGAACTCATAATACCCAAAACATAGAACAAAACTAGGACAAGTATTCTGAAAGTAGCAGTAGTTTTAGACCTTTTAAGATAGGCCTCTTTGTAATTGTTGGTCTTGTGAGAGCAGCCAGGTAAATCTGTCCGAGGTCCGGAAAAGTGACCGTCAAATTCCAAATACAGAATGCCAACAACAAAAAAGGCATTCCCCAAAACTTGCCCCCATCCAATGCAGAGTGACCAGCGTGCGTGCCCCCATTAATGCAGAGTGACCAGCGTGCGTGCCCCCATTAATGCAGAGCAACCATGTGCATGCCCCCATTAATGCAGAGCAACCAGTGTGCGTGCCCCATTAATGCAGATTGACCAGTGTGCGTGCCCCCATTAATGCAGATTGACCAGTGTGCGTGCCCCCATTATTGCAGATTGACCAGTGTGAGTGCCCCCATTAATGCAGATTGACCAGTGTGAGTGCCCCCATTAACCACTTTACCACCGGAGGATTTTGCTGTCTTCCGTCCAGGCCACTTTTTGCGATTCGGCGCTGTGCAAATTTAACTGACAATGAATAGCATAGCAATCCCTTGTAGCAGAATCCCCCAAACATTAGTTGAGACTTCATGAAGGGGTGAAAACAGACTGTTTATTGAACAGACACACGTGGTTTTTTCCCACAAACAGAGCTTTCTTTTGGTGGTATTTGATCACCTGTGCGATTTTTACTTTTTGCGCTATAAACAAAAAAAGAGCGTTTATTTTGAAAAAATAACAATATTTTTCACATTTTTTTATATGAAATTCCCCCCCAAAAAAATGTAAAAATCAAATTTTTTTTAAATTTTTGGCCAATTTGTTTTATGCTACCTATGTTTAGTAAAAAAAAATCGCAATAAGCGTATTTTGATTGGTTTGCGCAAAAGTTATTGCGTTTACTAACTAAGGGAAAGATTTCTGTCATTTTTGGTGTTTTTTTTTAACGCGTAATGGCGGTGATCTGCGATTTTTTTTGCGGGACTGCGACATTGCGGCGGACAGATCGGACCCTTGACTGACATTTTTGACACTTTTGGGGGTACCAGTGACATTTCTACAGTAATCAGTGCTATACATATGCACTGTTACTGTAAAAATGACACTGGCAGGGAAGGGGTTAATTTTATTGGAGAGGGAGGGGTTAATGTATGCCTGGTGCTTACTGACGTTTGGGGGGGAGGTGACTGTGTGACAGAAGGACAGATCGGATGTCCAGCTATGCTGAACACTCCGATCTGTCAGTCCCTGTCACTATGGAGATCCGCCCGCTGTGTTTACACACAGCGGGCGGATCTCCAGACTCGATCCCCGACGATCGGGGCAGAGCAGCGGCAATCGCCGCTGCTCCTCCCCTGGCCCGACTCCCGCTGTGAATGAACATAGCGCGAGCGAGCCTCCGGCGGCGCGCGAGTGCCGCCCACAAGGGGCTAAAGTGGTTAATGCAGAGCGACCAGTGTGTGTGCCCCCATTAATGCAGATTGACCAGTGTGCATGCCCCCATTAATGCAGATTGACCAGTGTGCGTGCCCCCATTAATGCAGATTGACCAGTGTGCGTGCCCCCATTAATGCAGATTGACCAGTGTGCATGCCCCCATTAATGCAGATTGACCAGTGTGCGTGCCTCCATTAATGCAGATTGACCAGTGTGCGTGCCCCCATAAATGAAGAGTGACCAGTGTGCGTGCCCCCATTAATGCAGATTGACCAGTGTGCGTGCCCCCATTAATGCAGATTGACCAGTGTGCCTACCCCCATAAATGAAGAGTGACCAGTGCGGATTAGAGCAGCGCATGATTATAAAAAGTCAAGTCATCAGCGGGGGGGGGGCGCAGAATGGAGAGGATCGGAGTGGCTGTCTTACACTGGCAGCGCTGCATGATTACAAAAAGCCGAGTTCTTCTGCTAACCGGTGGAGAGGATGTCCTACAAAGTCCGGCCTCCTGGACACCGGCTCCTATGATAGACGTCACCAGTGTTCTGTCTATCATAGGTAAGAGCCGGCCCAGGAGGCGGGACTTTGTAGGACATCCTCTCCGCCGGGTAAGCAGAAGAACTCGGCTTTTTGTAATCATGCAGCGCTGCCAGTGTAAGACAGCCACTCCGATCCTCCCGATCCTCTCCATTCTGCCCCCCCCCCCCGCTGATGACTTGACTTTTTATAATCATGCGTTGCTCTAATCCGCACTGGTCACTCTTCATTTATGGGGGTAGGCACACTGGTCAATCTGCATTAATGACAGAAGGAAGGAGACCGCTTCTGCGGTCCAGATTTAAGTCCGTGTGGGTCCGGAGGTGGCCCGGAGTCCGCCTATTGAGGACCCCGGAGCTAGACCATTTCATTTGGAATCAGTCTCCCTAGGACATGGCCAAACAACTATTTCCTCAGAGCATGCAAACAATTTCCTAAGTTGCAACAAAGTTTGTTAAAATCCTTGCAGTGTACATAGATCACCCAGAGGGGCTTGCTCTTTCTAAAAAAAAAATGGAAATTACTCTTAAAGTCCTTTGGCCTATAGCACATATCACCAGCTGACGCAAAACTCTCCTAAGCAGACATCCTACCCAGGAACAAGCCAAGAAACAAGAGAACCCCCTGTAAAGGTGACCAAAATATTTATTATTTACCAAATAATACATCTGAAAAAGGACCTCAGGGTTTGGTTGGATCAGATACTTAGTCACAACTCATAGATTGACCTTCCCATTGTGCCTACTGGAGCCTCCTTCACAGTAACAGGCATAATCAATCAACCTATTGAGCTTAGAGAAGATTTACAGAGCCCAGAAAAAGGTAAATAACAGCTCAGGCTGATTACCGAATTGCAACAGCACTTTCTAAATTTAGTAAGGGACAAAACAGCATAGGACAGGGTCTCTAAATTTGTACAAAACACAAAGTAAAGGTTCGTAAGACTGATTGCTTCCCACCCTCTCCGGCCTTCCACACATAACCAATGGCTATTTAGGCTGCCCATCAAAGTGAACTGCTAATGGGAATGTGTGTGTGTGTTTGTGTAGGGGCTTAGCAGCATAAATCTGGCACAACCTGGTAGTGTCAGAGCTTTGTCTGATCGCAATGTCTGGTAGGTCGTGTAAAACAGAGGTTACTGAAAGCTGTTGCAGGTATGTAAAGGCACTTCTGGTTGACCACATATGGGACAACGACGTTTAATATTATTAAGGTGACGTTGGGGTTGATTTAGTAAAGGCCAATAGACTGTGCACTTTGAAAGGGCAGTTGCACTCTGCAAGGGCATTTGCTTCTGAGCTCAGTAAATGAGGTGAAGCTTCACTTTGCAAAGAATACCCAATAACATGCAAGGAAAAAAATAATTCCTTTTTGCTTGCACATGATTGGATGATGGAAGTCAGCAGAGCTTCTCCTCATTCACTAAGCTCTGGAGCAAATGCCCTTGCAGAATGCAACTGCACTTGCAAAGTGCACAGTCATTTTGACTTTAGTAAATCAACTCCAGTATATCTTAGTAAAAACTAGCAATTGAAAGACTGATTTACAACAAATCCCCAAGTGTGAATCATTACCTTACTTTTTTTTTTACTATGTGATACTGCCACTGCTGACCTTTTGTCACAAAGCGGAAGATGGGAGGTAGATAGTCTGTCAGTCTGGACATTAATCATTACCATGACCCTATACCTGCAATGTATTACCTTAGATTTGCAAGGACAAGGGCTTTTCTTTGGATAGTATGTCTATCTGGACGCAAAGGTTGCCTCCTCACTTAATCTATAAGAGAAAAGGAAAGCAAAGTACATCAAAAGTAGTACATAAACCAGCATGAACTGATATAGCCAGATGGGCACTTTAGAAAACAGTTGGACTTTCATTGCACTGGACCTCTCCTGTGCTCACTAAGTAGTGGTTGAAGCTTCTTCTACCATTGCTGCAGTGTTACCACACACTAGGCATTCACCCTTATTATAATTTGATTTCTATAAATATTCTATGCTATCACTACGATTACATAAAATATGATGATTTTTGTAAAATGTTTTAGCTCAATATTTTAGCTAAATAATACTTTTTGCTCAGTTCTTAAAATTTCTCTGCTGCCTTCCATACATAGACTGTATGCCGTATGCTTCTGTACTCCATCGGACTCCTAATTCAGTTTTGCTAATTCCAGTCTGAAGCAATCCTCTGATAATGAGGAAATTCTCCACACCACCCTCATTATGTCAGATGTATTAGCAGTGTAATATAAAGACAATTTGGTAATGAGGTGATTACAAACCATTAGCATTTGCAGTTGTAATTAGATGATAAGGTGCTTCAAAAGATAAATTGCAGCTGGAAACCCAACAAATAGAATTTGAAGACACCCAAATGTGCTTATTTGACTCAGTAAATTTAAGTTAAATGTCCCTGAATACATAAATGTAAAACTTGAATCTCAGAATTATTGGTGTTGTCTAGCAAATTTTGTGCCAAATTATCCCTAAAAAAATAGATAATGAGGAAATAATGACTTCAAACTTGCATTATGCTAGCACAAAACTGTCTCAAGGGCATGCGAGTGATGAAATAAGCATTCAAATACAAAAATGAGGAAAAGTTTTATATTTGTAGAAATCAATTCATTAAACCAAGGTAATTTTTTTGCACAAGATCTGTACTAGGTTTTGTATCTTTATGGATATACTGTAATAAATACAATTTTCCAAAACAGGCAATGTATAGAAAATAACCAAAGACATTTAGTATTGCACTCAATATTCTGTTTAGGACAAGACAATCAATGCCAAATGAGTATCAAATGGAGTATTGATATTTCAAAGGAAAGCTGTACTGAGAAAGTATGGCGCCTTTAGATCTCTCCTAAAATGTTAGTCCCTAGCTTTCATAATAATCTGGTGGCTTCAGCTCTTTTAAAATAAGTGAGTTGTAACAAATATGCAGTTGAGAAGTTCTGACTTCATTCTGAATTTGATGATTTGACTCAAATATAATTACTTGCACAGACAGAGGTGATTTACCAAAGGCCGTTACACAGCCCTTGGTGGACAAAGCATTTCTTCTTTAAAGGATCACCTCCTAATGTAGTTGTAAACCTTGAATTTTTTTTTTTAAATAAAAAGAAGTTATACTTACCTGCTCTGTGCAATGGTGTTGCACAGAGTGGTCCCTTACCACCTCTTCTGGGTTCTCCTGCCAGTGCTGTCTACTTCTCCCTCCGTCTGGGTGCCCCAATAGCATGCTGTGTGCTATGGGGGCACCCATGTGGGTGTGCTCCCGTGACAGGCTGTGTGTGTGTCCATAGACACAAACAGCATTATTCAGCCAGCCCCTGCTCCCTCCTTCCATGATTTGATTGACAGAAGCAGGAGCCAATGGCAGTGAATGGGGCAGGTGAGGGCAGGGAATGGGGAGAGAAGAACTACAGCTGGACACAGCTCTGGATGGATGTAGGTATGGCCTAGCAGAGTACATATTTCACATAGATAATGCAAACAAAAATAAATTTAAATAATACAGTAAATACAATAAATTCATAAAAAATAATACTATTTTTGTAAATGCTGAAAGCTCATGAGGGTAATACAAACGTTTAAAGCAGAACTCCAGACAGCTACTTAAAATACAAATATAATTTAATCTAGTTATGTAATGATTACAAAAAATTGTTAAATGCAATTTTTAAATAATACTAGAAAATAAATAAAATGCAGTGCTTTTTAGGAATGTAAACTTCCTTCAAAAATGTCTTTCAAAAATTTCCATATAGATCCAATGAAGTTAAAGACATAGAAGGCACCTCAATGTGTATATAATGATATCCCATTAGTGGTAAAAAAATAAATAAAATCCTCCACCTGCACCACAGCACACTTAGAAAAGGTCTGAGCTCCAAACCGGTTAGATCTCTAATACTTTGCATAGTGTGGTCAGTCTCTATGACTCTGTGAGTGGCTGCTTAAGAGGGTGTCTAAGCCCTGTATTGGCCTGCACCTATCCATTTTGTCAAGTGCAGTGCAAAGGATCTAAAAAAACACAGTTCTACTAAGATGTTTAGAACAACACTTGTCAAAGGAACTAAGTGACACACACAAAGTAGAAGCATTTCTGCTTCCACATGATTGGAAGATAGAAGTCAGCAGAGCTTCACCTCATTCACTAAGCTCTGGAGATAATGTCCTTTCAAAGTGCAACTTCCCCTGCAAAGCGAAAAGTCTATTTACCTTTAGTAAATCAACTCCTTGGTGTGCAATTGAGATTTTGAGTTTAGGTTTTTGCAAGGAGGTTCTGCTTTAAGATCACAATATTATTTCCATCGCATTCTATTAGCAAATCAGAATATACACCATATTACCAAAAGTATTGGGACACCTGCCTTTACATGCACATGAAATTTAATGGCATGCCAGTCTTAGTCCGTAGGGTTCAATATTGAGTTGGCCCACCCTTTGCAGCTATAACAGCTTCAACTCTTCTGGGAAGGCTGTCCATAAGGTTTAGGAGTGTTTCTATGGGAATGTTTGACCATTCTTCCAGAAGCACATTTGTGAGGTCAGACACCGATATTGGATGAGAAGGCCTGGCTTGCAATCTCCATTCTAATTAATCCCAAAGGTGTTCTATCGGGTTGAGGTCAGGATTTTGTGCAGGCCAAGCAAGATCCTCTACCCCAAACTCGTTCATCCATGTCTTTATGGACCTTTCTTTGTGCTCTGGTGCGCAGTCATTTTGGAACAGGAAGGGGCCATCCCCAAACTGTTCCCACTAAGTTGGGAGCATGAAATTGTCCAAAATGTCTTGGTATGCTGACACCTTATGAGTTCCCTTCACTGGAACTAAGGGGCTAAGCCCAACCCCTGGAAAAACAACCCCACACCATAATCCCCCCTCCACCAAATTATTTGGACAAGTGCACAAAGCAAGGTCCATAAAGGCATGGATGAGCAAGTTTGGGGTGGAGGAAATTGACTGGCCTGCACAGAGTCCTGACATCAACCTGACAGAACACATTTGGAATGAATTAGAGCGGAGATTGTGAGCCAGTCCTTCTCGTCCACATCAATGCCTGACCTCAAATGTGCTTTTGGAAGAATGGCCAACATTCCCATAGACACACTCCAAAACATTGTAGACAGCCTTCCCAGAAGAGTTGAAGCTGTTATAGCTGCAAAGGGTGGGCCAACTCAATATTGAACCCTACGGACTTAGACTGGGATCCTATTAAAGTTCATGTGCGTGTAAAGGCAGGCGTCCCAATTTTTTTGGTAATATAGTGTATATTTTCTTGCACCAGAACCCTGCCCAGCTTAATTTTTACTATTTTGTCCCCATGTATATTTTACACAAATAAATGAATAAAAAGCAAGCTTTCTGTATGATAAATTACTTAGAAAGTTGGAAGTGGAGTTAGGCTTCACACAGGTTAACATTAGGAGAAACACCAGCCTTCACTTTAAGTTGTACTGTTTAAACTCTCATTTGATTTCATGTAAAATCTGCTACAAAAAAGAAGCTTGTCGAGACACAGGGTGGCAGTATGGAGTTGTAAAGGTTAATAGACAAGATTCTAGCTGGAGAACACAAAACTTCAAATGGTAGATCTTTGATTAGCCACTCACCTTGTACAGGGTCATGATGATGTTATGTCTACTGTGATTGCAAAGACAAAGTTCAGTACGAGAAGATCTAAAATAAGAATAAAAAAAGACAGGTAAAAAGTTATGTTGTATAGTTTTTAGCTATAGTCGATTTGAAGTTTTGCATAAGATGTGATAAACCTTATGTAAATAAATGTATCTATATGTATTTATTTTTAAAGATACAATATTGTATGCATAATTAGTATTTATGTCTACCCAAAAGGATAGACCTATTAGCCTAATGGGCAAATTTGTCTATATCTACACCCATGAGTAACCATAGCCAAATAGCATGGATAGAGGATTTGTCAAAAATGTCTACACCCGTAGTTAGACATAGCCATGGTCTGAATAAGAGAAAGATAATTGACTCCTCCATCAACGCTAAAGAGCGTAGATGGAGGAATCTGCCCTGTTGACTACTGTATTCAGGCATCTCCAGCACTGGGGTCTCCCTAAATACCACAACAGGGATAGGACAAGTCAAATCAGAAAAGTAACCCTAAGCCAACTTCATCATAAGGCTGGAGATATATTTCAGCTAGTAAAGGTGTAACCCTAGGGTAGAAAGCCGGATGGGTCTGTTGCCTTCTGATTTGAATGGGTCCGCCCCTACCAGTTTGAAGGGAGCGAGAAAACTGGATTGGTTCCGTGGCCAGTTAGTACTGCTCCTGGATGTGATTGGTAAGGAACGGCGGTGGCGGTGGGGGAGCCTTTCCTCCTGGGTTGAATCTGGCCTTGCAAAAGGCTTGTCCCCAGTTGAAGGTAGGTTCTCCCTAAGCTGTCCAAAGTTCTGATGCCTCCTGGTAGGATAGGGCTACGCTTGGTCTGGCCTTTGGGCCGGGGTAGAAAAAGCCCGTAGTGTATGTGCCCCTGGGGTGGCAGCCCAGGGGTGCCTTAATTCTCACTGGTGAGGGGCAGCTCGCCTTGAGTTTTTCGGCACCATGGTCACTGCACCTACGCACACTTTTTTAAGCACCTGCCTCTTGGGCAAGGCCTTTTGGCTTCGACCAGAGGAATTTTTATTCCGGCCGGAAGGCCTGCCTTTGTATTTTCACAAGGGCACTAATTCACCTCTCCACTTCCCCTCCCCCACCTTTTTGTTTGTGTGTGCTTTTTCTTTGTGGTTTGTCACTTTTCTATCACCTTTTTTCACTTTGCACGACTTGTAGGGTGTGGGTCCTCGGGCCCTACCTTGAGTCTTGGGAGGGGGTGGATATGGCCTTTTGGCTTGGTCCGCCCTCTCTCATGGGGTCTCCCTTCGGGGGAGCCCCACTTAGTACTCGGTGGGGGCTGTTTCGGCAGTCCCCCTGAAGAACGGGGTCAGTCTGGTTCCGGCCAGACAGACCATGAGTACCTCAAATCCCTGTCAGGAGTCTTGCGCCCCGGGGGATCGAGGTTCGGGTCCTACCTCTTCGGAGGGAAGACCACTTTGTTCGCACACCCTGTGCACTTTTTGTGTTCCTCACGTTTGTGTGTGTGCACTTTTTTATGCACCGGGTGAAGTCTTTTGAGTGTGTTTCACACGCTACGGGCTTTAAAAAAAAAAAAAAAAAAAAAAAAAAAAAAAAAGGTGTAACCCTAGGGAGGAATCAAAACCACTATCTTGCATCTCTCATATCAGATCAGAATAGATACCAATCATCTCCAAAAAGACACAAAACAGAAGGAACACAAATAGTGTAGTCATTTTAATAAAATAGAAGTAAAACAAAATGCATTCACAAACGGGTGATTCAATAGTAGCTCATCTTTGGCGCAGGTCCACTCCAGATGACCCCTTTCACCGTGGCCTGTGGGTGGCTGGGGCTAGGCTGTACTGTTTGACCAATCCCAGCAATGGACACTAGATGTGTGCAGATGACCTACACCCATGAGGAAAATGACCAATCCTCTCCCTTCCAGGTTACTGGGATAGCAGCTGTTAGGGCAGCACATTTTGGGACAGTTCCCCTTTCTTAAGCTTTGAAATTATTTTATCAGTGCTACCCACAGCTCAAACGTTGTCTGATTCAGTAGGAATCAGCTGAAATTCGTGCCATGTATGACTAGCCTTATATAGCAATTGCCCATTATTGTTTCTGTTTCAGAATGCTAGTCTGCTCGTTTGGTCAGACAGATTGAAAACAACAGACTATATGTCCAAGTGGTCTTATCACAAAGGTCCAACTCCTTTGACAGAATGGTGACCATATAATCTGACATACACATAGCCACTAGATGCAAAACGTACAAATCGTTGTGCTGTATTCAATAAACAAAATTTGGAGCAGCAAAACACGTAAATATGTGAAGGTCATAAAAAAATGACGCCCAGGTAAAAATTACAATAATAACAGAAAATAGAGTACATCCACCAGGTTACAGATTCACAGCAGAATGGGCTTATTCTGGCTAGCGGATTTATAATAATATCTTCTGTTAACTACTTGCCGACTGCGCACAGTATATTTACTGCGGCAGTCAGCCCCGGCCAGGCAGAGTGACGTAGGTCTACGTCGCTCGCCTGTCACCGGGTTTTGAGCCAATAGGAGGAGTGCGGGCGTGTGACCGGCGGACCCGATGTCCGCCGGTCACACTACGATCGTCGGTACAGCGGGAGAAAGGCGGGCGGTTTATGTAAACAAGCCGCCTGTCATTCTCCCCTGTGTAAAAATGGAGATCAGATGGTTCTACTATGTAGAACCGTTGATCTCTGTTTTTACAATAGTAGACATGTCCCACTACAGTTAGAAACACGCCCCTAGGACACACTTAACCCCTCCCTGTCCAATACAGTTAACCCCTTCCCTGCAAGTGTCATTTTTGCAGTAACAGTGCATATGTATAGCACTGATTACTGCAGTAATGTCACTGGTACCCCCAAAAGTGTCAAAAATGTCAGTCAAGGGTCTGATCTGTCTGCCACAATGTCGCAGTACTGCAAAAAAAAATCGCAGATCGCCGCCATTACTCGTTAAAAAAAAAAAAAACACCAAAAATGACAAAAATCTTTCCCTTTGTTAGTAAACGCGATAACTTTTGCGCAAACCAATCAAAATACGCTTTTTGCGATTTTTTTTCACCAAACATATGTAGCAGAAAACAAATTGGCCGAAAATGTTAAAAAATTTTGATTTTTACATTTTTTTTGGGGGGAATTTCATATAAAAAAAGTGAAAAATATTGTTATTTTTGCAAAATTTACGCTCTTTTTTTGTTTATAGCGCATGATCAAAAATCGCACAGGTGATCAAATACCACCAAAAGAAAGCTCTGTTTGTGGGAAAAAAAGGATCTGAAATTTGTTTAGGTACAGCGTCGCAGGACCGCGCAATTGTCCGTTAAAGTCACTCAGTAAAAAATCACAAAAAACCCCCTGGTCAGGAAGGGGGTAAAATCTTCCGGGGCTTAAGTGGTTAACTGTTTCACTTTTTTTTTTTTTTAACATTTCCAATATAAAAGGCAAAGGCAAAACAATACAAGCCTAGCCACTTGAAGACCAGGCCTAATTCTTATATTAGTTGCTTACAAGATAAAATCATTTTTTTTGCTAAAAAATTTACTTAGAACTCCCAAACATTATATATATATATACTTTTAGCAGAGAAGCTAGGGAATAAAATGGCAGTCGCAAAATATTTTATGTCACACTGCATTTGCACAATGTTTTTGGAAAAAATACACTTCAACAAATTAAAAAAAAAAACTAAATAGTAAAGTTAGCCCAATTTTTTTGTATAATGTGAAAGATGATGTTACACCGAGTAAATAGATACCTAACATATCACGCTTTAAAATCGCGCACACTCGTGGAATGGCAACAAACTACGGTACTTATGAATCTCCATAGGTGATGCTTTAACACATTTTCACAGTTACTTGTCTAGAGTTACAGAGGAGGTCTTGTACTAGAATTATTGTTTCTTGCTCTAACATGTGTGGTTTGAACACTGTTTACATTTGCGGGCGCGACTTACATATGAGTTTGCTTTGGCACGCGAGTATGGAGGGATGGGGTATTTTTAAAAATGTATTTAGTTTTTTTCTTATTTATTTATTTTTTTTTACTTTGTCCCTTTAAAAAAAATGTACTTATCACTTTTATTGGTGTCACAAGGAAAGTTAACATTCATTGTGACAGTAATAGGCATTGACATGTACTCTTTTTGGAGGGACCTGGGTTCTAAAAGACCCCAAACCCCTCCTCTGCACTTGAAAGTGCTCAAAATGTCAAGACCAGTGTTCTTAAATACTTTGGATTTTTTAAAACCGGCGCCGCTGGCTGCCGAGTAAACCAGAAGTGAGGTCGCTTCCGGGTTACTACCTCTGATTCCAGCTTTGTTCGGGTCTCCGGCCAGCTGGTGGATGTGCCAGCTGGTGGCACAGGAGAGCCTCGGTGAGCCCCAGAAGGTGGCGTGGGGGGGGGGACGACGTCCCATTCTGCTGCTTGTATTACCAACTCGGTATAACCACTTGAAGCCAATAACATACAGGTATGTGATTTGGTGGCAAGTGACTAGACCACTTTCGATATAGATTGGTATCTCCATGGATGGAAGGCTACTAGCATGCATGCCCCTTGTTTCATATGCCTGCCCATGTGCCCTTTAGTACAGTTTTTTAGTGGTTTTGAGGAAGGGGTTCATAAAAAGGAATCTTCTGCAACACTAGTACCCAAAGAAAAGTTAACCAGTTAAGCCCCTGAGGATTGGGCTGCTCAAAGACCAGGGCCTATTTTGCGATTCGGCACTGCGTGACTTTAACGGACAATTGCGCGGCAGTGCGACGCTGTACCCAATTGACGTCCTTTTTTCCCACAAACAGAGCTTTCTTTTGGTGGTATTTGATCACCTGTGCGATTTTTACTTTTTGCGCTATAAACAAAAAAAGAGCGACAATTTTGAAAAAATAACAATATTTTTCACATTTATTTATATGAAATACCCCCCAAAAAAATGTAAAGATCAAAATTTTTTAACATTTTAGGCCAATTTGTTTTCTGCTACATATTTTTGGTAAAAAAAAATCGCAATAAGCGTATTTTGATTGGTTTGCGCAAAACTTATTGCGTTTACAAACTATGGGAAAGATTTATGTCATTTTTATTGTTTTTTTTTTAACTAGTAATGGCGGCGATCTGCGATTTTATTTTGCGGGACTGCGACATTGCGGCGGACAGATCGGACCCTTGACTGACATTTCTGACACTTTTGGGAGTACCAGTGACATTACTACAGTAATCAGTGCTATATATATGCACTGTTCCTGTAAAAATTACTCTGGCAGGGAAGGGGTTAACTTTATTAGTGATCAGTGGGTTAAATGTATCCCTAGGGGCATGATTCTAACTGTGGGGGGGCGTGGCTTGTGATGTAACCACAGAGACATACGATTCTACATTGCAGGATCGTGTAGTCTCTGCAGTTACATCAGGGAGAATGACAGACAGCTGTGTTTACATTAGCCACCTGCCTTTCTCCCTCTCCAGCGGGAGATCGCGAGTGACCGGCGGACATCGGAGCCGCTGGTCACTCGCGCGGGGATGTCAGGGAACGAGCGGGGGCGGGAGCGCACCTCCGGCGGCGCGCGCTCGCCCCCCTAGAGGCTCCTGGGCGAGCGACGTAGCCTTACGTCGATTTGCCCAGGAGAGACAGACTGCCGCAGTAAATAGTCTTGCAGCGGTCGGCAAGTGGTTAAGGGCATCAGAAGGCAAGTTCATGTGCAACTATAAACTAAGCTTCTACCCTCCTGCCTGTAATGAGAGTAAAATATTGGGGAAAGACATAGTTACATAGTTACATAGTAGGTGAGGTTGAATAAAGACAATAGTCCATCCAGTTCAACCTGTGTAGGTGTGTGTGGATGTATTCATTTCTCATACCCCTTAATGTTTCTTTTTAATATATCTTTAAAACTGACACCTTACTTTTAAATAGTGCAGTAGCTTCCATTCCTTCTGGACACTGAAATATAAAAATCTGAGTCTTTTCTCTGTTATTCATCTGGCACCAGCATAGCAGATGTCAGGCCCCAGGCGGGAACTTCTTGTTTGTTGGGTACTGCTGAGTGAATACAGAATTGTTTTGATTTCTTTAACATTTTCTATGCAAAACCTGCTCTTTAGCAGGTAGAAATTGATTTGTATCTAAAACAGTTTTAAAAATGTTCTTGGTATTTTCTATTGTGTTAACATAGAGTATACACCTTTAAAGTTTGTGGACATAAAGTGCAGCATTTGTAACACAAGAGTTACAAATAACTGGATTGTCTTCTGACAAACCTAGATGATTTGAAAGTGTTTTGTACATTATTTTCTGGGTTCAGGTAGCAGTTAGTTAGCATTGGTTACAGGGGGGGGGTTAACCCCTTCTGAACCGGAAATATTTGCCCCCTTAATGACCAGGCCCTATTTTGCGATTCGGCACTGCATCACTTTAACGAACATTTGCGCAGTTGTACCCAAATAAAATATACGTCCTTTTTTATAGAGATTTCTTTTGGTGGTATTTGATCACCTGTGCGATTTTTCTTTTTTGCGCTATAAACAAAAAAAGAGCGACAATTTTGAAAAAAAAAAAAAAAAAAGCAATATTTTTCACATTCTGCTATATGCTATATGACATTCTCAAAAAAAAATTTAAAAATCTAAATTTTGTAACATTTTAGGCCAATTTCTGCTACATATTTTTGGTAAAAAGAATCACAATAAGCGTATTTTGATTGGTTTGCGCAAAAGTTATTGTGTCTACTAACTACGGGAAAGATTTATGTAATTTTTAATGTTTTTTTTTTTTTACTAATAATGGCGGTGATCTGCGATTTTTTGCGGGACTGCGACATTGCAGCGGACAGATTGGACCTCTAACTTACATTTTTTACACTTTTGGGGGTATCAGTGACATTACTACAGTAATCAGTGCTAAAAATATGCACTGTTACTGTAATAATGACATTGGCAGGGAAAGGGTAAACAGTACAGGTGATCAAGGGGTTAAATGTGACCCTAGGGGAGTGATTCTAACTGTATGGGGGTTGGACTTGTGAAATGATCACAGAGAAATGCGATCCTATATAGCAGGATCACATGAGCTCTATGATCATTGCAGGGAGGAGGACGGTCAGCTGTGTTTACCAAATCAGCTTCTCCCTGACGATCAGGGGCACGCGTGCACCCCCTAGTGGCCTTCAGGAGAGCGACGTAGACCTACGTCGCTTTGCCTGTCCTTACCACCCTGCCGCAGTAAAAAGGCGGCGGGTGGTCCGGAACTGGTTAAAGGCAAATAGACTCTGCAAGTGCAGTTTCTCCAGAGCTTGGTAAATGAGGTGAAGCTTCACTTTGCAAAGAATACCCCAATCCTGTGCAAGGAAAAATATGGAAGATTGTGCTCACTTATTAAGCTCTGGAGCAACTGCTCTTGCAGAGTGCAACTGCACTTTGAAAAGTGCACAGTCTATTTGGCTTTAGTAAATCAACCCTAGGGTCTCAGATTAAGATTTAAAAATATTTCCTGTTTTTCTATCTTCAGTTTCTTAATTAATTGAATATATAATGCATTGTACCTGAGGAGATGTACTCTGTTGACTAGCATAGAAACCAATCAGCTTTCAGTTTTTTTTTTTTGTCAAAGCTTAATTGAACAAGCTGAAGTTAGAAGCCTATTGGCTACCTTTTGCACTATTCAGTTTTATTTGGGAGGAATAAACAGAGGTGACCCCTACAGAACCCCCAGTAGGAAGAGCGATGGACTATCTCAAGACCAAATTATTGAACAAAAACATTATAAATATATGCATTTTATTCATACAAAATTGTTAAAAAGACATAAATGGGCCATTGTGATAAAACAGCAATTCATGATGACCTTAACAGACAGTAAGTTATATAAACATATCTAGCTGGTCACATGGCAGCCTCAGACGAATGTTAAGGGCATATAATTGACAATGTACTGTATATCCTCTACATGTTTTGCGGCAGGAGTGGCTTCTTCAGGAGGTGGTATACATAGTACCATCTACAACAAAGCAATGATTTCATTATACCAATGTATCAATAACTTGTAGTGAGTCACTGATTGCTTACCCAGTGAGAGACCAGAGCCCAGATTGCAGTCAAGGTAGGCACACCACAGGGGCTCCACGCATGATCTACAAGCATATACATTTTTTTGCATGTGCTCTAAATAAATGTATGGAATTTATCTGGATACTCAATTACCCTACCAAAACCCCCGAATGGCAGTTGGTTTATTAACCAAACGTATGTGTAAGGGAATGCTTGTATGATATATACATTACATTGTGGGAACTTTGGGGGTAGAGACTGATGTTAGCAGCTCTGTGTACACTCTCCAAAGCTCTACAGAATATGGTGCTAGTGCTATATAAATATGGGAAATAAAGTGTGATATAATCAGACTCTGTATTGTTCTTACTGCTAATGTTATACACTTTTGCACTAAAAGAGCTTTTTTTTTTAAATTGGTACAGCTACAGCACTGACTAGAAAAGTCATGGATCGAGAACATGACAGTAGCCATCTGAAGAAGTATTTTCGGGCTTGAGGTTTGTGATTTAACATCTGCTGCAAATTGCAGCCCAACTACATAAGCAATGCTAATTGCGAGCTTTTCTTAATTTTCCATCCTAATTTACATGCAATTACGGAGCACTACAGGTTTCAGATTCCTTTAACGTCAGTTTACTTCTCAGGTGGTATAACCTTCATTAACTCGATCTTTGAAATAAAATGAGGGCAACGGTATATGCTCTATAACACACATACACACACACACACACACACACACAAACACACACACACACACACACATACACACACACACACTCAGAGTTCATAAAAGATATATTATCGCACCCTTAAAACTCATATATATGTAAGTTTATTTATAAGATGAGATCCTTTAACAACCAATTACACATTTTACTTCATTATTCGGAAGGCTCTCAACAATTGAAAGGTGAAATCTGATTGATTGATTGATAAAGGTTACTGAAAATTTGCACATTATACAGTAATTGCCCTGTACCATCTTAATCGTATTGTATACCCCTTTAAAACATGTAACCACAAGACTGTATATAGAAAATGTGCTTTTCCCTGTAGTATGGTTGCTATACAGAAATGTCTGAAGATGTAAAATAAATCAAGTGTAAGTTATTCCTAAAGAGATAAAAAGCTTATGCAGGTATAAAATGCAGACACCCAAAATGTAGGGAAAGATTAGTCTTCCTGTTGGGTTTTTACTGCTTTCTGGGGCTCTGTTAGAGAGATTAACCCTCATTTTGAAATTAATCATCTATCTGCTGGTGATCTTTGCCAATGAGACAAAAAGTGAAGGGGAAATTTAAAATGATACAGTTGTCCGAAAAGGAATAGAGGTGTAGTGCTTACCCCCGCACAGTGTTGCCAACCCCCGGGAGGGAAATTTACTGGCAGAACGTCCAAAATTTACGGACGGCACCAATTTTTTACTGGCATTGCAAAAATGTACATAGACAGGCTGTTTTCAGTGCTAAACCGTGCAAATATCAATACTTAAACTATAAGCATGTAGATAGTGCTATTAGCAATGTGTTTAGGTTAAACAAAAGTCAAAAACCATTTAAGGGGGAATTCTGATTTAAGTGGGTGCTCTGGTGACCAGAAACCGCCTTATATCAGAGTCCACTGCATTCCCCTTTACATCAGAGTTCCCTTTTACATCAGGGTCCGCAGAGTTCCCCCTTCGCACTGTAAGGGGAGAATCCTGCAGACTCTGATGTAAAGGGGAACGCCGGGAACTCTGATGTGGGGGGCAATCTGGTGACCAGAGACCACCTTCCACAGAGTTAATACATTAAGATATAGGGGGAGAGGTTACTAATATAGAGGGATTTTTATATCAGTGCCCCCTTACATCAGTGACCCCCCCATCAGACTTGTCTGGCAGCGCTGTCACTGACCTCCTCTCAGGTGCACTGTGCAGGGCTCAGTCAGACGGCTCTGGTCTCCACTCCGCAGGCCCCACACATCTGACTTCTCTCGTGACCCCCATCCCGGCGCCGCTCTCACTCTGACTCCTCTCCAGAGTCCAGACTCCCCTGCAGACATGATAAAAGACAAGAGATGGTTAAAGACTGCGGACAAGGTACAGGAGGTGGTCAGAGACTGCGGACATGGTACAGGAGGTGGTCAGAGACTGCGGACATGGTACAGGAGGTGGTCAGAGACTGCGGACATGGTACAGGAGGTGGTCAGAGACTGCGGACATGGTACAGGAGGTGGTCAGAGACTGCGGACATGGTAAAGGGGGTGGTCAGAGACTGCGGACATGGTAAAGGGGGTGGTCAGAGACTGCGGACATGGTAAAGGAGGTGGTCAGAGACTGCGGACATGGTAAAGGGGGTGGCCAGAGACTGCGGACATGGTAAAGGGGGTGGCAGAGACTGCGGACATGGTAAAGGGGGTGGCAGAGACTGCGGACATGGTAAAGGGGGTGGTCAGAGACTGCGGACATGGTAAAGGGGGTGGTCACTGGTCAGAGACTGCAGACATGGTAAAGTGGGTGGTCAGAGACTGTATACATAATACAGGAGATGGTCAGAGCCTGCGTGGACATGGAAGTGCCCTCCTCACCCCCTCACAGTAGTTTCTTCCTATGTCCCCCTTCATATTAGCTCTCCACATCAGTGTCCTCCTCCTAAGTCCCTTTCACCTCTCCATAGCCATATCAGTGACATTACTGCAGAGTGAAGCTGTGACACTGCCTGTGGAGAGGTGAAGGGGGCACAGGAGCAGGACACTGATGTCCTCTGCCCCCTGACTCATCTCTCTACACTACTCCAGTCTGCGCTGCTACTGCTGGCTGTCGGAGGCTCGGAGCCCCACTCACCAGTCCTCTGCTCTTGTGCTCTGCCTCTGCAGTGCTGTCACAGTCTGCTCTGTCCAATCCACCATCCGGGCGTCCAGCATCTTCTAGTTCTAGTCCAGTGACTCCACATTGTCACTGGCACCTGGTGCTGGCGGCCGGCGGCGGGGGGAAAACTTAAATGACGGCGGGGGCGGAGGCAGGGGTGGGCGCAGGCGGGCCGTCACCGTGGCACTCGTCCGACGAATAGTGCGAGTCTGGCAGTCTGCATTCGAGAGAACTCGGGGATCTCCGGAACTGCGCGCCGCGCATGCGCAGTTCTGACCTTGCCGCCGCCGCCGTAGATTTATTGCCACTTTTCTCCTGCTACGGGCATTTACGGGCAGGAGAAAAGTGCCCTGTTTTTACGGGCTGTCCGTAAATCTACGGGCGGTTGGCAACACTGCCCCCGCAGGACCCGATTGTTTTGGATGGTCCTCTGTACTGCCACAACTCCTTAATCAGCCCAGTACCCACTGACACACCTGGCTGAAGATTACTCACATCTGTATAACGTAACCACTTTTTTGCAGAGCCCTTTCACCCCCTTCCTGCCCAGGCCATTTTTCAGCTTTCGGCGCTGTGACATTTTGAATGTCATGCAACACTGTACCCATATGAAACTTTTATAACTGTTTTTTTTTTAACCACAAATATAGCTTTCTTTTGGTGGTATTTGATCATCACTGGGTTTTTTTATTTTTTGCTAAACAAATTAAAAAACCTAAAATTTTGAAAATAAAAGTTTTTCTTTGTTTCTGTTAAAATTGAAATTTTGTAAATAAGTAAACTTTTCTTTCACTGGCGGGCACTGATGAGGCGGCACTGATGGGCACTAATGATGAGGCACTAATATGCAGCACTGATATGCAGCACTGATTGGCACTGATATGCAGCACTGATGGGCACTGATATGCAGCACTGATGGGCACTGATAGATGGCACTGAAGGGCACTGATAGGCTGCACTGATGGGTGGCACTGATAGGCAATGATGGGCACTGATGGGTAACACTGATGGACACCAATAGATGGCACTGATAGGCAGCACCGATGAGGAGGCACTGACAGGCATTACTGATGGGCACTGATTGGCATCCCTAATGGGCACTGATTGGCATCCCTGATGAGCACTGATTGGCATTTCTGCTGGGCATGGGTTGACATCCCTGGTGGGTACAGGTTGGCATCCCTGGTGGGCATGGGTTGGCATTCCGGATGGACATCCTTGACAGGTCTTGATTATCAGCGCAGAACCCTCCTGTTAGAAGAGTTGCTGATTGGCTCTCCTCTACCAGTGCCTTTTCAGTGCAAATAGAGGAAAAGCCGACAAACTGCACTTCCTGGTTACAATGTGACCACCCTGTGATTGGACACAGCTGATCACATGGTAAAGAGCCTATGTCATAGGCTCTTTACTGATATTAGAGTTGCAGTGCCTCAGAGCAACACACCGCACTCTCGATCTCCGTGCTGCGCGCCCTCGGGGGGCATTCAGTCAGGATAACTGATCCCCAGCCGTCATTCTGCTATAGGCTGGGCTGGATGTGGTTAAAGTATTTGTAAACCCCAGTCATGAAATGTGAACAAGCACATATATCTTTAGAGTTTACTTGTCTCTCTTTCTAAAGTTGTAAGTATTGTTTCTCTCTGGTGCTTCGTTCCTCTGTTATCAGTATGTGTCCCTTCTGAGAAGTTTTCCTGACACATGCAATAAAATTTGTGATGGGAGGGAGATAAGCACACAGCTTGTCTATTCAGAATACAGCTCTGCCTGTTCCTTCGTTCCTCTGCCTATGTGGAGGTGAGTGTGTCCCTTTCCTCCAATTAGCTCTCACACTGTGTATAAGAGCTATAATTACAGCTCTCCACTCCCTCTGCTGTACCCCTCACAGATGCAGGAGTTTATCACAATTGCGCTCTTTTGAAGGGTTGTAGACAAGAGAAGACTGCAGAAAAACAAGTAAAACGTATGTAGGAGGATTGGTTTAATCTCTGTGTACAGTATCATCTGGGGCTATCAACTTCACTGGGTATATGAGAGAGGAGAGGGGTTAAAACCAATTTCAGTGTTAATATTTTACTGCTCTATGATAGTACACAGAAAATAGATCATGAGAAACTAGAGAATTATTAAGATCAATATATTATTGAAGAGTAAGCAAGTACAATGCATAGAACGATAAACAGAACAACAGAATACATTTGATTAACTGATGGGCAAGTTAGCTTCACCTACGGCCATTAACTTATGCTGGATAAGGCTAAGCCCCATTAGATTATTGCACACAGTATCAATAAGAATGGCATCAGCCATGAAAGCTGGAATGGCATAAAGGAAATATCACTGTAATTCCTAGCAATAGCTACTAAAGCAATTTTCCTGTGTGCACTCTTCACATACAGCCATTTAGTGGGTTGGTGTACACGTTTCTAACAATGGGGTACCCCTGGAGGTGACTGCAAAGTACCTGGCACATAACTGTCAGAATTGGCCAGCTTTTATTGGGGCCCTTCTTTAAGGTGGTGCATGTGTAGTTGTCCCTTTAGGAGTGTAAACATAGATGGACAGTGGGCTACTAAACAAGCAGCAGTCGATAATGGCAGCAACCATATGCAGCAAAGGATTAAACTTGGCAGTTCGGCTCACCACTTCTGGCATGCAACAAGTCCAGTGCCATACGCTTGGTGCTCCATTGTTCCAGAAGTCTCAGTGCTCACGATCAGGTCCTCACAATCAGGTCTCTTGAAAAGTTCAGTCCCAGACTCTCATCGACTCTCTCAGGGTCTGTCTCTCTGAAGGTGTGCACAGACAGAGGAGAGCAGCAGGTCTGTTTCACATAATCCACATCACCAGAGTCTATCCATGGCTCAGGCCTCAGCCTCTCTTGACACAGTACATAGTTCTGATCTCCACAGGCTCTCTCCCAGAGCAGGCACGCAAAGCGACAGGTCTGCATGGTCTGGTTTCCCCACACTGTCTGCCTGGTGTTCTGCGCAGACCCCAGCAAAAAGCACTCATTGGTTCTCCATGCTGTTCTGCCCAGATCCTAGCACAGTTCTCTCTCTCCTGCTCCTGTGAGCAGGGAATCCTGGGTATTAAAGTCTTCCCCTCCATTAGCCTCCACTGACTTTTGGTGTGCAGTGACCTGTTTACTGATTACAGCTCCCAAAATCCACTACGTTGCAAAACAGGTCTTCTCCATGCCTGATTGGCTCAAACACTGCTGCAAGAGGAAGGGGGGGGGGGGTGAAGGAGCAAGCTGGGGATTTCTCACAAAGCCCACTCTGTTCACACAGTGCAACAGAAAAAGCAGCAGCAGGGAAGCTAGGGATCAGAGGTTTGAGCCGGCTGAAGGGCACACAGTCTGGCACTCCTCAGAAACACTAATACGGCAGGAGACAGGGAGAGCGAGCACACAAACAAGACCTGCAGCTGAGTCACTATCCCAATGTTTACAGTGGTGGAGGTGAGAAGGGGCAAGCGTGGGTTTTACACAGCCAGCAGGCACACGGTTACACAAGAAAAATCTTCCATTGAGGACATATGGTTTGGTGACAGCTGTCTAAGCTCATTTGAAGAGATTTCTTCTCATTTCCTGTTGTGTCTCCAGGTCAGGAAGTAATAGAAAAACTCTCTAATGAAGAACAGACAGCAAAATTATTTCTAAAGTGGGTTCTAACTATTACCTGCTTTATCCAATAGGTATTTAAATATAATTGAACATTTAGTAATGTACAGTTGTCATGAGAACTAGCTACAACACAAGTCATCACAAATAAATATTAGGTAACAAGAAAAGTATTTCCCAACTATTCTTTTTTTTTTATTTAATACCCAACATTTGATACTGACTGCAAAGGGGGGTATGCCATGGCAAATGTAAACCAATTATCGCTCCTAAAAATTTAGCTTAATATTTGCAATGAAGTGCATGCTGGACGGTCATACAACCTCTTTCCCCCAACATGTCACTGGCAGTGTTTGCCAATTAGAGCAAATACACAGATATTAAAAATATTTTTACAGAAGACTTGAAAATGTACATAATTACTTGGATCCCTTTGCAAAGGCTCATGTCATGTACCTAGTCATGAAGCTGAAATGCTGAGAGGGCTCTCCTTGCAGCTAAGTGCTTGGTGTCCCTGAAGATGGTAACAGGGATCGCTAAGCCCAAAGAAGCAGGGATTGCTGGTTTTGCCACAGGTATCGGATGCTGGAGTGGCAACCTCCCTGCAGGTGGGTACAGCAGGCTGGTCACAGCAGGTAGGTATAGCAGGCTAGTCACAGTAGGTAAGTACAGCAGGCTGGTGGCAGCTGGTTGTTACCTGGCAAGGCAGGAGGCAAAGTCAGGATCCATAGCTAAGGTCAGAGAGCCAGTGGTCAGCAGACAGAGGATCAGAGATGTGGTCAAGCAAGCCAAGGTCATAAACAGAGTTGGATAAAGGAACATATCCGTGGTTATGCCTAGGTCAGAGGCGGAAGAGAGACAAGAGGAATCCAAGAGAAGCCAGGTCAGTAATGGGTAGTTCAGTAGTACAAGCACACAGGGTTACCAGTATCAGGACGCTGAAGACCAGTCAGCATGCATCTGTCATTCCTTTATAAGCTAGAAATCGCCAGAATCTACCGCAGGCATGGCGAATATGCATGCGTCTGTTTGCTTCCATTTTGTGTGTGCGCGCATTTCTGCACAAACAGGCGTGGCCATGGTAAATATTGGCTATTATGCCAGGTCTCTTGGCAAATCTCCTCTGTCTTGTCCTCTGACAGTGCCCCCCTTTTCAAGCAGCCTCCGGATGCCCAAACATAACATCTTCTCAAGATTTTTATCTAAGAATAAAGACCGGATGGATCTTGTAAGATTGTGGAAGCGTTAATTCATAAGCCACACGATTTATCTCACATGGTCCAAAAAATCTTCCACCCAACTTCAGAGAGGGGCAGGGGAGTTTCACGTTGTCCGTAGATATTCAAACTCTGTCTCAAACCTTTAAAACTGTGTTCCCCCTCCTCTTCTTGTTGTAATGTTTCTTATAATCCACCTAAAATTTTAGTATAGTTTCCTGAAGAATTTGACAGCTGGCTAGGATAGAAGTTAATCTGTCCTGAACTGCGGGCACAGAGTTTTCTGGGAATACATCAGGCAAAAAGGGATGGATGAACCAGGTGAACTGAGTTATTGTAGGCAAATTCAGCACTCAGCAGCAGGGACTCCCAACTATCCTTTAAAAAGTTGGAAAAATACTGGAGATTATGTTGCAGGGTCTGGTTGGTTCTCTCTGTCTGGTCATTACTTTGTAGATGGTAAGCTGAGGACAAGCAGACATCAATATTCAAGGCTTTGCAAAGAGTTTTCCAGAATCTAGATGTGAATTGCACACCTCTGTCTAAAACAATGCTTATAGGCAGGCCATGAAGCCTTACAATCTCCTTAAGGCATGAGCCTTGTCTGCAAAGGGTGTGCCCACGATAGGCACAAAATGCTACATCTTGGACAATCGATCCACTACTACAAAAATGGATGTAAGGAGGAAGATCCACTATAGAGTCCATAGACAACATTTTTCAAGGAAGATCCGGGAGTGGTCATAGCCTTAGCAAGCCCCAGGCTTTATTGTTACTATCCTTACTACAAAGGCAAGTTGCACAGGAATCAACATAATCCTTCACTGATCATGGTCACAACAGGTAAGTACAGTGGGCTGGTCACAGCAGGTAAGTACAGCAGGCTAGTCACAGCAGGTAGGTACAGCAGGATGGTAACAGCAGGTAAGTACAGCGGGCTGGTCACAGCAGGTAAGTACAGCAGGCTAGTCACAGCAGGTAAGTACAGCAGGCTAGTCACAGCAGGTAAGTACAGCAGGCTGGTTGCAGCTGGTTGTCACCTCAGGTGGATTACAGCAGGCAGGGAAAGACAGGAGGCATAGTCAGGAGCTGTAGCTAAGATCACAGAACCAGTGGTCAGCAGCAGACTGAAGATCAGAGACTTGGTCAGGCAAGCTGAAGCGCCAGAATGTACTGCATGTTGAATATTGGCCCTCATGCCAGGTCTCTGGGAAAATCTCTTCCAGCTTGTCCCCTGACAGCTCAGCAATTACACATAACTTCTTTCCACTCCCTGGAAGAGCTACAAAGATCAGATATTAAAGGTACATGCTAACTTCTCTTTCATTTTATCTGTTAGGTTTGAACAGCATTTTACAGGTCTCATTAAATCACAAAACATTTCTCATTGCAAGTCTTATCAGATGGAGTGAAGGGATAGTCAACATAATTACACTTTTAAAATGTAATCTCTTTGTCTGCAAAAGCAACCTGAAATTTGTAGCAGTACATACAGTACCATTATTCTGTTATACCCAAACCTAGACGCATGCTTATTCTTTGTCTGTGACATGAAAGTTTAAAATTCAGACACAGCCAAGTGACTAGCATTTTCAGAAGAACAACAATGGCAGTCCCTGTGCTTCTCTCTTGAGGGGTGTGTTTTCATCTTGTAATACATATTAATTATGCATGTTTTTTCAAAAACAACAAACAGCAAATTGAGGGGCTTTTAATGCCCACAGCATTTACCCTGTGAGGGGGGGGGTGGGGGTTGGGTTGCTCCACCTGACTATATGTACATTATGGACAGATTCCCTTTTTTTCTTACAGATCCCCTGTTTTTATTACTTAAGCCATCGATTATCTCCCCTGTTTATATTGCTGGACCTTCGGTCCTGATCCATGGGCTTTCCTCTATGTTGTGCACCCTCCCCTTTCAGGGGGGCCCCAGTCTACCTAGTCGGGGTGGTTTTGCATTCTCTGAGCGTTCTTTTCCCTACGCTCCTCTCCTGCGGCTGTCAGCGGCACCTGGGGTGCTACTATACCAGTTCACACTTGCTTATGAAGAAGCTATAATCACAAAACAAGTTGAGATTTCACAGGTATTGAAGTTCCATTGACATCAATGTTAACTATATATTTTGGTATGTACCATTGTGATTCTTTTGTATAGTTGCATACAGTGGACTAATAGCTGTATGTGTTTGGTATACCTCTTTTGTTATATGTCTATTTCTATTGGAATGATTTGTAAAGTTTTTGTATGTAATAAAATGTAAACTTTTTAACATAAGTTTGGTTATCCCTGAGATGGCTTAGCAAAGTTTAAAGTCCCGCATTTTGCTATTCATTGTTTTTCATTTTCTATTTGGAATGTGGTGCTGAATATACCCATTCAAAAAATAATTATATTGATACATGTATGATTTTTGGTTATGCTTTCAGTTTCTTGTGTTTGCACTCACCTGCAAATATGTCTGATGGCATATCTTTGTTAATCCATATTTACCTAATGAAAGGTGAAGAAATTTGGCTCTTGTAAATTCTTCAGTAGAGAAATCATTTTATTGGCACCTGTTATTGCTTTGGATTCATTTTTGCTGAAAGGATTTTTGTAAAGGTTGTCCATTAAGTGTATGAAAAATGACTTGCCCTAAATAGCATTCTTTGCCTTTAATAACATTTTCAAACCCAAGAACAAAAATGTAATATATTGCAGTTTACGGGTCCTTCGATATGATGGCTACTTTCGTTTTTTGGGGGTTTTTGTCCCTGCTAGTAAGACATTACCTGTCATACGGTGACAACTCTCACTCACCATACTACATCTATGAAGGAGCAGCATTGTCACCCTAGGCTGTTTGCCTAATGATTACTAAAACATCCCCCCCAATCATTCCATTACATGGGGAAAGTGTTTTTTAGTTCACAGAAAATAGCTAGGAAAGCTGATAACTTTGTTTGAAAATTAGGTTTACTGTACAGGAAGTTACAAGGACATTGCTGCAATATGTTATATATTTGTTCTTGGGTTTAAAGATACTATAAGTACATTGGTAAAATGTTTTGCTGCATGTTTCACCTTCATGTGATGGGGGTAAAAACAAAAACACAGGTTCCTAATGATGTGATAGTGTTGTTGTCGTCATTATCGCTCTTCTGCATTAGGGTACAGGACATCATTCTATGCACAGCACATGCCCTTTGAGCCCCATTGTTAGCCTGTGATGTCACAGGTGGCAAATAAATCTTTTGACGATCATTACTTTTAAATGCAACCTTATTGTGCTTGTGATCAATCTTTAAAGTCCCACAGTATGCACTCATCTTTCATTACTGTCTTTAGAAGACCTTATCTCATAGCAAGCTAAACCTACAGTTTGTACCATTGTAGTAAAAATCATCCTGTTTGTGCCTCAGAGACAGCTGCTCTTTCTGTTTGAAAGGTGCAACACTGACAGGTTACTGAGAGCCAATAAGTTGCCCATCAATCTGTGGGCATGGATGGGTGGGAACATGCATGGAAACACAAGAGAATGTAACAGAACAGTTAAACCCTCCACAACCAGGGACACAATTGGTTGCCTGTTCAAAGAGGGCAGGCAAAGGCAACTGGTCATGTGAAATGAAAATCTATGCCCTGATGACACCAGACTCAGATATATCAGGGGGAATTCTACTCTTGAGGAGGAAAATAAAAGTCAGACTCTGGTCAGGGAAGACATTGAGTCTGATTTACTAAAGGCAAATAGAGTGTGTGTTTTTGAAGTGCAGTTGCACTCTGCACGGGCATTTGCTCCAGAGCTTACTAAAGGAAGTGAAGCTTCACTTTGCAAAAAATACCCTATCACATGCAAAAAAAAAAAAAAAAACATTCTTGCTTGCACATGGTCTGATGATCTAAATCAGAAACTGCACGTGCAAAGTGCCTTTAGTAAAGCAACCCCATTTTTTATACATGGAGTTCAGCTTTAAAAAGATGTAAGCCATCAATAGACTCTCCGTCAGCCAGCAACAATAGACCCCTCCCTCTTAGTAGATCTCTACCAGCAATAACTGACCCCCTCAGAAATATAAGACCCATCCCCAGCAACAGTAGGTCCCCCACCAGCAACAATAGACCCCCATGCAAAAATAGATCCCCTCCAGCTAGAACAGATTCCCCAGCAGATAGCATCAATAGACCCTGCAGCACACCACAGCGCCCCTTGCCATTAGATGCAGTCAGTGCTGGAGAACTGGAACTGAGTTCCCCTGAGTTTCCCTGCATTCCTTCTGATAATAAAGAATAGCATAAGTTATCAGAATACTAAATTATCATGATGGTAGCTTTTAAAGAGGTGGTTACTGGTTAGTTGTCATCAATAACGGCATTTTGCACATGGCTACCTTTATGACACTATAATATGTATCTGTTTAAGTTTCATACGAGACGTGTGTTCCTTGTTCTTACAGGACTATAGAATTGTTAAGAATCCCACTGTTAGGTATGTTTCCAGGAATATTAGATCAATAAAAACGAACCTTTTGTTCATTACCATAAAACTGATTTTTCGCTATTGTTTTGTTTCAATCATCAAGCCACTTAATAGCCACATTTGTGTGAAGAATTAGCAATTCAAATAGAAAATAAAGCTGCTGTTAAGAAGCAGCAGTGCAATGATTTATCATGCAATGAAGAATTGATATCTGCTCATTAAAACTAATGCGTTTCACCTTAACTGATTCCTTTGAAATGAACAGAATTTCCCATACTTGTGTCATTCCACTTCGTGAATCTGAATTATTGAAAACCATCAAAATCACTTCTCACTGGGTTAAATATCTTAGGCAGGCCAATTAAAAAAAAGTTAATGAGCCATAAGCAATAATATCTTTCCAGTGGTGTTGCTCAGGGCTTTCATAATGCATGTTAGAATTTTTAGGAAAATCATATGAACCTTTAAAAACTGTTATGAGCTGTGTCACTGTGTAGCACCATTTTTATGTGAAGTAAATTAACTGACAATAAAAAATAGAAATACTGTAGTAAAGCTCTTTTATTTTTAATTCAAAAGATAATTACTGTATATAGTAACATAGAGCAAACATATTGCCGGATTACATTTGCATTCTGTACTAAGCAAAACAAAAGGTCCTACTTTTTGCCACTGAAGATGTATTTACAAGTTGGTACCATAGACCTTCAGTTAAAATGAGAGTGTTCATTAACAGTATCTTTTCTGGTCTGGTAAAGCTAACTATGTACAAGCCAAAAATGCCACCTGATACCTATGCCTTTGGTACAATAATTACATAATTTCCCTATATAAATGAAGCACAGGGAAATATACTGACAGGCTGGGAGCATTCCCACTTCCCATTACTGCCTCATAGATTGTTAAAATGTATCTAAACCTTAAACCAAAAATATTAATATATTGCATATTTTGCAGCTCGCCAGGTCTTTAACTTTAATCTTCTTTAAACTTTAAGGGTCCATTTACACCATGGGTGTCCAACCTTTTGGCTTCTCTGGGCCACAATGAGTGTAGAGAAATTTTCTCGGGCCGCATATAAAATATATACTATAGTTAAGATATACAAGTAATAAAATGCCGCTGCGCCCTTCCCGCGCCGCCGCACCCCCCCTGCACTAATTTAACGCAACCAGAAGATGATCAAATGAAATGGAATCAGTATGCAGAGGTATACTTCTTCTGAAAGATATTAAAGGAACACTCTAACCACCATGACCACTTCAGTGATTTGAAGTGGTCATGGTGGTAAAGTCAGAAACACTGCACATGCTCGCCTCCCCCCTCCCCTCCCCTCCGAGGCAGCCTCTGCCTACCATTAGTTGAAAGCCGCTGTGGCCATGCTCCCAACCCGACTTCCTTCCTCTCCCGGAGAAAAAAATTGTCAGGGGGCAGTGGGCCGCATTGCCTGGGGTTCCGGGCTGCATGTGACCCCCGGGCCGCAGGTTGGACATGCCTGATTTACACCTTTGCAGTATGTTAATACCTGTGCGCTAACAGGAATTATTTCACATGTCAACATGTATTAGACTACCAAAGCAACCCAAAATCTGACATGCCACACAGTTTTTGCCACAGTGAACCACAACACACTATGTCGTGCTGCCTTAGTGCATTGAGGTGCTATTTAAAATGTATAGAATTGCAATGCCTCATTACTGCGCGCTGTCGTAACAAATACAATATTGCGTGCATTACCGTAATGCATTGATGTAAATTTGGCCCCTAACCCAAAATATGACCTAGGAAAAACTTTGTCTTAGAAGAGTAATCAAAGACAAGTAATGATTGTTTTTCTAACTCTTCCATATGTATATGAGCTTGTGCAGGTGGATTACTGCAGCAATATTTTTCAGATTATGTTTGAGAGAATTCTAAAGCTTTGAGTTTCTTCATATGTACTTTGATCTCCCTCAGACCTGTGTATGGCATCCTTCTTAGCTAGTTTTTTTTGCCTTTCCATTGACTTGTATCAAAAAGAACAGCATTGCTGGCATAAACAAAAGTCTGTGTACTTGTACACAAACCCTAAGGCTCCGTTCACATCTACGCGTCCTACATCATGGGCAGAATTCTGCCCGCAATCCCGAATTAGGGTAAAATGCGGGATGTCCGTGCGATCCCCGTCACTTGCAATGGTACCCCTGATTGCGGCGCAATTTTGCTACGATCGTTGTCTGATGAATTGCGGTAAAATCGCACAAATAGTTCTTGTGCTTCTTTTGAGCAACAGGCGTCCTGCGATTCTGTTTGCATGATTTTACCGTGATTCGTTGGGTGACAATCGGCGCAAAATCACAATGCGTTCAGAGCGCCGTTGGAAGTGATAGGGATCACACAGCTGCCCTGTGATTTGCCGTAATTCGGGATCGCGGGCAGAATCGCAGTGATTCTGCCCACGATCCAGGATGCCTAGGTGTGAACGGAGCCTAAGATTTTTAGAGGCTTCAAACTAGGGATAGACCGATATGTTTTTTTCAGGGCCGATACCGATACCAATATTTTGGTCACAACGTATCTGTATCGGCCGATATGGGCTGATATTTTGTACATTTAAAGTTTTAAAAAATAGAGAAATTTTTTGACACAAATCTGGTATTGAACATATTAATTTTTGTTTAATGCTTAATGGCTGGCTTGCTGGCACCCTGTGGGGGGTGGCTGGCTGGCTCCCTGTGCTGGGTGGCTGGCTTGCTGGCACCCTGTGGTGGATGGCTGGCTGGCACCCTGTGGTGGCTGGCTGGCTGTCTGGCACATTGTGGTGGGTGGCTGGCTGGCCGGGACCCTGTGAAGGATGGCTGGCTGGCTGGCACCCTGTGGTGGATGGCTGACTTGCTGGCACCCTGAGGTGGGTGGCTGGCTGGCTGGCACCCTTTGGTGGCTGTCCGGCTGTCTAGCACATTGTGGTGGGTGGCTGTCTGTCTGGCACCCTGTGGTGGGGGGCTGGCTGGCACCCTGTGGTAGGTGTGTGGCTGGCACAGGGGCTGTGGGTGGCTGGCTGGTACAGGGCCTGTTGGCGGGTGGCTGGTACAGTGCCTGTGGCTGGCTGGTACAGGGCCTGTGGTTGGCTGGCTGTCTGGCACCCTGTCTGTGGTTGGGTGTCTGGCTGTCTGGCACCCTGTCTGTGGGTGGGTGGCTGGCTATCTGGCACCCTGTGGTGGGTGGCTGGCTGGCTGGCTGGCAGCCTGTGGTGGGTGGGTGGCACAGGGCTGTGGGTGGCTGGCTGGTACTGGGCCTGTGGGTAGCTGGTACAGGGCCTGTGGGTGGCTGGCTGGTACAGAGCCTGTGGGTGGCTGGCTGGCTTGCTGGTACAGTGCCTGTGGCTGGCTGGTACAGGGCCTGTGGGTGTGGGTGGCTGGCTGGCATCGGGCTGCTGTGGGTGGGTGTATGGCTGTGATACACTCCCGCGAGACTAGTCCAGGCTCTAGATGAGGCTGTCCAAGGCGAGTGAGGTGGCCTAAGAAGGCAAAATGATGTCACAAAAATATCGGCAATATCGGCCAGTTCCGGGGGCCAATACCGATATATCGGGGAAAGTGCATATCGGCCACCTATATATCGGCCTTGCCGATATTTGGTCTATCCCTACTTCAAACATCTTTGCCTTTATTTATCTCCATTACATTGGTGCTGAGGGAATTAGTAGTTCACAGAACAAAAATAACATTGTTTTTGCTCCAAGGGCTGTTTATTTTTTTACATACATAATGATTATCTATTTTCTGTTTTACTTAGCTGTTCACTGGAGAAGTGTGCTCTAACATTTGGATCAGTTAGACTTATATATAGACTTATATTCCATATTTATTTGTACTCAGTAGGATACTAAAAATCACTGATAATCAGAGTAAAGAAGAATGTGTCCTTACATTGATGGCTAGTGGCAAGAATAACTCCTTATATTGGTGAATAATGAGAAGAAGAATGTCCCCATACATTGGTGGTCAGAAGGAAGAAGAATGCCTGTTCATACATTGGTGGTCAGATGGAAGAAAAATGCCCATATTTACATTGGTGGTTGATGAGAAGAAAAATGCTCCCTTTTATATCGGTGCTCAGGAGGAATAACAATGCTGCATTACATTGTTCATTGTATTGCCATCTTATATTGATGGCAAGATGGAAGGGTAATTCCCTCCTATGTTTGTTGATTGCAGGAGGAAGACTTAGCAAAAGCATTGATGCCAGTGGTTACTTACCTTTGAGAGGAGATGCTTCTATGTTGATCTTGCCCTGAGGCAAACACGAGGCTTGAGATCAATTTGCTCTTGAACTGTTTGTATTATGGATGTTGGCTGGGCCCCGAAAAAGCATCCACCCTCTTGCATCCCTGGAGTCCCACTGGCTCCCACACCCTAGTCTCTATGGTAGCCTCATGGGCTGCTGTGGGGATAATTGTACCAATGTTATTTAAAAAATTGTTACCACTGTTTAGGTAAATAGTGCATAGCTAAGGGATGTTTACCAGATCTGTGTCACATTATGAGTGTTTCCAATAATTTGGAATTACTTGAAATACTTGTAAAATCTTTTACCATAGCAATTGCACTGTATTCTGATAGGAGGGTTGTACATTGTTGTTGTGGGCATTTTAAAAATGTCCTGGTTGCATTTTCCTAGGATTTTTATTATTTTTTAAGTGTATTATGTAAAACCTTGTGCCACACTATCAAAATGCTTATAAACCATAATATGCCTAAAAAGGTTAAACAGTGATGATAAAATGCTTATTATTGCAAAACTGCAGCTAATTGCCAGACCCCAGCCACCCGCCTCTCCCTAACCCTCAAAGCCACCCATTCATTTTTAACATTCATTTTACCTGCAGTCTTATAGCTGGTCTGGTGATACCTCTTCTTCCTCAGTGGTGGCGTAAAGAGGGCACTGTTTCTGAAGATAATGACTTGTGAGTGCCACTAAGTTCTGGAATATTGTGAGCCCAGCCCGCAAACAACAGGCTGGAACTACAAGAAATGAACAGAATGACATAAGTGTTGTTTTGGCAGAAGAGGACAACTGGCACTGGATCGATAAGGAAAAAAGAAGTCGGGGCAACGTTGGAGCATGGAGAGGGTAAGTAAATTTTGGCATTTTTTTTTTAATGCAGATGAGAGAGTATTGAAAATGAAAAAAAAAAAAAAAGACATAATTGATCAAGCATACATGCTGATGTATGAATAGAATTTTTTGGTACATCAGGTCTGAGCAGGCCCATATATTTTTTTTAACAGTTTGTACATTATTACTGATTAATGTTTTTAATATAAACAATAGTACACTGTACAGAGCCAATTGTTTCCATTTTCTTAGGGGATCCATTTAATGACTCTTGAACGCCACATGTCATACATTAGAATTACTGCCTGGACAAGTAAAAGGCTGCTTGCAGGTTAACGTATCTTCTTACAATAAACACTTAGCTGGTGTAGTAATGACCTGTACTGATATCATGAAGAAAAAAGAAAATGCCCAACAAAAGATTCATTTTTGTGCAACAAAAAACTCCTACGGCTGGTGATTTTTTTTTATTTATTTTTTCATGTTTTACATGTCTTTTGTGTGACAGTTTGATATTTAAACATTCTGGAAATCCTCCAGTATTGTGCTCAAAGACCTATTATTCTTGTCCAGTTTAAACTGCTGGATTATTGTGCTTGCAATAAATACAAATATTGCGAACTATTACAGTGTTAATTTACATAGCAAAATGTAAAATTTTAATGCAGTTAAAGGACAAAAAGAAAGATATTTATAGTAAATGTAAGATCAACGTTTTAAAGCAAGTATACAAAGGCCCAGGTGGAGCATAAAGCACAAAAGATGCCTATGTATTTATACCTAAATATTTGAAATTTTCTTTCTTTCTCACCGTGAGCTATGGATACTACATGAAGAATCACACCCACATAACACTCCAACACAGTACTGATGAGATGCCACTCATTATAAGACTCATCTATAATGTGTTGTGAGTCAGAACTGCTATTTGTCTCCTTACACCCACCATTTAAAATTAAATCTGCTCAGGAAAATGTCAGTTAGAGTTTGAAAGTTTGAACTGGATTGGTGCTGAGTAAGAACTATGGGAAAACTTAAAACTGACATATATAATGCACTCAAGTTTACGCACCCTACGGTACATGTGCTGGTACATTGCAGTTCTATTCATTTTGAATGGCACCACAACACAGCTCCACAATACACTTGCACTGCAATACACTACAGCACATAACAAAATATCACCTATATAATATAAAAAGCTTACCTTTTTAAAGTGAGTATTTGTAGCAAAAAAAACCCAAAAAACAGTTTAATCATAAAAAGGCACTATTAACAAACAATTAAAAAAAATATATCCCAAAATAATACCCTAGAAAAAAAAAAGTAAAACAACCCTTTTATAAAATATCTAGACAATGATTATGATGGTATATAATGCTTACAAATTTTTTTTTAAAATTAGTAAAAAGTCTTTTATTATACAAGCACAGTTAAATATTAAAAATGTACCATTCAATTCCAAAAAGCCTACTTTTTCAAAGGAAAGTTTGCTTCAGTTAAAAAAAAGTCTGGTACGGACAGCTGAACTTAACCACACATAAAATTAAAGACCCACAATAATGAAAAAAAAAGGCCAACAATAATCAAACAAAAAAGGGCGGCACATGAATTGGTCCTTTTAGGCTTGCTGGTCATAGTTCAAAGGCCATGTATTGCATCATGATTTAAAAAGAAAATCTTGCATGTGAATTGGCACAATAATTCGCTAGTCCTGCAAATCTTGAACCTGCTTGATTCCTTATAAACTCATAATAGCAGCGAACCTGAACCTCATCCCTACTTATAAATCTCTGAGAAATGTAATGACTAAATAGCACAAGAAGAAAATAAAATTTCTGGGGGCTTTTAAAACACCACTGGTCAACACATTGCCTCTAGGCAAGGAAGTGACAGATGAATGTTTCTTTTAAAAAATCACACCTGATGCACACTGGAATGCAGAAAGTTATTTTCAATAACATTAAAACTCATGTTTAGGCTATAGTAATCTATAAGTCCAGACCAGGGTTGGGGGGGGGGGGGGGGAGAAATTGGCGCAATCAGAATGTCAGAACTGCTGCAGTAGTCTATATATTTGCAAGAGGGAAATGTTAGTTCCAAGTGACAAAGTCCGGTGGAGTTGCTAGATCACTTCGATGGCTGCTGGCTGTAAAGGGTGAAGTGACCCTGTATGAATCCAAGAAGAGAGAAGAGAAAACCGAGCGCCAATCTAAGTGTAGCAATACAAGTAATAGCAATTAAAAGAGTGTTACTCACAAAGGTACGGTAAAAACAGGCATCACAAGGTAATGGAGAATCTGGGCATTGTTCATCCAGGGGGTCCTTCCAAATTCCTAGCGGAGCTGGCGCTGTGGAGGATGAGCTGCAAACTCCTGTGGAATGGGGACGTGCTGATCACTCGGCGGTGGTTGGGTAGTGTGGGTCTGCAGGTAGAAGGGCCATGACGTCACTTCCTGGAGACACAGTGTGGATCAAACGGCGACGCGTTGCGGAGCATGCGCTCCTTCTTCAGGCCGTCTTCAGGAAAGGCCAAAGTTACCCTTTGATTGCCCCTGATGTTAACCCCTTTCCAGTGTCATTAGTACAGTGATATGCATATTTGTTAGCACTAATCACTGTATTAGTGTTACTGGTCCCCAAAAAGTGTAAAAAAAGTCAGTTATTGTCCAAATGCCAACAATATCGCAGTCCCGCTTTAAGTCACTGATCGCCGCCATTATTAGCAAAATAAAAAAATATCCCATCATTTGAAAACGCTATAACTTTTGTGCAAACAAAATCAATATACGCTTATTGGGATTTGCTTTACCAAAAATATGTAGCAAAATACATATTGGCCTAAGTTTAATAAAATATTCGATTTTCTCCATTTTTTTATTGGATATGTTTTATAGCAGAAAGTAAAAAATACTGTTTTTTTTTTTTTTTTTTTCAAAATTGTAGGTCTTTTTTTTGTTCATAGTGCAAAAAAATAAAAAATGCAGGGAGGTGATGAAATACCACCAAAAGAAAGCTCTATTTGTGGGGAAAAAAAGGACACAAATTTTAATTGGGTACAGTGTTGCAGACCGCGCAGATGTCAGTTAACCACTTTCCCACCAGCACCATACATATACTGCGGCAAGTTAGCTCGTTCCCGCGAAACTACGTACCTGTACGTCGCATCGCAGGACCGCAAGTTGGGAAGCATGCGCGCACCCATTCGCCACAGGGGAAGACAATTTGCGGGTCCGGCGGCTGTGATTGCCACCGGGCACCTGTAATTGCTCCCCATGGAGACAGAACGGTGGTCTGCTTTTGTAAACACGATGGACCTCTTTTCTATCAGCAATGAACACAGGGCTCCTGTGTTCCTCCTATTTAAGAACACAGGTCTCTGTGTTCATTCCATAAGCCCATCCCCCACACAGTTAGAAAGCACCCCCTAGGGACACATTTAACCCTTTGAGCGCCCCTGGTGTTAACCCCTTCCCTGCCAGTGTCATTAGTACAGTAACAGTGCATATTTTTAGCACTGATTACTGTAGTAATGTCACTGGTCCCCCCAAAAGTATCAAAAATGTCAATTAGGGGTCCGATCTGTCCGCCACAATGTTGCAGTCCCGCTAAAAATCGCAGATCGCCGCCATTACTAGTAAAAAAAAATAATAAAAAATAAAAAAAGGCATAAATCTTTCCCCTAGTTTGTAGACACGATAACATTTGCGCAAACCAATCAATATACACTTATTGGGATTTTCTTTACCAGAAATATGTAGCAGAATACAAATTGGTCTAAAATAATGAGAAAATTAGATTTTTACATTTTTTTTTATTGGGAGTGTTATATAGCAGAATGTAAAAAATATTGTTTTTTTATCAGAATTGTCGCTCTTTTTTTGTTTATAGCACAAAAAATAAAAATTGTACAGGTAATCAAATACCACCAAAAGCTCTATTTGTGGGGAAAAAAGGACATCAATTTTATTTTGGTAATAGCGTCACATGACCGCCCAATTGTCTATTAAAGTAACCCAGTGCTGTATTGCAAAAAATGGCCTGGTGAGGAAGGGTGGTAAATCTTGCAGAACTGAAGTGGTTAAGCAGGCAACATCACACCATCAATGATTAGAAAGATCCAGCAAACGTATATTGTTCATGTTTCTCATGTTTCTGATTCTTTCTTTGTTAATAATTATCTGCTGTTCAGGAGAACTACACTGAGGATGCAAAAACCTAAGTCTTACTGTAGCTATGTCATGTTTACTGTTTTCATTGTTTTTGTTCATGTACAATGAGTTCTGCTAAATATATATGAGACCGAAAGATTGCAGTCTCCTGTTGTGTCACCTATATTCTGTAAAAAAACAAATACTAGTTTATAGGATAAGAAATGTTTATCCTAAGATGTAAAGCTATTTTTTAAAAAATAAATCTCAAATGTGAAGCCTAAACTTTCTTCAAATGATTGTTTGTAGAAACATGTCAATGTATACATATTCAGGTTTCCTGTGGGAATTATTCTCAAGATAGTTGCCATCTTTCGTTTTGTTCACTGCTTTGGTTGCTAGGAGACAAGTCTAAGTTTCACAAGAAATTCATAATAAAAGCAATGGTAAATCAGTAGTTCCAAAATGCAGTATTCTCATGACTTTAAAACTGAGTTGTGTTTATTTTTACGTCCAACAATCCATATCCATTTAGATAAAATTCAGCACTTAGGTGTTTAGTCATTACTGCATTAGTTCCGCAGACATTTCAGAATGTTATGTAAAATCTAACTAGAAAAAGTGTGCAGTAAATGTAATGGTAAAATGAAGTCCTAGTTGTATGAATAATTAGTGGTGCAGAATATACAGTATGTATGTACAGCACAGCATTTAGAGTGCTTTAGCGTGAAGAATGTAATATATAACATAGCATACAAAATGGGATAATCTGGAATATGGCATTTCCAGTATGGTGTACAGAGTGCAATGCTTCAGAAAATATAACATACAGTACAGTCAGAGTGGGTGCACATTTGCTTGTATCATAGTAGCCATTATGCTCCTTCTATGCAACAAGCATGGCAGGTCAGATTTACAACTAGTGCAGTATGTTAACATGTATTACAATGCACATTTGCATGCACTAGGACAATCTATGTATTTAGAATGGGCTTTTAATGCACCCCCAGCATGCAAAAAACTACTTTGGTACCATTTTTGGAATTGCACTGCGTGGTAGTTGAATTTGCATGTTTGGGTACCATTAAGAGTGAATGGCACCACAACGCACAATGGTGTGGTACCATGTATTGTGGTAATGTGCAAGGCATGCGTTTTGACAATCCAAAAGCATGAAGCTGGCCCAAACCTAGGGCTTTCTAGAGAAAGATTTAATCGCTTTTTAGAGGAAAGTTTGAAGGAAGGTTTTCATACTCTTTAAATCACTCAAATAGAGGGTAACAGAGTTCTAATTGCCAGTATAGTCCTAGCCTAAACTCTGTTGTTAAGTAGGTTTGGGTGGTGCTATTTCTCATTATTTCCAGGATTTATTTTTTAAAGCTGATCTTAGAACAAATGCCCCATCTTCCTAGCTAAACTTTGCTAATTATTCACTTAAATATTTATTTTTTTTTAAAAAAAGCTACATTTTCCAAATTCTTACCTGAATCCATGATCAAGTGACACTCTTATTCCTGAGTTTTATTTCTTCTGTGCTGCGGAGGGGGATCCCACATGTCTCTAGGGTGATGTGGACAGGGGCTTCTGAGCTGTCAGTTACCACCTTGAAGGGGAGGTGTATCTTTGGCTCTGAGTCCCTTTTTCTCTGTGTGCAACACTGTAGCACTGAGAATGGCTGTACATAACATTGAAGTTTCAAATCAGAGCGTGCACATTGAGGAGACTCCTGCACACTCCATAGTTCCCAGCATAGGTGGGCACAGCCTATGTGCACCTCAAAGCTCAAATGTGTATATATACTGATGGTGTCAGTAGAAACAGTGGACGCTGTCAGTAGGGCAGAGAGTGGCGTGAGGGCAGTGGATGGTGTCAGTAGTTTTTATTTTTTATTATATTTTACAATTTTATTCTTTTTAGTATTTTTTATAAAAATTGTAGGAGCTGTTAGGGGGCTTTGCTGAAATATAAGTGGTTCAAACAGGGTGAATCTTCGCCACACAGGGTTATTAGGGTGTGCCTAGGCACACCTGGCACACCCTGTGCGCACGCCTATGGTTCCCAGAAGGCACAGAGGGCACTAACTGGAAGTGCTGCCCGGAAAGAGGGGGAGGGGGAATTTAAGCGAGAAGGAAGCTTAGAAAAAAAAACAGCAAGTGCGGGTAAGTTCTTAATTATCATCAAATGTATTAAAAACTACTTTGATATCAGTTTAAGACTACTTTAATTAAATAATAACTGTATATGAGAGTTTCATAGGTAGCAGACAAATACAATATTGTCATCTGTATGAAACTACACTGCTCTAAAAAATTAAAGGAACACTTTTTAATCAGCGTACAGTATCAAGTCAATTCAACTCCTGGGATATTCGATCTGGTCAGTCAAGTAGTAGATGGGGATTGTTAATCGGTTTCAGCTGGTTTGGTGTTAAATAAATTAACAACAGGTACACTAGATTGGTAACAATGAGACAACCCCCAAAACAGGAATGGTTTTACAGGTGGAGGCCACTGAATGTTTTTTCCCCACTCATCTTTTCTGATTGTTTTTCACTAGTTTTGCATTTGGCTAGGGTCAGTGTCACTACTGGCAGCATGAGGCAATACCTGGACCCTATAGAGGTTGCAAAGGCAGTCCATCTCCTCCAGGATGCCACATCAATAGGTGCCATTGCCAGAAGGTTTGCTACATCCCCCAGCACAGTCTCAAGAGCATGGAGGAAATTCCAGGAGACAGGCAGCTACTTGGAGATCTGGACAGGGCTGTAGAAGGTCCTTAACCCATCAGCAGGACTGGAATCTGTTCCATTTGCACGGAGAAACAGGATGAGCACTGCCAGAACCCTACAACATGACCTTCAGCAGGCCACTGGTGTGAATGTCTTTGACCAAACAATCATAAACAGACTTCATGAGGGTGGCCTGAGGGCCTGACGTCCTCTAGTGGACCCTGTGTTCACTGCCTGGCACTATGGAGCTGGATTGGTATTTGCCATTGAACACCAGAATTGAAAGGTCCGCCACTGGTGTCCTGTGCTTTTCACAAATGAGAACAGGTTCACCCTGAGCACATGTGACAGATGTGAAAGGTACTGTAGAAACCATGGAGAACATTATGCTGCCTGTAATATCATTCAGCACAACTGGTTTGGTGGTGGGTCAATGATGGTCTGGGGAGGCATATCCATGGAGAGATGCACAGACCTCTACAGGCTACACAATGGCACCCTGACTGCCATTAGGAATCGGGATGAAATCCTTGGACCCATTGTCAAACCCTACGCTGGTGCAGTGGGTCCTGGGTTCCTCCTGGTGTACTGAAAGGAAGATGTACACCGCTCAGGTGGATCTATATCCACAAACAGCCATGGGTGCTGGACCTCGGATCGCCACCGGATAACAAGAACATGAAGAGAATGTGGCCACACACCAAGATGATGACTTTATAGTAGCTAAGGTTTATTGTACAAATCTGGATAGAAGGTACAACAGAATGGAAATGGTAGACGCATTTCACACAACCAACAGCGTGCTTGTTCACTACTCTAGATCCAATAGAACACATCTGGGACATTATTTTTCAGTCCATCTGATGCCACAAAGTTGCACCTCAGTCTGTTTAGGAGCTCAGTGATGCCCTGGTCCAGATCTGGGAGGAAATACCCCAGGAAACCATCCATCCTCTCATTAGGAGCATGCCCCTACATTGTCAGGCATGCATACAAGCACATGGGGGGGCCATAAAAACTATTGAGTACCATTTTGAGTTGCTGCAATGAAATTTCAGCAAAATAGACTAGCCTGCTGCATCATTTTTTTTACTTAGATTTTTGGGGGTGTCTTTGAGTTCAGCCCTCTGTAGGTTGATTATTTTAATTTCCATCAAACGATATGGCATCCTTTCGTTCCTAACACATTACTCACTCTATATCAGTATAGATATCCAGCGTGATATTTTTCCCTATTGAGATCTGATGTGTTTTCAAAGTGTTCCTTTAATTTTTTTGAGCATTGTATATTAGGCACATACTGTATGTACAGGTTTGACACATGTATTAAATTTAAATGATGACTTTAAAATTATTCTTCCAACCCTGGTGTTTGTGAGAATACCTAATTTGTGTCTTGTATTCAGGGACGGGACAAGGGGTGGGCAGAAAGGAAGACTGCCCTAGGCGCAGCGTGTATTGTAGGGATGGGGATGCCACAAGTTCCTTCTGTTATAAGGCTGACAGAAGTAGTGACAGCGGCATCACTATTTCTGTCAGCCCAGTGCTGGAAGCGGCAAAGATAGAAGAAGCGAGCCAGGAGGCGGTGCGGGCCATGATTTCTCCCCCTGACTCCTCATAAGCTTGCACATAATTTAGGGAGAGGGGGGTGCAATTTGGCATCTTTGCCCTGGGCACTGGATGATCTTGTCCTGGCACTGTTTGCATTAGGCGAATACATACAGTACATACATATGTATGTCTTACTTGCATGTTTGCAAGTTTGGTTCTGGATCCTAAAGTGCAAATTCTTTGTAGAGCTTTGGGTAAAATAAAACCTCAACTTTTAATCGTCATGAACAATGTACAGAACTAGGGATGAATTTGGAAATTAGGTATATTTAGGTTAAAGGGATTGATAGGTTAATAAGTGAGGGTTAGGATAACTTCTAGGCTGGCCATATACATATAAATTCTTTCCATTCAGCCTGCAGACTGAACAGCAAAATTCGAACCGATTCATCCATTACAGTGTAAATGGATGAATTTCCTAAGATTGTACTCTGACAGCAGGCCCCACTGTCTGTCAAAATACCTGAACATCTGATTGGATGCAAACGCTGTTCTACTAACAATTTCTTGCCTGAGATGTTGGGTGGAAGGTGGCCAACAGGACCAACCACTGAGGTAATTCCTGATGACTTGCTTAATTTTCACTCTGTGTAGGGATATTTAGGAAAAGGTGATACCCGAGGGCATTGAAACTCATAGTAAAATTCATGTTTTTCTGCAGCCAAACGTTCATAAACTGCACGTTACTGGACAAGGCTGCTGCCCCCTTACTGAAACATTGTCACAGGCTAAAGACGTTTCTATTATTTTTATTATTATTGGTTTAGCTAAATTGACAGGCTGGCAAGGAAGGCTTCAAGAAGAATGTTGAAATGTTTGACCGATAGCTTACACTTGCTGCTAACATTCATAAAAGCACTCAGACGTTGGTCAATCTTTTATAACAATGATCTCCTAAGACATGTCCCAGCCACAGCTGATAAAATACCTTGTTAAATAGCTAAACAAAATACATAAACTGTTCCCAACTCAAACAATACGAGTGAATGCAAAATTGATTTAAGATCTTCCAGTAAACTTGAATAGATGTCAAAATGAACAAGATAATTGAATAGCTCTAGGGTGGCTGTTATAATGCAGTATAGTCTTTAAACGTCTTGATGCTGGTTCTCCTGTCACATCTTCTCAGCATTTATGGCATTGAAAAAGATGGTATAATCTGATCTAGAAGCTTTCAAGTTTTTTGAAGTGTATTGAACTTGAATTGTGCAACTTTGAGAGAGAGTTGAAAAATGCCCTTTATAAAGGTGTAGGCCATTTAAAAACCTTATGAAGGCTGACTGAAAAACTCCCAGAGATGACATAAGATCATCCTGCCTTTTTGTTAGGACGTGGCTAGGACTCACAACTGTTACTAATCACTCCCACTATAAGCTCAAAGCTACTGCATTAGGAGAGAAAGTACCTGTGAGGAGATTTAATAAAGGCCTCTTTTACACCGAGCGGACTGTATTGCGATCCGCTCCGCCACTTTTTTTTTTTTACGGACACGGATGACACATTCATTCTAGAATGTATATGCTGCACTTGAAAATTACCCCTGTCTCCCCAACACATGTACCGCACTCGATATAACAGTGGTCTGGAGACAAAGGAAGCTATGGGCACTATAAATATTAGGAGCCATATATAATGTCAATGCAATTGTGATGGAAACTCACCGGATAATCTTAGAAGGACAGCCAGCTCCAGCTGGGGTATGCGTCCTCACTAGGGTGAGCAGTGTGCAGCCTTCTCATCCATCCATACGCTGCCAAATGAGGATGCACTAGCAAATTCAATGCGGGAGCCGTACTCTAGTGATATTGTAAAAAGTGGTACACGGCTTTCAACATAATGGTTGCCTTGATGTGTATGCTCCAGATGTAATGGAACACATGCCGCTAATTCCGGAAGTGCGCGGTGCGTTCCACGGTGCGTCCATGCAGGCCAATCACTAGTGCGGCTAGCTAAAACTCCGCCCAGATGGGCGAGGCCACAGTGAGGGGGACGGCTGGAACGCACGCCGTCAAACCCGAAAGTGCGCCGTGCGTTCTAGGGCGGCACTTTGCAGGGGGGGGGGGGGGGGGCTGCAAAGAAGCTACACTCCGCACGAAAAAAAAACAGCCTCCTCCCGGCTCCCGCATGAAAAGGGTCCCCTCCGGCTTGCGCTACACTTTTAGTATGGTCTTATGGTATGAAAATACCGGCCAGGGAGGACATTCAGACAGACCGTAGACCACACTTGATACAACTGTCCAAACGGCCGCCAATGCTAAAAATTGTGGCACTGCAGCCTAATGCTCCGCCTACCCTCCTCCGCTCCCAGGTATGGCGGGCATCATGTCAATAATATAATTTCCTTTTTTTAAACATCCTTGTCCTTGAGCGAGCATATTGAGATGCATCATATACAATTAAGACTTTTAATTGTATATGATAGCAATAATATTTTGGACCTGCTTACCTCATATGTGCTATCGCTATATGTCACTGGGTTAGTACGATTACTCCAATCTTATAAGATATTTGGACTTGTGTTTGCTGCCACTGATTATTTCATTTATTTCATAATGACTATGGACTTCCTAGTCATTATACAAATAAGTGAAATAATCCTATGATTATAATCAGTGGCAGCAAACACAAGTAAAAATATCCTAAAAGAAAGGAGTAATCTTACTAATCCAGTAACATAAGGCTGTACTAATGGGCACTGATAAGGCTGCACTGATGGCCACTGATGAGGTGGCACTGATAAGCTGTACTGATGGGCCTGCACTGATAAGGCAGCACTGATATTCTGCACTGATGGGCACTGATATGCTGCATTGATGGGCACTAATAAACTGCACTGATGGGCACTTATATGCTGCAATGATATGCGAGCACTGATGGGCGCTAATAGGCTGCACTGATGGGCACTAATATGCTGCTCTGATGGCCACTGATGAGGCAATGGTGGGTACTGACAAACTGCACTGATTAGCACTAATGATGCTGCGCTGATAAGGCAGCACTGATATGCTGCACGGGGCGCGGCGGGAGGGGGCACCTCTTCCGTCGCATCGTAAGGGTGATCCCGTGGCGAATCCACCACTGGGACCACCCTTACCTGAAAGCCGATCGCCCGCCGTTTTTAAAAATACCGGGGTTATGGCAGCTATCTGCTGCCATAATCCTGGTATTTAGCGTCAAAGTGATAATGTACATCTGCGGTGGGCGGTCGGTAAGTGGTTAATAAGAGGGATGGTGAGTTTTTTGAAATGCTAATTTTTTATCACATATTTTGTAGTATTAAAGCAGAGTTCCAGTCATTTTTTTTTAACTTTGCCTCCCCACGTTAGTGATCATATTATGTCTCCTTGGACACTTTTTTGCCTTCAATGTATATACTTTTTTTAAAGTCAAAATCTTCCACTTCCACTGTACCTCGCCGTGGTGAGGTACCGCATGTCCACACACCCATTGGCTCCTGGTATATAAGTCTCATCAATCCCAGAAGTCAATGGGCATGCGCTGCTTGTAGCATGTAACAATAAATGCGCTGCCCTTTGTACGATATGCGCATGCGCAAGATTGGAAGGTGCGTGCTGGGTAGCCAGCAGCAATGTATTCTGGAAGGGAGCAACGAGGGGGCTTCAGATGCCCACACTGAAGATGGTAGTGCGCTTGCTGAGGTGAGCAGAGTGAGTTTTTTTAAAAAGAAAAATAATTCTATAACCTACCCGTATTACTCATAACGTTATGTATAGGATTAGTTGCGTCCCTCACAGGGGTGTTTTTTTTTTTTAATAAAACAAGTTCGAACTCCGCTTAAGGGAAATAAATATAATTTTTTCACAATATTGTATTTTTACCAAGTTATTTCTCACACGCAGCATGGGAATATTTAAAATTACAACCCAAAACACATTCTGCTACATTTCCAGAGTATGGAGATACTGCCTGTGTAAAACTTTTTACAGTTTAACTGCTTAGAAGGGACTTAAAATTCAAAAAGCACCTGAGGCCTTATCTAATTTCCTGAGTACCTATTACATTTTTGGAGGCCCTGAAATGCAAAGACTGTAGTAAAAAAAACACAAAATTACCATATTTTGGACAGCAGACACTATGAGGTATGTTCTAAGAGGCATTGTGAGTCTTTTGAAGATTTCATTTCTTTTTTTTTTGCCTTGCGTGTTTGAAAAATTATTATTATTGTTATTTTTTTTACACAAAGTTGCCCATTTAATAAGATACTTCCCACACACAACATAGGCTTACTTAGAATTACACCTCAAAGCACATTCTGCTATGCCTCCTAAGCGTGATGCCTTTTCAAATTTAGTATGCAACTCTACCCTCATTGGAGCCACTTGGTAGGTTGGGTTCTCTGGTCTTTTGCCTCAAATCAATAAGGCCAGGGTCGGTTCAGGTGGCAAGCAGAGACTTGGTCAGTATGCAGGCAAAGGATCAGTCCAGGAATCAGGCAGAAACATAGTAAATGATAGTAAAACATAGTAAATGATCAAGATCAGTTCAACTGGCAGGCAGAAATAGGGTCAGTATGCAGACTAAGGATCAATCCAGACGGGAGGCAGAAATGTGGTTTAGACAGCAGGCAGAGAGGTGGTCAGAGGTGGTCAGTTCCAAGAAAGGTTTTAAATTCTAAAACATTAATTTGCTTCCACTCAAAAGGATTCGTATAAGAGGAATCGGGATTCTTGGCAATGAACTGTTCAGTGTAAAAATTAGAATGTTTCAAAATAAAATCAAAATAGTTCTTCAGTGAAAAACAAATAAAAATTGAAATGGTTGTAAAATTTTAAGTTTCCATCTGAATACCTAGTTGGACTGTAAATGGGGGGGGGGGGGGTAAATGACAGGTGCTACTGAAGTAGAGGGTAACCACAAAAGATTTTAAAGTGTCTCTGGGTCACTAGTACAGGCTTTCTAAAAACTGTGTTGCCTTTCTCTTCTTCGCTGACAACCCACAATTAGTGCTTACCAGGAGGTACCACACTATTGGTTCTTCTCTGCTGCATCCAACTAAAATGCAGCAGAGAAGCGCCAATAGTGTGGTGCTTCTCTGCGTTGAACATCCAACTAAAATGCAGCAGAGAAGCACCAATAGTGTGGTGGTGCTTCTCTGCGTTGAACATCCAACTAAAATGCAGCAGAGAAGCGCCAATAGTGTGGTGCTTCTCTGCATTGAACATCCAACTAAAATGCAGCAGAGAAGCACCAATAGTGTGGTGCTTCTCTGCGTTGAACATCCAACTAAAATGCAGCAGAGAAGCGCCAATAGTGTGGTGCTTCTCTGCATTGAACATCCAACTAAAATGCAGCAGAGAAGCACCAATAGTGTGGTGCTTCTCTGCGTTGAACATCCAACTAAAATGCAGCAGAGAAGCGCCAATAGTGTGGTCCTTCTCTGCGTTGAACATCCAACTAAAATGCAGCAGAGAAGCACCAATAGTGTGGTGCTTCTCTGCGTTGAACATCCAACTAAAATGCAGCAGAGAAGCGCCAATAGTGTGGTGCTTCTCTGCATTGAACATCCAACTAAAATGCAGCAGAGAAGCGCCAATAGTGTGGTGCTTCTCTGCATTGAACATCCAACTAAAATGCAGCAGAGAAGCGCCAATAGTGTGGTGCTTCTCTGCGTTGAACATCCAACTAAAATGCAGCAGAGAAGCACCAATAGTGTGGTGGTGCTTCTCTGCGTTGAACATCCAACTAAAATGCAGCAGAGAAGCGCCAATAGTGTGGTGCTTCTCTGCATTGAACATCCAACTAAAATGCAGCAGAGAAGCACCAATAGTGTGGTGCTTCTCTGCGTTGAACATCCAACTAAAATGCAGCAGAGAAGCGCCAATAGTGTGGTGCTTCTCTGCATTGAACATCCAACTAAAATGCAGCAGAGAAGCACCAATAGTGTGGTGCTTCTCTGCGTTGAACATCCAACTAAAATGCAGCAGAGAAGCGCCAATAGTGTGGTCCTTCTCTGCGTTGAACATCCAACTAAAATGCAGCAGAGAAGCACCAATAGTGTGGTGCTTCTCTGCGTTGAACATCCAACTAAAATGCAGCAGAGAAGCGCCAATAGTGTGGTGCTTCTCTGCATTGAACATCCAACTAAAATGCAGCAGAGAAGCGCCAATAGTGTGGTGCTTCTCTGCATTGAACATCCAACTAAAATGCAGCAGAGAAGCGCCAATAGTGTGGTGCTTCTCTGCGTTGAACATCCAACTAAAATGCAGCAGAGAAGCACCAATAGTGTGGTGCTTCTCTACATTGAACATCCAACTAAAATGCAGCAGAGAAGCGCCAATAGTGTGGTGCTTCTCTGCATTGAACATCCAACTAAAATGCAGCAGAGAAGCGCCAATAGTGTGGTGCTTCTCTGCATTGAACATCCAACTAAAATGCAGCAGAGAAGCGCCAATAGTGTGGTGCTTCTCTGCGTTGAACATCCAACTAAAATGCAGCAGAGAAGCGCCAATAGTGTGGTGCTTCTCTGCGTTGAACATCCAACTAAAATGCAGCAGAGAAGCGCCAATAGTGTGGTGCTTCTCTGCATTGAACATCCAACTAAAATGCAGCAGAGAAGCGCCAATAGTGTGGTGCTTCTCTGCATTGAACATCCAACTAAAATGCAGCAGAGAAGCACCAATAGTGTGGTGCTTCTCTGCATTGAACATCCAACTAAAATGCAGCAGAGAAGCGCCAATAGTGTGGTGCTTCTCTGCGTTGAACATCCAACTAAAATGCAGCAGAGAAGCACCAATAGTGTGGTGCTTCTCTGCGTTGAACATCCAACTAAAATGCAGCAGAGAAGCGCCAATAGTGTGGTGCTTCTCTGCGTTGAACATCCAACTAAAATGCAGCAGAGAAGCACCAATAGTGTGGTGCTTCTCTGCATTGAACATCCAACTAAAATGCAGCAGAGAAGCGCCAATAGTGTGGTGCTTCTCTGCGTTGAACATCCAACTAAAATGCAGCAGAGAAGCGCCAATAGTGTGGTGCTTCTCTGCGTTGAACATCCAACTAAAGTGCAGCAGAGAAGCGCCAATAGTGTGGTGCTTCTCTGCATTGAACATCCAACTAAAATGCAGCAGAGAAGCGCCAATAGTGTGGTGCTTCTCTGCGTTGATCATCCAACTAAAATGCAGCAGAGAAGCGCCAATAGTGTGGTGCTTCTCTGCGTTGAACATCCAACTAAAATGCAGCAGAGAAGCGCCAATAGTGTGGTGCTTCTCTGCGTTGAACATCCAACTAAAATGCAGCAGAGAAGCGCCAATAGTGTGGTGCTTCTCTGCGTTTAACATCCAACTAAAATGCAGCAGAGAAGCGCCAATAGTGTGGTGCTTCTCTGCGTTGAACATCCAACTAAAATGCAGCAGAGAAGCACCAATAGTGTGGTGCTTCTCTGCGTTGAACATCCAACTAAAATGCAGCAGAGAAGCGCCAATAGTGTGGTGCTTCTCTGCATTGAACATCCAACTAAAATGCAGCAGAGAAGCGCCAATAGTGTGGTGCTTCTCTGCATTGAACATCCAACTAAAATGCAGCAGAGAAGCGCCAATAGTGTGGTGCTTCTCTGGGTTGAACATCCAACTAAAATGCAGCAGAGAAGCACCACACTATTGGCGCTTCTCTGCTTCATTTTAGTTGGATGTTCAATGCTTAGTCACACAGCACACCTGACTTTTTTTTAGCCGGGATCTCTTCATCTCCTGAACCAGAGGAAGCTGTTATAGTGGGTTGAATTAAAAAAATGAGCTGATTCCATCATGCACACATTCAAGGTGGATGGGGGACTCACTTCCCCTGTGGTATTGTATTTTGACAGAAAAAGACTTCCCCACCTTCAGAATGCAATGATCAAGGTTGCCAGCTATAGCTTGTTTGGGAAAAAACAGACAGGCTGTTTCTACACAAGTTGATTGATAGATCGACTTATGTACAACCAGCCAGCCCATACATGGATTGAAATGTGGCTGGTCCCTGCTGAACTGGCCAACTTTTGATCCATGTATGGCCGGCTTAACAGTCCTAAAATCAATTTAAAAAACAAAGACTATACTTTTATTATATAACCTTACTTGAGTAATATTTTTCACAGTCACTTACATTTTTGCAGCCAGTATCCACTTGCCTTTCTATAAAGCACTGTCGTTTTGATCTAACATCCTCATAGACAGCCTATATTATTTGCAGGAAGGTATATGACAACAGAAACCTGAAGTGAGCAAAAAAACCTACAAATAAACTTAGACATTATGTTAGCAGCAGGCCATTAAAGTAGATCACAGCTAGTTATTAAGATTTAACTAGAAAAAAATGTTCTTCTTTAATGTTGCTCTGAAGAATTTAATTTCATTTTGCTTGCAGTTCATGATAAATATTCAAGAAGCAAGAATCAGACAGGATGAAAGTGTGAAAACTTTAAATGTCTTGTGGATGTTTTAGTTTACATGTTGTTTTCTAATGCAAAAATTAGAAGTGATGTCTTTTGCCTGTAGCTAAACAGTTTCCTGATGATAGTTTACATAGGAAAACTGTTCAGAATGCATCTTTTAGCATACAAGCCCAAGAAAGGCAAATTAGGGTTTCCTGCCAAGAGATGAAACCAAATCTAATAAGTTTGCCCTACCCAGAGTTTTCGTTTGAAAAGCTTGGCAAATGTTGAAGGTGATGTACATACTTACTTCAGTGATTTTATTTATTTTGAAGGAAGCAGAAAATAATTTCAAGAACAAAGACATAACAGTAAAACAAATGACCTGTAGCAAACATCAAGCCTATCACACTGACTTTTTTTTTTCTGAAAAAAAAAAAAAAAAAGATGTTATTAAAAAAGCCAGAAACATATAACTATATACAGCTATTGAAAATGTTATGCATTGTTTTTTAGCGTCTCTGACTTTTTGAAACATATATATATAGTATTTCTAATCAGTATGTTGAACAAGCAGAAAATATTTACAGATTATTTAAATTTTTAAAAGGATTAAACTCTTTAATGCATGTGCCCTCTCCATATACCGAATAACAAACTCAAATATATTTAGTAAAGGACCTAGTGCTCGGACTATACCTTTTTACTGATAATACATTTCAATAATTTTTGGGGGGTTTGTCCTATGTTCTTTTGCAATGTTTTGTTTGTTTTAATTTTTTTTCGCCCTTGATTTCCTTTTTAGCTACTCTTTGTATGAGGGTTTTATGTGATGTGTGGCTCTTGGGATTTCTTTTTCTTCCTTGGTGGTTTTTTAGAGAGCTGAGACAAGCTCTTTTCCTGCCTGCATTCCCAGTGGTTGATAGCAGATGAGGACTTACTGGAGCCTGAAGCAGCACCCTTAGCCCCCGTTCACACTGGGGCGACGCTACTTCGGACCGCGACCTCCGAGGTCGCGGTGCGAGCAGCGCGCCGCGACCTCGGAGCAGCCGCCACGGACTTCATAACATTGAAGTCTATGGCGGTCGCCTCCTGGTCGCCCCAAAGAAGCTCCGGACCCTTTTTCTGAGTCGGAGCGACTTGTGTCGCTCCTATCAGAACGGGTCCGCAGCTTCCCTATGGGAGGTGACCTGCGGCGACCTGTGAGGCGACCAGGTCGCCTCACAGGTCGCCCCAGTGTGAACGGGGGCTCAATTTCTTTGTTTATGGTTAACAGATCCAGCAGAGCATCATTTGTAGTTGGGGCCTCTTTAAACTGCATCATAAAAATGTCTAGTAATAGGTTTATACATTTCTGTGTTTTTTACTGTTCCAGCAGTGCAATTATTTTAGTCATTTTCAGGGTAGTTAAAAGCCCTATTATTATTACTGTCCCAGTCCTTGCAGCACTTTTTATTTATACAGGTAGCTGAGTCTTCACCTCCTCATTAACACTGGGTAGCCTGTAACAAAATCCAATAATTAACTTTGAAAAAAGCACACCTGTATGCAGTTCCACCCATAGAGATTTAACACGATCACACTCTCCATCCCCAAGGTCCTCTTTAACACTTGCTTTTGATCACTTCTCATATAGAGATATTGTAGACATGGCCACTTTTACATTTTACTCTATCTCTCTGAAACAGAGCATAGCTAGGAATAGTAATAGCCCAATCATGTGAAGAATGAAACCAAGGTTTAGCAATACCAATCAAATCATAGTTCTTTTCATGCACCAAAGCTTCCAACTCACCTACTTTGCTTAACAGACTTCTGGCATTGGTGAACAAACACTTTAAATCATTTTCACATTTTCCATACTTATTTGTTAGGACGTTTAAACGATTAATCAAGTCAGTGATATCAATCGATAGTTTAATAGAGCATTGTACGACAATGCCCCAATACGAAAATGAATTATTGATTTCATTTATGCTGACCAATTACTGTTTCCTGAATTTCACTGCTGTATTCAGATATTTTCTATGCAGATTATTTTTAGCCCAATAAAATTGTGTGAAAGTGCGGACTATGAAACTAGAAAAATGATTTACTTTGTAATTGTTTATTTTTACAATTAAGTCACTAATAGACATAACAGTAAAATTGATAGTTTGACACAGACACTGAAATTATATTCTACAGTGAATCCCTCAATTCACAAAGCTAAAATATATATATAGATATCATCATAACCAAATATAACTAAATCTTGCAGACAATAAATCTGAATGTGACATACTATACCCATTAATCCCCTGCAGTAAGACTAAGTGGCCGAGTCCATCTAAGAGTTGTGCCAACACAACAAAAATGTAAGTATCTTATCCCTAGGGGATATTATTTTGTGAGCGGAATTTCAAATTAAACCAACAAAATCTTATGTAAACTGAATATTAAATTAAACAAGCAAACAATCATTCCAATAATAACACACTGTTAGCCTCAGAAGCAAAAAGGTGATAGATCACTTTGGATAAATGGGTATGGTCTTAAGATGGCTGCCAACCAAACCCTCAAGATGGCTACTGATGGGTGGAGATGGACCAGGCTCAAGATGGAGGATCTGTATGAGCTGAAGATGAGGAAGAGGCAGATCTGATGATGAGGCTGGATCAAAAGAAACCTCAAGGTGGATGGATATGGCTAAAGATGGGCAGGACCTTTAGATGCTGATCATTCAAGATGGAGCTGATCTTTCAAGATGGAGCAGAACCTCCTGTCTTTCTTTGAGCTTCCTTTTTTATCTTCCAAAAAACTGTCTTAAATAGGGATCACCCCCCCAGTGGGTGCCGTTTGTAATATTTACCTACCTATGATTGGAAGGTAATATTATTGATTAACTACTTGTTTACCCAGACAATAGCTTACTTTGTCCACCGGGTTGCACTCTGAGACTAGACATCCTTTTATTAAGTTTTCTGTGAAGAAAATGGATTCATTTGAATCTTTAGAAGATAAACTCATTTTATCCTTAGATTATCCCAATGTGTTCATTTATTTAGAGGGTTTATAATCATATCCCCCCGAGATGTTTGTGCCCTCTATGATTTTTAAATTTTGGTATATAAGCATCTTAAACATGTAAACCTGCCTACAAGGTGTGTTTTTATCCAGCGATAAATAAAATATTATGAAAAGATATTGTAAACCACCCCATGCAACAGTTCTTTTATCTAATATAGAAGATCCCTGGGTGGCTGCTGCCCAGTTCAGGTATGAGCTGCACAGCCTCAGTCTTAACCTCTTATAACATATAATCTATATATCGTAAATTCATACAAGTGCTACAATCTCATACAAAGTGAAAATGCAATAAAAGTCCCAAAGTGCTATGAATCTTCTTAAATAAATAAAGTACAATTGTCTGTGCCATGCCAACCCAAATCTTGTTTCACTCAGTGATTAGTGCCCCTTGCCCTTCTGGGACCAAACTCACCAGATGGTGTTAACCACCTGAGCTTAAACTAAGGTAGGTCAAAAAGTGTTGGATCACAGCCCCATTGTGTTTGGCAGTTTCCCAGGGTCAGACTTTGCAAGATACCTCTCTCATATATGAGAGGAATCAAACAAGAGAAAACCTCATAGTACAATACTGTTTTATTGAAAATTTAATTACAAGATAAAAAAGACCACACAATCCTCTGTGCCCAACCTGGCACCCCAGAAGCATCTGCCAAAGCTTAGAGTTGATGGATGCCGCTCCGGCCACCATGGTAGCCAGTGTAAATTCCACAAGGTGGAAGTAGCACGTGAACTGGAATTCGTCACATCCGGGATGTCATCAGGAGGCATGACCATTGCTGTTTGGTCCACCATTTATATATACAGTATACCATGTTATTAAGCATGATTGGATGAACATCATTCTATAGAAGTAGAGCAGGTGACTTCCGGTTCACATGTTACTTCCGCATTTTTGGAATGCACACCCGCTACCATGCTTGTCAGAGCAGCCTGGGTAAACAGATTGTGTCTTTTTACAATAGTAAACTTAAAAAAAAGAAAAGTGGTGCTTAACTTCTCTCATTAACAACCATAAACAATTAAGCTCAAATTGCACAGCAATAAATAGTGCACACTAATTTTGTGGAGTTGCCCCTTTAAGTGCATTATAATACCCCTATGACAATAAAAAGTACAATAAAAGTGGTGCTTCACAAAAATGTTCCAAAAATGTTTTTTGTGAACTAAATTCTTAATCATAAGTACTCATGTATCAAGAAGTTCCTAAAAGAAGTTGGAAAATACTGGAGAACTGATCAAAAATATGAATAGAGATCTGTTGCAACCAAAACAAAAAGGGGCACAACACTTTGATTTAGCTTTTATAACAGGGTAAAATACCCAATAGAAGGAGGTAGAAAAAAAGCATAAAAATGTATTGGCCTGTGTTGCTGAAGGAACCACACATATACAAACTACTTCTGCGTACCTCTATCACACCATCTGGTTCAACAAGCCTATAAATTGTACTCGATTCCAAATAATGAAAAGCTAATTTGGACCTTACTATTTAAAATAACTTTTCATTGCAAGAGGGGAAAAAACATCTCAAGTAAAAAAGTTGCAAATACCAAAATACTTTAAAAAATAAAAAAAATATATTTTTTATTAAAAAAGATATATACAGTAGGTTCTCCATCTGTAACCTCCCATAGCTCCAAATGGTCAAATTATTTTTGATTACAAATAAAAAATCCTCGAAATTAATTCCTAAAAGATGTTTTTCTAAGACCTTTTTTTGTAATACTTTATAAAAATTCCGGAAAACAGGGATTATTAACCCATATTCCAGTCCAGGGTCATTGCAGGGAGAGAAATTGTCAGCAGTGCCAAAATATTGGTCCTGGTAGTAGGCAGGAACATGGTCCATAGTACAGGTAGCAGGCAGAGGTGTGGTCAGTTTATGCAGCAGACAGAGGCATGATGGCAGTAAGTCCTACAGGCAGCAGGCAGAAGTAGGGCTTCGGTCAGGACAGAATGAGGACAGGAGTAGAGGCTTCTCCCACCCAAATCGTATTTGAACCCTCCGATTTCTTAGACCCTTATCTGGGAATGAGAAAACAAAAAAATTAGTTTTCTTCATCTGAAAAAAACAATTTTGGAGCCCCTCACATATGTGAGGCCCCTGTGCTATGAATCCAATGTCACTACTCCAGTAGCAGGGTACAAGATCAGTCCAAGAGGCAGGCAAAAAACATGGTCAAACAGTTCAGGGTCAGTTCCAGAGCAGGCAGAGGTATGTACAAAAGCTCTTCCTGTTCTTTCTGAGGGTGCCACATGCTGGAGTCTTCTTCCTGTGAAGGTTACGGAACAGGGACAAACTCGTGTAGACGTTATCTACATATAGATGATAGGCTTTTTCCAGGAGTGGGTATATGAGGTCCCAAACAACTTTCCAGCTTGATCCTAAGTAGTCTGGGCATTCAGGGGGATGCAGTTGGGTGTCCTTCCCTTCGTACACCATAAAGGCATATGTGTACCCTGTGGCTAGGTCACATAATTTATAAACTTTCACCCCATAGCGGGCCCTTTTGCTGGGAATAAATTGCTTGAAGCCCAGTCTGCCGGTTAATTCAACAAGTATCTCATCCATGCATATATGTTGGTCCGGGGTAAATAACTGGGGCAATATTTCTAAAAAATCATTTAGAAATGGCTGAATTTTATAAAGCTTGTCACATGTTAAGTCACTTCGGGGAGGGCACTGGGTATTGTCGGTATAATGTAGGAACCTCATTATCATTAAATATCTGGTTCTGGAAAATACTGCGGAGTAGATCGGAATGTGGTGGATGGGGTGGGTTGACCACTATGAACATAGTTCATTTTTTTTTGCTGAGTCCCATGCTGAATGTGAGGCCCAACAAAAATCTTAAACTCCTCCACTGTTATGTCTCTCCACTCATAGGGATGGCACTAATAGGATGCTGGGTTACTCAAAATAAATTGTTGTGTATACAGGTTGCGCTGGGCTACAATTGATGATAGCAGGTCCTCTGTTAAAAACTAAAATTAAAGAAATCTATTGGGGCGCGATTCTCAGTGTTCACTTGGACTCATGGCTGGGCAGTGAAAGTGGGGATGATAGCTTCTCCTGAGATAGGAGGAAGCCACAAGGGGTTCTGAAGAGCATAGGGAAGGCTGGCATGGGTCCTAACCCTTTGGGGCTGAGGGGACACCCCACTAGTACTTCTCCTTTCTTCCGAGGTACTGAGGTCCTCGTGGATGGCACTGCAGTGCTGGTGGATGCCACTGCCTCCTCCTGACCAGAACGCCTTTGTTTGGCGGGCAGGCTATCTTCTTCCTCTGAAACTGTCAGTGTCCCACTGCTTAGGACTGGCTCATAATTTACATCAGAGTCCAAAGAATATTACACGCCTCCTCAGCTGAAAATAATTGTTTAGACATTGTTGGTGGTGATGAGCCTACACAGATGTGTTCTGATAAGCGTGCACTGATGGGCACTGATGAGCTTGCACAGATGGGCACTGATAAGCCTGCACTGATCTTCTTCCTCTGAAACTGTCAGTGTCCCACTGCTTAGGACTGGCTCATAACTTATGTCAGAGTCTGAATTTGAAGAGGAATCTGAAGCAGAGAGCTCCCCGTTGCTCTCGTTGGCTGCAATAAGAACATTGTACGCCTCCTCAGCTGAAAATAATTGTTTAGACATTGTTGGTGGTAATGAGCCTGCACAGATGTGTTCTGATAAGCGTGCATTGATGGGCACTGATGAGCCTGTGCAGATGGGCACTGATAAGCCTGCAGTGATGGGCACTGATGAGCCTGCACAGATGGGCACTGATAAGCAGCACTAATTAGCTACAGTGAGGTTCCACTGATGAGGTGGCACTGATATGGGGCACTGCGTGACACTGATGGCAATGTGACACAGATAGTACTTATGGAACTGTTACACTGATGGTGCTGGCAACACTGATATGTGGCACTGTGTGACACTGATGGCACTGTAACACTGATGACACTGACAGCACTGATTTGAAGCACTGTGTAACACTGATGGCAATGTGACACTGATGGCACGGTGACACTGATGACACTATGGGCACTGTGACACTACGGGCAATGTGACACTGATTTGAAGCACTGTGTAACACTGATTGCACTGTGGGCAACGATAACACGGTGACACTGATGACACTTATGACACGGTGACACTGATGGCACTTATGACACTGTGGCACTGATGACTGATGGCACTGTAGGCACTGATGGGCACTGGCACAGGGACACTGATGACACGGTGACACTGATGGCACAGTGACACTGTTGACACTTATGGCACTGTGGCAATGATGACACTGATGACACTGATAGCACTGATGACACGGTGACACGGATGGCACTGATTACACTGTGGTACTGTGGACACTGATGACATGGTGACACTGATGGCACTGGACACTGATGACACTTATGACATGGTTGCACTGATGACTGATGGCAATGTGGGCACTGATTGGCACTGTGACACTGATGGGCACTGTTTGAGCACTGTAATTGTTAGGTAATAGCTATTACTCACTCTGCTGCACATTTTAGCTGCACTACAAACAGTTTGCTGTATTTGCATGTGGGAACGTTGGAGCATCATCTTTTCACTGAACATAGTGAATTTTGGAGCACTGGACTTTTTGCACCATTTGTCATTTTTTGTGAACAGATCATGGCTACTTATTCACCAAAAAAAAAAAAAAAATATATATATATATATATATATATATATATATATAGTATATATATTATGTAATTCACTTATTACACCGTTCTAGGCAATAAGAGTTTCACTTATCAGGTGGCACTTTGCCATTGCACTATTGTTCGATTTTGCTTATTGCACATTGTTTATTGTATCTGTTACCTAATCACTTTTAGGATAATATCTCAGTCAAAAACAGCGCATCTTATTTATTTTATAATGTTTTTTTCTCCTCACTACTCAAGGAGTGTTTGAAAGCAGCAGATTTTTTATTTTACCTATTTGCAGCTGAGCGCACCTTTTTGTATTGTTTAGTATACATTTGTATCCACTAGATGGAGGTAGGGTTCAAACAGGTGTAGATATTTACCTTTAAGAATTGTATTAAGTTAAATTAATCTGCTGGTATCAAGAGGAGAAGAGTTTTATATGGGATTTCCATGTTTTATATAAAAAAAATTATGTTTGTGATTGTTGATCTTTTCTTCTCTCATTCTTGATTTAAGGCAGGGATGTTGCCAAGGGCTATTTAAAATTAATTAATTTACCTCAGGATTTTTAATGCTTAGTAGGTTTTAGACTAATAATAAAAATATAGTTTTTTTAGGTTTTAGTATTTTTTTTTATCATTTCATATTTTTATGTATGTGTGCAAATTTGTTTATGCAAACTACTGTTTTTGCTGTTTTTTTTTGTTTTTGTAGGGGGATCGGGTTGGTATGGTATGGACTGGAGTGTATAATTTAGAGGTCATATATGCTTATTTTTGTAACAAAATAACCAGCCTGCATATTGAATATTCGAAATCGAACCTTCCACCAATCAAGTTTTATCATTAAGTAAAAAAGACTCCAGGAAAATGAGCTTCCTGAAGACGCTGGTTGACGAAACGCATTAAGGTGGAGACTTTGGCTGTCACTTCTGATCTTCTGGTGACGTTACATCCAGGTCTGACTTTTGGCAATTGGAACACACGCTGGCTCTGGTGTGAGCTGAGCAGCAGCATTCACATTCGTTGGTGTACAGGCTGCTTATGTTGGTGTCAAATCTGGGCACTAATGAATGTGAATTTAACCATTGGAATATTGTGATGTTTTTACCAAATTAAAAAATAAATACAATATAAATTTCTTTCTGGTATATGTTCATCTGATGGCTGATATGAGGAAGAGATGATTGTGGATTCTAACTGTGTTTGCATTGCTTGGGAGACTGATTGGGCTGCAGGAAGAAAGAATACAGCTGTAAACCACAAGCACTTTTGACCGTCTTTTAATTAGAAGGTCATATATATCTGGTGAGTGAGCATTTTTTACCACAAGGTGGTAACATTTGCATGGTTGTTAATGGAGGAGAGAAGAATTTGATCACTTCAGTAGTACTTCATTGGTGTGGGGGACTTATAGCTTTACTATGTTTGGACTTTTATGAACTTCTGGATACTTGAATGCTTGTGATTAGGAATTTATTTTTCAAAAAAACATTTTTGGATGATTTGTATTGTTCTTTATATTACAATAGTACATTTGTAAGTTTCTGCAGGTCTTGTAAACATGGAAAGGGAATTTTATAAGACTTTCACATCTTGTCCACTGGAGAATGACCATATCTAAATGTCTGAAACCATTTAATTGTACACAGGATTATTCTTTATTGGGGTATTTACTTATTAGACTCAACACATTGCTTTGGGTTATTTGTGCTCAGCAGTATCTCTTTCTTTCCTCAAGGTCCTTTTTGTTCTGAGCCTGGGAAACATACTGTACATGTGACTCTGGATTTTGGCCTGAAATCTAAATCTGAAATCTAAACCATTTTTTCCTCAAAACCACGTTTTTATAGTTTAAAATCATAGAACCATAAGTCATAATTTAAATTCATAGAGGCTCTGACATATTTTTGTAGTACAAATAGTACTATCATTTTCAATGGTTGTTTGCAACATGGGAACTTTCTTCTCACCTGCCACAGCCCTTCCCCATCTTCCTCAATTCCACCAACCATTTAGGTCTGACCCCTGACTGACCCGTCTGTCCTATTATATTCTAAATGCTCCTCCAGCCTTCCCATAAACCTTTCCCTCAGCACAGCAGACTCTTTTCCATTTAGGTGCTAACCTTCTTTAGCATATAGGTTGTACCCCAATGCAAAATAATCCCAGTGCTCCTTCCATTTTATACCAGGTCTTAAGCCATGCATTCAGTTCTCTAATCTCCTCCTGTCATTCCTGTGTTGCACATGGCACAGACAATATTACAGAAAATTTAACTTTGGAGGTCCTTCCCTTCAACTTGCAGCCTAGTTATTTAAATTGATTCTTAAGCAACTTTCATCTTTCAAGTATTCTGTCATTGGTATCAATATGGACCAAGATATCTGGGTCATGCCCAGACCCTCCCAGTAATTTATCAACCCAGTTCATCACCTGCTGAACCCTGGCACCAGGGTAAGTCAAATGGATTACCTGGACATAGGACATTAAATCTGACTATCTTCTGCATTGATTGGTTTTAGGTGCAACAGATCAGATTTTCTGCTAGTGGTGATGGTGCTGGTAAAGTTTCTTTCAGTGATGATGGAAGGGGAAAAATACACTGGAGTACAGTGGTCTTCCTTACACTCAGAGACAGCAAATATTTGCTTAGAATCTGGAAATGTTTGCGTGAAAAAGTTTGGTTTAATAATGTTTCAATATGTCTTCCCATTCAGAAGCCCTTTTTGCAACGGTAGCGGGGGTGCAAAAACGTGGCTATCCGGTATTTACAGTATCTGTTTAATCGCGGTGATGGACTTCTCCTTTAACCGCTTTCGGACCGCCCGCCGCAGAAATACTGGCCCTCCTGCGCGAACAGCTGTAGGTATACGTCATTTGCGCACCTGCAGCTAGGCGGCACTCAGCAGTGGGGACTCGGATGCATGGGGAAGGCAGCTCTGATTGCCACCTGACACCCGCGATCGTTCTCCGCAGAGAGAGAAGGACGGTCAGCTGTTGTAAACACAGCTGACCGTTCTTTTCTCTTGAATGATCACTGAGCTCCTGTGATCCTTCTATATAGGATCACAGGTCTCTGTGATCATTTCACAAGCCCCGCCCCATACAGTTAGAAACACGCCCCTATTTACACATTTAACTCTTTGATTGCCCCTGGGTTAACCCCTTCCCTGCCAATGGCATTATTACAGTAACAGTGCATATTTTAGCACTGATTACTGTAGTAATATCACTGGTCCCCCCAAAAGTGTAAAAAATGTCAGTTAGGAGTCCGATCTGTCCGACGCAATGTCGCAGTCCCGCTAAAAATCGCAGATCGCCACCATTACTAGTAAAAAAAACAATAAAAATGACTTAAATCTTTCCCGTAGTTAGTAGATGCGATAACTTTTGCGCAAACCAATCAAAATACGCTTATTGCGATTTTTTTTTATCAAAAAATATGTAGCAGAAAACAAATTGGCCTAAAATGTTAAAAAAAATTTTTTTGGGAATGTTATATAGCAGAATGTGAAAAATATTATTATTATTATTATTTTTTTTCAGAATTGTCACTCTATTTTTTTTTATAGCGCAAAAAAAAAAAAATAGCAGAGGTGATCAATTACCGCCAAAAGAAATCTCTATTTGTGGGAAAAAAAGGACATCAATTTTATTTAGGTACAGCGTCACACGACCGCGCAATTGTCCGTTAAAATAACGCAGTGCCAAATCGCAAAAAATGGCCTGGTCATTAAGGGGCAAATCCTTCCGGTCCAGAAGTGGTTAAGTATGTGTAAACCAATTTAAAGGTCCTCTGTGCAAACATTAACCCCACTACCTTCTCTACTTCCCATCCCCCTAATTGATTGTTGGCTTAAAAAAACCCTATAAAATCTAAAAGCCTAATTAAAATCTAAAAGCCTTATTACTTACTTAAACTATTATAAAATGCTTCAGTCCCACATCTTCTCTCATCTGTTATTTACATGAGGCAGGGTCCTTCTTCAAGTCACTGCCTGTGTGACATGGACACTTGCTATTGCCTGTCCAGTGGCAGGGTTCTCTCTGGATCCAGAAGAGAAGTGATGTCAGCACCTGGAAATAATTAGATTCACAGGGTGGGAAAAAAAAACATGCAGAATGTTAGAGCAGGGTAATAGAAGGTTTACCATGGGTCAAAATAGTGTTAAAGGACTATTGGTAGTAGCTCTAATTTAGTCATTCATCTCAAAAAATCATCCATACAATGTCATGTACCTTTAAAGATGAGAAAAAGATTTGTAGTTGTTTCTATTTAATTAGTGTCAATAATTCTTACAAAGCTTCACTGAACTGAGCAAAGTAATAAATATAAATATATTTTTTAACGCTAGCTATTAAATCTACAGGATCAATCAGTGCATACACGTTCCATTCCTAGTGCACTACTTTAACTTATTTCACTTTCAAAGAACATGAGCATGAGGAACAAGTCTGTTGCAAATGTAAGCAACCAAAAAATAAATAAAAAATCACAGAAATCTATTGTAATCTCTTTTTTAATGCAAGCCAAGGAACAAAATGGTATGTATATTATGGAGAATTTAATTAAAGTTAAATCCTCTACTTGATGACTTAAAGTACAGACAGGTGAAGATTAGTCGGGATGCCAGGCAATATAAAACTGTGTTTGTCCTATCTCCAGCACAAATCTGTAGCGAATCTGTGCATTTGGCTGGCAATAGAGAGGCAGATACAGTATCTCAATGCCCTAGCACAACTTGACCCAGAACCGGGACCAACTGTAAACCTTGCTAAATGAGAGTAATGTAATTATTTATTCTGCTCCACATGAGAGGAAAAGATCCAGCCAGTTTGCAAGGAAAGTTTCCAACAAATTTCTGACTAACAGTGTTTCCGACTTCAGGGGGAGGGATGGTCCACAACCAGTTTTTTTGTTAGACAGAAAGTCAAACCATAAGAAGGAATTGAAAAAAGAGAACACAGGTCTGCCCTTGCAGTTTGATCTGGCATTCCCTTCCAGAAAATAAGCAATAATAATTTCTCCAGTAGCCATAAAAAGATATGTACTGTCCCTGGTTTGCTTGCTGCTCCACGTGCTGGGGACAATGTGAAGTGTGCACATCAAGAAGTGCAGAAATGTTGGCACGTTGCTAACAGGAATTAAACTATTGTAGTGGTTAGACATCTTCCACAAGGGCATAGATCAGTTAATTCAGCAGCAGCTGGATTTTTTTATTATTTTTTATTATATGTTTTAATTTTTGGTTATATTAATTTTCAAGCCAATTGTTTCCTGCTTTCATTCTACAGGGCGCATCGAGGAGTGCAAGCTGGTGACGCATTTCCTGTTCTGGTCATTTCCAGGCAGGGTATTATTTAAAGCATGCTTACGGCCAGTCGCCACGCCTCTGATGACATCAATTTATGATGAAACGCATAAGGTGACAACGAATGATGTGACGTAAGCAAGCCACACGCTGCGGCCATCTTTGAATCCATGCTGACACGCTATCTATGCTTATTATCAATGTGAGTGCATATTTATATCAAATAAATCAATTTTAGTTTAGTAATACTACACTAGTGTAGTGTCTTTTATCTCGAGGATAATGCTTGTGGTTTTACTCACCACTTCTGGTCTGGAAGCCATCCACGATCAGGTCTGAAGTCCATTTGGGTTTGGCTCCTGTAGCGAGGGATGTAGAATGCACCTGGCCCAGCTGTTGATCGATTGAGTTTGGCATCTCATACGTTAATATTGACCTCTCTATAAATTGAGGGTCAATTAAATTTGGAAAGCAGGATTGCCCCCTTTCCTCACGGTGGTGTTGTGTACACTTTTTCACAGGAGTCTATGTGGGGAACTTCTCTGAAACATCAGTGTCTTCTATTATTTACGGACATTATGTTGCTTTGTCATTGAACTTTGTTATTTTAATTGGGGCTTCACCCTTTGTTATAAACTCAGCAGCAACGTCGGGACAATGCATTGTCTTAAAGGGTAACTCCACTTTTGTGGGGAAAAAAATAGCAAATAAAGAAAAAATAATATAGCGTTTACAATTGCGACACAAGTCATATTGTAATTGAATATTATTAAAAACTACCTTTCCTTTTCAATCTGCAGCTGCTGTAATTTTCTGTAAAATGCAATGTAATATGGCTATCTGGAGGTGTTCTGTACACAGAATGTATTCTGACCACACGCCAGAAACATAATTTCCTGCTTGTGTGATTGGCTCACTGATTTTCCCAGAAATCTGCACTAAGATACAAGTCAGATTTCAGGCATCCCCTGCAACAAAAAAGTAATTTTTGTTGAGATACTTCCAATAGGAACACGTCTAAAGGGATGCAGGCCCAGCAGATTTCCTCAGTTGAGCCCTTCAGCTGCTGCAGCTGATAGATAATTATGAAACCACTCCCATTATACCCACTAAGCACAGAGGCACAGAGGAACAAACAGTGATATCTTCAGAATAACAAAAGGCAGGAATCTGCAACAAAGTTTGTTAAAATCCTTGCAATGTACAGAGATCACCCGGAGGGAATGTTTTTTTCTCAACAAAAGTGGAGTTACGCTTTAAATGATGCTTAAATACCATTCAAACCAGTTGCGGCTGGTGCTCAAAATTTTTTTTTGGGGGGGGGGGGGGCGCAAACAGAAAAATGTAATAGGCATTGCTTTGCGGCAAAAAATGCTGTAAAAAATTGTGTGACTTTGAGGTCACAAAAGTGTGAAAGGGGCCTTCAGTAATCAAGGTATAGTGTGCCCCCTTCAATGCAGAGTGACCAGCATGCCCCCTTTCAATGCAGAGTGATCAGCGTGCCCCTTTTCAATGCAGAGTGACCAGCGTGCCCCCTTTCAATGCAGAGAGACCAGGGTACCCCTTTCAATGCAGAGTGACCACAGCGTGCCCCTTTCAATGCAGAGTGACCAGCGTGCCCCCTTTCAATGCAGAGTGACCAGAGTGCCCCCTTTCAATGCAGAGTGACCAGTTTGCCATGCCCCCTTCAATGCAGAGAGACCAGTGCACTTACCTGCAGTGGCAGCTTCTCCTCAGTCCCCCGCGTCTCCTCGAGTCCTCCCGCCTCCTCCTCAGCCAACGGCATGGGTTCGCCTTTCGGCCAATCAGGAAGCGGGTCTCAGAAAAAAACCCCATTGAACTAGGGGGGGGGGAGGCGCCCCCAACGCACCAGCCGCCACTGATTCAAACTCAGACCGTATATTTGCACTATTGCTTTAAAGAGTATAGTAAACTACAGATCTGAGGATCAGAGGAAAGCAAGTACTGTATATAATGTTAATGACACACAACACTTGAGGGCTTCTGTACATTTAATTTCATTTGTTTTAGAATTGCTTTTCTTACTATACAAGTAAACATAAAAGTAAAAGCTCAAAGTATCTCAAAAATAACTAAAAAGAATGACAAAAACAGTTTAGGAGGAGGTTAGAAGCAACTACCAGAAGTGGCTCAAATGTTTCCTAAATGCAACCTGTATACATCTTAAAACATGCTTGGGGAGCTTGGCAGTCCTGATTGGTGTACCTGGTGGCAGAAAAGAATTACTGTGGGGAATGGCTCTGAGTTGAAAGTGAGTATTGCAGCAAAAGCTGCTTTTCCATTTTTGCTATTTTTTTTATGTATTTATGTACGTAGTATTTGTTCATTTATTTTTAGCTGGCTTTTTCTTTAAAGGTACATTCCATTCAGGCATGGAAAATTTGTATTTAGGCAGATATATAATATGACTCAAAACCAATTGTGATCTCATCTACATACATTGCATACAAACAGGATCATACAACAAGCAGTTTAAAAAGTTAACTTAAAGTTTACCTGGGTAACACAGTGTTTAGTGGTAGCACCAGTGCCATCTTAAGAGCATTAAAGGGCTCCGGGCAATGCAGTGCACTGGGCCCCCGCCTACACACTCACCCACGAAAATAAAAATGCAAATTATCGATATGGCTATATTTATTGGTACAGCAGTGCAAGGCTAATGACAGTTTCCAAGTTCGGCGGCTGGGTCTAGTGAACACATACATGGACGGGAGTCGACTGTCCTGTGTGTTCCTGTTCCTGTGGAGGCAGACAGGCATTCCTGCAGTTGTGGGCTCCGCCTCCAAGGCCCAAAAGGCCTGACAGCAGTGCAGGGCTGACAGGCACTTGCACTTGGCACCTGCTAAGTTTGGTGGCGGGATGCACATGGGACTCGGGAATAATGCTTGGCTGGGGCTGGGTTGCTGCCCAGCGTGCCCATTCGGTAAGATGGCTCTGGTTAGCACCTCCGCCTGGCAGCACTAGGATCATTGGTTTGAATCCCAACCACGGCACTACCTGTATGGAATGTGCATGTTCTCGCTTTGCCTGCATGGGTTTCCTCCAACACTCCAAAGACATGCTGGTATGTTATTGTCTCCTGTTTTAATTTGCCCTAGCATATGTATGTATGAATGTGAGTTTGGGACCTTAGGTTGTAAGCTCTTTGAGGGCAGGGAGAGATGTGAATGACCAATATATATATATATATATATATATACACTGCTCAAAAAAATTTAAGGAACGCTTTTTAATCAGAGTATAGCATTGAATCAAATAAACTCCTAGGATATTGATCTGGTCAGTTAAGTAGCAGAGGGGGTTGTTAATTAAGCTGCTTTGGTGTTAATGAAATTAACAACAGGTGCACTAGATGGTCAACACTGAGATGACCTCCAAATCAGGTATGGTTTTACAGATGAAGGCAAATTACATTTTTTTCCCTACTCTTATTTTCTGTCTGTTTTTACTAGTTTTGCATTTGACAAGGGTCAGTGTTACTACTGGTAGCATGAGGCAATACCTGGACCTTATAGAGGTTGCACAGGCAGTCCAACTCCTCCAGGATGGCACATCAAAACAGACTTCATGAGGGTGGCCTGAGAGTCTGATGTCCTCTAGTGGGCCATGTACTCATAGCCCGGCACCATAGAGCTTGATTGGCATTAGCCATTAAACAGCCGAAATTGGCAGCTCCACCACTGGTGCCCTGTGCTTTTCATAGATGAGAGCAGGTTCACCCTGAGCACATGTGACAAACGTAAAAGGGACTGGAGAAGCCGTGTAGAACATTATGCTGCCCGTACCATCATTCAGCATGACCAGTTTGATGGTAGGTCAATGATGGTCTGGGGGAGACATATACATGGAGGGGCATGCAGACCTCAACAGGCTATACAATGGCACCTTGACTGCCATTATGTATCAGGATGAAATCATTGGACCCATTGACAGACCCTACACTGGTGCAGTGGGTTCTGGGTATGACAATGCCCAGCCTCATGTGGAGAGAGTATGCAGCCAGTTCCTGGAGAATGAAGGAACTGATAGGACTGAATGGCCCCCACGCTTACCTGACCTAAATCCAATAGAACACCTCTGGGACATTTTGTTTCGGTCCATCTGACGCCGCCAGGTTGAACCTCAGTCTGTTCAGGAGTTCAGTGATGTCATGGTCCAGATCTGGGAAGAAATACCCCAGGACACCATCCGTCATCTCATTAGGAGAATGTTGTCAGGCAAGCATACAAGCATGTGGTGGCCAAACAAATTACAAAGTACCACTTTGAGTTGCTGCAATGAAATTTCAGCAAAATGGACTAGCCTGCTGCGTCATTTATTTACTTTGATTTTTGGGGTGTTTTTGAATTCAACCCTCTGTGGGTTGATAATTGTAATTTCCATCAAACCATGTGGCATCCTTTCATTCCTAACACATTACCCAGTCCATATCAGTATAGATACCCAGAGTGATATTATTCACCATTGAGATCTTATGTGTTTTCAAAGTGTTCCTTTAATTTTTTTGAGCAGTGTTTATAAGGTGTTGCTAAAATTGTAGGCACTGTATAAGGAACCTGTAATAAAAAATAATAATAATGTTGCCAGGCCCTGGACATTTAAGCAGCAGTAACACCTACTACAGTAATTTCTAGTTTCCAGGGGGATTGGCAAGGTATGGTATATGAATAGTTACCCTGGTCCAAGCTTGTAAAAATATCTATGCCTAGAATTCATCTTTAATAAATAAGCCTTACACACTAAATGCCAATTACTTTAACTTATTTTAAAAAAAAAATGTCAGTCCTTAAAGATCAACTACAGCCATTTTTTATTTGAAAAGAATACAGAAGGATCTATTAACTTGTTACTGCTGTTTGTGCCTTTATTTGGAAGATATTTTTTTACTTCCTCTCTATTTGGCAGCTATCAGAACAGGATATGGAAATCTCCCCAATGAATAAGTAAGGATTACAACCTCTGTCAGATTATTATAGGTTATGCCCCTGCTAGTAAGATTTCCTTGCCCAGATGATGATTGTTAGACAGAAAAGTATTTAAGTACACATAGACAGTATTTAAAACCTGACAGATGGCCTGACCATTCTCTAATTAAAGTATAGAGAAAGTTTTGGTCCATGGAAAAACACAAAATAATGGCCACACATCAGACATCAACATGTTATAAAATGTTATTGTTTGAAAGTGTTTTCACAGCATGACTGGGATCAAATGGCTAACGTGTTTCACTTGAGAAAACAGCCTAATCATAGAGTCTAAACTCTACAGCGTTCAAAGGTGGGCTTGAGTGGAGCTACTTTATTGATATTGCTCCTAATTGAAAAAAAGTTTTAGCTTAAATTGGGCTAAGAACTTAGAATTAGCTCCATTTTTAAACTTAAAATATAGAATTTGCTGTATGCCAAGAAACATGCAGCGGCACAAGTGCCGCCTAATCTATTTCATAATAATTTAGGATCTATTCTAAACTTCATTATCCTTTTAAAAATATTCACCTTATATCGATAATTAAATAAAATGTATTAAGTCAATTACATAATTGAGCTGTAAAAACTTAAAACAGTCTTCTGCACTGTAGTCATTCTAGGGAGAACATTTTTTTTTTATACTCACTCTAACTTACCACACAGAATTCAGAATTTGCATTAAAAGGTATATCCACTTTTGTGGGGAAAGAAATAGCAAATAAAAAAAAAAATAGTATAGTGTATACATTTGTGACACAAGTCATATTGTAATTGAATGTTATTAAAAATGACCTTTCCTTTTCAATCTGCAGCACTATAATTTTCTGTAAATGCAATACAATTTGGCTACCTAGAGGTGTTCTGTACACAGAATGTATACAGAACGCCCCCTAGAAATATAATTTCCTGCTTGTGTGACTGATTTACTGATTTTCCCAGAAGTCTGCACTAAGATACAAGTCAGATATCAGGCATCCCATGTCATTTATGGTGAGATACTGAGTCCCAGTAGGAAATTGCGTCTAAATGAATACAGACCCTGCAATTGCCTCATTAGAACCCTGCAAGTGCAGCAGCTGATTGATAATTATAAAAACCACTCCCATTAGATTTACTTAACACATGGACACATGTCCAATGACAAACAAACAGGGATTTCCTTAGAAAAACAAAAGGTAGGAAAGTTTGCTCAAAGTTTAATAAAATTGTTGCAATGTACATTGAACACCCAGAGGGGAATTTTTTTTTCTCAACAAAAGTGGAGTTACTCTTTAGGCATTAAAACAAAATGAGGATGGATTGCTGGAGTGAAATGACCCCCAATTAAGAGTGGTCTAACAGCGCTCTTTACATTTCCCAGGGTAACTTACCTGCAGCAGGGGCAGGTGCCCTTCTGATGTTTATACATATGTCAAAATGCATACGGCAGAGCCGGAATACACGTTACTGTACGTGTGTGAATCAGCCATGGCTATCTTGATTTCTGGCATGAGACCACTGCATATGATATAAGGAGTCTGTTTGTCCTAAATCTATTATAAGTGCAATTTCACATTCATTTCTTTATACCTGGCTGATCTTCACTATGCAGAGTGTTCTTTTTTCCTTTCATGATATTGGTTTGAGCTGCGTTATATACCACTCTTAATTGGTGGTCATTTCACTCCAGTAAGCCTCCCTCTTGCTGCACTGAGGTGGTGTACATTTTGGCTGCATGTAAATCAAATAGTTTTGGGACTTAGATCTGTCCTCCATTTGCTGGAAACAGTGAAACCCACTGATCTTCTCTTCAGGCTCTATATCTGGGATTTTTATGCACAATACTGTCATATTTTTTCCCATTTATGTTTCTGATACATTTACATGAAGTCACTTTAATTGTGATATATATGTGCTCAAGGGTTTTGATTTATTTTTGTGCATTTTGTACATACATATGGAACTACTATAATTGCGCTATAGGGGGTTTTTAAGGTGTTTATTAAGTGTATTATGAATATTAGTTTTCTATATTTATTCAGTGTATTGTTTTTCCACATACATGCATTTAGATATATGCATTTGTATATTTTATTTGTTAGTGTATCTAAGAGTTTGTCTTTTATTTGTTAGTGTCTTGTTAGTGTATTTTATTTGTTAGCTAAACTTGCTAGTACATCTAAAGCTGGATCTTCATGTACCGAAATTTGTCAGTTTCAGCAGAAACCAGTACCGCTGTCGGTTCAACAAAAGACCAGCTTCTGACAAAAGGTCCTCCAGGAAAACCAGCAGTCGATCAGCTCTTGTAGCCATTGGCTGCAGCACTGATCTGTGTATTCTGATGGGGGAAGAGTCCACGGTGTCAGAACACAATAGCACAGTGGCGCAGATCCCTGCATCCACCTATGCCTGCTTAACACTCCCCTCCCCCCACACTGACAATGCTGCTGTCCAAAGTTGGCCCTTGTGCTGCTTCATCAAGAGTAATAACAGAGCCTAAAAAAAGTAAACTAATGCAGACACCATATATAAAGAATGGTAAGCAACAATATATAACATTTTTGGTTTGGGTTTAAATGCCGCTTTAAAGGAACTTATACTCAATAAAGGTTTAGGCTTATAAGCAGGTGTTAGTATCCCTTTTAGGGGGACCACTCCCCTGGGTGATTCTAGTAAGAACAAAACTAGATCTTGTAGCCAGACTGTATTACTTCATGGACCCACTTGTCTTGTACCAAGGAAGTCCACAGGTCCAGAAATCAGCGTAATTGTCCCCCTACTCCAGATATGGTTGAGGGTGCACCTTCATGCTGAAGAAGCCCTGTCCATGGGTCTGGAGAAGCCTGCTCTCAACTTGCCAGACCAAGGTCGCTTGGATCTTCCTTGAAAGGCTTTGATCCCTTGTCATCTGATCCTGAAGGAAGAAAAAACTTCTTGTGAGCCAAGGACGGGCCATGTCTAGGATCCTTGCCCTTACTAGCCTGCGGAACAAAAGTACTCTTGCCCCCTGTGAAACCCCTAGTGATGTCATCCAGGGTAGTACCAAACAGGCAATCTCCTTGAAAAGGAAGATCAGTTAAGGCCTTTTATGGTGACTATACAATATATGAGATAAGAACACATCAAATAGTAAATGTTAATTCAAAAGATATAATAAAGTTCATGATTAAATCCCGGTGAAAATGATGAACAGAAGGGTTCAGACGTGTTGCTGTGTCCACCACCAATGAGTGAAATTCAAACTCACCAGAGTCAGATGCTGTCTATGTTATAGGACAGCAGTAAGGTATTTTTCACAAGGCCACGTGATCTTTGGACGTCTGGATAATTGGCGACATCAGGCCCCAGGAACAACCTCCAAAATGATTTGTCGGCTCAACACATTACATGAGAGTTCAAAAAATAAAAAGGAAGAGGCTCATGGTGTAGTACGAAAAAATTTTAAAAATGTAATAAAAAATATATTTTGTAACACTGACATCAATACAGTGTACATAAATAAACAATAAAATCAAGCAATGTATAGACTTACATCAAGAGCCACCACTACAAGTAGGAGTGATGGCTGGACCTTAGGCATTTGAGATAATAGCTCTATGGCCGTTTCACGTCCCTCGCGTCATCAGGAGCTCCTGATGAGCTCAAGAGCTGGCACTCCTGTTAAGTTAAAGGATGAATTATAGAAGTACAAAATATAAATTATATATATTTTTAAAAAGGAAGTGAAAGTGTAACACCAATCATACCCATTTTTTCAGTAGCTCAAATTAAAGTCACTACTAAATTAAAATGATGTACTGTGTCTGAGCTAATAAATTGCGCTTGAAGCACATTGTCAGGACTTTGCCATAAATTTGACTCCATGAATTATTACAGAGATGTATAAAATTTAGATTTTAATTTGATTTAAAAAAAAAAGTAACACTTAAATTGATCTACATCTCTTGGCATGCATCCTACCTGTTCTCTGGGCTTCTTTATGACATGAAGCTCCACCCATTTCCTGCACATCAGCATGGTGCCCCTTTGGGTGCTGGCCCTGTTCTCAGACTTTGTCCTGTGAGGGGGTTTGGGTGGGGCTACATTTCCTTCCACATCCCTTACTGGGTTTTGTTTTTGATATTACTATGGGATAAATACGGATGGAACGATATAGCAGAGACTATATTATTGAATTTCTGAAAGTGAATGAATTTACATACTAAGGCTTTGTTGTTACAGGGAAAACAACTGCAATGAAATAAAAAAATACTATAAAAGCAAGAAGTGAAAGCAATAAAATTGAACTCATTAGATAAACTTTAAAGATAAAATCTTGTAAAGCCATAATTAGGCCAACTGTATTTTGCGGATGTAAAGCATGGTGTTTAACGTGAGTGAAAATGTATTGAAAGCGAAGCTGTTAAGCAAAGTCTTTGAAGCAGTATGTAAGAATGGACTAAAGAAAATAAAAGCAAATGAAGAAATAGAAAACTTATTTGCAAAACCAAGCACCGCATACATAATTATTTTTAAATGGATAGTGCCTATTGGGAGAAAGAAAAGAAGTGTTAAAAAAATCATCAATCAAAAAAGGGAAAACTAGATGATGTGGAGGAAGATGAGTTGTCTGTCAATTTGAAACTGAGGAAGGAAAATAAATGATTGAAAAGAATAGGTAGATCACGTAGATCTATGTGATTATGTGCACGTGGTCTCGGTGGCATTCGGGAGACCGCGCTCCTGCAGTGACTCCCGCGATCTTCACAGAAACTGACAGAAGACCCACCTGCTTATGTAAACAAAGCAGGCGGGTCTTCTGTCACACAGGCAGAGAGAGATCATGAAACCCTGATCTCTCTGTGTCTGTCACAGAGCCCTTCCCCCCCACAGTTAGTAAGCACAAACAGGCATACATTTAACCCTTTGATCACCCCCAGTGTTAACCCCTTCCCTGCCAGTGTCATTTATACAGTAACAGTGCATATTATTTAGCACTGATTACTGTATTAATGTCACTGGTCTCCCAAAAAATGGCAAAAATGTCATTTAGGGGTCCGATCTGTCCACCGCAATATGGCAGTCCTGCTAAAAATCGCTGATCGCCGTCATTACAAAAAAAACAAAAAAAAATTAAAAAGTCCACAAATCCATCCCGTAGTTTGTAAATGCTATAACTTTTGCGCAAAACAATTAAAATACACGTTTGGGGATTTTTTTTACCAAAAATATGTAGCAGAATACAAATTAGACTAAACTTTTTTTCATTTTTTCCATTTATTTATGGTTTATAGCAGACAGTAAAAAATGTTGTGTTTTTTTCAAAATTGTCGCTCTTTTTTTGTATGTAGGGCAAAATCTAAAAACCGCAGAGGGGATCAAATACCACCAAAAGAAAGCTCTATTTGTGGGGAAAAAAGGACATTGTATTTGAGTACAGCATAGCACGGCCGCGCAATTTTTCGTTAAAATAACGCAGTGCGGAATTGCAAAAAATGGCCTGGTCATTAAAGGGATAAAACCTTCCGGACATGAAGTAGTTAATGAGCAACAAGTAAAACCAACCTGTGAATTACAATGACATGCAAGAGGAATTTCAAAAGTACCCTTAAGGCCTGTACACACGTACCGATCGTCGGCCGACAGAACGTCCTACAAATGTTCGCGGCTGGCGTGTTTGTTGTTTGTCTGTTGAAAAGTGCTCAAAACTTGCCCAGGACATTTGTCTGCCGACAGAAAATGACGTCACTACGTTCCACGCACGTTCGCCGCTACAAAAGAGGAAGTGAGTGTTTGGCCGTGACCCTTCTGGGCATCTCGCGCTGATTTCGGTAGCATTTGTTTGGTTGACGACATTTCGCTATTTTCCAAGACATCGTTCGAGAATTTATTATGGCGACCGTGAATTCGTCCGTTGCTGTCGTTAGTGTTGGAGTTTTGGCTCTGAGACGACGTACGAGCAATAGGAAGAAGAGGCGGACCTCCTGGACGAAAAATTGGTTGCTTAACCGTGATCAATTTTCTCATATGTCCTTGCTGAGGGAGCTCCAGGAAAATAATCCTGATAACTTCAGGAATTATTTGAGGATGACGGATCCCATCTTTCACCGTCTTCTTGCCCTGGTGTCCCCCTATATTCTGAAGCAGGAGACTTGTATGCGGCTTGCAATTACTCCTGAGCAAAGGTTAATTGCGACGTTGAGGTATCTTGCAACAGGGAGAAGCCTGCAGGATCTGAAGTTCACCACAGGCATCTCCCCCCCAAGCACTTGGAGTCATCATCCCTGAGACCTGCTCTGCCATCATCAAGGTCTTGCAGAAGGACTATATCAAGGTATGTTTGATTTTTTACATTACATGTATTAGTAGTTTCACCCGAATTATGATGTTTTTGGATGTACAGCAATTGACACAGGCCATTATTTGTAAACTACCCTCTGTCCGCATGCACATAGTAGTAAAGATGTCGATTATCTTAACCATTTGTAAAATTACACACTAACCACCCCACCATTCTCTCCTATGTGTCCCTAACCGCATTGCCTGTTAACAGTATGTCGAATTTTTTTAATTTTATTACTTTCCCTCAAACAATTATTCCTTGGCCAATGTTTTAGTACCTAGTTTATGATTTATCTAAAATACATCAGTCCATCCATTCCCACCTATGATTCTGTATGTTTATGTAATGATGTTAAAACCTTCACTGACCACAAGCCCTTATTGATGTATAAATGCCCAGTTTTACTTACCCATCCCCCACCCACATGCTAAATCTCAAAGTCAGCATATACCAAAGCTCAAGCTCAGAGGTCTTCAAACTACGGCCCTCCAGTTGTTCAGGAACTACAATTTCCATCATGCCTAGTCATGTCTGTGAATGTCATAGAATTACAAGGCCTCATGGGATGTGTAGTTCTGCAACAGCTGGAGGGCCATAGTTTGTAAATCTCAGCTCTAGCTGGTGAGTATAATGGGCCATACACACTATAAGATTGTCAGAACAATTTATCCTTCCGATTTACCAAAACCAAATAATATGAGGTCCAACAAACACTTTCAAATCCTATGCAATCTGGTAGGCCCTTGCACTACATAGAAAAGGTAAATCTGCACGAAAAAGTCTTCAGAGAATCTTATAGTGTGTATGGCCCTTTACAATCTAAGAACAATAGGAGGTTGAAAATAAATGTATGTAGATGTTACATCCCCAAATCCAAACGTTTGCCTTCCTGTTGTTTATATTTTTAACAAGTTGCATAAGCATTTAACAGAAAACTGTGTGTGTAATTAATAATGTGATGTGCTCAAGCACTAATGTTTTTATTTTTTTTCCCCACAGTTTCCTTCAAACGCAGAGCAATGGCTGGAGATTTCTGATCAATTTCTGGAGAAGTGGAATTTTCCCAATTGTGGGGGTGCTATTGATGGGAAGCACGTCCTCATTGTCCCCCCTCCGAATTCCGGCACATTTTATTATAATTATAAAGGTTTTTTTAGTATAGTCATGCTAGCCATAGTTAATGCAAACTATGAGTTTATTTATTTGGATATTGGCAAAAATGGCCGCAATTCGGATGGGGGAGTTATTGATCAGACGGAGTTCGCTCGTCGTCTAAAGAACGGCACTCTGAACCTGCCATCCAGGGAGCAAACTGTTGAGGGTATGAGCTTTGTGTTTATCGCAGATGAGGCTTTTGCGCTTGGGGAGCATCTCATGAAGCCCTACCCTCAGAGGAACCTCACCCCCGAGCAAAGGATTTACAACTACCGGTTGTCCAGAGCTCGCAGAGTTGTGGAGAATGCCTTCGGGATAATGGCCAACCGGTTCCGGATATTCCTGACGTCCATACACCTGGCACTTTACAAAGTGGATAATGTGGTCTTGTGTTGCTGCATTTTGCACAACTTCCTACGCAGGAATGTACACAATTATGTTTTGCAGCAACTGGATACTGACCCTGCTATGCCAGGTACAAGTGGAGAGGCCCAACCTCCTGACCAAGTGGAGTCCATGACGTCAATGGAAGTTGGACGGTCAGGATTGACATCACACAGGGCCCGTCAGATCCGCCAGGAATATCTGGACTATTTCGTGGGGAGAGGAGCTGTGTCCTGGCAGCAATCAATGTCACACACACATTAATGTTGGTAAAGATTTGACACACAAGATAAATGTCAGCGATCTATTATTTTTGAACACATTAAACAAAAATTGCTATGATTCTGTATTGTGGATTCTAATCATTTGGGCACATATGGCCAACATAATTTTTGTTGTAAATCATGTGTTATATATGTGTGACTTTGGAAGGGTTAATACATTCATCAGTGGGTTTCTTTGCTGTAGTCTCTCACCAGCTGATCCAAAGTGATGATGGCCATGTGTTATTTTTATCCAGTGGTGTAAATACAAGGGCCTTCTGCACCCCATAAAATTTCCACAAACCCTCTCACATAGAGAACTAGGTCACACCCAAGGTTCATCTAATGTCACCTTACATTGGTGGTCATTGTCCAGAAGGTGCCCATACTATATATTTCATATAATACATTAGGGTATTAACAACGTACCTACACCTGTTATGTTGTGTTCATTTATGACATCCTTCTCACTGCCCACCAATGTTAGGATATTTCAGTGTTATGTGAAACTTGATCATTGTTCATCTCAAAGTGTTATATATATAGGTAATGGAAAGTGAACTAGAGCAACGAACAAGCAATACACTATAGATTACACTGATCTCCCTACACTGATTGCTACTGGCAATATCAATGCCATATTGAATCCTAGGACTGCTAGTACCTTGAGTGTTGAGTCACACTTATGCGATGTGGGAAGTCTGCGACTTTGCAGCCTTCCAGCATTGCATAAGGGTGACCCGCCACTTACTTTTTGCACAGGATTGTATTCCACAAGTGTTAAGCACTGTGCGATCCAATCCAGATACATCAGAAATAAAGGGTCATGTGCGACTTGTATGCGTGTTCATTGCGAATGTAGCCATACAAAGTGTATATGTCTCAATTCACACTGCACATCTGATGGCATGTAATATCGTAGCGCACTGCTCCTTTATTACATGCGATCAGATGTTCATGCAAAAATCATCTATACAGTTTGTATGGCTCAATTCGCACTGCACTCGCACAAAAATCGCACATGATGCATTTATTCAGCCGCATCAGGATAGGATCGCACAGTCGTTCAAACTTGTGTGATCCGATCCTGTGTGGAATGTCAGATCGCACTGTGATATGCGTTAAAACTGGGGGTATCTTTAACATTTCATTGACACCTTCAGCAACTCGCATATGGCAGTGTCAAAAATGCTTACATTAACATGTAAATATGGGAATAGGACAGCCATCATACATTTAGTGCTTCTTTACACAGCTTTAGACCTCGACCTCCCAACGAAAGTCTAATAAAGAATTGAACACCCATTGTTGAATGTAAAAACGTTTTAGTATCAAACATTCACAGGGTTAGGGTTAGGGTTAGGGTGTTGTCAAGTGCTTTTCCCAAACTTGGGTACACTCTTTAACATCTGAGTGTCATAAAACTGGCATAAAATATTCTATAAAAATTGTAACATCAGGAACATCCCAATACAAACATTAAAAACTTTAAAAAAAATTTTTTTTAAATTTGGCAAGCATGTCCACAAAATCACGCATTTTTGCTTGCAATGCCGTTGCAGTCTCTTTTATTTGCTCGAGGTCTGAGCAGCATTGAAGAGCCTCACGGGTCAATTTGGCCAATGTGCAAGTATGTAATACATGATCTGGAAAATAAAATACAACGGAGTCAATGTGAATCACCTACATGAGGTCATAATATAGAAACATTTGGTGTGCAGGTAATCTTAAATTCCTCTCGAGTTAATACCTACCCTGTTCTTATGCTCTTTTGCCCTAGGCTCTTCATCTTCCTCCTGTCCTCCTCCAATGCTGTTGCTGATGATTCTGCCGGTCTCCTGAGCTTACTATATATTCATTAGGGGTGTGAACGCATGATGACGTCATTGTGAGGGCATGGTCGTAATGTATATATATTAAGATGCAGAGACCAGAGACGGGCAGAATGCACGGCAACAGCATCGGAGGAGGACAGGACAGGAGGAAGAAGAAGAGCCTAGGGCAAAAGAGCAGACAACATAAGAGCAGAAGATTGGACAGCAGAAGAGTGGAGAGGAGAAGATCCAAAGAGCAGAGTGGAGAAGACCTGATGAAGATATTTAAGAACATTTCAGAAATGTCTCCTGTCATTATTCACATACACTTCCATTTATGTGGTTAATGTGTAGGGGTACTATGTACCCCATACCCATTCACATAGTGATTGGGGTCTGGGATCTGGGGGCCAACCTTTGTTAAAGGTTGCTTCCAAACTCCTAGGAACCCCCTGGACGCATGACCCCCCAAAACCACCAGACAGGGTTGTGGGGATGAGGCTCTTGTCCTCCTCTACATGGGAGTAAGGTGCTTTTGGGTGTGCGGTGCAGAGGCCCCCTGGCCCAAAGCAATAAAACCCCCCCATGTTGAGGGCATGTGTCCTGCTGTGGTCCAGGGGGTGTTTGTTCCGCTTGCTCGTTCTCTTTCCTGGCCTGACAAGCTGCATGCTTGGATAAGGGTCTGGTAGGGGTTTTGGGGGTAACCCACGCTGTCTTTTTGTTGTGGGCCTACCCTCAAACTCAATACCACACACAAAAGGCCTGGTTGTGAACTTGGGGTGGCCACCCACGGTGGGTTATTCAATTTGTCTGTGTAGTTCCCCCTCAAAAATCTTCACAGCGCAGGTGGCCCCGCAAGTCAGAGCAACCTGATCCGACTTACGGTGCCACTTCCATTCAAATAAAGAGGCTCCCATAGGGAACTAGTGTTGACAATTGGAGGCTAAAAATAACACTGATATAAATCATTATGAAAAAACCTACGTGGGCACACAATTGGCTCTTGGACACTTGGTCCTGGATCCTCCACAGTTTTGGAAGTGGCTTCCACGCTAATTGCCAAGTTGCCAGGAGATATTAGTTCAGACCTGGCTGGGGATGCCACATCCTGGCATGACGCAACATCTGCAATGTAAATTTGTAAGGGAATACAAGAATATAAGGTTAAACAATCATTGCAAATACACATATTTCTATGATCCCACTACACAAAAATCTGTGCCTACAAACCTTCATGTTGCTCTGGTGTCTCATCACTTGTTGGCTCCACCAGAATAACTTCAGGAATAATGTCTTCATCTACATAATACAAAAAAGTTGCCATATCATAAATGTCACAAGAGGTACATTTGTTAGGACATGGTGCCCTGCTTGATAGCTATTTTAGTAACAAATATGAAGACATGTACATGGTTATCTATGAAAAATATGGTACATTAATGTTTGACAGTGCATAGGAAACAATTACCTTTTGGAGAATCTGTGCCACCATCTGGGCCCATGTCCTCATCTTCTTCTGCAACTGCCGATGGAGCTGCCAAACCTCTCCTCCTCCTTTCCCATAGTTTGGCACGGAGTTTTCGTTTTTCTCCTTTTTAAAGGTTTGAATAATAATCTGTGATTAATAGGAATGTTTGCAGAGAAGATTCATGCAGGAAAGAACGTTCGTTGCAACACAATACATATATTTTTAACTATGGCTTCCTGACTTTTAATGTCATATACTAAAACATCAACAATAGATCAATCTAATCACGACATGACAACTAAAATGAGTAATCTAACATTTTACATAGACATTATAATCTAGACATGTTAATACAACATACACAAAATTATAAAAAACATATTGCATGTTTAACAAAAAAATAAAAAAAATAAACTTACCTTTTTTCAGAATGCGATGGATTTGTGAAAGCTGATCCTGCTCACGGTGTTTCAGGTCGGACCACCGTTTCCGAATCTGATCTTTCGATCGCTCAACCCCGAATTTTTTCAACAAACAGGCCACCACCTTGTCCATGATGCCATCTTTCCTGGCATTGGGCCGCTCGTAATTTGCCAACTTCCCATCGTAATCCATTTTTTCTAAAATTCCGACCATCTCCACCATTTCTGCCTTTGTCATGGGTGTAGCCCTTGATTTTCTGGTGGCCCAATCACTTCGGCTTTCAGACATTTTTCTTTATTACAAGATTGTTCCATTGCTTCAGGTGTGTGTGTCGCATGTAGGCCTGATCTTCAGCACGTGCACACCCCTGCACAAGCCCGCCACCGGAGGAGGAGTTGACGCATGCGCTGTATTTAAAGGACGCCAGATCGTTGGGCTGACGATTCGCTAGCGGACATATCGAGGGTTGGAGCACGATCGAGCGGCGAATCACGACTTTTCCCCACAAACAAAGGTACGACTATTTTAATAGAAAGTGTGTGTTTTGGGCCCTATACAGCTTTTACTCTGAATATCTTTATTATGTCCCAAAATACATGCTATTTTAATATGTTTTGTGTTGTGTTGTGTCTTGCAGGCATATACTGTCCTGCAATATGGTGGACAATTACACCAGCCACAACTTTCTAATAAGTTTTATTGATGAGTTCAGGCAACTGCCGTGTTTGTGGCAAGTGAAGTCGGCTGATTATAAAAATAAAAAACTAAAAAAACAGGCCATGGACCATTTGGTGGCCTTCTACAAGCCCGTCTGTCCTGGGGCAAATGTGGAGTATGTAAGGCGAAAAATTAACAGCATTCGCACTGCCTACAGGCGGGAGGTAAAAAAAATTGAAAAGTCCACCCGGTCTGGAGCAGGTGCACAGAAGATACATGTACCACGGCTGTGGTACTATGATAACCTGCGATTCCTGTCAGACACCTTGGAATCCAGGCCATCCATCTCAACACTGCCTTCTACTTCGGCAGAGGGCTCAGTGTCGGTTGATCCAAGCCAGGATGAGGATATCCTGGAGGAGAGTTTTACTCAGGTATGGCATTTCACTATATATTGTCTGCTAAAATTTAATCATGTAACAAAATTATAAGCTAAACCATAATTGACCCTTTATGTAAATGGGCATAGCAAGGGGTTGGCATGACAGGCAACCGCCAGGGGCGCAGGCCAAGGGGGGTGGGTCGCAAAAACATTGGCATTGGTTTATTGTTTTTTTGAACAATCCACTCAGCCTGCACACCCCAGAACCCCCAGTTTGCAGGCGGTTTCATGCAGGTGTAAAACATTGAGAGCTGCTTCATGCAGGTGTAAAACATTGAGAGCAGCTGAGCCAAAAGACCAGGAGACTGAGACTGCCTCTCACTGCATCCCCAGCACACCTCCGGTCTTACAAACACTGCTGCATCCCCAGCACACCTCCGGTTTTACAAACACTGCTGCATCCCCAGCACACCTCTGGTCCTAACAAACACTGCTGGAGCCTCAGCATTCCTCTGGCTCAACCTTTTTTAAAACAAAACTAACAAACTAACAGCTCCTGCAAATGATCCATCCATCCTTGCTTCCATGTCTCTGGTCTCTCACTCTGGGTCAGCAAGGCAGGTGGCTCCCTTATTCCTGTTTACCTGCACCGCTTCACCCTCAATGCCCTACATCAAGCCCTCTGCAAGTTCAGGCCCCTCTCTCTCTTCAACCCCCCTCCTCTCTCTCTCACACCCCCTCTTTCTCTCCCTCTCTCTATCTCTCACCCCTCTCTTTCTTGTTTTTCACACCTGAGACAATGATTGCCCACTAGAGAGCTCTACACTGGGCAAACAAGGGACAAATGAGAAACATTTAATGCCCTTTTATATTTTTTTTTTTTGGGGGGGGGGGGGTTACATTTTTACATTGATCTTGGGGGGGGGGGGTTGTTGCCAAATACAGCTCCTCAACAAGGGCACTGGAGACCCTAGATACGCCACTGTATGTAAAGTCTGCTATTTGTTCACAATAATATAGCAAACATGCATTTTTATATACACTATAACATTCTAACCAATTGTTCATTTCATCAACAGGGAAGTATGACTGAGGAGGAGCCAGGTTGCAGCCAGGAGCCTGGGGAGCCTGAGGAGCCTGAGGAGCCTGTGGAACTCTTTCCACCACCACCTCCTCCTGCCAAACGGAGGCAAAAGAGAAAACACATTGATGACATCACCGATGAGTTTATACAGGAGGCCACCATAGCCCTACGTCGTAAACCGGAGGCCAATGAATCCTTTGGCAACATGACGGGCAGAATTTTGGATAAGGTGGACCTCAGGCAGTGTCAGTATGCCCGAAAAATCATACTCGATGTGCTGCAAAAGGCTGAAAACGGCATCCTTGATGAGCACAGCCATGCATGCCAGGAGCACCCGTGCCCTCCACCTCCACCTCCACAACACCCACCACCTCGCCAAATGCCACATGGCCAGTGGCAATATGGCCAGCAGGATCCAAACCTGCCCTCAGGGGGATTACAGTTACCACCAACTTTAATTTGTGTAACCCCCTATTATTTATTTTACCCCTGTTTGGCAGTTTCTATTTTAATTTTGTCCAAATGGACCTTTTTTATGTTTAGTTTATTATACGGAGAGTATTGATGTTTTCATTTCTTTTTTTCAGAGATACAAAAAATAAAGAAAATTGAAAATAAAAAATGGCCTATCTGAATTTGTTAACATGTTTAATATTGTGCATAACCTGAAAAATATGTTTTAGACATTAATTCATACAAGAATAAAGGGTCATATCAATAGTTAGATCTTTGCTGTTAAAAAAATAATAATGGTGAAGAGTTCAAATTATTTAATTATAAAATTTGATAGAACAGATAGAATAGACAAACATTATCTTCATCATAACAGAACACATGCCTTTTTATTAGAAAAGTATGGCATTATGAGCAGCATCTTCCTTCTTCTCACATTTATCAAGATGAGCATGTGCTCCGCATTTCACCTATTTCTTGGACTGCCACGAGCCGAAAGTTCTTTCTGGATAAAATGTTGAGTTTACTAGAGAAAATTCTTCCGGGAACTCATTTGGTTTGATCATGCGTGTTGGGATTTGTAGCTGTGTGTCGGCAGAATTCTGTACTGACTGGCGAACAATCGTCCGTTCTGGTGTCGGCATACAAAAATTTTAATGCTTGCAAGACAGACTCTTGTCGGCAGAATGTGCGCTGACAGCTGTCGGAGGCACCATACTAACAAGCGTACAATCGGCAGATCTTTCGTCCGCCGACGTTTGTATGCCGACGATCGGTACGTGTGTACGGGCCTTTAAGTATGCTCGTGGAGCAGGAAGGACTTTTGGCTATTGCAGTGATGACGTAATCAGGAGCCCATCCCATCAGCTCCTGATCATAATGTGCTACTGAGAGCTGTCTAGGACATCTTGGCCACTGTGCAGGGAACACACAGTGAGTGCACTCTCACTACAGAAACCTTGGCCATCCATGAACGAATGTGTGTGGCGTGTGCCATTACACATATGCATTATGTGGACAGCAAGACGATGCAGTTAAAAGATTTAAAAATGAAACTTTTGTCTTTTAACCACTTCAACACCAGACATTTTGACCCCCTTCCTGCCCAGGCCAATTTTCAGCTTTCAGCGCTCTCACACTTTGAATGACAATTGCATGGTTATGCTACACTGTACCCAAATTAAATTTTTATCATTTTTTCACACAAGTAGAGCTTTCAATTAGTGGTTTTTAATCACCACTAGGGTTTTTATTTTTTGTTAAATGAAAAAAGGCCAACATTGTTGAAAAAAATGTGTTTTTCTTTGTTTCTGTTATAAAATTTTGCAAATAAATAATCTTTCTTTATTTAGGGCCAAAATGTATTCTGCTACATTTCTTTGGTGAAAATAACCCAAATTAGTGTATATTTTCTAGTCTGTTATACAGTCCACAAACTATGGAATATATACTGCATTTGAAAATTGATCAATCCTAACATACTGATGGCCTATCTAATTTCTTGAGACCCAAAAATGCCAGGACAGTAACAAGATACCTCTTTTGGAAAGTAGACGGTCCACGGTATTTAGTAAGAGGCAGGGCACATTTTTGAAGTTGTACTTTTTTGGCAGTGGGCCGGTACACTGATCAGTAATGGACTGTGTCCGAAAGACACTGCCAGTGACAGATTGCGCAGGAGTGAGGCCCGTTCTGGGGAAGACTTTATATGATGTCCTCCCAGAACAATAGGGTTTACGCCCAGCCGTCATTTTACAATGGCCCTGATAGGAAGCAAGTAAGGTCTATGAAGATCCAGTTTGTTTTGCTTTATTATGTACTATTATTATCATATTACTACACATATATCTTCTAGCTGAGAGATGACTGGTATAATACAGTAAGTCTTTTAATATTGGATATCCAGCTATAATAAAGCAAACACAATTATAAAGCATCAGTTATGATTTTTTAAATTATAGAGAAACATCAAAATACTTTCAGTACTGTTTAATTTCAATAAATATCAGGGACTTCCTGTTAACATGTTTATCTTGTTTAGCCAGGTGATTGGTGTTTATCCCTGATGCTGTTGATTGTCAGGACTTCCTGGTAACGTGTTTATCTAGCCAGGTGATTGGTGTTTATCCCTGATGCTGTTGGTTGTCAGTGCTTCCTGATAACGTGTTTATCTAGCCAGATGATTGGTGTTCATCCCTGATGCTGTTGGTTGTCAGTACTTCCTGATAACGTGTTTATCTAGCCAGGTGATTGGTGTTCATCCCTGATGCTGTTGCTTGTCAGAACTTCCTGGTAACATGTTTATCTAGCCAGGTGATTGGTGTTTATCCCTGATGCTGTTGGTTGTCAGTACTTCCTGATAACGTGTTTATCTAGCCAGGTGATTGGTGTTCATCCCTGATGCTGTTGGTTGTCAGTACTTCCTGATAACGTGTTTATCTAGCCAGGTGATTGGTGTTCATCCCTGATGCTGTTGATTGTCAGGACTTCCTGGTAACGTGTTTATCTAGCCAGGTGATTGGTGTTAATCCCTGATGCTGTTGGTTTTAAGGACCTCCTGGTAATGTGTTTATCTAGCCAAGTGATTGGTGTTCATCTCTGATGCTGTTGGTTGTCAGAAGTGTGGTTTGACATTGAATGTTTATAAACTTTTTTGTTTCTTGGACTTACATTTATTACTCAACGTAATCATACTTTGATTCCTGACTTTGTGTTTCCTGTCTGCTCTTTTGATGCTTGGCATTCGTTTTTTTGGCACTGACCTCTGAATTACCTTCAGACTTGATTTCTCTTTAAAAAATTGGCAGTGCGTATGCATCACTGGTTTTAAAACTTGCTGGATTATCAACTATTATACAAATTTTCTTCTCTGTCTCTCCCAGTGCTTTCCCTTGTGAAAATGTCTAAATAAAAACTTTTATTTTTATTCTTAGTAGTTTTTGCTGCCTGTGACTGAGTTGGTAAACTTCACTATCTCTGTATGTCCTGGTAATTATGGTTAGTCGATAGACGGTAAATCCTCCAATGGATACGCCCCATTTTAAAGGGGGATTTCCTATCACTTTGCAAAAAAAAGTTTTCTCAGTTACTGTTGCTTCTTCTTGACAGAAAGTTAGGCAGAACCTTTTTTTTTTCATTTTGGATACAGAAAGGGAGGGTTATAATCCCTGTCAGATTTTTTTTTGCCATCTGTGTCCTATTGCTGAGATTTTTCTTCACTTCCTGTCCCATAGCCAAACAGAAAGAGAAAGGAAATCCCTTAAGGACATTTCTTGGGGACCCCTAGATCGCCAGAACTAGTGTCCCCATTGGGAGATTTCCCCACTATTACTTTTCTGGGGACAACCCAAAATTTGGGATTTTCTTTTACTTTCACTTTCAATGATATTGACAAACTGTACAAATAGAGAGGATGAATGTCCTTAATGGGGGCACAGACAACAATAAAAACTGACACACATTCTAATCACTCTCCACTCTATCCAAAACTAAAAAAAAAAATGGCTTTAGTTATACTTTAATAGAAATTTCTACACAAATAAGAAAACAAAATCTGAAAGGGGTCCTAGATCTTACCGTCTCTACCCAAAATTAAAAAAAGTTTGAGTTTAGATATACTTCAATGTTTTCAGCTTTTATAGGCTTTTGCATGAATCTTCAGTTATCAGGCCTGCTGAATAATGCTTTTGCAATTTAAGCCCATTATAGGATAAGTTCACCTTCTGAACATGTTACATAATACACCTGTGTTTAGGATGTAACATGTTCAGCGTCCTCACCCCCTGATCTCCCCCACTTGTGACAGTGGGCAGGGGTACTTTCCCCCGCACCTGGTGTCACATTTAAAAAAACGGGCAACTGTGTGGGGCTCTGCCCACGCAGTCACATCATTTATTCACAGGAATATGTAAAGAAGAGAACTAGAAGTCCCTTCTGCTGTTGCAACAGACAGCTTACAGTTCTCAATGAACTACCTGCGTACTGATCAGCATCTGCATTCTGCAGTAACTGTCTGCCCATACAGAGATATGGACAGAGTTCTCAGCAGTGTCTACAGGAGGCTGACATTGCACCCATGATCTACTGATCGTGGGTACAATGCTCTGCAGACTGAAGTGTAAAAAAATAATAAATGCACATTCTTTTACCTGAAAACTCATGTGCATTTGTTTTTTTTTGTTTTTTTTAGAAAGTGTGAACTTTATTGATGTTAAGTGCCTTTAGGCCCCGCTCACACTGGGGCGACGCTATTTGCCGGGGCGACCTCATAGGTCGCGGCGCGCTGCTCGCACCGCGACCTCGGAGCGGCTGGCACGGACTTCATAACATTGTAGTCTTTGCAGGTCGCTCCGGGTCGCCCCAAAGAAGCTCCGGACCCTTTTTTTAAGTCGGAGCGACTTGTGTCGCTCCTATTAGAACGGGTCCGCAGCTTCTCTATGGAAGGCGACCTACGGCGCCCTGTCAGGCAACCAGGTCGCCTGACAGGTCGCCCCAGTGTGAACGGGGGCTTATTGTGATCAGTTGCCTGAACATCTATAGAAAGAAACAATAAACTTACTGTTTCAATTGAGTCAACAATATAAGGTGTTATACATTTATAAATAGGCAGGAGTCAAATAACAAAAAGGATATTGTATCTTTTTAAAATAATATTTTTTCTATATGTTCACTAGAATCCAAAAATTACCTTAGTAAGACTAGACATAGTTGACCCAACGATCCTTAGCATTGCATCAAATTCAAACTATTTTGCCCTCTATAGGATGAGATAATAACTTTGGCCAACAGAGGTATTAATTACCACTGAAAAAAAAAAAATGATAAGCATATCCATTATAATCTAATTCTAGCAGGATTAATTATCACTAAATGGCACAATTTTAAATAATGTGGAACATGACCTTAAAACACATCACAAGAATCATATAAAATGCAAAAAAAAAAAAAAAAAAATCAAAAATAGCTTTCGGTAAGCTTTATGAAAATAAACAGTCAACAGCCTATTAAATCATTTTTATCAAATTTCTCATTCTTTGTATTATTCCATTTACACAAAGAAAACTGATTCAGTTTATTCAGCCAGTATTATTTTTACCAATTTCATAGTTTAGCATTTTATAAACAAATAGCTTGTCCTTGGCGATGAGCTCAGGTTTATAGCTTCTCAGCACATATTTCAAAAATAGAAACTCTTTTATAAGTAGGTTGCAATGTTGCTAATTAGCACTTGAAATGAATTGTGACACAGTTCCTAACTAGTTACAAAATAGGCATTGAAAGATGATTCTGAGTGACAGTAAAATGAAAGGTATTGTGAGCCAGCTGTCATCTCTCACTTCATTAACAGGGAAACATGTCTGTAGCGACTAAAATAATGTTTTTAATGTTGGAACTGCAGCAATATTTGATTCTGCTGAACAGAGAAGGTACCTTGAAGGGGAAAAAACCAGGACAGTATAAATGATTATCAACTAAAGAATGTTCAGGAAAGAAAAGAGATTCGTGTATTAGCTTCTCTATGCACACAAAACTCTCTTTTGCAGTTGTTATGAAAAATACTTGAAAGTGCGACTGTGGCCACAAAAGAACACAGTATGGACTTAAAAAAAAAGGATTTTACTTCTGGTGACTTTTGTAGGCTCAAGTTAACAAAGAGGCAAATACCTTGCACAGATTAGCTTAAAAACTGGGCATTTTGCCAGGGGGTTATGTGGGTCCTTCAATAAACTGATGTTCCCGTGTGTGAATTATCTTGCAATGCAGATGTTACAGCACTTAACACCAGTCGGTATGCTGTTGAATGAAAGGATATGACACGCTGAAAACATTATTTTAACTTGTAAAATTATCTCACTGTGTCTCCATTCAGTGGCACCTTTATCCCCTTCTTTCTTCAGTTCTGCTGCATTATTTAGCTGCAGTTTCCAGAGGTGGGCAAAGGGGGCAGGAAAATAAAAGATCTAATACTGTATGGTAAATACTGCCCAGACAGGAAAAAAATGGCATTTTTGTTTAACAATGAAAATACATTTTTGAAAAGCTTGGGAGTCTCTTAAAAAAATATAAAATAAAGCTACAGTATACAGCAAGAACATAAAATTAGATATGTGCAGATTCTCAGAAAGCCAGGTCATGGTATATAGCTAGTGGTAGTCACATTCCAAATGGACTTGTACTGTAATACTAAATATCTTCAATAGTGTTGAGCGAACACGGACTGTATTATTCGTGTTCGTACCGAATAATTGGATTTTTGTTACCCGAACACGGACACGGACACTTTACTGTATGTTCGGGTAAAAAATCCGTGTTCGGTCGTTTTATTTCCGGGTTTTGCATGTTTTGGCGCTCTTTTCATGGCGGGCTTTCAACAGCCAATCAACAATCGTTTAACTGGTGTGCCTTAAGCTATCCCAGCCATGCCTGCAAATGTATGAGTAGCTGTGATTGGCCGTCTGAAGCATGTGACCAAGTCTTTATAAGTTCGAGGCAGCCGCAGCGGCGTCATTCTGCTGCTTAGCTCAGGGACAGAGCACACATACGTGCTGGCTGCTGATTAGGGAAAGACAGGCAGGGAAAACGAATTGGTGTCCGGATAGAATTTAGGGTCAGGTCGGAGTGTTTAGGCAGGGCGAGTTGTAGGCATTTTAGGGATAGAGTCTGCTGAATTATAGGGTCAGTGTGTTCTACAAACTACAATCGATATTGCTGTGTCGTGTGGGATAGGAGATAGGCAGGTGTCAGTGATCCACATCCATTTTTCTGTGTGTGGGCTGCAGTGAACACAATCTTTTTGGGGTGCGGTGAACACAATCCTTTTGGGGTGCAGTGAACAAAATCTTTGTGGGGTACAGTGAACACAATCTTTGTGGGGTGCAGTGAAGACAATCCTTGTGGGGTGCAGTGAAGACAATCCTTGTGGGGTACAGTGAACACAATCTTTGTGGGGTGCAGTGAAGACAATCCTTTTGGGGTGCAGTGAACACAATCTTTGTGGGGTGCAGTGAACAAAATCTTTGTGGGGTACAGTGAACACAATCTTTGTGGGGTACAGTGAACAAAATCTTTGTGGGGTACAGTGAACATAATCTTTGTGGGGTGCAGTGAAGACAATCCTTGTGGGGTGCAGTGAAGACAATCCTTGTGGGGTGCAGTGAACAAAATCTTTGGGGGGTACAGTGAACACAATCTTTGTGGGGTACAGTGAACACAATCTTTGTGGGGTGCAGTGAAGACAATCCTTGTGGGGTGCAGTGAAGACAATCCTTGTGGGGTGCAGTGAACAAAATCTTTGGGGGGTACAGTGAACACAATCTTTGTGGGGTACAGTGAACACAATCTTTGTGGGATGCAGTGAAGACAATCCTTGTGGGGTGCAGTGAAGACAATCCTTGTGGGGTGCAGTGAACAAAATCTTTGGGGGGTACAGTGAACACAATCTTTGTGGGGTACAGTGAACACAATCTTTGTGGGGTGCAGTGAAGACAATCCTTTTGGGGTGCAGTGAACACAATCTTTGTGGGGTACAGTGAACACAATCTTTGTGGGGTGCAGTGAAGACAATCCTTGTGGGGTGCAGTGAAGACAATCCTTGTGGGGTACAGTGAACACAATCTTTGTGGGGTGCAGTGAAGACAATCATTTTGGGGTGCAGTGAACACAATCTTTGTGGGGTGCAGTGAACAAAATCTTTGTGGGGTACAGTGAACACAATCTTTGTGGGGTACAGTGAACACAATCTTTGTGGGGTGCAGTGAAGACAATCCTTGTGGGGTGCAGTGAAGACAATCCTTGTGGGGTGCAGTGAACAAAATCTTTGGGGGGTACAGTGAACACAATCTTTGTGGGGTACAGTGAACACAATCTTTGTGGGGTACAGTGAACACAATCCTTTTGGGGTGCAGTGAAGACAATCCTTGTGGGGTACAGTGAACACAATCTTTGTGGGGTGCAGTGAAGACAATCCTTTTGGGGTGCAGTGAACACAATCTTTGTGGGGTGCAGTGAACAAAATCTTTGTGGGGTACAGTGAACACAATCTTTGTGGGGTACAGTAAACAAAATCTTTGTGGGGTACAGTGAACACAATCTTTGTGGGGTGCAGTGAAGACAATCCTTGTGGGGTGCAGTGAAGACAATCCTTGTGGGGTGCAGTGAACAAAATCTTTGGGGGGTACAGTGAACACAATCTTTGTGGGGTACAGTGAACACAATCTTTGTGGGGTACAGTGAACACAATCTTTGTGGGGTGCAGTGAAGAAAATCCTTTTGGGGTGCAGTGAACACAATCTTTGTGGGGTACAGTGAACAGAATCTTTGTGGGGTGCAGTGAAGACAATCCTTGTGGGGTGCAGTGAAGACAATCCTTGTGGGGTGCAGTGAACAAAATCTTTGTGGGGTACAGTGAACACAATCTTTGTGGATTACAGTGAACACAATCTTTGTGGGGTGCAGTGAAGACAATCCTTTTGGGGTGCAGTGAACACAATCTTTGTGGGGTACAGTGAACACAATCTTTGTGGGGTGCAGTGAAGACAATCCTTGTGGGGTGCAGTGAAGACAATCCTTGTGGGGTGCAGTGATCAAAATCTTTGTGGGGTACAGTGAACACAATCTTTGTGGGGTACAGTGAACACAATCTTTGTGGGGTGCAGTGAAGAAAATCTTTGTGGGGTACAGTGAACACAATCTTTGTGGGGTACAGTGAACACAATCTTTGTGGGGTGCAGTGAAGACAATCCTTTTGGGGTGCAGTGAACACAATCTTTGTGGGGTACAGTGAACACAATCTTTGTGGGGTGCAGTGAACAAAATCTTTGTGGGGTACAGTGAACACAATCTTTGTGGGGTACAGTGAACACAATCTTTGTGGGGTGCAGTGAAGACAATCCTTTTGTGGTGCAGTGAACACAATCTTTGTGGGGTGCAGTGAAGACAATCCTTGTGGGGTGCAGTGAAGACAATCCTTGTGGGGTACAGTGAACACAATCTTTGTGGGGTGCAGTGAAGACAATCCTTTTGTGGTGCAGTGAACACAATCTTTGTGGGGTGCAGTGAAGACAATCCTTGTGGGGTGCAGTGAAGACAATCCTTGTGGGGTACAGTGAACACAATCTTTGTGGGGTGCAGTGAAGACAATCCTTTTGGGGTGCAGTGAACACAATCTTTGTGGGGTACAGTGAACACAATCTTTGTGGGGTGCAGTGAAGACAATCCTTGTGGGGTGCAGTGAAGACAATCCTTGTGGGGTGCAGTGAACAAAATCTTCGGGGGGTACAGTGAGCACAATCTTTGTGGGGTACAGTGAACACAATCTTTGTGGGGTGCAGTGAAGACAATCTTTTTGGGGTGCAGTGAACACAATCTTTGTGGGGTACAGTGAACACAATCTTTGTGGGGTGCAGTGAAGACAATCCTTGTGGGGTGCAGTGAAGACAATCCTTGTGGGGTGCAGTGAACAAAATCTTTGTGGGGTACAGTGAACACAATCTTTGTGGGGTGCAGTGAACAAAATCTTTGGGGGGTACAGTGAACACAATCTTTGTGGATTACAGTGAACACAATCTTTGTGGGGTGCAGCGAAGACAATCATTTTGGGGTGCAGTGAACACAATCTTTGTGGGGTACAGTGAACACAATCTCATACTTCTGAAGATTTGAGGGTGCTGCCTGTTTCATCCTCCTCCTCATCCATCCTTTTAGGGGTACAAACAATAGTAATTGGGGCCTAGTGTGCTTCTGTACGTGTGAGATACATACACTTTTTTTGATCATATTTCCTATTCCGCTATTCAATAAAAACCTTTGGGGATCAATTAAATTGCGGAATAGTCTGTGTCGGTACGTGTGAGATCCACCTTTCCAAGTTTTTGGGGTTCATCTCATACTTCTGAAGCTTTGAGGGTGCTGCCTGTTCCATACTCCTCCTCCTCCTCATCCATCCTTTTAGGTGTACAAACAATAGTAATTGGGGCCTAGTGTGCTTCTGTACGTGTGAGATACATACACTTTTTTTGATCATATTTCCTATTCCGCTATTCAATAAAAACCTTTGGGGATCAATTAAATTGCGGAATAGTCTGTGTCGGTACGTGTGAGATCCACCTTTCCAAGTTTTTGGGGTTCATCTCATACTTCTGAAGCTTTGAGGGTGCTGCCTGTTCCATACTCCTCCTCCTCCTCCTCCATCCTTTTAGGTGTACAAACAATAGTAATTGGGGCCTAGTGTGCTTCTGTACGTGTGAGATACATACACTTTTTTTGATCATATTTCCTATTCCGCTATTCAATAAAAACCTTTGGGGATCAATTAAATTGCGGAATAGTCTGTGTCGGTACGTGTGAGATCCACCTTTCCAAGTTTTTGGGGTTCATCTCATACTTCTGAAGCTTTGAGGGTGCTGCCTGTTCCATACTCCTCCTCCTCCATCCTTTTAGGTGTACAAACAATAGTAATTGGGGCCTAGTGTGCTTCTGTACGTGTGAGATACATACACTTTTTTTGATCATATTTCCTATTCCGCTATTCAATAAAAACCTTTGGGATCAATTAAATTGCGGAATAGTCTGTGTCGGTACGTGTGAGATCCACCTTTCCAAGTTTTTGGGGTTCATCTCATACTTCTGAAGCTTTGAGGGTGCTGCCTGTTCCATACTCCTCCTCCTCCTCCTCCATCCTTTTAGGTGTACAAACAATAGTAATTGGGGCCTAGTGTGCTTCTGTACGTGTGAGATACATACACTTTTTTTGATCATATTTCCTATTCCGCTATTCAATAAAAACCTTTGGGGATCAATTAAATTGCGGAATAGTCTGTGTCGGTACGTGTGAGATCCACCTTTCCAAGTTTTTGGGGTTCATCTCATACTTCTGAAGCTTTGAGGGTGCTGCCTGTTCCATACTCCTCCTCCTCCTCCATCCTTTTAGGTGTACAAACAATAGTAATTGGGGCCTAGTGTGCTTCTGTACGTGTGAGATACATACACTTTTTTTGATCATATTTCCTATTCCGCTATTCAATAAAAACCTTTGGGGATCAATTAAATTGCGGAATAGTCTGTGTCGGTACGTGTGAGATCCACCTTTCCAAGTTTTTGGGGTTCATCTCATACTTCTGAAGCTTTGAGGGTGCTGCCTGTTCCATACTCCTCCTCCTCCTCCTCCATCCTTTTAGGTGTACAAAAAATAGTAATTGGGGCCTAGTGTGCTTCTGTACGTGTGAGATACATACACTTTTTTTGATCATATTTCCTATTCCGCTATTCAATAAAAACCTTTGGGGATCAATTAAATTGCGGAATAGTCTGTGTCGGTACGTGTGAGATCCACCTTTCCAAGTTTTTGGGGTTCATCTCATACTTCTGAAGCTTTGAGGGTGCTGCCTGTTCCATACTCCTCCTCCTCCTCCTCCATCCTTTTAGGTGTACAAACAATAGTAATTGGGGCCTAGTGTGCTTCTGTACGTGTGAGATACATACACTTTTTTTGATCATATTTCCTATTCCGCTATTCAATAAAAACCTTTGGGGATCAATTAAATTGCGGAATAGTCTGTGTCGGTACGTGTGAGATCCACCTTTCCAAGTTTTTGGGGTTCATCTCATACTTCTGAAGCTTTGAGGGTGCTGCCTGTTCCATACTCCTCCTCCTCCTCCTCCATCCTTTTAGGTGTACAAACAATAGTAATTGGGGCCTAGTGTGCTTCTGTACGTGTGAGATACATACACTTTTTTTGATCATATTTTCTATTCCGCTATTCAATAAAAACCTTTGGGGATCAATTAAATTGCGGAATAGTCTGTGTCGGTACGTGTGAGATCCACCTTTCCAAGTTTTTGGGGTTCATCTCATACTTCTGAAGCTTTGAGGGTGCTGCCTGTTCCATACTCCTCCTCCTCCTCCTCCATCCTTTTAGGTGTACAAACAATAGTAATTGGGGCCTAGTGTGCTTCTGTACGTGTGAGATACATACACTTTTTTTGATCATATTTCCTATTCCGCTATTCAATAAAAACCTTTGGGGATCAATTAAATTGCGGAATAGTCTGTGTTGGTACGTGTGAGATCCACCTTTCCAAGTTTTTGGGGTTCATCTCATACTTCTGAAGCTTTGAGGGTGCTGCCTGTTCCATACTCCTCCTCCTCCTCCTCCATCCTTTTAGGTGTACAAACAATAGTAATTGGGGCCTAGTGTGCTTCTGTACGTGTGAGATACATACACTTTTTTTGTTTGATCATATTTCCTATTCCGCTATTCAATAAAAACCTTTGGGGATCAATTAAATTGCGGAATAGTCTGTGTCGGTACGTGTGAGATCCACCTTTCCAAGTTTTTGGGGTTCATCTCATACTTCTGAAGCTTTGAGGGTGCTGCCTGTTCCATACTCCTCCTCCTCCTCCTCCATCCTTTTAGGTGTACAAACAATAGTAATTGGGGCCTAGTGTGCTTCTGTACGTGTGAGATACATACACTTTTTTTGATCATATTTCCTATTCCGCTATTCAATAAAAACCTTTGGGGATCAATTAAATTGCGGAATAGTCTGTGTCGGTACGTGTGAGATCCACCTTTCCAAGTTTTTGAGGTTCATCTCATACTTCTGAAGATTTGAGGGTGCTGCCTGTTCCATACTCCTCTTCCTCATCCTCCCTTTAGGGTAGGAAAAAATTTAATCGGGCCTAGTCTGTGTTTGTACGTGTGAGATACACAGTTTTTTATCCTATTCCGCTATTCAATACACACCCTTTTGGTGTAAAAAACATTAAATTGCGGCATAGTTTGCATATTTGACTGTGAGATACACCCGTGCGATACTGTTGTTCTTTTGTTCTGCTATTCAATAAAGACCTTTCTAGGGCAAGATCTTAAATTTCAGAAATATGAGGAGAGCGTCAAATAGGGGCCGTGGCTGTGGTCGTGGTGCTGCTGCTAGAGCTCCTGTTGCAAGGAGAGGACGTGGTCGATCTGTGCCAGCTACACGCACAAGTGAAACACCTTCCTCAAGTGTGAGTAGGCGACAGAACCTGCAGCAGTATTTGGTAGGGCATCATACGCCTCTAGAAGTGATGAGGCCAGAACACAGAGAGGCGATAGTAGATTGGTTTGCTGCTGACAGTGCCTCCAGTTCCTTCACATTGTCTCCCACCCAGTCTACTGCAGAAAGGTCAGAGTTGGCACCTGCAGCCAATGTCCAACCGTCTTTCACCTCACCCCCTTGCAAATCAGGCAAGCAGTCTGAGCCCCAAGCCATACAGCAGTCTCTTATTCTTTTTGAGGACTCTGTCAGCAGGGTTTCCCAGGGCCATCCACCTAGCCCTGCCCCAGAAGTGGAAGAGATTGAGTGCAGCGATGCCCAACCACTTATTTCTCAAGATGAGTACATGGAAGGACCATCACAGCACGTCTCCGATGATGACGAAACGCAGGTGCCAACTGCTGCGGCGTTCAGCATTGTGGAGACCGACAGGGAGGGCAGGGGTGAAGACTGGGTGGAAGATGATGTGGAGGACGATGAGGTCCTCGACCCCACATGGAATGAAGGTCATGCAGGTGACCTGAGTATTTTGGAGGAAGAGGCGGTGGTCGCACAGAGCCACCAGCACAGCAGAAGAGGGAGCAGGGTGCAGAAGCGGAGCGGCCGTGCCCTAGACACTACGCCTGCTACTGCCCAACGCAGCAAGGGAACGAGCGCACCAAAGTCAGCTCAAAAGAGTTCTCTAGCGTGGAAGTTCTTTAGAAAATGTGCTGATGACAGGACACGAGTGGTTTGCACCCTGTGCAATCAGAGCCTGAAGCGAGGCATAAACCTTCTCAACCTGAGCACAACCTGCATGATCAGGCATCTAAGTGCAAAGCACGAGCTGCAGTGGAGTACACACCTTCAAAACCAAGAAACGTCTCTGGCTCATCCTGCTTCCTCTTCTGCTGCAGTCTCGGCCGCTCCAGCCACCTCTGTAGTCATACCGGCACCTGCCACCCCGCAAACAGACGATCTGTCAGCAACACCACCACCTGGGTCACCAACAACCATCTCCACAATGTCCCGTGGAAGTGTTCAGCTTTCCATCTCCCAAACACTTGAGAGGAAGAGGAAGTACCCCCCTACCCACCCGCGATCCCTGGCCCTGAATGCCAGCATTTCACAATTATTGGCCTTTGAAATGCTGTCATTCCGTCTGGTGGAGACGCCCAGTTTTAAAAAGCTTATGTCGGTGGCTGTCCCACAGTACGTCGTGCCCAGCCGCCACTACTTTTCCAGGCAAGCCATCCCTTCCCTGCACAACCAAGTGGGGGAAAAAATCAGGTGTGCACTGCGCAACGCCATCTGTGCCAAGGTCCACCTAACTACCGATACGTGGACCAGTAAGCACGGTCAGGGGCGTTATATCTCCGCACACTGGGTAAATGCAGTGGTGGATGGGCCTGAGGTGGATAGCAATTTGGCGCATGTCCTTCCACCACCGAGGATTGCAGGGCGCTTCAGTTTGCCTCCTGTTCCTAACTCATCCTACTCCGCTACCTCATCCTCTACCGCCTCCTCATCCGGACAGCGTAATACCTTCACCACCAACTTCAGCACGGCCAGGGCTAAACGACAGCAGGCAGTTTTACAACTTGCCTGTTTGGGGGACAAACCACACACCGCGCAGGAGTTGTGGAGGAGCATGGAACAGCAGACAAATGAGTGGTTGTTGCCAGCGAGCCTCAAGCCCGGCCTGGTGGTGTGCGATAATGGGCAAAATATCATAGCAGCTCTGGGCCTAGCCGGTTTGACGCACATCCCTTGCCTGGCGCATGTGCTGAATTTGGTGGTGCAGAGGTTCCTTAAAAACTACCCCGATATGTCAGAGCTGCTGCAGAAAGTGCGGGCCGTCTGTGCGCACTTTCGGCGTTCTCACCCTGCTGCTGCTCGCCTGGCAGCGCTGCAGCGTAACTTCGGCCTTCCCGCTCACCGCCTCATATGTGACGTGCCCACAAGGTGGAACTCCACCTTGCACATGCTGCAAAGACTGTGCGAGCAGCAGCAGGCCATAGTGGAGTTTCAGCTGCAGCACGCACGCGTGAGTCGCTCTGCGGAACAGCACCACTTCACCACCAATAACTGGGCCTCCATGCGAGACCTGTGTGCCTTGTTACGCTGTTTTGAGTACTCCACCAACATGGCCAGTGGCAATGACGCCGTTCTCAGCTTAACTATCCCACTTCTATGCCTCCTTGAAAAAACAATTCGGGCGATGATGGAAGAGGATGTGGCACAGGATGAGGAGGAGGAGGAGGAGGATGAAGAGGTAACATTTCAAAGGCTTTCAGGGCAGTCATTCGCAAGGGGCTCCGAGGGTGGGTTCCTGCACACACAAATGCCAGGGACACAATTGTCCAGCAGGGGCACAGTTCTGGAGGATGAGGAGGAGGAGGAGCTGGAGGAGGAGCTGGAGGAGGAGATGGAACCATGTTCACAGCAGGGTGGCACCCAGGCCAGCTCATGGCCATCACTGGTGCGTGGCTGGGGGGATACAGAGGACACGGACGATACACCTCCCACAGAGGACAGCCTTTCGTCGCCTCTGGGCAGCCTGGCACACATGAGCGATTACATGCTGCAGTGTCTCCACAACGACCGCCGAGTTGCCCACATTCTAACTTGTGCTGATTACTGGGTGGCCACACTGCTGGATCCCCGTTACAAGGACAACGTACCGCCCTTAATTCACTCACTGGAGCGCGATCGCAAGATGCGCGAGTACAAGCGCACGCTGGTAGATGCGATGCTGCTGGCATTCCCATCTGACAGCGGGGCCACAGTGGAAGCACAAGGCAGAGGAGGAGGAGGAGGAGGAGGAGGAGGAGGAGGAGGTCGCCAACGCAACCAGGGCACCGCCAGCACCTCAGAAGGCAGGGTTAGCATGGCCGAAATGTGGAAAAGCTTTGTCAGCACGCCACAACAAACAGCAGCACCAGCAGCTCAGATGGAACGTCTTAGCAGGAGGCAGCATTTTACCAACATGGTGGAGCAGTATGTGTGCACACGCCTACATGTAGTGAATGAGGGGTCTGCCCCCTTCAACTTCTGGGTCTCCAAATTGGGCACATGGCCTGAGCTTGCCCTTTACGCCTTGGAGGTGCTGGCGTGCCCTGCAGCCAGTGTATTATCTGAACGGGTATTTAGCACGGCTGGGGGCGTTATAACAGACAAGCGCAGCCGCCTGTCCAGAGACAATGTGGACAAGCTCACGTTCATTAAAATGAACCAGGCATGGATCCCACGGGACTTTTCCGTACCTTGTGCAGAATAGCAATGGATACCGACCTTACCCAGCCATTGTTCCATTTTTGCTCTTTCTCACTCTTTTGGGGTGTACCCTCATTTAAAATTTGTGAAAAGAAGCAGTGTTGGCTACCTCGTCCTCCTCCTCAGGGCCAGATTAACGTAGGGGCTATTGGAGCTGCAGCTCCAGGCCCCTACCTTTTATATAGGCCCCCGGGTTGGCCATATTCACTGTGACCGCTCTTCTGTCACTTGTAAACACAGAAGTCTGGCTTCTATGCTCGCTTCCCCAGGCAGCACCCTCAGAACCTCCCCACACAGCGCGAAGGCCTGACAAGGAGGGACAGTTGCCGATGCATGGATGTGTTTATGGGCTTCAGAGACAGCATCCCATGTTGAATTAGGCATGCATGGCTGCACCCTTCCTCCTCTGGGTGCATGCCAAGGCACGGCCCTTAAGGCCCTTCAAAATCCTCAGCACCAAGACCATGATGCTCTTAATCCGGCCCTGGTCCTCCTCCACCGCCGCTTCCACCTACACCGCCCATAGGTGTGCGCAGCCTATTGCATTAGGGTGTGCACCCCAAAGTTGAAATACACATGCATGTGTTTGCCTACATGTACATGGCCCCGATACATTACTCTCCCTGCTGGCAAAGAGAAATAGAGCAGAGCAGGTCCGAGGGAGATCTTTCCCATCTCCTCACTGGCAAACAGAGCGATAATGCTATGTGCACTAGGTGATTAGGGTGTGCCCAGGTACACCCGGCACACCCTGTGCGCACGCCTATGACACCGCCACATCCACCACCACCTCAACCTCCCTCCTACTCCATATGGGCCTCGTCCTTCAGAGATGAAGAACATTGTTTTATTTTTCTGTTTTTTTTTTGTTGTTTTAAGTTATTTCCCTATCCACATTTGTTTGCAGAGCACTTGCCATGCTCTTAACTACGTTTTGCTGCCATTTGCAGCACTCTAGCCCTTTCCATTGGTGTTTTAGAGCCATTTTAGTGCCTTAAAGTTCGGGTCCCCATTGACTTCAATGGGGTTCGGTACACGGACTTTTTTTTAAAGTTCGGCCGAACCCGTCGAACACGGACATCTAGGTGTCCGCTCAACCCTAATCTTCAATATTACAGAAGAATTCCAGTTGAATTTGACAAACGACTACCAGCTATAACATAAAGATATATATTATTTGACAAAGTACAATATTGTGTTGCAATTAATAAGGGGCCTGAGACACAATGAAGATTATTTACTAAAGGAATTAAAAACATTTACTCAAAAAAGTGTGAATATTTACTTTAGATAAATATTAATGTTAAAAGTTAATTCCTGATAATGTATAATATTCAGCCATATGCAGATGTGTTGAAAGATTGGATAATTGAAGTGAACATTCATGTATTTCTTTAGATAACATATTTATTTCCTTTAGTAAATCAACCCAATTATGTATTAAGGGGTCCTGTGATTTCTGAGGTTGGAATTGTTTAAAGGGGTTGAATGGAATATCTTAAAAGCTCACCTTGCAAAGCACTTCAGGCATATGGGCTCAAAGTGGAATTTTAGATTTTGAAACACTTTTCTTAGATTTCTCGAATACCACGTAAAATTTAAAATGGACCTAGCATGAGTAACATGAGTTATGTGCATTCGTAATCAAGTATTAATTGCCTCTCACAGAGATCATGATAACCCCCATGAAAATGCCTTCATCTTCTTTTCCCTCCAGAAGAATGGCATCATCTTTGTTCAGGTATTATCCAGGATCACCATCTACGTCCTGGATTGATATGCTAGGTTAGAGGTGATATAAATTCCGGTTTCCATGCACCGGCCTGAATTTTCCATTAGGCACTGTAGGCATGTACCTACAGTCACCCTTTCTAGAGGGGTGCCCGGTGCCTGTCTGTATATTACCGGATTAATGAGCGGTAGTGTCAGTATTTTCAATTTTTGCAGGGGTGGAGACTCCCAGCAAGGGGGTGACTACAGATCTTAGGGCCCCATAGCAAAATTTTGATGTGGCCATATGGTAACTAGAGATGGGCCAAACACCCCCCAGTTTGGTTTGCACCAGAACTCACAAACATAGCAAAAGTTCGGACCCAAACTCAAATTCCATTGAAGTCTATGGGACTCGAACTTGAAAAATCAAAAGTCCCTATTTAGAAGTTATTTGCCATAAAAAGGGTATGAGGGCCTGGGTACTGCCCTGTGGGACATGTACTAATGTTATAAAAAAAACTTTTAAAAAAGATTGTTTTTTTTTTTTTTTTTTCAATTTTGTGATTTTAATGATGCTTGAAGTGAAACAATAAAAATGAAAAAAGTTTGTAGAAAACATCATTTTTAAATGAGCAGTGATTTACTGATGCTTAAAGTGAAACCATGAAAATGAGAAAACCCAATAAAAAATGAGACATTTATTTAAATATAGTGCCTGGGGATCCCCTTAGTCTGCCTGCAAAAGTGGCACATCTGTACCATGTATAGAACCTGCTGCAGCAAAACTGACATTTCTAAAAAAATAAAATAAAATTACATTTAAATTGCTGGCAATACAATAACATTGCCAGCAATAAAAAAATGTTTAAAAGAATGGAATGGGGGTCCCCCACAATCCATACCAGGCCCTTATCCAAGCATGCATTATACTGCAATATACTGCAGTAAAACTTCCCTGACACACTTCAATATACTGCAGTAAAACTGCCCTGACACACTACACTGACACTACAGTAAAACTGCATAGATGCACTACACTGATGCGGCACTATCACTATATTCACACTAAACTGACACTCTACGCTCACAATAGAATCACAATAGCACGCTATAGCACACTAACTCGCTAGTAGCAATGAACAGAACCCTGTTCTATCTATCTTCACTCCAATATCACACTGCAAATTGCTCCTCTGGGAAGTAACCTTTTATAATGTGGGAGGGGTCTATGAGCAATAAGCCTTGATTGGGCAAAGTCATCATGCCTTTCTCCAATCATGGCTCTGACAGTGCTCTGTGCTCTTTTTGCCAATGTTTGGGCCAAACTTTTACTCAGCTTGAACTGTTTGCCCAACACTAATGATGAACTCAATACTATCATTGATATGAACCTAAAACACGAGGTCAGGTCCTGGGGTGGTCAGTACAGTACAGTAAAACACTGTTCTGCTCAGGCAACTCACCTACTAAGGATTCTCTGTACCTCTCCACCCTGGGATTATCATGTCCGCTCATGTGGGAACACTAAAAGACACATTGCACGTCATTACTAGGATGGAGGGGGAGGGGAGAGATAATTTTTATGGTTATCAAATAGTAAAGTTTATCAGAGTAAAACATAGGCCTGACCAATTGCTTTTTCAGGTGAGTACTCCACACTTTGTCATGGCTGTAAAATGAAGTTATGAGAAAGCCCCTCCTTGACAGTTTTTATTGGAACAGGTGTCCCCATTAGAAGATTTCCCCTTAAAGGAGTTGTAAAGGCAGAAAGTTTTTTTATCCTAATGCATTCTGTGCATTAGGATAAAAAGCCTTCTGTGTGCAGCACCGGCTCTTCACCTCTGATCAAACTCTGCTTCCCCTTGCTCTTCACTCCTGACCTCACACTGCTCTCCCACCGGCTCTTCACCTCTGATCAAACTCTGCTTCCCCTTGCTCTTCACTCCTGACCTCACACTGCTCTCCCACCGGCTCTTCACCTCTGATCAAACTCTGCTTCCCCTTGCTCTTCACTCTTGACCTCACACTGCTCTCCCACCGGCTCTTCACCTCTGATCAAACTCTGCTTCCCCTTGCTCTTCACTCCTGATCTCACACTGCTCTCCCACCAGCTCTTCACGTCTGATCAAACTCTGCTTCCCCTTGCTCTTCACTCCTGACCTCACACTGCTCTCCCACCAGCTCTTCACCTCTGAACAAACTCTGCTTCCCCTTGCTCTTCACTCCTGATCTCACACTGCTCTCCCACCAGCTCTTCACGTCTGATGAAACTCTGCTTCCCCTTGCTCTTCACTCCTGATCTCACACTGCTCTCCCACCGGCTCTTCACCTCTGATCAAACTCTGCTTCCCTTTGCTCTTCACTCTCCTGATCCCACATTGCTTTACCACCAGCTCTTCACCTCTGATCAAACTCTGCTTCCCCTTGCTCTTCACTCCTGATCTCACACTGCTCTCCCACCGGCTCTTCACCTCTGATCAAACTCTGCTTCCCCTTGCTCTTCACTCCTAATCCCACTCTGCTTTCCCACATAAATGTGCAATCAACTTTAGCAATGCATGTTAATTCTATCTTGCATTGCCAATGACAGGCTCACTTTAATTTGAAACTTGATGCTTCCTCACTGAACTAGAGGGAGTTAAGGCACGAACCGTTTGGTGAAAAAAATATTATCTAGAAGCCTTCACCAGCCATATATCTCTCTGTATGCCATGAAAAATAGTCTTCAATGCTATTTACTATACTTAGAAAATTAACTATTATAGCCTAAATTAGAATTGATTTAAATGGCATTTTCCAAGTGTTAAAGGCAATGCAGCTCAGAGAACCACAAAGGAATATGATTTGTTCCATATCGAGCTCATTTGCATCCAATTTTACATAGCAAGCGTGAAAAATATAGCCAAGCTTTTAATGTAGCATATTTTATGCCATGCTAAGCAGGGTAATGCTCTTTTAGTTATTCTTTGCCTAAGTTTCTTTTTAGAAGAGCTTACAAAGTGCACTAAATGTACTGTTCAAATATATATGCTAGCTAAGGTGTTTTTATTTCAGGCGTAACAATTTAAAGGGAAACTATCATAAAACATTCAAACACTCTTCCATTTAAACATGAACATAACAGCAGTTACAGTACATTACAAACAGTGCTTGAAAAAGTAACGTATCTTCTTTTATTATATTCATTGTCCTGAATTTGTTTAACATTTGTATTAATCAGAATCTCTCAACATTTTCTAACATAGTTGCCATATGGTGCTTCTTTCCTTTTCAAAGTATGTGCAATTTATTTTTTATGATACTCATAAATACTGTTTGCTCTATGTTTTATATATGTGTTTGTTTAATATAGATAAGGAGCATAAACAGTGCTTTTTTTCTCAGAACAACTCACCTGCCTTACATCCCCCCCCCCCACCACCACCACCACCACACCCTCCCTGGACGCATGTTATAGGATGGGTGTTGTTAAATTAAAACAGTGGAAGGATCTTTAAGGGGTATTATTATTAAAAAAACAGGAGTGCATAACACACAAGTGCAGGGTTCAGCAGTGGGTACGCACAGAGTCTAGGTTTCAGTGCATTATGCTCAGAATGCAGGGTACACGAGTTCTTTACACACAGAATGCAGGGTTTAGCAGTGCGCTACTTACAGAATGCATAGTTCAGAAGCGTGTTATGCTCATAATGAAGGGTTTATGAGTTTGTTACACTCAGAATGCAGGGTTCAGGAGTGCATTACGCTCAAAATGATGGGTTTAGATGTGCGCTACGGTCATAATGTAGGGTTCAGGAGTGCATTATGCTCAGAATGAGGAGTTCAAGAGTGCAGGGTTCAGTAGTGCATTACACTCAGAATTCAGTGTGTTATGCACAGAATGCAAGGTTCAGAAGTGCCTCATCTAGAAAGTGCAGGGTTCAGGAGTGCGTTTATGCAGAGAGTGCAGAGTTCAGGCTTGCTTTATGCATAAAGTGCATTACACAGAGAGTGAACTTCTAAACATCCATCCAAGACTCACCTCTGCACCGTTTTTCCGCAGCTCATTGATTTGGCACTTGGTTCATGGCTCACTTCCTTCCCTGTATTTCTAATTTGTTCACACATCCACATGGTTTCCTTCTTTTTTTACCTTCTGATCACTATGTACCCTCTGGTGTCCATCCCACAAATTCTCCTCGGATCTGTTGGACAAATCAGTATTTTGGGTCCATAACCTCTGGTGAGCGCATTCAATTTCTGTTTCAGTGGTGTGGGGACTCCTCTTCATCTTTGAGTTTAAGTTTTGGATGGTTCCCCTTTATAATTTAACCTTTTGATCACTTGGGACTCACTCATATATATTTCACTCAACTCATATAAGTTCTTCACTGGACTGTATTTACTTTTTTAGCGCTGCATTTAATTTTATATACTGTTTGGACAGCTATATGTCGGTTGATGTGCTAGCAGCTTTTCTGTTGTGTACATTAGCGCAGTTTAAATCTTATTTTATATAATTCTCCTTAACAGTTAGGCTCTGTAGCCATTTTCTTCAGCTCTGATCAGAGGCGTAACTAGAGCCTTCAGGGCCCCCGATGCAAGAAACCATGAAGGGCCCCCCCAGATCCCTGGCCGGGGCCTTTCCCTTCAAGCCCAGGGCTCTTCCCACTAATCCTGGGGCTCTTTATTCTCGTTGCATGGCCTTTTATTACGGTCCCGCAGCAGGATCCTTTCACAAGTTCTGCAGTGGGCTCCCTTCCTGCAATCTTGGGGCCTCCCCACAGTGGTGCAATGCCAGGGCCCAGTCGCAAGTGTGACTTTTGCAATCCTGGAAGTTCACCCACTGGTTTGCTACTGGGCCCCCTGGAGCATGGGGCCCGGTAGCAATCGCAACCCCTGCAACCCCTGTAGTTACGCCCCTGGCTCTGATCTCGGCACCAGCACAGTCCTCACCTTTGCACACAGGATCCTCCCCATCCCTCCACTGTCCCCATCTGCTCACCTCCCAGCAGCCGCTTTGCCACACTGCTCTTTTTCAGCTCTGCCTTTTCCCCAGTGGTCAGCACCTGTTGAACGGCAGCAAGTTCAACCAGAAAGGACATCAGTATTCAGGCACAAGGCTGAAGCTTAGCATGGGATACCCTCCCCTGGAGCCGTTATCACACTGTGGGTTGGCAGCTGTTCCTCATATGCCTCTGCTTTCGGTGCCAGACAGGGAACAGTTTGTTTAGAGCTGTCGGGAGATGAGAGCCCAGCTTCTGTGCTACAAGTGAGAGTAACTAGCAGTGTACACAGGGCTAATGCCAGAGATGGCGAAACTCTGCTTCGCCACATTCCGCCAGAAAAAACCCTGTGTATAAATATCCCTCTTGGTGTGAGAATTAGGTGAGAAGGATTAGATCTTTTCAAAATAAAAAAAATAAAATAAAATAAATTGAAACTAGATTCTTTGAATTATTAAACTTGAAATCAAAGTAAAGAAATAGGCTTGATGTGTCAGATGACATGTGAGTAACATTGTCTGTGACGGTACCTCAATTTCATGTTAGATTGCGTAAACACAAGAGCAAAACAATCTCACTAGTTGGAGCAAGCATGTGAATGTTTTATTTGCCCTTTTTTAATAAATAAATAGTATAACATTATTTTATTTTACTGTATATGTTTTGTTTCTAGCTATCTATATTTAAAAGAAAGTTCAAGCTATTGATGTTTGAAGTCATACTGGTATCCAATAGAGCTGATTACAAATGCAGATTTTGGGTGAAAATTAATAGTGAATGAAATCAGTGTGGGTGAATGCAGGGGCGTAACTACAGGGGTTTCAGGGGTTGCAATCGCAACCGGGCCCCATGCTCCAGGGGGCCCATGCAGCTTCCCTGTACACCTGGATAGGAGGGGTGGTGGGGGCAGCATGTAGAGGAATCACTGTCCTCCTTTTTCCTCCTGTAGCTGCAGGAGGAAAATGGAGGAGATTGGCTGCTGCAAGGGATGTGTCACAATAGAGAACCAGGAAGGGGTCGGTAAATATGTAATTTACCACCTCCTTCCTTTTCTGAATGGACAGAGTCATAGTCAGTGACATTGTAAAAAAATAAAATAAAATGATAAAAAATAATACAATTATAATACCAAAAAATAAAAACTACTGACACTAGTGGGTGAACTTCCAGGATCGCAAAGGTCAGACTTGCGACCGGGCCCTGGCATTCCACCACCGTGGGGAGGCCCCAAGATTGCAGGAAGGGGGGCCCAGTGCAGAACTTGTGAAAGGGTAATAAAGGGCCCATCAACGAGAGTAAAGGGCCCCAGGATCAGTGGGAAGAGCCCCAGGCTTGAAGGGAAGGGCCCCGGCCAGGGGCCTGGGGGGCCCTTCATGGTTTCTTGCACCGGGGCCCTAAAGGTTCTAGTTACGCCTCTGAGTGAATGTAACAATTGTAATATTGTAAAAATGGTGAATATTTCTGAGGCCTAACTATCCCATTAAAAAAAAAGAAAATGTAGTTGTTGGGTAAACTGGTGATCTAGATAGTTATGTGCATTATTAATGCGTTAAACCTTTCAATAGTGCAAAAGCACTAAAAGTTCAGAAATTGTTAATTTGTTACTTCATAAGACAACACAAAATGTACTCTGTTAGAAGGTGTTAGTGGCTGTGATTTGTTTGTCTCTACACTATTCCCATAATTCCAGAGTCTTTTTGAGGATAATTATCCATTAAAAAAAAAATGGAAACTATTTGTGCAGTTGCCCAAAGCAGCTTATTGGGTTTAATCTTTCAAATTATACAAAAAATCTAGTTGTATGCTTTAGGCCCCTTTTACACGGGCTTTCCGATTAGGTCTGCCTGTCAGTTTTTCAGGCGGACCTGATCGGATGCTCCGTGTACCTCTAAGGATCTCTGCTGACACCCGCTGCTCTCCGACCCAATGTGGTCCGTGAAATCCAGACGGATGGAAACCCTATTTTCCGTCCGTCTAGAGGATCAGATCAGATGAAAATGGACAGGCAGTCCATTTTCCTCCGATCTCCCATAGAGGACAGCGGGAATCAACAGCTCCATCTCTGCAAAGTAAGCGGAGAAGGACCTGTCATCCGCCTTCTCAGGGGGGATCGGCAGATCGATCTCTGCTGAGCAAAACGGAGTTTGCCGGGTACCATAGGACACACAGCCTTACCTTTCTTTAACCTCTTGCTGCCTACACAAGGTATGTGAGCTTTAACACCCACACACTGCACATGCATTCATAGGCAACAGAGCTTTCAGTGCTGAGAGAATGCTCATTGTGCACTCCCAGCACAGTGGCCAAACTGTCAATGACAGCTCTGAGTCCACATTAATGATCGAGAGTTGTGGGACTGGCTCCCGATCATGCACAATGATCCTTCCCAACCCCCTCCCTTCCCCAAAGCAGACATATAAAACCTAGTAAAGGGACACCAGGACTGGGTAGGAAGGGGCTAAACGCACATGTCCACCAAAAATTGTGGTATTCAATAACTGTATGTCACATACATGACAGCTTCCCAGCAAAGACATGCAGGTGGAGCCACTAATCCTATGTGGGGTTTATTTTTATGAAGCACTTTGAAATATTTATGAAGAAGAGTAGCATTTTTCTTGTTGGACACTTTATTGATGATGTTGGACTTACAGTATTACCCATTTCATCCATATTTATTATTGTGTCATTTGTATTTTACACTAATTTTTGTTATGCACTTATATTTTGTTATTTTTTATTGGTGGAGCATGATATATATTTACAGACATGCCCCACTCTTAGCACTCGTGGTCTTAATTACCGCCAGTAATTCTTTGGTAATCTGTAACACACAGGTTCTTAAAATGGAGGTAGTATGAACTACTTAAATTTGCTGCACTTCATCGAGATGTTACCCACAACTGCACAAATGCTTGCCTGAATTAGGCAAATGTAGTTTTTTGAGGAAACTACTGGCAAAAAATTGTCAAGCGTTTTAAAGGATTCCCTCTGTATATAATTACACGAGTCACAACATAAAAAAAAGGTTTAAAAAGTGGGGAAACATTTACCCACTTCCCGACCACCCGCCGCCTTTTTACTGTGGCAGGGTGGCTCTCCTGCGCAAACTGACGTAGACCTACGACGGTCCCGCCCCCACTCGGCAGCGGGGAAGCCGAAGCACGGGTCAGGCGGCACCGATTGGTGCATGACATCCGCTGAGAGAGAAGGACGATCAGCTGTTGTAAACACAGCTGACCGTTCTTCTCCCTGAAATGATTATAGAGCCCATGCGATTCTTCTCTATAGGATCACATGTCTCTATGGTCATTTTCAGAAGCCACGCCCCCCCACAGTTAGAATCACTCCCTTAGGCTCACATTTAACCCACTGATCACCCACAGGGTTAACCCCTTCCCTGCCAATGGCGTTAATACAGTAACAGTGCATATTTTTAGCACTGATTACTGTAATAATGTCACTGGTACCCCAAAAAAGTGTCAAAAATGTCAGTTAGGGGTCCAATCTGTCCACTGCAATGTCGCAGTCATGCAAAAAAATCGCAGATCGCCGCCATTACTAGTAAAAAAAAAAACAATAAAAATGACATAAATCTTTACCGTAGTTAATAGACGCAATAACTTTTGCACAAACCAAAAATATGTAGCAGAAAACAAATTGGCCTAAAATGCTAAAAAATTTAGATTTTTAAAAAAATTTTTGAGAGTGTAATAAAGCAGAATGTGAAAAATATTGTTTTTTTTTCCCAAAATTGTCGCTCTTTTTTTGTTTATAGCGCAAAAAATAAAAATTTGCACAGGTGATCAAATACCACCAAAAGAAAGCTCTATTTGTGGGAAAAAAAGGACATAAATTTTATTTGGGTACAGTGTCGCACGACCGCGCAATTGTCCGTTAAAATAACGCAGTGCCGAATTGCAAAAAAAAGGGCCTGGTCAGGAAGGGGGCAAATCCTTCCGGTCTTAAATTGGTTAAATAACTATCCTCTACTGCTGAAGGTTTTTTTTTAATTTAAAACAAGTCTGGTGACAGGGCGACAGGGCTTCTTAACTACCTCAAGTATTGCACATCAGCATACTCTTAAATGTTGATACCTTGGATGAACATATTTATTGAATATATTGGAATGGTCAGACTTCAGTCCAAAGACAATGTAAGCAACAGAAGAGAGGCTTTGAGAGGGTGTACCCCTTCAAGTTTCTACTAGGACGGGTCAGACCTGTAAAAACGCCAGCTGTCAGACAACAGGTATTTTGAACACATAATACTTTGACAGATTGGAAATCACGGCACGGGTAAGAAATACTGCTTTAACCTAAGCAGCTTTTGCCATACTGAGGTTCATTTGATAAAACTGGAGAGTTTATAATCTGGTGCAGCTCTGCATAGAAACCAGCCAGCTTCCACATTTTTTTTTTTTTTTTTGTCAAAGCTTAATTGAACAAGCTGAAGTTGGAAGCAGATTGGCTACCATGCAGAGCTGCACCAGATTTTGCACTCTCCGGTTCTAGTAAATCCATTGTGTTTATAGCACAGACACTTTGGGGTCGGTTTACTAAAACTGATGAGTGCAAAATCTGGTGCAGCTGTGCATGGTAGCCAATCAGCTTCTAATTTCATCCTGTTCAATTAACCTCCCTGGCGTTATGATTATTTTGTATTTTAGGTGCTAAAAGCGGTACCTTTATTTTGCATGTAATTCTTAAGGATGAACAGCCCAAACCAACTATTTATATATGATTTTCTTTTACTGTGCATTCTTCTTTATAACATCTCGGGTATGATAAAGTTTGAAACACAAAATCATAAATTATAATATAATAAATAACTATAAATAATAACAAATAATAATATAATAATAATAATAATAATAATAATAATAATATTATTTTTTTATTCAATAAATTAAAGTAAATAACGTAATCAAAAACACTGACATTTTTTTTGGTCAAACAAGGATGCAATATTAGTAGTCATATTGCTTCAGTAAATGTCCCGGGTATGGAAAATTTTAAAACAGGGTACAGCACAAAGTCCAACTTGACAATCAGGACAGTAGTACCACGTTTCTTTTTGAATCCTTCTTCCAGTGTCGTCACGTTTGGAACAGCAAACCCCACACATCCTTGTGGGTGCAGGCTTCTTTTCTGTTGGTGGAATGTGGTCCATAAAGTGACGACCGGTCAGGCGTTCAGGGTTCACAACACCAGCAGCACAGCATCCGGATCTATTTACAGCCGTTGGTGTTTGGTGCCTGAGAAATATCAGTTCGGCAAATTTACAAAGTCCACATGAACCACAGGCCTGTCACTCCTTTTTTTTTTAGTAGAATAAATGCGTTCCACAAACATTGTTCAAGAAGATGCCTGAAGATATTGTAATATTTTTTTTGTTGTTTCCGCATTGCCGGATAAAAAGTAATGGCCTGGTCAGCTTTGTCCACACCTCCCATGGTGTTGTAGTAATCCATCACCAGTTGTGGTTTTAGAACATCTTTTCCGCCTTTTGTGTGTACCATGACAGCAGAGGTGTTGTGAATGGTACTAATTAGGCACACATCTTTTTTGTCGCGCCATCTCAGTGCCATCATTTTTCCTTTCTGCCACACAACTATTTCTCCTGCCTTTAGCTTTTTTTTGGCAAAGGTTGGCGGCATGTCACACCGGTTAGCTCTAACGGTCCCATATGCATCCGTCTTGTTTTGAAGAAGGAACTCATAGAGTTCTGGTAACATATAAAAATTGTCTGTGGTTGAAAATTGTCTTGAGCAATGGCTCAATCAACGTAAGAACCGAAGCAGTTGCCATTGCATAACTGCTGAACCTTTCATTGAATTTGGTTCCTTTCCCGGTGTATAGGACAAAATTCCATATATATCCAGAGCTGGATTCACATAGCATGAATGACTTTATGCCAAAGCGTGCTCTCTTTGACGCTATATACTGTATCCAGCTGAGTCTTCCTTTGTAGGCCATTAGACTTTCGTCAATACAAATGTCTATATCTGGTACATAGGACTGCTGGAAATTTTTCAAAATGATTTGATAAATGTGCCAAATCGTTTTGCGTTTTGGAGCTGGATGAGAAGTCTTGTCAAATTTGTCATTACTTGTAAAGTGTAAATTTTTCATAATAAGCGAAAATTTGTATTCCGACATGGCCGTTCCAAAAAAAGGAGTGGCCAGTAATTTGTTGGTGGTCCTATACCACTTCTGCAGGGGTTTTCCCACCACTCCCTGCAGAATAATTAGGCCCAGAAACTTCCAGATGTCCGCTTTGGTCACTGGTTCCCACATTCTGCTCCTTAAATACCTCCGATGCGCTGCAGCTTGTTGCTCCTGGTACCGATTCGTTTCCACAACAATCTTTTCAATAACCTCATCGGTCAAAAAGAGTTGGAGGTATGCCAAGGGGTTGTCATCCTCAACATCCACTTTGATACCAGGTACTCCAGGAAACGGGAACCTTGGGGGTGCTACGTGCTCCGTACCGCAGTTAATCGAGCACCAAGTCTGCACATCGCTGGCCACAGTCACAGGATTATCGATGAAATCGCTTTCTGCATCCAATGACGAACTTCCCCACTAATCGCTATCACTCCATTCTGCAAGCGATTCTGTATTGCTGTCGCTGTTGCCCAGCAGGTCATATACCGCTTTTGAGGTGGCGGCGCGCTTTTTTGATGCCATGGTCGCTCTGCAGTATCCAGACACAAGGCACAGGAAAAATGCAGGAAGGGCAATGGAGAAAGCACTGGGGGGGGGGGGGGCAAGCTAAGGTCAATTTATTTTATTTTAGTAATGTAATCCAATAGGATTACAATGTATCAATATGTATGTGTTTATCATTTTTAAAATTTGCCGCCGGTTCCACCCCCCTGCGAAAGTCACGTCGCAGGAGATGGACGCCGGGGCACAGAGAGCATCGGGCGGAAGATCCGGCCACCGCACACTGCCGGGATACATCGCTGGATCCCGGGGACAAGGTGAGTACCCTCTCTTACAGGATCCAGCGATCTCCCTAGCGGTACCCCGAGTGTGGCTCTGGGTTACCGCTTTTGGCACTGAAATTTAACCCCAAGCCACACTCAAAAATACCGCTAGAGAGGTTAAGCTTTGTCAAAAAAACCTGGAAGCGGATTGGCTTTGCACCAGATTTTTCACTCTCCAGTTTTAGTAAATCAACGCCATTGTGTTTATAGCACAGACACTATGGGGTTGATTTACTAAAGCTGGAGAGTGCAAAATCTGGTGCAGCTGTGCATAGTATCCAATCAGCTTCTAACTCCAGCTTGTTCAATTAAACTTTGACAATAAAACCTGGAAGCTGATTGGTTTCTATGCAGAGCTGTACCAGATTTTGCACTCTGCAAGTTTGGTAAATCAACCCCTTTGTATGTAACCTTCTCTATGAGGCTTACTTAGTAAACTATAATTCAATGTATACTGTGCATACAACCTACAGAATTCCACTTCCATTGCTTGTGCATCATTACTACTCATTACTAAATAAGCTGGTTATAATACTTGCAATGCAGCATATGCCTGCAGATTCTCTCTTAACTTGCTTCAACATGAAACTTTTTTTGCTTTATGATAGTAAGCTAGCTCTGAAAAAAAAAAGGAGCAGAGAATGTTTGTTTTGCCTTAAATACTCTGACAATATGCTTAATAGTGTTGACATTTGCATAAATGAATTGCAGTACGTCTGTTCAGCATATACTAGGATGATTCTGTAATCCTTTTTTAATTAGATGGATGTTAGAAGTACACTGAACTCACAAGCTGCACTCCCCGTAGTGATGCCATACTGGCGAGGAATCAATCACCATGACTCAGGTTACCATGGAAACTAATAGCTGCTGCACCACCGTCTAAGTGGCAAATGATTGGTGGTATACTCATAACAGAGGGAGAGCAATGAGTTTTTATATCCTGTCCAGCAGCTGTACCACTGAGTTAATTAAAAGCTGAGAACACGAAATACATCTAAATCTTGTGCAGAAATGAAATCTACAGAACAAATTGAATTCCCGTGATGTAAAGAAAAAAAAAAATTAATATGCATCACAAAGCATAAAACTGCCTGAACAAGCATTTGCAAAGGACCTTGGGAAAAAAAAAAAGCACCTTGGAGGCTGTAAATTCTAAAACTGCAGAGAGGCATCTTATCTCTGTGCTTATGCGGGCCTTTGTGTTGGCTAATGCATGCAAACTGCAACCTCAAATGTTAAAGAGTCTCCCCGTCTTAAAAAAAATAATAAAAAAAAGCAAGAAGCACAATACTTAACTGGAATTTAATTAACAAACTGGTAGCTGGAGCAGTTTATCAGCACAAAACAAGATGTAAGTGTATGTTTGAACTACAGTGGAAGAAAAAAGTTTGTGTCTGTGAGCGTCAATGTGGCTCGAGTGATAAGCTAGACGTTTTCTATTTATATATCACTCATATAACGGGCTCCCACATACATGCTGAGCAGAAATTATTTTCTTAGCATAACAGAGACAAGAACATAAATAAGAAGGATATTAACTGCATGATGGACAATAAATGGGTAGTCAAAATAAGAGATGATAGCATTAATGCAAAGAAAATTGGATCAGCTTATATTGCTTTTCCTAGATGCTTCCAGAATAAATATGATATTTTTAAAGGGCCCTCTTATGTGAGCACTGTGCTGAGTTCATAGCCATCTTTTTCTAATATGTATCTGGTCTATGTAAAACAGAATATCATATAATAAAATAGGCAGTTTTATTTATGTATGTATGTATCATTTCTGGGGACTTATTTTATAACAGATTCCAAGTAGCTAGTGCCAACAAAATGGTAACACCTGATATACAGTATCTTTCTTACATTTACCCTTTATAGAATGTACTTGTGTTTTGCACATTATCTATAATACAGCAGCAATCGGCAATATTGAAACTGAAGCTTATAAAGCCTTTACTTCTGCTAGGAAACCTGAACATTTATTTAGAAAACCTATTTATTGTGCTTCTAGGTACAAGGAGGTGCATGCTACATACATGCAAATTTTATCATCTCTTTTAGCTTATTACAGTATTCTGGCCACTGTTATTATGTTTAAATGTTTACAGGTTTATAATCTGACCATCTATTTTATTTTTAAAGCTTGCTCGAAATATTTGACAAATACATTTAAAAAAAAAAAAAAAAAGTGATCCCATGATGCTCAATTTACAGAACATACTGCGCTTCTTATTTTTCCATAAAAAGTTTTTATTGAGAAAAGTCAAGCAAAAACATGTGAACTTCAAATAGTGACATTGAAAAAGAAAATGAGTCACAGCGCATGTGAAAGGTACATTGCATCGAACAGGTAGTAGAAAACAATTTACAACTTGAAAACTGCGCTTCTTATTAAGAATGATCTGCACTGACTACCTCATTTTTTACTATTCACAGGACCGCTGATAGGGGGGAACACCAGTCCTCTTGTAGGGGGCCCGAGCACATAGGGGGGCCCTCACAGGGAGGGGGATTAGTGATGGACAACAAATACAGAACTCTTCCTCCAGCAGCTGAAAGCTGATCTCTCTCCCTCTCCCTGCTGCCAGCTTTTATCTGCTGAGAAAAAGTACAGTTGTCCCTCACTAATCCCCCTCCCTGTGTGCCACCCCCCCCCCCTCCAGCACTGGCTCTAATGCATAGGTGTGCGCAGCCTATAGCATTAGGGTGTGCACCCCAAAGCTAAAACACACGTGTGTGTGTCTACATACTGTATATATGACCACAGCACAATGATCTCCCTACCAGGCACAGTGAAAGAGAAGTGCATAAACACTTCTCTTATGGCAGAACCGGTAAGAGAGAGATCTTTCCCATCTTCCTGCCAGCACACAGAGCGATATTGCTAATGCTCATGGGGTGATTAGGGTGTGCCCAAGCACATCCGGCACACCCTGTGCGCACGCCTATGCTCTAATGTTAGCTCTGCTCCTGAGTTTGTTATCTCTGTAACTTTGTTTCTCTCCCTCTGTCTCTCGGATCCTGGAGGTCCAACTGCCCAGCCTGTATATTTTTTTCATCTCATCTTTATTTTAGATTTAGCAGGAATTATGTGAGTTATGTTGTGTCTGTCTCTTTGTCTGCTAATAATGATTTTATTGAAATTTTAGCTAAATATATCTTTAATGATTACTTTGGGGGGCCCTGTCAGGTAGTCTGTTACGGGGGCCCCACAATTTCTATCAGCAGCCCTGACTATTCATGTCTGAGTTGAAAATCAATATAATTTTGTATAAACTAAATTAGCAGGGGGGGGGGGGTTTCAACAAAATATGTAATTTGAACAGTTACTTAAATGCCAGGAAATGAAATTGCACAGGTTATTCACAGCATTGTAATAAAAGTAGCGTTAAAACTTGCCCCTATCACCTGCTGGGTTAAGTGGTTACCTTTTTTAATCACTTAAGGACTGCCCCACGTACATTTATTGTGGCAGGCCGGCCCTTAAGCGCAAAATCACGTACCTGTACATCATGCCTGTTGTTGGCCCTAGGGCACCCGCCTGCCACTGTAACCGCGCTCATGCTGTGATTGGACACAGCAGGAGCCAATCAGCAGGTCCGGCAGCTGCGATGGCTTCCGGGAACCGCCGATAGTTTGTAGGAGAGAACGCCAGTCTGCCTATGTAAACAAGGTAGACCGTGGTTCTGTCACAGAGGAAGAGAGAGATATTGTGTTCTTGCTAATCAGGAACACAGATCTCTCTCTTTTTACAGTCATTCCATCCCCCACATGGTTAGAAAGCACACCTAGGGAACACATTTAACCCTTTGATTGCCCCTGATGTTAACCCCTTCCCTGCCAGTGTCATTTATACAGTGACAGTGCATTTTTGTAGCACTGATCACTGTATTGGTGTCACTGGTCCCCAAAAAGTGTCACTTAGTGTCAGATTTGTCTGCCGCAATGTTGCAGTCCCGGTGAAAATTGCTGATCGCCGCCATTACTAGTAAAAACAAAAAAAAAATTGAAAATCCATAAATCTATCCCATAGTTTGTAGGCGCTATAACTTTTGCGCAAACCAATCATTATATGATTTTTGGGATTCTGTTTACCAAAATATTTAACAGAATACAAATTTGCCTAAATTGATGAAGAAATTAGATTTTTTACATTTTTTTTATTGGATATGTTTTATAGCAGAAAATAAAAAATATTGTTTTTTTTTTTTCAAAATTGCCGGCTTTTTTATTGTTTATAGTACAAAAAATAAAAACAGCAGAGGTGATCAAATACCACCAAAAGAAAGCTCTATTTGTGGAAAAAAAAGGACATTGATTTTATTTGATTACAGATCGCACAATTGTCAGTTAAAGTAACGCAGTGCTGTATAGCAAAAAATGGCCTGGTCATTAAGGGGGTAAAACCTTCCGGGGCTGAAGTGGTTAATGAAAACCACTATATAATTCTGTATGTGTTTAAAAGGATAGTTACTTAACGGCTGGCCCATTGTAGCTTTACTAATACAGGGCGGCCACTCTGCGCAGAATCATGTATATATACATGATTCTGCTTTGTTGGGTGGGGGGCGACCGCATCACAGCACATGCTGATCACTGGGTGCCAGCCAGTGATTGACCGCTGACACCTGGCGATTGGCTCTGAGTCTCACAGAACACAGCTCTGTGAGTGTAAACAGCACAGAGCTGTGTTCTGTGGCAGGAGATCTAGTTGTTTTTTCATTCCCTGCTAAGCAGGGAATAAAATAACTGGATCCCCAGTAAAAGCAGCACATAGTACACACACAAACACATGTTAGGTACATATTTAACCCCTTGATCGCCCTAGTTGTTAACCCTTTTCTGCCCAGTGTTATATTACAATGACATTGCATAGAGCTTTCTTTTGGTGCTATTTAACCACTTAAGCCCCGGAGGATTTGGCTGCTAAAAGACCAGGGGGTTTTTTGCGATTTTTTACTGCGTGACTTTAACGGACAATTGCGCGGTCATGCGAGGCTGTACCTAAACTAATTTGACGTCCTTTTTTTCCCACAAACAGAGCTTTCTTTTGGTAGTATTTGATCACCTGTGCGATTTTTTGATCATGCGCTATAAACAAAAAAAGAGTGTAAATTTTGCAAAAATAACAATATTTTTCACATTTTTTTATATGAAATTCCCCAAAAAAAATGTAAAAATCAAAATTTTTTAACATTTTCGGCCAATTTGTTTTATGCTACATATGTTTGGTAAAAAAAAATCGCAAAAAGCGTATTTTGATTGGTTTGCGCAAAAGTTATCGCGTTTACTAACAAAGGGAAAGATTTTTGTCATTTTTGGTGTTTTTTTTTAACGCGTAATGGCGGCGATCTGCGATTTTTTTTCGGTACTGCGACATTGCGGCGGACAGATCGGACCCTTGACTGACATTTTTGACACTTTTGGGGGTACCAGTGGCATTACTGCAGTAATCAGTGCTATACATATGCACTGTTACTGCAAAAATGACACTGGCAGGGAAGGGGTTAACTTTATTGGACAGGGAGGGGTTAAGTGTGTCCTAGGGGCGTGATTCTAACTGTGCAGGGACATTGCTATTGGTGTAAAAACAAAGATCAACGGTCCTACATAGTAGAACCGTCTGATCTTCATTTTTACACCAGGGAGAATGACGGGCGGCTTGTTTACATAAGCCGCTCCGCCTTTCTCCCTTCACCGGAGCGATTGTAGTGTGACCGGCGGACATCGAGTCCGCCGGTCACACGCACTGACTTGTCTGTGAACGAGCCGCGGCGGGCGCGCGCCCGCCCGCAATTGGCTCGCAAGTCAGTGACAGGCGAGTGACGTATCCATACGTCACTCTGCCTGGCCGGGGCTGACCGCCGCAGTATATAGTGCGGCGGTTGGCAACCGGTTAATCACCACTGGGTTTTTTATTTCTTACAAAAAAAAAAAAAGACAGAAAATTAAAATTAAAAAACAAAACAAAAACATTTTTCTTATTTTCTGTGAGTAAATTTTGAAAATAAATAATTTTTCTCCTTCACTGATGTGCGCTGATGAGGCAGCACTGATGTGCACTGATGAGGCAACACTGATGGGCACTGATAGGCTGCACTGATGGGCACTGATGAGGTGGCACTTATGGGCACTGATGAGGTGGCACTGATGAGGAGGTACTAATATGATGCACTAATGGGCACTGATAGGTGGCACTGATGAGCACTGATAGGCAGCACTGATGGGCACTGAGAGGTGGCACTGATGGGCACTGATGGGCAGCAATGATGGACAGCACAGATGAGCATGCACAGATGGGCACTAACTGGCAGCACTATGGGCACTGATTGTGGGCACTGTGGTCACTGATGGTGGGCACTGATTGGTACTGTTTTCACTGTTCTGTAATCAGGGCACTGATAATCAGTGCCCTGATTACCTGTCCTGGTCTCCCCTGTGAGAAGGAGCCGCTGATCGGCTCTCCTCCCCACACACTTTGACAGTATGAGGCGAGGAGAGCAGATAAACTGCACTTCCTCATTTACATGTGACCGGCTGTGATTGGACACAGCCGATCACATGGGTAAAGAGTCATGTCATTGGCTCTTTACCAAGATCAGGGTTGCGCCGTGTCCTAGCAACACGGTGCAGCCACGATCGCCGCACTGTGCACCCCTGCTGGTGCGCGAGAGAAGCCATTCTGGTGCACCCTCATATGACGGCGTCCCAGAACAATAGCTGCACCGCTCCGCCTTCATTTGACGGTGGGTAGGTAGTAAGCGGTTAAACAACTATAAAGAGAGTGAGGTAAGCCGGTGTAGAATTAATGGAGATCCGTTTTATTTTTGCAAAAGATGCATTAATGCTATAATGGTACATAGGGGAGCTGGAATTTAGAAAAAAAAAGGTGAACAAAAGAGAACTTATCCCTTAACCTCTTGCCGACCAACCGCCATATATAAGATATACAGCGGCAGGTCGGCAGGTTCCCGCAAATCGCCGTACCTGTACGCTGCTTCGATGGAGCGATCAGGGGGCGTGCAAGCAATCTGCAGGGCCGGCGACTGCGATCGCTCCCCGTAGAGACAGAATGGTGGTAAACACAGCAGACTGTTGTTCTGTCAGCAATCAACACACGGCTCCTGTGTTCCTCCTATTTAGGAACACAGGTCCCTGTGTTGAATCCATAACCCCAGCCCCCCCACAGTTAGAAAACACCCCTAGGCATATATTTAACCCTTTGATTGCCCCTGGATTTAACCCCTTCCCTGCCAGTGTTATTAGTACAGTAATCAGTGCATATTTTTAGCACTGATTACTGTAATAATGTCACTGGTCCTCCCAAAAGTGTCAAAAATGACAGTTAGGCGTCTGATCTTTCTGTCGCTAAAAATTGCTAATCGCCACCATTACTAGTAAAAAAAATAAAAAATAAAAATTACATAAATCTTTCCCTTAGTTTGTAGACGCAATAACTTTTGCGCAAATCAATCAAAATACACTTATTGGGATTTTTTTTAACCAAAAATATGTAGCAGAATACAAATTGGCCTAAAATGATGAAAAAATTGGATTTTTACATTTTTTTGGGGAATGTTCTATAGCAGAAAGTGAAAAATATTGTTTTTTTTTTTTTTCAGAATTATCACAATTTTTTTGTTTTTAGCGCAAAAATTAAAAATCACAGAGGTGATCAAATACCACCAAAAGAAAGCTCTATTTGTGGGAAAAAGGACATCAATGTTATTTGGGTACAGCGCCGCACGACCGTGCAATTGTCAGTTAAATTAAGGCAGTGCCGAATCGCAAAAAATGGCCTGGTCATTAAGGGGGAAAATCTTCCAGTCCAGAACTAGTTAAGATGGTACTCCTTTTAGCAACAAGCTTTCGTGTCAGACATGAATGTGCACATAAAAGTTGTCTATATCCAAGACATTACATATTTAGGTTAGGCCTCACAAGTAAAAAACATTGTTTAAACACAATTTTCACAGACAGACACATATTAATGTGTCTGGTAAACAGACACAGATGGCATGTACATTTGCTGCAGTACAACCACCATGGAGTCCAAACATGCTATCTAGTTAAATGCTGTCAGCATCAACAGATATACAGTACATAGTATCTTCATAATAAAAATTACATTTTACTTGACTTGTTACCTAATTAGAAGTAAATCATTAGAGCTTTAAAACCACTTGTGGTTTTTGTATGGTAGATGATAACATTTGTTCTGATTTTAGACATAAAAAATAAGCCCTAAAACCTCAACAAAGTTTTTAGGTCATATCTCCTATGTCCTGCTCCTCTCTTTCAGGTGCTGCTCCCCCTGCTGCTACTAGTGTGACCTTTTATCTGTTTATGACATCAGCTGCAGAAACTTTAGGTAACATTTTTTTTAAATAAAACTTATTCCTAAAGTGGTTGTAAAGTCAGAAGGTTTTTTATCCTAATGCATTCTATGCATTAGGATAACAAGCCTTCTGCGTGCAGCAGGCCCCCTCAGCCCCCCTCATACTTACCTGAGCCCATCTCTATCCAGCGATGTTGCAGGAATGTCTCGGCTGCCCGAGACTCTCCCTCCTGATTGACTGAGACGGCAGTGTGGCGCCATTGGCTCCCAGTGCTATCAATGAAATTCAGTGAGCCAATCAGGAGAGAGAGGGGGAAGAGCCAGGCCACAGCTCCATGTCTGAATATACACAGGGAGCTGTGGCTCGGCTAGGGTGCCCCAATAGCAAGCTCCTTGCTGTGGGGGCACTTAACAAGAGATAGGGGCCAGGAGCAGCAAAGAGGGATCCAAGAAAAGGAGGATCTGGGCTGCTCTGTGCACAACTGCTTCACAGAACAGGCAAGTATAAGGCTCCATGTACACGGGACGCTGGAAATGGCCGTTTAGGAGCAGTTGGGCGTTTTTTTCAGAAGCCCCTGAACCCATCTACATTTTATCTTATCTGTCCATGTACACCAGGTCGTTTACAGTCATTTGCAGGCAGTTGCGTTCAGGGACTGTTTTTAGAACGCAATTATTTGCGTTCGAACGTGTGTTTCCCGGCGTTTCAAACGCACAAACGCGTCCGAACGCGTCTAAACACGTCCGAACGCGTCTGAACGCGATGACCCGCGTTTAGCGTTCGCGTTTTTCCATTTTAAAGGGGAATAATTTTTTTGACCTCTAGGAACGCTTCTAAACGCAAACGCCCGCAAACGCTGCTAAACGCCCGCTAAACGCGGGTACAAACGCGACTGAACGGACGTTTCAAACGTCCTAAAAATTCCAGCATTCAAAGGGACTTTTAACAACGTCCCGTGTACATGGAGCCTAACATGTTTGTTATTTGAGACTTTACAATCACTTTAACTCTTAATAACCTTTAGCCTCGATTCACACTAGAGCGACTTTTCAGGCGACTTGTCAGCCTGACAAGTCGCGCTCCTTCGCAGTCCATTGACTGCTACAGGACCCGTTCTAATAAGAGCGACACAAGTCGCTCCGACTAAGAAAAAAGGTCCTGTACTACTTCGGGGCGACTTCGGAGTGACTTGCATAGACTTCCATTATGTGAAGTCCCTGCAAGTCGCTCCAAAGTCGTGGTGCATAGGAATGCACAAGTCGCCCCCGAAGTAGTACAGAGTCGTGCCGCCCCAGTGTGAACCGACTCTTAGTTAACCCTAATCATCCTTAATTATTTCCTTCCTTCCCTTCTCCCATTAGCCTTTATTTTTCTGCAGATTTTTTCACCATTCTTGTTCATTTGTATTTTTTTAGGAACTCCCAAGGGTAGGATTGACTAAAGTGTTACAATAAGATTAAAACAATGAGTGGTCAAGGTTCAGGTGACAGTTGTAATCATGCCAGGTTGAATATATTTGTTTGAGAAATTGAAATAGGAATTGTTCAGTATGGAAATGAGTTTCTTGTGACCGATAAAACCAATTACTCTATCACTAACTTCCATAAAGTTTAAAACAGGTCTTCAAACTTTAACTATGGTTTGTCATATGGATAAAAAGATAAAAGTAAGCAACTTCCTTCCAAGTCTGGCAGGGTAAGGGTTGGTCCATTAAGTAAAACTGCCCAAGGGTTGCAAGCTAGATTTTGAATAAAGATGGTTTTGAAATTTTCAAATTACATGTAGCAACCTCCTAGCACAGGATGCTAGGTAAATTTAGTTTTTGGCTCCTTCGGCAATCAAGGGAGTAGTGGTTGTTTAGTCAGGTCTATTTAAGGTTTCACAGGTTGGGAGTGTGATTGCTCCCCGCTGCCTCTAGAAGAAGTTTCAAGAGCTTAGGAATGGAGAATTCAAATAACCATCCTTAATATTGAGCCCTGGAGAGAGGGTCTTTAACCAGAAAGTAGAGCCTGTGGACTGTGTTACTGTTCTGTGAGCTCTCAGGGGTGGCAGAGCTGGGACCTGGAAGTGATCTGGAATTGACTTCAGGACTTCTCCAAATGGATTTGGTAAAGAGAAGGACTGTCTCACTCACTGGGTTGTGCCCGGAGGAGGCTGGAAGGTGGCAGCTGTCCTGGGGAATTGGAATGAATAACCCTGAATTGATTCCTGGTGATTGTTTGCTTTTGGGATATTAATGCCAAAGGTCGCTTGGACTGAAACTGTTCATATGAGGTCTCAGATACCATACCCTGTCCTCAGCAGTGTCCTGGACTGTTAGCTTAGAGAAGAGTGCCCTGTGCAGTGCTTCTGAGATTGCACTGGGTACTAATAGCTGTGCAGTGGTGCAGGGTAACCATGGACTTCCCCAATGGGCCCTAGACCAGGGATCCTCAAACTATGGCCCTCCAGATTCTGCGGAACTACACATCCCATGAGGCATTGTAAAACTCTGACATTCACAGACATGACTAGGTATGATGGGAAACGTAGTTCCTGAACAACTGGAGGGCCATAGTTTGAAGACCCCTGCCCTAGACTGTCCAATATTCCCTGTTGCTTAAGGAGAAGATTGTCCTCTCACAGCCAATTGCCAACCGTTTTTGGAGTATCCCACGTCCCAACCTCTCTTCTGTTCCAAGTATTACTAGTAATAAAACACAAAAAGACAACCCCTAGACTGTTTATTGGAGCTGAAGTAAAAGGACTGTTGCTTGGGTAGATCGTGGCTTCTCCACTGTTTGAGGGGGAACCAGTTAAAATCAGTGGCCCATATGCGGGTAGCACTACATATACACTTGCACCAAAAGCTTTTGAACTTTTGGGCATTGCCATTAAATGTCGTAGATTGTATACCTCTCCCTGCATCCCCGAAAGCAGCTGTGTTATGAAGCCTGGGGGCATATACCAATGGGATAAAAGTTTACAAAACTTTATTTCTGAAAGGAAAATCAAAGTTTGGGTATCTAGTGCAATCTGTTAAAGTAAACATCGCATATCCACTTCCCACTCCAGCTCACAGACTTTGGCTACCCCCTCAGTGACAAACCTCTCTATATGGACTGAAATGTCTTTCAGTAGATGGCCTCTTATCTTCCCATAAAGCTAGGCTGGCAAGTATGAGTCTGATGCTTAGTCTGATGCTTTCACAGGTGCAGAATGGGAAATTATTGTGCAAATGATCTCTAATAAATAAATTAGTCTATGAATATAGTTTTGGCCTCAGCAAGCTACTGAGAGCATTTTTATTTTTTAAAAGATCAGTTACATATTTCCATTTGTAGTAATCCATACCCATTTCGTGCCTTACCTTTTACATTATTGCTCTTCAGCCAGCTTTCTTCTTAATCTACCAAGCACTAAGGCTGGTCATACACTATACAATTTTCTTATTCAATGTTCTTTAGATTTTCCTTCAACTATGTAGTGCGAGGGAATTCCTGATTGCATGCACATTGAAAGTGTTTAGGTTTGACCTCATATTAAATGGTTTTGGTAAATCTAAAGGAAAATTGGAGTACAAAATTGTATAATGTATGGCCAGTCTAAGTGTTCCAGTTACTATGGGCTGCAGTGGCCTCACCACAATAAAATAGGTCAGTTTTCCAACTTTTGGTGCCACCATATGTAAAATCTTCCCGTGACACCATTGCTTTTAAACACTCTCTTTTGTCTGACATGGCATCTTTCCAGCAGATGATGATTAAGTGAAATGTTTTTATGTAACAGAGCAGTCCCTTAATAACAGAGAACCAATCTTTTGCAAAAGTTGCCTTAGCATATTAAAACTAAGCTCCAGAGATCACACGCTGTATTCTATACTTATTAAAGGGTAATGAATATTCTTTGATCCAATGTTATTAATGCACTATATACTTGTCCCTCATTTGTATGCTTACATCTTACATCTTCTAGTGGCATCTTAGAAGTAGCACATATTTCAGAATAAAAAGGCTTTTGTAAAGTGACAGTGGAACATGCATGTCACTTTGTAAATGGCCATTTGTAAATAAAAGCAGCAATTAATTGCCAGATCTTTCATATATTATGTTGGAAGATGAGAGACCTGTCTACTCTTATTAAAATGATAGTAAAACCTATAATGAAAAATATTCAAATCTGACTAATCCTGACACTTTTAAATGTATGCAGACTCAGGTAAAGTCTTCTGACATGCTGAATAATAACACACAAGTAGAAGAAAACATTAAAGTTACGTTTAATAATTTTAGTAATAATGAGATTGCAAAAGTATCAATTTCAGCATCAATCCTGTCCATTTGGTGCAGCTTATGAATACGGTGCTTTTTTGTTACTGGGATTAATAGCATCGACAGTATAATGCTTCTCATCATACAGGAACTTAGTAATAACTTTACTGGCCTTTCTTTTTTAGAGTTTCAAGCAAAGAGCAAGAATCTGTCGGCACTGTACACAAGGAATCTGTTCCACTGTATTAATACCTAAAAACATTCTATAAACTAGACATCACACCATAGCCATATGTAAATTTCTCTCTTTTTTGGATCATAATGACAGTTCATACTCTTCCTACCAGTGTATGTCTTTTCATAAGACACCTTATTCATATGTTGATGATTGTAGTTAAAGTGTTGGGAGACTTACTAACAAAATAATTATTGTCTAATCAAAGCTTTAAAAAACTACATGTGAATTACAATTACTCAGTCATGCAACACTGTACCAAAATAAATAAATATATATACTGTATATACAGTATATATATCTTAGACTGATAGAACTTTCCTTTGGTTGATTTTTTTAACCACAGATGAAGTGTGAGCTCGGGTTAATCATCAAACATCTATCCTTTTGCTCTTGCCATGTTTTGCCAGTCATGCTTTCCACAACCTGGTTGTTTTTAACCTTCGCAAGCGTTATAATTCCACACAAAAGCAGTTGATGTAAGTGTTTCTATAATCTATGAGAAATGTTCTCTTATATCTATATTTGGACATATTTTTGTATTGCAATTTAAATGAAATATATACATTTATTATTTATGATTGTATCTAATTGTTAACAGAATACCACCCAAGGTTATCCCTGAAGAAGAAGTTATTATATACTTCGAACACGTTGGGTACTTACCTGCTGTCCTTTGCGGTCATCTTCTGCATCTTGTGATATGTAATATGTACTGCTTGCTGATTTTACAATTGTCATATTTATATCTATTTAATAAAGTTTCATTGTTATTATACTCATGATTTTCTAATTTTTGAAGTGCCTTCAAAGTCCCACCACCAGGGGAATTCCCTTTTTTTCTTTTTCAATTGATTTAGGGATGTGGCACTATCATTAGAAATTCTACCAAGAGCACAATCCTTGTAAGATAGGAGTAATCGTACTAATCCAGTGACATATAGCGATAGCACATATGAGGTGAGCAGGTCCAAAATATTATTGCAATCATATACAATAAAAAGTCTTTGTTATATATGATGCAATTCAATATGCTCGCTCAAGGAGAAGGATGTTTAATGAAATAAAATTACATTATTGACATGATGCCTGCCATACACGGGGGGCGGAGGAGGCATTAGACTGCAGTGCCACACTTATTAGCATTGGCGGCCATCGGGCCAGTTGTATTAATTGTGGTCCGCGGCCTGCGGTCTGTCCAAATGTCCTTACTGGCCGGTATTATCATACCGGCAGGTAGCAATGTCACCGCTTTATGGGGGTGCCAGACTGATTTGCCTCCTGGATCCTGCCCTCCGGCAGAATTCGCCCCATAGGAATGGCACTATTCTAAAAGTGTAGTGCAAGCCAGCAAGTCCCCTTTTCGTGTGTGAGTCAGGAGGAGGCGTTTTTTTTTTTGTGCGGGGGGCAGCTTTTTTGTTGCCCCCCTGCAAAGTGCTGCCCTAGGCCTGGGCCTTGTTGGCCTAGGCCAAGATACAACACTGCTCACATTGAAATGTTGGACAGAACAGTGCTCACACATCACAGCAAAGGGTATCACCCACTGCTGACACTAGAGAAAAAGAGTCCATTGTCACGTGACAGACTGGAAGACTCCAGTTTTCATGTATCCTGGTTTTAAGTATCCTGGAAATGTTATGAAATTTACTGAGAGGAGGAGTTCAGGGCGGTTGGCAAGAGAACCTTACGATGGGAGGCATAATTAAAGGAGAGCTTTAATAAGTCTCAGAAATTTTCCAGTTTATTGTTTCCTATGCAAGATGGAAATTCCCTTGGACAGCAAGAAGATCAAACCAGTCAATCTTGAAGGAAATCAACCCTGTATATTCACTGTAAGGACAGATCCTGAAGCTGAAACTCAAATACTTTGGCCAAAGTGAATAAAGGACTCATTGGAAAAGACCCTGATGCTGGGAAACATGAAAAGGAAAGGGAGAAAAGGATGACAGAAAACAAGATGGATAGATAGCATCATTGAAACAATGAACATGAAGTTAAGCAAGCTCCGGGAGGCAGTGGAGGACAGAAAAGCCACTATGGTCCATGAGGTCATGTAGAGTCGGACACGACTAAACTACTGAACAACAAGAAGCAAGGTGGACCTGGTCATCGCTAGCAATGTTTGCTTACACCTCTGGCAGAAAAAAAGGCCCTCAAATGTCTGCTCAAGTGCCCATGACAACTGCTTTTTGTTTTTCAAGCAGAATTTGCATTCCCATAAAAGTCTACAAGAGTGTAAAACCCACTTATATCAGATCAAATGCTGGTTAGAAGGAGGTCAAATGTACCTATCAATAAATGCTAAATTACCTCAATCTGAGGCCCCAAGTTTGGCCTTAGTATTTATTTTTTAATATATTTTTCTAAAAAATGTAACTGTCAAATATACCATTTGTACCCCATTTGTTTTGCATTATTTTTTCATGTTAAATTTATGTTGCTGTATGAGTTTTAGTTTTACAGTATATCCATACAGTCTCTTCACAGCTTTTGTAAAAGAAAAATCCTAAAACAGAAGATCAATAATATTAGCTTTCTAAAGAAGTTTTATATCATGTTGTTACCAAGGCCACAGCAGTCCCTCCGGAGGCTTTAAATGTAACATGAATGAGCACAAAGCAGAAGGGAGCTGGTGATAAAAGCAGATCTTTCATCAAAGGTTACATGAGGGAATAACATGGCTTCCTACAAGCTGAAAATAGATAGAAAAATATTGAATAAAATAGATGCTTTCTCTCCATATATACATAATACATATTCAGACACACAAGAATTTTTGCATGTGTATCCATATATACTGTGTACTAAATATGTAACTTTAGTTAAAGTCTTCTCATTTATTCACATAGGCAAGCTAAGTAGTTGGTAAATGGAACAAAGCCTGTTTCATGTGTATGACCCATATCGTTGTGAAACAACAAGCTAATAACGATGTTTCGATCAGAGTTTCTTATCTGGTTGAAAAGGGTTTTGGGTTTGGGCCGAGCATTGGTTTGAGGCAAACCCAACTTGTTTGTGGTTCAAGAATCTAATTTGGCCATTCATTGTCATAGTAACAAACTACCAACAATGTATGTCCTGGCCTCTGAACATAGATCAGGCAGCTTAAAATGGCCACAAAAAATGTGGGTTTTGCTATGTGTCTGCCCCCTTACTATAAAAGGTGGGGTTCTCACTAGCCATTCAGCAGCGAGTGCTGTAGTAGATAGGGAGAGCTGACAGTGTATGATAAGGGGAGAGAGTTGTGCTATACAGTGCTATAGACATACCTTCCAACATCCCGGGTTCGCTGGGACTGTCCCGGGATTTGATGTAAGTCCTGACGAATCAAGGCTTTGTCCCTAGTGTGTGCACCAGTAACACCTGCTCCATGGCTTGTGCGGGGTGTCTGGAGTCCTGCACGCTGAAAGCATTTCCGTGTATATGTGAGAGGCAGCCAGCATTAAGAGATGTCGACTACCTCATACATACAGTATACAGAGCACTGCAGGGTGGTTGAACTCGCCTCCTCCTTATTGGCTGTGAAGCTTTCCTGCAGGGGAGGTCGCTAAGCTCTAATCCCCATCCCCACACTCAGGACAAGGGGAAGTCAGCCTGGAGCAGGGAGGTGAAGAGTCCGGAGAGAAGTGACAGTGGATGTGCTGTGCTCTCCTCCTCCTGTCATTCCAGAGATCCAGCGATCTATGGATCCGGTGTTACTTGCCATATGGAGGATCACTGAAATGACAGGAGGGGGAGAGCACAGCCTGCAACCCCCCTCCAGCAGTGATTTCCCACCTGTAAGTTTGGAGGGGAGAGAGGGATGGAATTTACAGGTGGGGGAATTGTACTGAGACTACAGTGGGAGGAGGGGTATTGTAAGAATCATTTGTACTTGGGTTGGGATGAAAGGTTTGTGGAGGAGGGGGATGGGGGGGCTATTTGTGCAGGGAAGGTTAACTTTGGTGGGGGATGTTTGCTTGGAGGAGAAATAGGGGGATATTTTCTAGGAGAAGGGATTAGGGGGGACTTGTGCTACAAGGGAGTGGGGGATATGGGTTAAGAGGAGGAATGGGGTATTTGACCCCTGTGCCCTGCCCTACTGACCCTCTGTCCTCCTTCCTGGTAACCCCCTGTCTACCATCCTGCTGACCCTTGTACCCTGCCCTACTGACCCCCTGTCTTCTGTCCCACTGACCCCTTTACCCTGCCTTACTGACCCTATGTCCTCTGTCCTGTTGACCCCTGCCGTACTGACCACCTGTCTTCTGTCCCGCTGACCCCTGTACCCTGCCCTACTGACTCCCTCTCCTCCGTCCCGCTGACCCCTGTACTCTGCCCTACTGACCCCCTTTCCTTGGTCCTACTGACCCTGATACCCTGACCTACTGACACCCTGTCTTTCATCCTGCTGACCGCTGTACCTTGCCCCACTGACCCCCCTGTCCTCCATCCTGCTGACCCCTGTACTCTGCCCTACTGACTCCCTGTCCTCCGTCCTGCTGATCCCTGTACTCTGACCTACTGACTCCCTGTCCTCCATCCCACTGACACCTGTACACTGCTCTTTTAACCCCCTGTCCTCTGTCCTGCTAACCCCTGTACACTCCCCTACTGACCCCCTGTCTTCCATCCTGCTGACCCCTGTACACTGTCCTACAGACCCCCTGCCTTTAATTCTGCTAACTCTTTTACACTGCCCTACTGACCCCCTGTCCTCTGTACATTGCCCTACAAATTGCCAACCCTATCCTCTGCCCTGCTGATTCCCTGTGTTCTGCCCTACTGACTCCTATACACTGCCCTGCTGACCTTGCATCCTCTGCCCCCTGACATTTTTTACTGCACCCCCACATTAGACAGGCTAGAATTGCCCCTGCTTCTCACCAACATGTTTATTATCTCAAAAACTACTGGTTATTATGCAGTTCCTGACTATTTTAATGAAGTTTTTCTTTAAGGCAGACTCAGACAAAGCAATCAAAGCATATTTTATAGTTACAAGGAAGCCCTGGTTTCGTTTAGCTACACACCTTAAGCCCCCCAACTGTTAAGAGTTTGGCCACAACCACATTTTGCCGCGCTCCAAAGATCGCTTTCTCCTCTCATTCTGAAATTCAAAATTTGGGAGGTATGTATATTCAGTGCTATTAATGTTATACACAGTTCTCTTATTTTTTCACATTACTGTGAATGGCAGTGTGTACCCTATGTTACATAGTTAGTGAGGTTGAAAAAAACATCATTCAATCCAGTTCAACCTATGATGTGTGTGTGTGTGTGTTTGATGTTAACCATACATTGTATACCCCTGTATATTGTGGTATTTGAGGTGACTGTCTAATAATTTTTTGAAACTATCGATGCTCCCCGCTGATACCACTGCTTGTGGAAGAGAGTTCCACATCCCCACTACTCTGACAGTAAAGAACCCCCTACGTATTTTAAGGTTAAACCATTTTACCATTTTAGTGAGTGGCCACATGTCTTATTGTATTCCCTTTCTCTGAAAAGTTTGTTCCTTATGCTAGGGTCACCAGTACAGTATTTGCACATAGATATCATATCCCCTCTCAAGCGTCTCTTCTCCAGAGAGAATAAGTTCAATGCTTGCAGTCTTTCCTCATAGCTTAGATCCTCCAGGATTGGTGCCCAGAACTGGGCAGCATACTCCAGGTGTGGCCGGACCAGACTCTTTTAGAGTGGGAGAATTATCTCTTTATTTCTGGAGTGAATCCCCTTTTTTATACATGCCAATAATTTATTGGCTTTGCTTGCAGTGGCTTGGCATTACGTGCCACTGCCAAGCCTGTTGCCTGTTGTCCTTTTCCATCTTGGATTCACCCAGAGGTTCCCCCCCCCCGCCTAGTGAGTAGCCATTAGTCCAGCAACTACCTGGTTATCTTAAAGATACCAACCACTTATTGGAAATGGTAGAAAACTTTGAATGGAATATTGACCATGCATGGATCACATGCGATGTGGTTAGTTTATATTCATCTATTCCACACAATCTGGCTGTTATAGCGGTGTCATTTTTCCTAGATTCACTAACATCTCTACCAGTTGAGCAAAAAGATTACATTTTGGAAGTCCTTGAATACCTTTTGTCACACAATTATTTTTGTTTTGATGGGGTTTTTTACCTCCAAAGGTGCGGGGCTGCGATGGGCGCTAAATTTTCGCCCTCACTCGCCAACCTATACATGGGCTGGTGGGAGAGGCCCCGCATTTTTGGGGGTGAGAACCCCTTCAGACCTTTTATTAAATTTTACTTTCGATTTATAGATGACCTACTGTTTATCATGGAGGATGGAGTTGAAAGGCTAAATTCATTCCTTGACTTCATAAAATGTAACAATAAAAACTTAAAATTTACAGGAGAAGCCAACGCTAGAGAAATACACTATTTGGATGTGTTGTTAAAAGGTATTGATGGACAAATCATAACTACACTATACAGAAAACCCCTGTCAGGTAATTCACTCCTGTCAGCACAATCTGGACACCCCAAACACACGATTAAAGGCATTCCGGTTGGACAATTTATACGTGTTAGATGGATATGTAAAAATGATGCCGACTTTGACAGAGAAGCCTCCTCCCTTTTTCATAGGTTTTTAGACAGAGGCTACCCAAAGTGGATGATCAATAGGGCTTGGAATATAGCTAAGAACAAAAAAAGATCAGATCTTATAGGGTTAAAAAGATCACACAGCAGGAGCATGCACCAAACCAAACTTACCTTTTCTACCCCATACAGTTCTGAATTTAGAGAAATTCGGGACATTATTAATCAACACCTCCCTATGTTAGGTACCGATGAAACATGTGCAAAATTACTTAAGGGAGGCATTAATGTAGTCCCAAGATGTGCCCCTACCCTTGGCCAATCACTCTCCCCTAGTTTTTTTCGTAGAAATACTCTAAAAACTCCTACTTGGCTACATTTTAAAGGGAACTATAGATGTGGCAGTACTGGATGCCCATGTTGTAGCCACATACTTATGGGAGACCAATTTGTCTCCACATGTACAGGCAAAAGATATAATATAAGTGAATTCTTTAACTGTAACACCAACTATATCATATATTTGTTAACATGTAAAATCTGCCATGTACAATATGTGGGTAGAACGATTAGGCAACTACGAGATCGCTTCAATGAACACCTATATAGTGTCAATAAAAAATCAAAAACGAATGTAGCCAAACACTTTAACTTGTGCCATAATGGAGACACCACAGCTATGAACATACAAGTTATTGAAAAAATTAAAACACCACCACGGGGGGGGGGGGGGGGTTGACAAATTTTAGCTTCTATGCAAGAGAGAGGTCTTTTGGATCTTCCACTTGCGAACTAGGTTGCCACAAGGCATGAACTTTGAATGGGATGTAACCCATTTTTATGAATAGGTGCCTTCCTACATCTCCAAACATCAGCTACATGTGTGCATATCCAAAAGATAATGATCCATAGCGACCTATATCTAGGAAGTCAGTGTTTTGTATCCTCTATGTACAATAAACTGATGATTCACCATTATAATCTCTTTGGTTCATACATCGGGAGATGTCGGCGATCATTGACATGATTCATTTGGATCTGCACACATACGGCACAATGGGTCGGGCCAAACCATAATTTCCTTATTTGTAGATAATACATCCATTAGGTCTTGTGTAAACATATATCTTTATGATATTATATATAATTTCTGGCCCTATTCGCAGACTGCGTATGTGTGTTCTGTATGTTATATAGAAAATGGTGGTTCATACGGATATTCACAAATATTGAGGGTATTTTTCTCCTTCACATAAAATTGATTTAAACTATTTATGATTGGAATCCTCCATATCCAGTGTCCGTCCAATGTAACACATTGGAGAATTCATCTCCAGTGTTGTTACAGTTCCCATGTCAATCTGTTAATAGTGTTGATATGATATAACAATAAATATATACTATATGATTTATTTCACACATTACTTGGGATTGGACGTTGACATCGGGTAACAAATCCAGATACATAATTGCCTCCAAACTTGCTGCATTTCCACATTCAATTACAACAGGAATTGCCCATATACATAGCCGCATGTTTTTTCACAATTGGGGGCCAGGATCTCTGGATCTTTTGATTAATTGATCCTTTGTTCCTCGGATCCTTTGAATTCGGGCTGGATCTCGATGTCCATTCATGGGAGTTCATAGCATGACGTGGCCAACACTAAAGAGTTCATATTATAATACTTATACTTTACATTTTATTTATATAATGAGCTTAGGGATTGGGCCATCATCCTACATAATATTAACAATACTTTGCATAGTTAATTATCTCCCATATTTATGTCCTTTTATGTACGGATTCTGCGCAGTTGGATCTTACCATGTATGGACCCCCTGTCTTGCACGATATCTAGTGTTGTAGTGTGGTGTATTTAGCTTTGTCCCTCGGATCCTTTGAACTCTGACTAGATCTCGATGTCCGTCCCTAAGAGTTTATAGCATGATATGGCCAACACTGCAGAGTTTATATTATATTACATATACTTTATATTCTATTTATATAATGAGCTTAAATGTTTGGCCATTATCCTGCATAATATTAAATATACTCTGTGTAGTTGTTCATCTCCCAGGCCTATATCCTTCCATATATCCTTCCAATTATGGATTCTCTACAATTAGATCTTACCATGTGTGGATCCCTTATCCCTCCATATATCCTTCCAATTATGGATTCTTTACAATTAGATCTTACCATGTATGGATCCCTTATCCCTCCATATATCCTTCCAATTATGGATTCTCTACAATCAGATCTTACCATGTATGGATCCCCTATCTTGTTCAGTATCTAGTGTTATAATCTGATGTATGTAGCTTTGATCTCCTCGAACTATATATCTCTCTCCGGTCACCCCGATATGATTGTAATTGTTTTTATGGGTGACCGGTTGATGCATATATACACAGGAATATATGTGTTTATTTTGTTCTAAAAACCATATTGTTCGAAATTGTTTTTATTGTACATATATCGTTTGGTCTGTGTATGTCATACGATCGATTTTCTTCTGACCCATATAACTAATATGCACGAATAGATTTATATATTTGACAACATTTTTTTTTTTTAAATTGAAAATTTAATAACAAACTATTTCATAGTTTTATATTCACATAATCGGATTGTACAGATATCAATATATATATTCACTATTCTTTGTATTTTTGTATATTTTTTGTGCATTTTTTTGCGCTTTTATTCTCATTTTATAATTGACACATATTATTAAACAATGGTAATTTTATCCATATCTTTAATCACAATGCATTTAATTTTCACACATAGTTTATACATATTTAGATTTTTTGCATTAATATATTTTTTCATACACAATTGTGTCACAGCATTCACATTTGATTTTTCACTGGTTTCACATAGATGTTTTATGGGTCTATCCGTGTCCTCGGTAATTAGGAAAATGGTTTACCCCCTATTTGTATCACCTGTTTTTTAATTGATGATTGGATTTTTATGTGTGTATATATTGAGATGCTATATCCATTTTTCTTTGTAATGATTAAGCACACAGTCAGTGTGTGAAACGCGTCTACCTTGTCACGATTGTCATATTTGGATGTCCAGTCAATAAATCTGGATTTTGACTCAACCTGGAGTGCTGCCAATTCCTTTTCTTTTATCAAGTTTTCACGGAGGCGAGTCGGGGCATGCACCTGTGTGAGTCATCAGGCGATTACACCACCTTGAGCAGTGAGTCCTTGTCTTTTCAACTGCCAAGCCTGTTGCTTGTTGTCCTTTTCCATCTTGGATTCACCCAGAGGTCCCCCCCCACCTAGTGAGTAGCTTGTGTTCGTGTTTCTGATGCCCAAGTGCATTACTTTACATTTTTCAACATTAAACCTCATCTGCCATGTAGTTGCCCACCCCATTATTTTGTTCAGGTCTGCTTGTAAGGTTTCCACATTCTGTATAGAAGTTATTGCCCTGCTTAGCTTAGTATCATCCGCAAATTTCAAGATTGTTCTAGATATCCCCTCCTCTAGATCATTTATGAATAAAGTAAACAGGATTGGTCCCAGGACAGATCCTTGGGGGACCCCACTTCCCACACCCGCCCAATCCAAGTACTCCCCATTTGTCACCACCCTCTGGACTCTCCCCTGGAGCCAGTTCTCTATCCAGGTACTCACCCTAGGGTCCATATCTACGTACCTTAGTTTGTACAGTAAGCGTTTGTGGGGAACTGTGTCAAATGCATTTGCAAAGTCCAGATACACCACATTCACAGGCCTTCCTTTATCTAGATGGCAACTCACTTTATCTTAGAAGGTTAATAGATTGGTCTGGCAAGAACAGTTTTTCATGAATCCATGCTGATTACTACTGATAATACAGTTTTCATTACTAAAGTCTTGTATATAGTCCCTTAACATCCCCTCCAAAATCTTGCAGAATACTGATGTTAGGCTGACTGGTCTATAGTTACCCGGGATATATCTCAGCCCTTTTTTAAATATTGGATACCAACGTTGTTTTTTTTCCAACAAGCCATCTGGTCCCAGTAATTTATTTATGTTACGTTTCTCTAGTTTAGTTCTAAATCTATCTTCTGTTTACCATGGGGGTTCTTCTTGAGGTGTATTATTTAATTTAGCATTACAAGCTGGGTTAGTGTAGCCCCCCAATTCTTTTGTGAAGACTGAGGAGAAGAAATTTTTTAGCACTTTCACCTTCTCACTGTCCTCTGTGGCCAGATTCCCTTCATCGTCTTTTATGGGGCCAATGTGTTCTGGTCTTGCTTTCTTACTATTTATATACTTAAAGAATTTCTTGGGGTTCTTTTTACTCTCTTCCGCTATATGTCTCTCATGTTCTATTTTAGCCGCCTTGATTTCGCCTTTACATTTCCTATTGCACTTTTTATACTGTTGGAATGCTGCCATTGACCCCTCAGCCTTGTATTTTTGAATGCCTTTTCTTTGGTATTAATATGCCTTTTTATGTTAGAGTTTAGCCACCCAGGGTTTGCTTTTGCTCTTTTAAACTTATTCCCCTTCGGAATGCACTGGCCAATCCCTTTGTTTAGTATGCTCTTGAAGCACTCCCATTTTCCCTCCATGTTCTTTATTCCTAGGGTTCTATCCCATTTCATATTTTCTAGCAAAGAGCGCAGTTTAGGGAAGTTGGCTATTTTGAAGGTCAGTCTCCTTATATTACTCCTGTGTTTCCTATTACTATGATTTATACTGAAACTAATTGACCTATGGTCACTGTTTCCTAAGTTGCCCCGTATTTCAATATCCATGATTAGGACTGTATTGTTGGTAATCAGTAGGTCAAGTTCTGCATTGTTTCTTGTCGGTGCGTTTACCATCTGACCCATGAAATTATCCTGCAAAACATTTAGGAACTTCCAAGCCTTGGATGAATGCGCGGTTCCTTCTGTCCAGTCTATATTTGGATCATTAAAGTCCCCCATTATAATTACATTTCCCATCCTTGCTGCCAATCCAATCTGTGAAAGGAAGTCCACCTTCCCCTCCTCCCTCTGGTTGGGGGGCCTATAGCATACGCCCAATATTACTTTCCCCATAGTGCCTTCCCTTTGAAGTTCTACCCGTAGGAATTGTACCTCCTCCTTAGCTCCATTATTAATATTGTCCCTCCTATTTACCTGTACACTGTTCTTAATATACAGACATACCCCTCCCCCTTTTTTACCTTCTCTATCTCTGCGGTAAAGGGAATACCCCTGGATGGTTGCCAGTCAATCATGAGAACTGTCAAACCAAGTCTCTGAAATCCCTACAAAATCTAAGACCTCCTCATATATCAGCAGCTCCAGCTCTCCCATCTTGTTGGCCAGGCTTCTAGCATTGGTATACAAACCTCGTAATTTTGTATGGTTGCATACTATATCCTCATTTGATGTTGTTTTTAGGCTGCTCTTGTAATTTTTCCCCATGCCCACCTTGGGTTTAGGAACTCTGAACACCCTAACGCTACTGTCTTAATGCCTTTTTGTGTGTATGAGCAATAACTTCAGTTGCTGTTCAGCTGCTGCAACCTCGTGGCCTCATTTCCTGATAGTGGCAGGATCCCCTCTCATAAACAACTTGCCTCCAATCCTCATGTCCCCGAAAGGAGGAAAAGTGGTGGTGGCAGTTGTTGTGGCAATAGTTTTAACTAATTTCTCTACATACTGCAGACAGGCCCAGCTGCAGGCAGAAGGAAAAGCCAGTGCCTCAACCCTATTATTGCAGAATACTTGGGGTCTATGGCTGATGTGAACACTCTTTGAAGTGAGGACCTTAAGGAATATTGGTTGCCCACCTTAAATCAATAGCTTGAACTCACACATTATATGCTAGAGGGATTAATCCCCCTGTCTCCTGAGACTGTGGACCAGCTTACTTTTATAAATATAAACCAGTCATACATAAGCAATGATTACCAAACTCCCACAACTGATGCTACCTACCAGCTAAACTTTTCTTTGTCATCAGCCCCATCACCAAAAAACAGTACCTTCCACCAAAACTAGTTCCTACCATGGCTGCTGTCCTGCCACCATTACCAGCTACTACCACCTCTTCTTGCCTACTGTTATTTCTAGCTCCTGTCATCTCTGCTGACCTGCCAGCATTACCAACTTGTTCCCCTCTGCTGGACTGCCACCATTACCAGCTCCTTCTACCACTACAAGCTCCTCCCACCTGTGCTGGCCTGTCGTCACTACTAACTGCTGCCATCTCTGTTGGCCAGCCACCATTACTAAGTCCTGCCACCTCTGCTCCCTTGCCATTATTGCCAGATCCTGCAAACATTGTGTCTCCTCTGATGGACTGCCATCATTACCAGCTCCTTCTACGATTACCAGCTCCTGCCACCTCCACTAGGCTATCACCATTACCAGCTCCTGCCACCTCTGCTGGCCTGCTACCATTATTAGTTCTTGCAACTTCTTGTGACTCACTGCTACCCTATTACTAGCTCATGTCACCTCTGCTGGCCTGCCAGGATTACCAGCTCTTGCTACTAGTCTGTCACTTCAGCTTCTGAAACCTCTGCTGTCCTGCAGCTATTACAAAATCTGACCTCCTTTCCTGGCCTGCCACTATTACCTCTTCTTGCAGTCTCTCCAGGTCTATTTAGGTGCGCACATAATGTTTTTGCAACTGGGCCTGTTATAGCCAGAAAAGCAGGGGTTTGATCAGCTGCCTTGGAGGGCAGGGTAGAAATCTGGGCTAATAGACCCCTGATGTCTTCATACAGTAACTTAACAATTTAAGTAAAATAAATAAAAATAATATAAAAAAATTAAAAGCACCCCAGTCCCCCTATGCTCACATACAAATGCAGATGCGCACATAGGTCTAGTACGCATATGTAAATGGCACCACATATGTGGGGTATTGCTGAGAACACTAGAGAGAGAGCAAAAATTATATTGCCATAGCTAATGTTTACCTCTAAATTTATAACTTGTAAAGACTTTTAAAGCATCACCTATGAACAATTTTAGGTACCCTAGTTTGTCACCATTTAACAGGCCTGCGCAATTATAAATCTTCACGTTTGGTTTCTATTTACTTAATGCAACATCATATTTTACATTTTACCAGAAAATTGGGTATTACATTGTGCTTGTGTGCACTAAAATTCATTTAAAGTGATTGTAAAGTCTTGTTTAAAAAATAAAAAAAATTATAAACATGTTATACTTACCTCCTCTGTGCAGTTGGTTTTGCACAGCCCAGCCTGGATCCTCCTCTTCTCGGGTCCATCTTTGCTGCTCCTAGCCCCTTCCTCCTGTCGAGTGCCCCACAGTAAGCAGCTTGCTATGGGAGCACCCGAGCCGAGCTGCAGCTCCATGTGTCCATTCATACACGGAGCTGTGGTTCGGCCCCGCCCCTCTCTCTCCTGGTTGGCTAACTGACGTTGATTGACAGTCGCGGGAGCCAATGCCGCCGCTACTGTGTCTCAGCCAATCAGGAGGGCCTGGACGGCTGAGGGACTCGTGGACATCGCTGGACAGAGATGGAGCTCGGGTAAGTATTAGAGGGTGCTGGGGAGGCTGCTACACACAGAAGGCTTTTTATCTTGATGCATACAATGCACTAAGATAAAAAAACGTCTGCCTTTACAACTTCTTCAAGTGCATTTTTCAGAAAATTTACACTTGATAAATGGCTGCAGAGATATCATGTGACATAAAAAATTGCAACAGTTGCCACCTAATTCTACAGTGCCTCTGCTTTCCAAAAATATACAATGTTTGGGTTTCTAAGTATTCTTCTAGCAAAAAATTGAAGTTTTTCTAAATTGCCCTGGTAGCAAACCTGTTACCTGGTAACATTTTTGTATAGATATAAAAATACATTTTAAAAAATTAATTTTTTCTCTTTCATATCAGCTACATAAGAGCTGGAGGAGGAGAAGCTGTGCATCAGGGGTATATCAGGACAAATCTGATCATTGGAGGGGAGTACACTGAGTTCCCAGCATAGCTAAACAACTGACCACAGTGTGTTCTCTTGCTTAGTGTGGTTAGTTTTTAACAGGAAAGTAGGGGGACTGATAGGAACACCAGATATTTCACATAAAGGAAGCAATACAAAGAGAACAGAATACTTTTTCATACAAGTACATGGTACAGCAGCCACATATCAGGAATATGAAGTTTTAGGGTAACAAACGCTTTAAGGAGCCATAGCTCCTGATTGTGACAAAGCAGTGTTAATCCCAGGAAAAGGAGATGCCAAGAGCAGCCATCCCTGCCAACATTTCTTCAAATAAGTGTTGCAGTTAATACCTAAAGTTCCACCTTTCCCAGACTATTTTATAGAAGATAGTAAGGGGCAGCAGCTGCATATAAAAGGAATAGGGGTGATGGCGCTGCCTATATAATTTAGATATAATAAAAATGTAATAAGCTGTGATGCAAAGTGCCTTAAGCTAAAAACAATAATGTGTAATATTCAAACAATAATATATTCCATAAAAACTTCAATTAAGTGCAAGTGCAAGGTATAAAAGTGCCTGCAGAAAGATTGGAAAGTGACTGGTGCAATAATTGTATGAGCAATAAATAATATTTAACATGCAATATTAATGTGCTAAAAAATATGGTGCTATATAAAGTGAGCTGTTCCACTCATACCACGTGTTGATATGGGGAATAAAAAAGTGCCAACAGAGCAAAAATAGAAAAAAGTTATTATTTTAAAAAAATACAGCTTGCAATGTCCAATAAGGAAAGATCCAGTAGAAAAGTCTATATCATGTGCGGTGACTTCAAAGGCAATAAAGGTGACAGCACTCGGAACAAACCGACACTCAGGTGAAAAGGTGACCCCGTGGTGGGTGGTAAGGTGCTGGGATTCCTTTGATAAAATTGCACACTTACCAGAGACACCCACCCCACACAGGGGTATAGAGCGGGTGTATTTATGGGTCTGGCAACCTAGCGGTATCCTCCTATCCCTGGGTGGAGGGCGTGTGCCGAGGATCAGGCTGGTCCTGGTGTGGATGTACCCTAGGATGGTCCCCTGTGTGCCTTCCTGCCTAGGTATGTTCCGAGGGATCCACTCAGCTCCACTCCCGATATTTAAACCTGTTTCTCCTGATCCTCATTCCTCATGTCTGCATTAAGATGCAGACATGAGGAATGAGGATCAGGAGAAACAGGTTTAAATATCGGGAGTGGAGCTGAGTGGATCCCTCGGAACATACCTAGGCAGGAAGGCACACAGGGGACCATCCTAGGGTACATCCACACCAGGACCAGCCTGATCCTCGGCACACGCCCTCCACCCAGGGATAGGAGGATACCGCTAGGTTGCCAGACCCATAAATACACCCGCTCTATACCCCTGTGTGGGGTGGGTGTCTCTGGTAAGTGTGCAATTTTATCAAAGGAATCCCAGCACCTTACCACCCACCACGGGGTCACCTTTTCACCTGAGTGTCGGTTTGTTCCGAGTGCTGTCACCTTTATTGCCTTTGAAGTCACCGCACATGATATAGACTTTTCTACTGGATCTTTCCTTATTGGACATTGCAAGCTGTATTTTTTTAAAATAATAACTTTTTTCTATTTTTGCTCTGTTGGCACTTTTTTATTCCCCATATCAACACGTGGTATGAGTGGAACAGCTCACTTTATATAGCACCATATTTTTTAGCACATTAATATTGCATGTTAAATATTATTTATTGCTCATACAATTATTGCACCAGTCACTTTCCAATCTTTCTGCAGGCACTTTTATACCTTGCACTTGCACTTAATTGAAGTTTTTATGGAATATATTATTGTTTGAATATTACACATTATTGTTTTTAGCTTAAGGCACTTTGCATCACAGCTTATTACATTTTTATTATATCTAAATTATATAGGCAGCGCCATCACCCCTATTCCTTTTATATCCAGTGCATAGTCTCCGGACTATCATCCAGGGAGGCTGCAGCCTATTTTTAGATATATCTATATATATATATATATATATATATATTTTATATTTTATACATTTACTACATATTTTTTATTCATTTATTTATACACATTTTTTTTCACTTAATTATTCACTTATCTATCCATTTAGTCCATAGCGCGGAAGTTCTTATTTTTCTTAGCAGCTGCATACTCATTCCTAATTCTCCCTCCTTGCAACAAAGCAGTGCTAATCCCAAGAAAAAGGAAGCACTATGGACAGGTATCCCTGCATGAATGTGCTTGCACAATTGTGCCTCATCACAATATAGGCAAAGCTCCCTGTTTGACATCTCTGCTACTGGCCAGGAAGAGGTTGTACTGAGCACAATAATTATTGTTTTACTGACCCCTATAAGCGTAAGGAATACTGAATTTCTGGTATTACATTCTCAAAGACAGTAAGGCATATACAGTATAACAGTATGACAGATTGGAGGGGCCTAGGGGGTCAAGTCTGCCATTTTTCTAGTTATGTTTGGAACACGCATTTACTTTACTTTAATAAAATATGAAATCTATAGTATGCTATTTTTTTTTATCAATGCTTTAAAACATTCTCATTTTACTGTAAATCAATATATTCAATTATTAGTATATCTGCCATTACCAGTAAAAGTTAAAACATTGGTTGTGACAATCCTTGCTACTGCACAGTAGTGACATGTGTTCTAATGAAATTAGAGGGGAGCAATGTCAGTTCCAGGCACATAGGGGTTCATTTACTAAAGCTAGGGGGTGCAAAATGAGTCACAACTCTGCATAGAAACCAATCAGCTTTCAGGTTTTAGTCCCAATTCACATTGGGCTGATTTGACATGCGATTTGACATGTCAAATCACATGCCAAAACAGATCCTATTGCCCGCAACAGCACCATCCGAATTGGTGCAACGCCGACTTTGCACTACTTTTGGCGACTTCAGTGGACATCTGTTTAGGACCCGCACAGATATTGGTCATATTGCCCCCCGAGCTCGCACTGTAATGATGGCAGCTCGCACTGTAATGATGGCAGCTCGCACTGACATGTGGGTTTAAAATCATGCGAGTTCAGCTAAACTCGCACATATTCAAACCCGCTCTCAGTGTGAATGAGGGCTTATTGCCAAATCTTAACCACTTCCCGTCTGTGCTATAGTCAAAAGATGGCAACAGCGCGGACCTTAATTGCCAGGAGGGCGTTCATGTACGTCCTCCCGTGCATGAGCTGCCTGCGTGCTCCCTGCGGAGTCTATGCGACTCGGCTAATCACAGATCTGAGTAAGGGGCCGGTCCCTTACCACGTGATCAGCTGTCAGCCAATTACAGTTGATCATGTGATGTCAACAGTAGCCGAAGATCAGCTTTTTTTTTCTCCTCACGCTATCAGCGCGAGGAGAAAAAAAAAACAAATTGCTGGCTGCTGTTAGAGGGACATCAGCCCCGAAGAGGAGAAGATAATCTGTGCGCTAGTGCCACCTACCAGTGCAGGTCAGTGCAACCTAACAGTGCCACCTATTAGTGCCCACCAGTGCCACCTATCAATGCCCACAAGTGCCACCTATCAGTGCCCCATTATCAGTGCTGAATCAGTGTCACCTACCAGTGAATATCATTACCCATCAGTGCCACCCATCAGTGTCACCTATCAGTGCCCATCAGTGTCACCTATTAGTGCCCATGAGTACCACCTATCAGTGCCACCTATCAATGCCATCTATTAGTGCCCTTCAGTGCCACCTACCAGTGCCCTTCAGTGCCGCCAATCTGTGTCCATCGGTGCCACCCATCAGTGCCACCTATTAGTGCCCACCAGTGCCGCCTTATCAGTGCTGCCTTATCAGTGTCCCTCAGTGCTGCCTTATCAGTGCCCATCAGTGTTGCCTATCAGTGCCCATCAGTGCAGCCTATAAGTGCCCATCAGTGCAGCCTATCAGTGCCTATCTGTGCAGCCTATCAGTGCCTGTCAGGGCCCATCAGTGCCGCCTCACCAGCACACATCAATAACGGAGAAAAATTACCTGTTTGCAAAACTTTATATCAAACTATAAAAACAGTTTTTTTTTAAAAAAATGTCGTGTTTTTTTGTTTGTTCAGCAAAAAAACAAAAAAAAAAAAAACAGTACTGATTAAATACCACTAAAATAAAGCTCTATTTGTTTGAAAAAAATAAAAAAAATTCATTTGGGTGGGTACAGTGTTGCATGGCCGCACAATTGTCATTCAAAGTACGAAAGCGCTGAAAGCTGAGAATTGGCCTGGGCAGGAAGGGGGTTTAAGTGCCCAGTAGGCAAGTGGTTAATTGAACAAGCTGAGGTTAGAAGCTGATTGGTTTCTATGCAGAAATGTGACTCATTTTGCAGTCTCTAGCTTTAGTAAATAAACCCATAGGAAATAATGGGCTAGCACAAACTCCATCCCTCATGGTCTTTGCCAAAGCAGCGCCCCCTTCTTTGGCGTACAACTGAGAGGAAAGGCCTTTTATGTGTGCAGGTAAATCATAATATGCTATTTTTTTCAGTAGGTAAAAGCCTTATTTAAAACAGTATATGTCAGTACAAATACATATATCCTTTAAATAAATAATAAAAATATATATATATATATATACAGTATATATATATATATATATATATATATATATATATATATATATTTTTTTTTTTTTTTTTTATTTATTTTTTTTATTTAAAGGATATGTGTATTTGTACTGACACATACTGTTTTAAAATAAGGCTTTTACCTATTGAAAAAATTACCATATTATGTATTAATATATAGAGCTGATCAAATATTTTGACTTTCCCCCACTAGTGAAAATTCATAAATGGTGCTGACAATCACTCCAGTGTAAAATATGCCCGATCATGAACATAGAGGGGGAAAAAAAAATAGACACATTAAAATTTTACTTACATACATACAGAAATAGACTCAGTGTCATTCCATATTCTGAATATATCTGTGACGCTGTAAATAATTGAATTAGAAGGGTGAATAAACAACTAAAATATGCACTGTTACACCCACTGCAAAATCAGCAGATGTCTTTTTGCCAAATGACTGTGCTGTATGTTTGGTTTTGCAGACTGACTGGCAGCTAAGAAAAGTTGGCTCAGTTAAAATGCAAAGAAAATGCCAGGGAAGATAATGTCAGTATGGAAGGGACAGGATGTCTAGTCTTTTGACTAGAGTGTATTGCCAGCTGCGGAGGTACAGTAATAGCTACAGCACACGTAGGAAGAACACAGAAACAGCTAGGAACAGACATAGATTCCTTGCTGCAAAGGTATACACCATATGTTGTAAAGGGAGTTTGTTGTGCAGTTTTGATCTTGTTTGTAAGCAGACTTTAAGTGTACACCTCAGCAAAGAATGCAGAGTTTGTAATAAACCACAGCAGTTGGTCTTTTATGTTTCCCAGAAAACAAATCTGGACGGGGAAAAAAAAAAATCACCATCAGGCTCACGCGGCTGTGCTGCTGTAACTTGGTAAAACACCAGCTCTTGCTTGAAAGAGATAATACTGTTTCTCACATTTAGTAACATAAGCTCATTTGCATACACATCCACAAAATTGTGTTTATGTCTCAAGGTGCAAATGCAGATCAGAAAAGATGTAACGCATTCTGGATGTGTTCTAGCCAACACTTTACCATTTCATTTTAATATAAACAAAACTCAAGAAAATGTATATTATCGGCAAAAAAATGCTCATGTCAATTTTTTTTTTAACAAAATGTTATTTAAATAATTGTACAAGCTTCCTCCCTTCAAAGGAAATGTATACTAAAAGAAATACTCAGGCTGTCACAGCTGAGCTGTTTTTTTATGCTAGTTAACCACTTTTCCCCCTTAATGACCAGGCCATTTTTTGCGATACGCCACTGCGTTAATTTAATGGACAATTGCGCGATCGTGCAGCGCTGTACCCAAATAAAATTGATGTCCTTTTTTTCCCCACAAATAGAGCTTTCTTTTGGTGTTATTTGATCACCAAAAAAAAAAAAGAGGGACAATGTTGAAATAAAAACAATATTTTTTACTGCTATTTAACAGTACCAAAAAAAAATTTAAAAATCAAATGTATTCATCATTTTAGGCCAATTTGTATTCTGCTACATATTGTTGGTACAAAAAATCCCAATAAGCAAAGTTTTGATTGGTTTACACAAACGTTATCGTGTCTGCAAACTAGGGGAAAGATTTATGTCATTTTTATTTATTTATTTATTTTTTATTAGTAATGGCGGCGATCAGGGATTTTTAGCAGGACTACGACATTGCAACGGACAGATCAGACCCCTAACTGACATTTTTTACACTTTTGGGGGGACCAGTGACAATACTACAGTAATTAGCGCTAAAAATATGCACTGTTACTGTAATAATGACACGGGCAAGGAAGGGGTTAACCCAGGGGCGATCAAAGGGTTAAGTGTGAGCCTAGGGGGTGTTTTCTAATTGTGGGGGGGTGGACTTGTAATATCAACACAGAGACCTGTGTTCCTAAATAGCAGGAACACACGGGCTCTGTGTTGATAGCAGAGAGAACAGCGGTATCTTCACGGGGAGTGATCACGGGTGCCCAGCGGCAATCACAGCCACCGGCCCCCTGCCTCAGCTGCCCCACTGGTGAGTGGGCACAGTTGCGCATCTCCAGCGGCGCACGTGCACCCACAGGGTCACTCTCATGAACAGCCGTACATGTACGACGATTCGCAGGAACCTGCCGCCGTATAACTACGGCTCCTGGTCAGCAAGTGGTTAAAGAATAAAGAATAGGGTAACATATAAAAATACAGAAAATAGAGGCCATACATGGTATGCTCAACAGTCAACACAATCAGTGCAACTTGTCAAATAGACATGTTGTGTGAGACAGCAATATGGTAGTAATCATTTTCAGTTACAGTATATGATATTCTGAAGGGCCAAAACAACACTGTGCCATGTGAGGAATTGTGTCCTCTTTTGTTCTTGAACACAAATATAGTGCTGAAGGGTTCTATTTGTGCAACTCCTATACTAAACATTTTTTGATTTGGAAGGAGCAGAAGTAAAAAGGAAGGGGAGAGGGAAAGAGCAGGGACTGTCTAATCTTATTGGTCCTGTACCTGGTCTTGTGATTTGCTGTGTTCGAGGGACACAGCGATCACCGGGCTCACCAAGGTGCTCTTTAGGAGCCGCACACAAACTGTCAGGTACATCCACCTACCTTTGTACAACAGCAGGCTCCTATCTGGCCATTTATGTCCATGGACGGGAGGTGGCCAAACTATTTACATATTCTATTTTTAACAAGCAGTAAAAAAAAAATGCCATCCCTGACCTCTCATGCTACTATTAATGTGAAGTTCTTCATTTTGCAAAAATCCTCAAAGATCACATCAAACACTCTGAAGTCAGGTTTCATTCATTTTCTAACAGCTTAGGAACACCTGCTGTCTGTTTAAATTAGAGGACTTTCAGGCTGCCAAGATGTGTTCTAAAAAAGGAAAAAACTTAGTTCACACATACTCCCATTCTTGCCACTTATGTGTGACCCTGAGGATGCGCAACAGCGCAATCTGTGATTGCTGTGTTCCTCGGACACAGTTGATAAAAGATCAGGATACAAGGCTAATTTCATTGGCCCTGTACCATGTGATCGCTGTGACCAATCACAATGATCCTACATGTAAACAAAAGCTGCAATCCTGCAGCCGTTGACGTCTATCCTCTCACAGCTCGAGAGAATGTGTATAGTACAGTGCTTGGCACTGCACTATACACTCAAAAAAGAAAAAAAAACTTTCACTAAAACAGTGTGGTGTCACTATGGTGACAATGTACTGCCCTAGTTTGTAATCAGAGACACTGCACTGCTCTGGTGTCAGTGATCATTTTTTTACTTGCCTTTTTTCAGGGCTCATTTACACTTGCAGTGCTTTTACACTTGCATTTACACTTGAAGAGGAACTGCGCCTATCTGAAAAAGTATAAAATATAACACTAATGGAAAAAAAAAAATATAACACTAATGGGGACTTTGGGGGGGTGTTTCCGGGTCATAGTAAAGGGTGGAGCCTAGATCTCAGAGTTGGGATTTCATCTTTTTGAAAAAGAAAATATCATCTATTGCACGTTATCAACCAGGACCACTTTTGTTACTATAAACAGTGAGTATTCAAAGTAAAAAAAATGACGTTCAAGAAGTCGTACATAACTTCTTTGTGATTCTACATATAAACCATCATTTTAAAAGATAAAGGGTACTTAACACTCGGCAACAACAAGGCAGCATGAACATTGCCCAATTAGCAACGTTTTTGCTAACTTCGTTTTTACTTGGTTTCATTAAAGTAATCTTCCACTATTTGCAAGGGTTCATAATTAGAAACAGTTTAACGTTTCAAAGAAAGTATGCAATTAAAACAGAATATAATCTATGTTGATTTATCTATCCAGGTGACAGTGATTATGACAAATAGCAGTGCCTTGTTTTTGACAATCACCTGTGTGTAAAGTAGATACATCTCAATGGTTATAAATTGACTCCTTTTTACAAAAAACACCTGATGATGTTCAGTGTATTCTATGTTTGTACATAATTTAGTGCTCCCATTTTGTATGCACAGTTCAATTTATCTCCACTGTAGTTGTTGTAAAGTTTCAGTTTTGTTTCTGTTACAAAACAATAAAAGAAAGCAGTTTTGTGTCACTTAATAAATATTGGGCATTATTAGTAATAAAATATTTTTAGTTTAGCGTTTCAAAAATATAATGTTGAATAAAATAAATGATAGCTAGTCAAGTTATTCTAGACTGCTTGTCTTCAGCCTCAAGGATTCATGCACTGGTTATTCCAAACTGATTTTATGTAATTTGTCACACTAATTAATTAATTGGAAATACACTCTGTGGAACAAAGCCCTAAATGCAACACTGTCAGTTTAATTACACCGGTGACAGGGCCATGGACTGGTATACTAACTAACTGCATGTGGATAACAGTATATATCAATAAAAATCATTTATTATGGTATTATATTGGGTTTACGCTAGTTTTGTAATAACTGTAGAAAAATAATTCAAGCATAATTACACTCATTTGGGCTGCATGGCCTCTATTCTACTAATGTCTACACACAATTGAACACTTAGTTATATAACCAATAATTATGGAGGTTATCTGCCCCTTGTAGAGGCCAAACAGCATTGTAGTAAGTGCACTACTAGGGGTCAGTGCTGTGGATATGCTATAAGGAGAAATGTGGCAACAGTGCAAATGAAAAATAACCGCTCTGTCCTCAGTGGCTTCCTAGTCTTTTTCAGATAATCAGATCTCAGGATCTTAGTGGGAAGTCTATACTTTTCAAATGCCACAGCAATTCAGTGCTGAAAAAGGTGATTTAGTAGTCAGTTAAAATAGAAAGAAGGGTTGCAGCAATAATCATTTTTCAGAAGAGACCTGGGCTATTATAAATATCAAAATACAGAATTTCAAGGTCAGTAAATAAGTGTGCAAAATGGGACAATGATTAAAAGTGTTTGTTCAACAATGCCAGATGTCGGCCAAGCAAAATAGGTGAGTTGGAAGCTCTGGTGGACGAGGAGAACTATGACTTAATTGGTATTGCTGAATCTTGACTTCATTCTTCACATTACTGGGCTATTAATATTCCAGGCTATGCTCTCTTTCAGAAAGACAGGGTAAAATGGAGGGGTGGTGGTGTTTGTCTTTATGTGAGAAGTGATCTCAAAGTGAGCTTGAAAGATGACCTAGTTGATGGAGAGTGTGCTGAATCTGAAGCAGTATGGGTTGAAATGTACATGAGTGTACGTAAAACAAAGATTATCATTGGAGTTTGTTATAGATCTCCCAGTATTAATGAGGAGGTGGAGACTCAGCTCCTGGCACAGATAGAAAGGGCTGCAAGGGCTGGAACAGTGTTAATAATGGGGGATTTTAACTACCCAGACATTGACTGGAGTAATGGCACTGCTGGAACAGTTAAAGGGCAAAAATGTATAAACCTATTACAAGACAATTTTATGGTGCAGTTTATTGAGGCCCCCACTAGAAATGATGCTCTGTTGGACCTGGTATTTCTCACTGGAAATTATGCTCTGTTGGACCTGGTATTCTCGAACCATGCAGAGCTTATTAACAATGTTCATATAAAAGAACATCTGGGTAGCAGTGACCATAACATGATTTCATTTAATGTTAGCTGTAAGCAAAAAACGCATACAGGAATAACAAAAACACTTAACTTTAAGAGAGCAAATATTCCAAAGATGAGAGCTGCTCTCCAGGATTTAGACTGGGAGGGAATATTGGCATCGATGAACATAGAACAGAAATGGGAATTTTTCAAAAAGACTTTATGCAAACTTACTGCAAAGTATATTCCCATGGGTAATAAGTTTAAAAGGCTAAAAATAAAACCTATGTGGCTCATGGCAAAAGTTAAAAAAGCTATAGATAAAAAGAAAAGAGCTTTTAAAAAATATAAAAATGAGGGAACACTATCATTGTTTAATTGTTGCAAAGAATATAACAGAATATGTAAAAAGGAAATCAGGCACGCAAAAATTCAAAATGAATGACAGATTGCAAAAAATAGTAGAACAAACCTCCAAAAATTCTTCAAATATATTAACAGTAAAAAGGTTAGGTATGAGCATGTGGGCCCTTTATAAAATAATCAGGAGTGGGTGACTGGGGAAAAAGAGAAGGCAAATTTATTAAATACTTTCTTCAGCTCTGTATATACAAAGGAGCAATGGGGAGCTCATGACCATAATGAGGACGGTATTGACACAGCCCCAAATGATCCACAATGGCTCAAAATTGATATGGTCCAGAAATATTTAGACAGAATAAGGGTGGATAAAGCACCTGGACCAGATGGCATCCACCCACGCATCCTAAAAGAATTGAGCGCTGTTTTTTTTAAGCCTTTGTTTCTAATTTTTAGGGACTTGTTAAGGACTGGAATAGTACCACTGGATTGGCGTATTGCCAATGTGGTGCCTATATTTAAAAAGGGATTAAAGTCTTTGCCAAGTAACTATAGACCCTTCTTTTGGGGCTTGAGCCATCTTCACGGTAATTTTCTAGACCTGTTAGTTTAACTTCTATACTTTGGAAGATATTGGAGAGTTTAATAAAAGACCACATAAAAGAGTTCTTGCTGGAAAAAAATATTTAAGCAACAGACAGCATGGATTCATGAAAGACAGAATTTGTCAAACAAACCTGATTTCTTTTAATGAGGATGTAGTATACTTGGATTTTGCAAAAGCGTTTCACACAGTTCCCCACACACGGCTAATGTGTAAGGTAAAGTCTACTGGCTTGGAACGATCGGTTTGTAATTGGATAGAAAATTGGATAAAAGATAGAATTCAGAGAGTAGTGGTTAATGATTCTTACTCTGAATGGTCTAAAGTTATCAGTGATGTACTCCAAGGTTCAGTGTTGGGACCCTTAGTTTTTAATATCTTTACAAATGATATAGGGTCTGGGATTAAAAGTAGCATTTCAGTCTTTGCAGTTGACACCAAGCTTTGCAGTGGAATAACTTCTTTACAGGTTGTCTCTAACTTACATGCTGACCTCAATGCACTGTTTCATTGGGCAACTATGTGGCAAATGAGGTTTAATGTTGATAAATGTAAAGTTATGCACTTGGGGGCTAAGAATATGTATGCATCATACCTACTAGGTGGAGTAGAACTGGGGGAATTCATAGCGGAGAAGGATCTGGGTGTTCTGGTAGATCATAAGCTTAATAATAGCATGCAATGCCAAGCTGCTGTTTCCAAAGCAAGCAAAGTCCTTTCTTGTATGAACAGAGGCATGGACTCCAGACTGAGAGATATAATTTTGCCCCTGTACAGATCATTAGTAAGACCTCATCTGGGATATGCAGTTCAGTTTTGGGCACCAGTTCTTAAAAAGGATATCAAGGATATCAGGGAACTGGAGAAAGTGCAGAGAAGAGCAACCAAACTGATAAGAGGCATGGAGGACCTCAGCTATGAGAAAAGATTAGAGGAACTGAATTTATTCTCTCTTGAGAAGAGGAGATTAAGGGGGAATATGATCAACATGTATAAATACATAAGGGGTCCATATAGTGAACTTGGTGTTGAGTTGTTAACTTTAAGGTCAACACAGAGGACAAGGGGGGCACTCTTTACATCTAGAGGAAATCAGATTTCGTCTCCAAATACGGAAAGGTTTCTTCACCGCAAGAGCTGTGAAAATGTGGAATAGACACCCTCCAGAGGTGGTTCTGGCTAGCTCATTAGATTGCTTTAAAAAAGGCCTGGATTCTTTCCTAGGTGTACATATATACATAATAACATACTTTTACATACTATTACATAATAACATTTTTTTTAGGTAAAGTTGATCCAGGGAATATCCGATTGCCTCTCGGGGGGATCAGGAAGGAATTTCTGTGTAGCAAATTGGATCATGCTTTGCTGGGGTTTTTTTTCGCCTTCCCCTGGATCAACCTGGATCAACTGCGGGTATAGGATTGTGTATATGGGATTGTATGGTTGGATTTTCAATACTGTTTTTTTTTTGTTTGGTTGAACCAGATGTACAGCTGCAAGAAAAAGTATGTGAACCCTTTGGAATGATATGGATTTCTGCACAAATTGGTCATAAAATGTGATCTAATCATCATCTAAGTCACAACAATAGACAATCACAGTCTGCTTAAACTAATAACACACAAATAATGGAATGTTGCCATGTTTTTATTGAACACACTATGTAAACATTCACAGTGCAGGTGGGAAAAGTATGTGAACCCCTAGACTAATGACATCTCCAAGAGATAATTGGAGTGAGATGTCAGCCAACTGGAGTCCAATCAGTGAGATTAGATTGGAGGTGTTGGTTAAAGCTGCCCTGCCCTATAAAAAACACACACCATTTCTAAGTTTGCTTTTCACAAGAAGCATTGCCTGATGTGAATGATGCCTCGCACAAAAGAGCTCTCAGAAGACCTACGATTAAGAATTGTTGGCTTGCATAAAGCTGGAAAGGGTTATAAAAGTATCTCCAAAAGCCTTGCTGTTCATCAGTCCATGGTAAGACAAGTTGTCTATGAATGGAGAAAGTTCAGCCTTGCTGCTACTCTCCCTAGGAGTGGCTGTCCTGTAAAGATTGCAAGAGAATAGCGCAGACTGCTCAATAAGGTGAAGAAGAATCCTAGAATGTCAGCTAAAGTCTTACAAAAGTCACTGGCAAATGCTAACATCCCTGTTAGCAAATCTACAATACGTAAAAGACTAAACAAGAATGGATTTCATGGGGGGATACCACAGAGGAAGCCACTGCTGTCCAAACAAAACATTGCTGCACGTTTACAGTTTGCACAAGAGCACTTGGATGTTCCACAGCAGTACTGGCAAAATATTCTGTGGACAGATGAAACCAAAGTTGAGTTGTTTGGAAGAAACACACCACAATATCTGTGGCGAAAAAGAGGCACAGCACACCAACATCAAAACCTCATCCCAACTATGAAGTATGGTGGTGGGGCCATCATGGTTTGGGGCCGCTTTGCTGCATCAGGGCCTGGACGGATTGCTATCATCGAAGAAAAAATGAATTACCAACTTTATCAAGACATTTTGCAGGAGAACTTAAGGCCATCTGTCTACCAGCTGAAGCTCAACAGAAGATGGGTGTTGCAACAGGACAATGACCCAAAGCATAGAAGTAAATCAACAACAGAATGGCTTAAACAGAAGAAAATACGCCTTTTGAAGTGGCCCAGTCAGAGTCCTGACCTCAACCCGATTGAGATGCTGTGGCATGACCTCAAGAAAGCGATTCACACCAGATATCCCAAGAATATTGCTGAATTGAAACAGTTCTGTAAAGAGAAATGGTCAAGAATTACTCCTGACCATTGTGCACGTCTGATCTGCAACTACAGGAAATGTTTTGTTGAAGTTATTGCTGCCAAAGGAGGTTCAACCACTTATTAAATCCAAGGGTTCACATACTTTTTCCACCTGCACTGTGAATGTTTACATGGTGTGTTCAATAAAAACATGGCAACATTGCATTCTTTGACTGTGATTGTCTATTGTTGTGACTTAGATGATGTCAGATTACATTTTATGACCAATTTGTGCAGAAATCCATATCATTCCAAAGGGTTCACATACTTTTTCTTGCAGCTGTAACTATGTAAGTATTCTGAGATAGATAAACAAAATACAGAATTTCAAAATTAGAATTCTGAGTTTCACTCCCGGACTTTTAACCACTTGCCGACCGCCACACGACTATTTACTGCGGCAGTCAGCCGCTCCTGGGCAAAGCGACGTAGACCGTCGCTCGCCCAGGAGCCTGTAGGGGGCGAGCGCTCCCGCCTCCCCTCGTTCCCTGCCTTCCCCTTGCGATCTTCCACAGGAGAGGGAGAAGGACGGACAGCTGATGTAAACACAGCCGTCTGTCATTCTCCCTGATGTAAGCACAGAGGCTATGCTGTCCTGCTATGTAGGATTGTATGTCTCTGTGGTTACATCACAAGCCACGCCCCCCACCCCCCTAGGGATACATTTAACCCACTGATCACCAATAAAGTTAACCCCTTCCCTGCCAGTGTCATTTTTACAGTAACAGTGCATATTTATAGCACTGATTACTGTAGTAATGTCACTGATACTCCCAAAAGTGTCAAAAATGTCAGTCAGGGGTCCGATCTGTCCGCCGCAATGTCGCAGTCCCACAAAAAAAAATCACAGATTGCCGCCATTACTAGTTAAAAAAAACAATAAAATTACATAAATCTTTCCCGTAGTTAGTAAACGCAATAACTTTTGCGCAAACCAATCAAAATACGCTTATTGTGATTTTTTTTACCAAAAATATGTAGCAGAAAACAAATTGGTCTAAAATTTTATAAAATTTTGACATTTTTTTTGAGAATTTCATATAAAAAAATGTGAAAAATATTGTTATTTTTTCAAAATTGTCGCTCTTTTTTTGTTTATAGCGCAATAAATAAAAATCGCACATGTGATCAAATACCACCAAAAGAAAGCTCTGTTTGTGGGGAAAAAATGTCGCCAATTTAATTCCGGTACAGCGTCGAATGATCGCGCAATTGTCCATTAAATTTAGCAGAACTTATAATTTTGATTTTAATCATCTCAGAATTAGGATTTTTAAAATCTGAATTCTGACTTTAAAACTCAGAGTTATGATTTTTAATCTCAAAATTATAACACTGGGGCCAAGAGAACACCAGAGGGCCCCAGTATATTATAAGCAAACCTTTACTGGCTATATGTTGCCAATTTGCTGTTTTTATTAATAAATGTACCTTACTTCTTACACTCAAATTGCGCCCTCTGCTATCATTTTGTTCCAGAGATTCTTCAGTCTCATAGAGGTGCTGCACTTAGTGTTTAAAGATCAGCAAGAATTCACCCTGGAATTTACATTTGAGGACTTGATGCTTTTTCTGCTAAACTCTATACACAAACACTTTACACATATGGGCATCAACTGACTCTATACTAGTGCACCAAAACCACTTCCAGGTTTTAGCTGCAGAAACACACTGACATTTTTGACTGTAATAGGGGTGCAGGGTTATTTTAGTCAGGTAGGCTATGACAGAAGTTCAGGGGGCAAATAAATCTACACTCTTAAATAGAACACTGTTCACATTTTTAAAGGAAATATAAACACATAATTAATGTATATGCTAACTAATCATTGGCTTCTATTAAAGTGGAACTCCAGCCACATTTAGGGCTATTCATCCTGTGAAATGAAATGATAATTTGTTCCATGCAAAAATGGCACAATTAAAGGTATTGCACTATTTTCTCACCAGGTAAAATGTTATTATCCATGCAGAGTAGAGTGAACCAAGAAATAACCACATTATGGCCACTAGATGAAAATGATGGTGATAGGACATAAATACATATTTACTATGCTCCAGCTAGTGGCTATAGTGCATGAATAGCTGCAAATTTGTTATAACCACACCCCTTAATGTTTCTGTATTCTGCTTTGCTCCAGGGCAATTTTATTTGGTTTGATTAGGTTTATTTGGGTCCTATCAAAAATTCTTAAAAACTGTGCAGATAATTTGCACAATATTTTTGTACTATATCACAGGAAGTATATAACACAATGTTTTAATTACAGATGCAATCTGCCTGCTTTCTCTCCCAGTAATTACATCATATTAAAAAGGCTAGGATTGTGAACAGCCAGTCTGTACAATTAACTGCTCCTTTCCATTTAAATGTCATCATTAAAATGAATTAGAATATGTGCAGTAAAGCTGTACAATTTTTATTATCTGTCTCTGAAAAAATAAAGTCTAATCTTCTGTCTCCCTCTGAATCCTATAAAAAGTAATGAGATAATGTGCATCAAATCTGTACAGTTTTCATATTCTGTCTTAGAAAAACACATAGTCTAATTTCATAATTATGACTAAAATCTGCTTGCTCTCTCCATCTGGAATAGTGTCCTTTCCAAATAGGCCTAAATCTGTTGTGCAATCCTGTACATTTTTTGACTTCAATTTTAAAAAGAATAAAAAGAATAGGTGTTGTGCAAATGTGGGACATTTTTTTATTTAGTCCCCAAATGCAATATAGTTACATAGTTACATAGTTAGTGAGGTTGAAAAAAGACATCAGTTCATCCAGTTCAACCTATGATGTGTGTGTGTGTTTGCTTTTAACCGTACATTGTATACCCCTGTATGTTGTGGTCTCCAAGGTGCCCATCTAATAGTTTTTTGAAACTATCAATGCTCCCTGCTGATACGACTGCTTGTGGAAGAGAATTCCACATCCTTACCGCTCTTACAGTGAAGAACCCCTTACGCATTTTAAGGTTAAACCGCCTTTCCTCAAGTTTTAGTGAGTGGCCATGTGTCTTATTGTATCTCCTTTCTCTGAATAGTTTGTTCCTTATGCTAGGGTCGCCAGTACAGTATTTGTACATTGATATCATATCCCCCCTTAATCGTCTCTTCTCCAGATAGAATACGTTCAGTGCTTGTAATCTTTCCTCATAGCTGATGTCCTCCATTCCCCTAATTATTTTTGTTGCCCTTCTCTGGACTCTTTCCAATTCCAGCACATCCTTCCTGAGGACCGGTGCCCAGAACTGGACAGCATACTCCAGATGTGGCCGGACCAGAGTCTTGTAGAGTGGGAGAATAATCTCTTTATTTCTGGAGTGAATCCCCTTTTTTATACAACCCAGTATTCTGTTGGCTTTGCTTGCAGCGGCTTGGCATTGCATGCCACTGCCAAGCCTGCTGTCTACCAGTACCCCCAAGTCTTTTTCCATCCTAGACTCACCCAGAGGTTCCCCCCCTAGTGAGTAGCTTGCTTTCTGGTTTCTGGCCCCCAAGTGCATTACTTTACATTTTTCAACATTAAACCTCATCTGCCATGTAGTTGCCCACCCCGTTATTTTGTTCAGGTCTGCTTGCAAGGTTTTCACATCCTGCATAGAAGATATTGGCAAGCTTAGTTTAGTATCATCCGCAAATACTGAGCAAATATGCTTGTTCTCTCCCTCAGAAATTGTGGCCTAATACAATTAAAGCTCAAAAGATGTGTTGCAAATCTGTACAACTTTTCTGTTTTATTATGAAAATAAAAATACAATAATTTCAAGATGCAGTATGCCTGCTCTGTCCTGAGGAAATTGTGGCCTGTCCAAAAATCCTTAAGAGTCATGGTACAAAATGGGAGAAATTATTCAGTTATCAGTCTCCAAAAAAAAAGTTTTTCAACATGCAATATGCCTGCTCTCGTCCTCAGAAATTACAGACTATCTAATTAGGGGTTATAGTTTGTGCTGTTGATCTGTACATGTTTTCTATCTTCAATCACAGTAAAAAGACAAAATCTTACATAATGTGTAGCCAATCGATAGAAAATATCTGGCTTTGAAATCTTTGAAATTATCTTTGAAATAATTGCTTTAAAGCAGTCAAGCTGCTTTCATACTCTGCAACCGCTGTGTTGTATGTTTTATTCTTGTTTATGGAACATGGCCCCAGAATTTGTTTTGTCAACCATAACAACTGTCTGGAATTTGTATTTGTGGTTTTGAGGTGTTTTGGTGCACTCTGTGTTGCCATTTTAATAAATTTTGTACACAGTACAATATGATACAAAAAAAATCATAAGATGGTTTCAGCTTTATTTTTTTAATTCAAAGTATATACAGTACATTTAATTTTTTTCCTTTTAGGTCAATTGTATCTGCTACTTCTACTACTTAATTCTGACCTTTTCTTGCTGCATAAAAAACAGTTATCTTTAAAAGCACTACATAATACATATTTTGTGTGTAAATCAATAGGGGTTTATATTCAAAAAGGTTAAGGTTTGCTGCCACCATGGGCTAGAGTAAGTCCTGTGGGTTCAAGATTCATGGTCTTAATAAATATATATGCAGATTAGCAGAGATAATAAGGGGGGCACAGTATATTCATAGCCTTTAGGAGTGTATGCTCTCATGAGCAGGGCCCTCAGAGCCCTCTGCTATTAAATTGTATTATAACGTCATGGTCTCCCTGTATTTTGTAAAGTGCTGCACAAACTGTTGGCACTATATAAATCCTGTATGTCAGTGAATTGAATGTTGTTGCTGGGGAAGCATTGGGAAACCTGCAAACAGAATAGGGAGAAGTTTAGGATCATTAAAGTGATTGTAAAGTCTTGTTTTTTTCCTTTAAAAATAACAAACATATTATACTTACCTGCTCTGTGCAGTTGGTTTTGCACAGAGCAGCTCAGATCCTTCTCTTCTTGGGTCCTCTTCTGTGATCCTGGCCCCTCCCTCCTGTTGGGTGCCCCCACAGCAAGCAGCTTGCTATGGGGGCACACAAGCCGAGTCACATCTCCCTGTGTCCGTTCAGATACGGAGCCCCTACCCAGCCTCACCCCCTTTCTCTACTGATTGGCTAGCTGACTTTGATTGACACAGTGGCAGTCAATGGCGCCCCTGCTGTGTCTCAACCAATAGGGAGGGAGACTCTCAGACAGCTGAGACACTCTTGGACATCGCTGAACAGAGAGGGACCTCAGGTAGGTATTAGGGTGGCCGAGGGGGGCTGCTGCACTTGGAAGGCTTTTTATCTTAATGCATAGAATGCATTAAGATAAAAAAACCTTCTGCCTAAAGAATCCCTTTAAGGAATCTGTACTTTACTTTTGATGGCTAGCTCTCTGCAATCAACCGATTTGCCTTTTTTAAGGAGTTGGGTTTTTTTAATTAGTTATGAGGATCCTTATTCCTTTATATTGATAAAGTCTTTTTTTATTTAAATAATGAAAATAGAAAAATGAAATGCAAGAACAGTGTGTACCTAAACTAGCTTACATTATATCACTTACATGCACTGCACCCCCACATCTCCATAGATAAAATAAAAGTAGGCATAAACCAATTAGGCCTACTATCTCTAATTAAAACTGTCCTGACTTCCGGTTTGGCGGCCATCGGACCAGGACGCTGTTGGTGAGAGCTCCGCCGGTCCCGTACACAATCCACGGCCATCCTCCCTCCCTAAGCTCCATCCGCACTTTTAATCTACACAGCTGGGACCCCCGTGCCCCCAGCTTCAATTTGACACCATTCTTGGCCATCAGAGCAGGACGCTGTTGGTGAGAGCTCCGCCGATCCCGTACACAATCCATGGCCATCCTCCCTCCCTAAGCTCCATCCGCACTTTTAATCTGCACAGCTGGGACCCCCGTGCCCCCAGCTTCAATTTGACACCATTCTTGGCCAATTCTGAGCACTTTTATATTTGCGGCCTAGCACACACAGCGAAGCCGCGGACTTTCCTGCCGGATAGCGCGATCGCGCGCACGGGATCGGAGCTGGGCACAGCCATCAGTGTCAAAAGGAACAGCCATAGGAACACTCCACCTTCCTGGGCAACCAGTCCCGCCACCAGACAGGTATTGCCCTGTTTTGAGGAGAAAGGGCAGCGGTCGGTGGACCGGTGAGCTGAGGCCCAGGCAACTGCTAAAGCCACGGTCTCTCCCAGGACAGATTCTGACCGCGCACTCGGGGACCCGGTAAGACTTACTTTTTTTTTTTGAGACTCACATTCATCTCCCGGGCGCCCCCACGCCCACATAATTGCCTCCTGCCCCACACTGAAAGAACCCCAGAGGGGAGTATGTTGCCGCTCGATGGATATGGCTGCCTAACTCCACAGCTCCCGGCCAGCCCAGGGGATTAAGCACTAGAATCAGCGCTGCTCGTCCTCAACTCTGACAATGACAGGCAAGGGGAAGTCGTCCACCCACTCCTCACCTTCCCGCTCTCGGTCCCCCCGCGACCCGGCGATGCAATCGTGCAAAAGCATCCAGGATCTGTTCCGCCAACAGCAATCACGCGAGGCCCCGACCTCAACTCGGGCCTATGCCGAGGTCGCAAAGGGAACCGCTACCGCTGCACTTCCTGCAAATTTAACTAACTCTCTCCCCACTATCCAATCTGCTAACAATGCCTGCTCCAATTATGGAATCCCTGAACCTTCTATGATTTTGGACCAGAACCCCCTAACGATAACTCCTACAACGCCCCTCAACTTCACTCACCTGAGAGCCATAGCAGATGAAATAAAAGCCTCTCTGGCCTTGGCTGTGACAGACATAAAAAGAGACATCCAGAACATCACAGTCAGAATTGACTCTATTGAGGAGAGATCTGAACTACAGTCTGAAGAGATTACTGCGCTTAACACCACGTCCAATGCCCACTCCTCCCAACTCAGAGAATTACAGCGACACATGGAGGATCTGGACAACAGGGGACGTCATCATAACCTTCGGGTAAGGGGTCTCCCTGAAACAGTGGAACCAAGCCAAATCACAAATGCAACGACACAGATTTTCAACGACATCCTAGGCAGACCACCAGAAGTCCCGATTGAATTTGAACGCCTACATAGGGCCCTGAGACCTAGATCGAGAGACACTGATCCACCCAGGGACATAGTGTGCTGTCTGGTGAATTTTAGACTTAAGGAAGATATACTTAGACGGGCCAGAGACCGACATACACTCCTATTCCAGGGCTCCGAAATCAAAATCTATCAAGATTTATCCCCAATCACACTACAAAGGAGAAGAGACCTTCGCCCCCTACTGGATTCACTCCGCAATAAAAACATCCAATACCGTTGGAAATTCCCGTTTTGCCTGCAGGCATCCTCTAATGGCCGAACTGCAAACTTACGCTTCCCTGAAGATCTGACGTCCTTTTGCGCTATCCTAGATCTCCCGCGCATCGACCTTCCCGACTGGTACAGACCTCCGCAACCCCCTTTCGTTCGGAGGGCAACGTCTATGGACACTATTCCGGAGAGAGAGGATATTCACTAGAGACACCAAAGATCAGCCTCCCCGAGACGTGAACTCTTCTCTCAATCTCAACCCCACAGGAACAACAATGGAAGCCCAACAGCCTCTCCAGTCCATAGAAAACCTCGCCATGAAGAACCAATCTAGAACACGCAGATACCGCCTCCTCAGGAAAATCCTTTCCCAGAGACTTTCTTTCTCCTTGTTTTTCTCCCACCCCCCCCCCTCTTCTTTTTTTTTTTTTTTTTTTTTTTTCTTTTTCTCTCTCACATTAACCCTTTTTTTACAGGTACAACATTCTCAACTTAAAGTCTCCCTCAGCTACAAGAACATTACCTTCATCTACGCATAAGTAAGAAGTCTCATCTCTGCAAAGCTACCGCACACCCTCAGACTTCACCACGTTCCGAACTTGAAGGCTCACTTGCCCTTCTAAAGACCTGCCTTTACCTTCCACTTGGGGACTGGTAACGTATTATTTGGTTTCACACACTCATCTTAAGTCTCCGGACCACCCACTCCCTCTTATGTTTGATTCATCCCACGATGCCCCCTCCAAAGACCTCCCCCTCCCCATCTCAAACTACAGACTCTGTCTATCTTGAGATACGGACCTAAAGTGCCCCCCTCCCCTCCAAATTTGCATTCCCAATTTAAAAAGCTAATACAACTCCACCTCATTCTACACCCTGATCAACCTACTCTTCATTTCAATGGACCATGTCAAGGATCGCAGTTGTGATCACTGTTTGAATACCTAGTTTTGAAAACGACAACATTGAATGTCTTATACCTACTGTTAATTTTGTTTCCAGCATCCTCTTTCGTTGACCCTGACCTTGTTGATATTATACTTGAATATAGTGGGAATCAGTGTTCCGGTCCCCCCACAGTTCAACTGCTACACAATTACCCCATATTCCAGATATTCTAAACTTAAGACTAAAAACTTCCTTTCCCTCCCAATCCTATTCGCAATATAAACCACCTACTTTAAGGTACCCTTTACCTCCACCTCCCCAAGAAGAGAGAGGTGGGAAAGGAGAGTTGAGGAAGAAGGGGAAAGGGAGAAAAAAAAAATATATATATATATATATAAAAAGGGAAAAAAAAAAAAGAAAGAAAAATTAAAAATTAAAGGATGTCTGTTAGACCCTTGCTATCCTCTAATTAATATAAAAAGAGGTTCCGGAACACTGATCCCTCATGCATGTTATGGGTCTCATTTGAGACACCACTCTCCCCTGGTTCCTACCCCCTTCCCTCCTGTATTGCTATACACATGCCTCGAAGTATGTCCTAACAGATATATATATTTGTGTAATTACTTCTTTTCCCCTGTACAAGTAATCTTACACACTATTTAACCTTCTCCATTACTGATCCATCTTGACTTCACACGTATTCCCATAGTCTTTATACCCCCCTCGCCTGAAGACCCAACCCCTTCTTTTTTTTTTTTTTCTCTCCTCTTACTAACTTCTCTGGACTGACATCAGGATACACTCAGAAGTCCCTATACACTCCTCTGATCCTCCTTCTGGCCAATATATCTTCCAGTTCTGGTTAAATAAACATTCCTCTGTATACATCCCTTCATCCCCCCTTGTTCGCTCCCTGGCAACCTGTCATACCCCTTAAGCAAACTGTTTTACCAGACGAGCCGTACACCAAACCTTACCACTCATCCCCTGGGCTGGCATGGGACCCCTTGGGATCCATTTCCAACCCGAGCGTCATTTACACCTCCAAGAGACAGGAATTGATTTTTTCTCTTCCCTGTCGAACTCTCTCGAACTGTAACTACTCAACTAGGGTGGGATATACTCCACCTCCCTAGTCTCGTTTACTCTTTCCCCTTATACATCCTCAACTTACCCATCCCCCCCCACCCACTTCCCCCCAAACTCTGAACGGTCCCTGTTCCACCGTCTACATTCAAACTAAACCCCTTTTGGGTACAAGAAAATCCCATCCGATCTCTACCCCTACACCAACGCTACCTACTTTTGACATTCAACATGACTTCTACTCCCACTACTCAGAATTCGGTCCCACTTAAAATAGTATCTCTGAATGTCAAAGGCCTGAATATCCCACAAAAGCGTTCACGAGTCCTTGACCTTATGAGAAAACTCAAAGCAGATATTGTCTACCTCCAAGAGACACACTTCCGCTCCCGAGACACTCCTAAATTTTCAAACCACATATACAACACGGTTTATCTATCTACAAACCCCCTAGGCAAAACTAAAGGGGTAGCTATTTTGATCTCCAAAAAGCTTGACTGGACGCTCCATGACTCGGTGATTGACCCGGAAGGTAGATTTATTTTTCTCAAGGGCCAAATAGACAATAAACCTTTCACACTGGCCAACATCTACAGCCCTAACACGGCCCAGATCTCCTTTTTCAGGAAAATTGCACACACCCTTTCGGGCTTCCAAAAAGGCATCACGATTCTAGGCGGCGACTTCAATGTCGCTCTATATCCGCTACTAGACACTTCCACAGGCACATCCTCTCTGCCCTATAGAGCCCTGAAACAGATCAGAAAACAGCTTCATGATCTCTTACTTCATGACTCCTGGCGCACTACCCACCCACCCACAAAAGATTATACTTTTTTCTCTTCCCCCCACAACAGATATTCCAGACTCGACTATATTTTTCTGTCTCAAAAAGATCTCCCCTACATCAAAAAAGCCACAATCGAACCCTCAATCTTATCTGATCACCATCCTGTATCGCTGACACTCTCTCTCCCATCCCATACCTACCACTCCAAATTCTGGAGACTAGATGCTTCGCTGCTGACTCTTGATTCAGATGTCCAACACATCCGCTCGGCGATTTCTGACTTCTTTACGTTGAACGATAACGCAGATACCTCTCCCATTACCATCTGGGAAGCACATAAGTGCGTTATAAGAAAGCCTCTAAGAAAAAAGCACACCAAACCAAAACCAATTCACTTATTCAGACAATTAAATCCCTTGAGGCCTCACATAAGCGTACACATGCTGAAGACACCTATAATGACCTTATCAAAAATAGACAACTTCTCCTAGACGAACTGAATCTTAGAGTCAGACGCAAATTCATCTTGCAACAGAAATTATTCTATGAGCACGGCAACAAAAGCGGCCAATATCTAGCAAGAGCCCTCCAGGCCAAAAAAGCGTCGCTTTCTGTTCGCAATATTAAAAACGGCCAAGGTCATGTTTCCGCTAGCTCCCCAGATATCGCTGCCCAATTTCAACACTATTATTCTAAATTATACAATCTTAACCCTTCTTCTACTGAAACTGACAAACCCACCCTGATCCGTGATTTCCTCCTTAAGCATTGCCCGGCTCCCATCACTCCTGAAACAGCCCAAGATCTAGAAAAACCCATATCCCAGGATGAACTCAATATAGCAGTTAAACAACTTAAAGTTGGCAAAAGTCCCGGCCCAGACGGCTTTACTGCCCCATATTACAGGACCTATCTAGACATTCTCTCTGGCCCCATGATAAAGACCTTTAATTCATTGTCATCCCCACCTCTCCCTCCAAACAGATTGTTAGAAGTCCATATGACTGTCATACACAAAGAAGGAAAGGACCCCACCTCAGTGACGAATTATAGACCCATTTCTTTATTGAATGTTGATATCAAATTGTTTGCTAAAATCCTAGCAAACAGACTTCTCCCTATCATCCCAAGCCTAATCAATAAAAACCAAGTAGGTTTCGTTCCAGGCCGTGAGGCCCGCGACAATACGATAAAAGCAATAAATGTACACAATTGGATGTCCACCTCCAAACTTGAAGGCTTTATGCTGTCCTTAGATGCTGAAAAGGCGTTTGACAGGCTTGACTGGACCTATATGGCTGATGTTCTAAAACACTTAGGCTTTCCAGATAGATTATTACGCTTTATCATGTCTCTATACTCCACCCCTTCAGCGAAAGTCAAGGTCAACGGACACCTGTCAGACGCCTTTTCAATCGGTAACGGCACCAGACAGGGCTGCCCCCTATCCCCTATTTTATTTATACTCACTCTAGAACCCTTCTTGCGCTCATTAGACACCAACCAAAATATCCATGGTATCACAATTGGCTCCAAAATATATAAAATAGCTGCCTTCGCAGATGACATTCTTCTTTTCCTTGGCCAACCACTACTATCCATCCCTACATTACTACACGAATTTAAACTTTTTCAAAGCATTTTGAATTTTAAAATAAATTTCTCAAAGTCCCATGCACTGAACATTTCCTTACCCTCGAAGATAGTAGCACAATGTAAACGTAACTTTCCCTTCCAATGGCAACAAGAGTCCATAAAATACCTGGGCATATACCTACCAACAAACTTAAAAGACCTATTTGCCAAAAACTTCCTCCCTGTATTAAAAACCATTAAAGATGACATTGGCAACTGGTCCAAACCCCACTTCTCGTGGTTCGGTAGAGCAGCTATCATTAAAATGAATGTCCTTCCCCGCATCCTATACCTACTACAGACAATCCCCATTAAATTACCATCCACCTTTTTTCAAGCCTTCAAATCCACATGCATTAACTTTCTTTGGCACCAATCCAGACCAAGACTCTCATTTGATCTTTTGTCTAAACCAGAACTTATGGGTGGTATCGGTCTCCCAGATCTGAAAAAATACTATTGGGCCTGCCACTTGACGAGAATTCTGGACTGGTCCTTACATAGGGAGAATAAAGACTGGATCTCTCTGGAAAATTCGATCGCCGGCATCCCTATTCAATCATTACCTTGGCTAACACCGCAAAATATTCCTCCTTGTCTTAAATCCCATCCTTTGATATCTGCCACCCTATCCACCTTCAGAGACATCTGTTCGAACTCTCTCATTTCCTCCTCTCCGGGCCCCCTCACACCGCTGAAACTCAATCCAGACTTTCCTCCGGGAATGTCCCCATCTTTCCTATCAAATACCTGGAGACACGACACAATTCAAGCATACCATTTTTATAGAAACGGTCTCCTTCTAGAAAGATCCCAGCTTCCATCTATATCCGATTCACCCCCCATACCCCAATGGATTTATTTCCAAATTCGACACTTCCTAAACACACAGAACCGCTCCAATGACCTAACCAGATCTCTAACTCCATTCGAAACTCTATGCACGAGCAACACCCCCCAACGACATATGATTTCCACAACCTACAATATGCTCTTCGCAGACTCGGAGATAATCACAGCCAAAATTATACATACCTGGGAATCAGACCTGAACATTCAACTCACTAAACGCGAATGGGAAAATATTTGCTTTATCACACATAAAAGCTCCCTCAACGTCTCAATGCAGGAATCCTGCTACAAACTCTTGACCAGGTGGTACAGGACCCCAACGATCCTACACAAATTCTACCCTGATTCACCCCCGACTTGCTGGAGATGTCACGAACATCAAGGAACACTTCTTCATCTTTTCTGGACTTGTCCCAGAATCCAACCTTTCTGGTCCAAAATCCATGAAATCATAACGACACATCTAAATATCTCACTACGTTACGCACCGGCACATTTCCTACTACAACACACCACAACCCCTCCACGCCGCTACTGCAAATCTATAACACCATTTCTGATCAATGCCGCAAAAGCATGCATCCCTTTACATTGGAAGTCTCAATCCCCACCCTCCATAAAGGAATGGATCCAAAGAATAGATAAAATTGCAAAATTTGAACAACTCATAGCAATTGCACGCGACTCGCCTGATAAATACGCACAAATTTGGGCTACATGGTCCACTTTTAAATCATCCTCTACCTATAACACACTTACGTCGCATAATAACACCAACGTTTCTCTTCCCAATAATGACTTATGACACTGGACCATCCTGACACATACCCCTTAATTTTTCTTTATCCAAAACACATTGAAAAGTGGAGGACTCGTCCGAATTTTATTTTTCCAACTATATGATGCTCCCACCCCTAAACAAGGGTGGAAAGTGGGAGTTCATCGTGCCTTTTTCCTCTCTCATCGGACGAGAACCCTCCATACCGCCCTTAATAATACTCACTCTACCCAACCCCCTTAACATTAGACTAAGTGTGAACGACCCCGGAACAGGGACTGAGTCAGACTCCCCCCCCCCTCACCCTCTCCTACCCCCCCCCCTTACCTCCCTCCCAACCGCATTTGAACGGAGGGTTAATTTGGCCACATCAGGATACCACCTTAACCCTCCACAAGCGCCCAGTCATACATTTACTTATCCCTAGATTATTACATAATCAACATAGCTGACCCATCTATCACTTAGACAACACCTTCTCCATACCCTTCAGATCTCAGCTATGGGATAAACCACAAGGAGATCTTATTCTTATAGTTGGATCTTTACCAACCCTTTATGCCTTTCACTCACAACCATGAACCGATCTTTACTTAGCTCTCTAATTTTGGCATGTTCAAGATAAATCCTTTCTCACGATGTACTTGACTTTTCGTTATTTGTCAAATACCTTTCCTCTTGACAATATGTTTAGGTTGACTTGTTATCCATTCTTGGTTATAAGATTATTGTATTCTCCTTGTTCAATGCAATAATTTATGTTCACCAAATGCCTTGCCAGTCTTGCTGTATGACTTTTTCAATTTCATTTAATAAAAATATTTTGGAAAAAAAAAAAAAAAAACTGTCCTGCTGCTAGTCAGTTTTACTTTGCTGTGTCCTCTACATATCTTCTATTCTTTTAGTATTAACCCAGCCAGTACTCTTTGGTTTTAGTAAATTTGGGGCTTGCCTTCTCATTTAAATTGTCCTACTGCTAGACCAATTTTACAGTACTGTGGTATCTTTATTCTTTAGGTGAAACACCTGCCTGTACTATTTTTTTCCAGTACATTTTGGCTTAATATCCTTGATTAAAACTGTCCTGCTACTGGCCAATTTTACACTGCCTCATCCTCTATAGTCTATTAATTCTTAATGAGAATTTTACAGAACTTGCTCAGTGGCAGGACAGTTTTGTATTAGCGAGAACATTGACAGCAACAGTGGACTGATGGTCTGTTTCTATCTATCAGTCAATGTGGGTATATTACTGTTTGATAAAGAAGCATCTGTCACTGCTAAAGCTACCTGAAAAAAAAAAAAAACTCTTGAAGAAATCAGACCGGTGTGCTGCTTTATATAAGCCAAGATAAAAAAAAAAAATAATGCAGCCAAAAATACACTTCTATTGTAGGCTGTTTCTGAAACTGTCCATGAATTTTTTTTTTTTTTAACTTTGCGTACAGCCTTAACCTCTTGCCAACTGCCCCACGTACATATACTGTGGGGCGGCTCCTCCTCTGTGCGAAATGACATACAGGTACATGAATTTGCGTCTGCGCCACGTACGCACAGTGCCAGCGACCCTCTCCTACTGTGATTGGACACAGCGGGAGCAAAATCACCTGCTTAGCAGAAACACAGAATCTCTGTCTTCCCACAGTTAAATTATCCCCCACACAGTTAGAATGCACTCCCTAGGGACACATTTAACCCTTTAATTGCCCCTGATGTTAACCCCTTGCCTGACAAGTGCATATTTTTTAGCACTGATCACTGTGTTAGTGTCACTGGTCCCCAAAAATTGTCAAAAGTGTCACTTAGTGTCCGATATGTTCACCGCAATGTCACAGTCCCACTAAAAGTCGCTGATCACCGCCATTACTAGTACAAAATAAATAAAGAAATAAAAATTCATCGCTTCCATATGTTCTTTTCCTTTATTCCTTTACAAGTATTTTGAACTGTTCAATATGTCAATATGTAAATGTCTTACTTTTATATTCTTATTTCAGAAATGTTGCCAAACCTTGTATTCTCTAATTTGCTAATCGAAATAAACTTGCTTGGAAAAAAAAAAATTCCACAAAAACTTCCCATAATTTGCAAACCAATCAACATACGCTTATTGGGATTTTTTTTATAGCAAAAACAAGTAGCAGAATACATATTGGCCTAAATCGATGAGGATATTCAATTTTTTAAATGTTTTTATTGGATGTGTTTAATAGCAGAAAGTAAAATTAACTGCAACTTTTGCAACATTAAGGTATTTAGAGGGAAATAAATGTATAAACAACAGTGTAAATTTGACAGGAGTCCAAGGAAAATCTAGAGGCTACATTCTTACCAGCGATTTAGTCTGGTAAAAATTATAGTGACAGGAAACAGATACCTGCTGCAGCTCTGAGCAGCTAGCTGTGGCTACAGGCCCCCTGCAGATAGAAATCTCTGTTTCCTGCTGCTACCATTTGCATTGCCTAAATCGCTGGTGTGAATGCACCATTACATAAAATTCAAACTGGAGTTCAGCTCGAAATACTGTACTAAATCCTGAGTAACTGCAATATTTAAAATGTAGCTAGTGAGCTTTGAATCCCTATGATGACACACAACCACATGTTCCAATCTATAATAAGGTGTTCTGGCAAAATCACATTCGAGATTAAGGCTGGTGCAAATTGGCAGAAATAAAAGAATGGTCAGTGAGAGATCACCACTAGCTGTGCAGAGAGCTGCAAATAGCTGCAGCCAATGGTAACCTGTCATTATAGTCAACAGGATCAGCGGCTGCCCCTAGCTGCTCGCATTCAAAACTGTAAACAAAAGATTGTAAAAAATTACAATTTTTCACTGCATTTTCCGACCCATACACCAATCAATGGGTCTAATAACATTTTTTTTCCCTCCAACGTCTCTGTGTCTTCCTTAAACCTCTTTACAATCTCTCCATTGCATTCCCAAAAAAATAAAAATTCATATAGTGCAGTATCTTCCAAAGTATAATACACTTTCCACTCATGTGCTCAGATGCATACCATCGTGCATATGTAATCACCACTGATCAGTTACTTGTGATTCCCCTTTTGTCTAAATCCTTACCAAACAGAAAAAATCATCATGCCCATTGATCCAAATCTCCTCTTCCTCCTATGGACCATCCCTCATATTCAAACTCTCTTCACACTCAGTGCCACGTGTAAAAAAAAAAAAAGAACATTTAGTAGTTTAGTATATTCAGAACTCCACTATTATTCAAATCTTTAATATATTGTGCTCACATTTTTTTGTGCTCATTAAAGCAGAAGTAAAGGTGACAAAAAAAAATTCTCCCTGCAAGGTAAAGTCATAATGTGCTAGTATGCAACACAGTGAGTCTTTGTTTATGGCACAGGGCTCTGAAGGAACGGCACGGGTATTCCATGGGATAGTAGGCAGGAATTTTTTCATTAACCTTTACCTTTAAACATTTAAAGAGATTTTTTAAATAAATAATGCAGACACACTGTTCTTTGGAAATTAATTGGCTGCGGCCGTTTATTATTGGTTTAAAATTTTTTATTATTAAAGTTCCGGCCTATTTTGCAACTTTAGTGATTCCTGGAGTGCTCACTATGCTGATCAACAATTGAGCATTTTCATTTTTTTTGGGGGTCCCTTAGCTTATTTTCAGGGCATTTTTGATTGTACTTCCTGCTTCTCCCCCCTCTGTGGCCGCGGCCACCGACATCACTTCCGCCTTTGCATTGCATCCTGGGAGCTGTTTGTCATCACTCCCAGGAGGCTGGAATCAGGAAGAACTCCCAGAACACTCCCTGGAATCAGGAAGAAGGACACAGCAGATTACACTGTGACTTCAGATGCCCACATCCAAGATGGCCGCGCTCAGACAGCATTTTTAAAAGTAAGATTTTGACTAAAATTCAATATTGTACACCTTGTAAGTATGAGAATAGCAGTTCTGTAAAGGGCAATGGATTCGTTTTATAGGGGTATTTTTAGTTAAAAAAGGTATTTGAGGCCGGAACTCCGCTTTAAAACATCAACATCGAAACACTTTGACAACCTAACCACTACGGCTCAGGCTGTATCAATAAAAAAATTTCATAACTCCCAACTTTAAAAACCAATCATAACAAATGCTTCATGAATTAATAAAAACGGCCCCCCCTCTTTGTATAACCACAAAGGTGACCAACCACATAATAACAGCCGTGACATAAAGGGAGGGAGGGATGGGGAACACCACAGCTGGACCTTCTAGGGTGAATGAGCCCCGCTAAAACAAAATCCTTTTTATATAGTCCCCCCAGGTTGTTCTGGAATCTTCTCCTGTGGTCACGTGTCGCTGCAGGTGAGCCCAATCACCTGCCAATCCACGTGACCCTTTAGCCTACACTTGACTGCCTCAGAGAGGGGGAATTGACACTCCCTCTTCCCGCCCTTTTTCCTTGAGGAAAAAGAAGGGATAGAGAATGTTCCCGCCTCACTGCACCAGGGGGAACTTGAAACCTCCTTTCCTGCCACTTCTTCCATGAGGAAATGGGGGCATAAAAACTGCGTCCCCTTTTCCTATCATTCCTTCAGAGTGCATACACCGGTGACGTCATTGGCTGCAGAGACACTGATCATCTCCTAAATAGTGCATGTATAGGAGATATTCCTTGTACCTACAGGTTAGCTTTATTATAAGCTTACCTGTAGGCAGAAGTGTCCAGGGGGACTTTACCACCACTTTAAAGTGCCAAATATATGATCCTCCATAGTGCTCTTTCCCCCATAAGCCATAAACACCTTTCCCCCCAACAACCCCTATGACACAGGGTTGGGTGATTTTGCTTGCACAAAGCTGCTCCACATCCACTTGTTCCACAGGTATATAAATCCTCAAATCCTCACAAGTAAATTGCAGGCAGGGCATAGAATAATAGATTAGACAAATAGTGCAGAAAATTGAACTAAAATAGCATTAAATTGAAAATGCTCACACTGGCAGGCTGTATATAGTTTCCAGTAACCAAAATGGTTTTACAGACACTTACAGTGGTTCCGGCTGATGTCACTTCCTTTTTTTGGCGGGAATACACTGGATTGATTGTGAAGAGGTTTAAATAAGACACAGATGGAGTGAAACAAAGCTTTGCTAGACCCATTGATTGGTGTATGGGTAGGGAAATCTGGTCAGAATCTTTGAGATGTAACCTACTGGATATACTTACCTGTTGATTGATTGAAGAAATAGCTGCATGTATTTAAGTGCTGGACTTTTTGAATTCACAAACTGAAATTCACCAGGGGGTAATATTGTGCAGTCTAGCTGCTAATTGCAGACACTTGAGTGCTGGTTAAAGACTTTTTTTTACAATTTTTACAGCCTTAATTGCTGGTGTGAATGTAGTCTTCCACACTAAATTAAACAGTTGTGCAAAACTAGGTAAAGAGTAAATCCACAAGTTTTACCAACCAGGTAGTAAATTGTATATTAATTGTTAATATTTCCCAAAAATGTAATTTTTCTGTAGAACCAAGATCACAATGCACTGGTTTCTGTCTGTTATTACCTGGACCCATGTCAAACTAGCATTTTTTTTACATTTTTTTTGTTTTTTTATTTGAGATAAAATGGGGTACAAAAGAACACTATATATCAACAAGCATGGTATTACAAATAGATTATTATCAGGGTACAAAAGATAGGATATATAGTCTAATAACAGAATCATTGTAGTTGTCAGTCAGATAAAAATAGAATAAATCTTTAGTAGTTGGTGTCACAGTATATTGTATATTTCTAACAGCATCTTTACTCAGCAAAATGATTTAAGGCAAAGGATCAACATCTTTGTTATTATAGTTAATTGTTTTAATCTGAATTAAATTGTAATATTTTAATACATTTTATATACCATTGTTCTTATCTGAATTAATTTGGTTGGAATAGAATTTCCGCATGTTTAAACCAGGGGTCCCATTTATTGTCATAGAAGTGGGTAGAGTTGTAAAGAGTGTGAAAGATTTTTTTCCATGAGGCTGATTGCATTAATTTTTGTTTTGAGTTGGGAAGAGGGAAGCGATGGGGATTTCCAGTGTACTGCTATCGACCAGTGTATAGCCATTCTTATTGTATGCACTAGCCTCATATGAGGGATTGATACTGTAGGTGATTAATGGAAGAGAATAGAAGAAAATTTGATAAATTAAGACTAATAGGAGTACCGGAGATAGTGGAAGCAAATTTTTCTAAGCGATGCCAAATGTTGGCTATCGTTCCACATTCCCAGAAGATGTGTGTGAAGGAACCTGGAGAATCACAACCTCTAAAGCAATTTGAAGGAATAAAGGGGAAAATGGCATGCAATTTGGTTTGCGCTAGGTACCATCTTGTAATGAGTTTTGTAGCGGTTTCGCGTATTGTAAGAGATCTAGTGCATTTTCTAAGGTTAATGATGTTATCATCCCAGTCTTCTGGTGAGAGGGAGATATTGCATTCAGATTCCCATTTGAGCATGTATGGCAGTTTTTCTAATTAGTCAGTATTTGCAAGGTGTTATATATCTCTGAGATCAAACCTTTCCCTCTTGGGTTTTGTGAACATATTTGTTCATAAAAGGTGGGGGGTTTATGTTTAAGGTTTGGTAGTAATGTTGGCCATACACTAGCTGTAAAATCGTTTTCAAATCTGTCATTTGGACCGTTGATTCATTTTTCATCCAGTTAATGGGCACAAATAAAAAATTGGTTTTAGATTTTCAGAGCTAAAAATTCTAAGGAACAGTTTGGAAAATTCTGCCGAATGAACGATAGTGTGTGATAGAGAGAGAGAGAGCAGCGGAGCCGGGACCGGCACCGGGGAGGAGGGACGGCCGCATGCTGGAGGGGCAACCTAACCATCTATGTAAGGAACTTAGAAGACGTGAATTCATTTGGGAATAACACCTTTTAAGGACCGAATGTGATTGATCTGGTGCCAACTATCTTTGGGGATACCGCGTACTCTGGGTTTCCAGTTCTTTTGATCTATGCCTGTTTGACCTCTCTTGACCGGGGGTCAAACATTCCGGTAAGGAGACATCTATTACTAGAACACGTGGTTTCTCCAAGATTTTGAGATCTAAGCTGTATGGTGTTGGATTTCCTCTTTCCACTCACTACTGACTTTTATGTTCCTGTTTATGGACTTTATGGACTTTGGTCTTTATTGAGTTTTTTAATATATGTTTTTTAATATATGTTATCAATTTATATTTGGCGCTGTACACCTTTTTAGATATTTCTATTTGGTCTGATTTACCTATGTACTGGCTGCCTTGTAACAACTAAGCGCGGCTTGCCCCCCTTTTTAATTTGTTTTCTGCTACATATTTTTGGTAAAAAAAATCGCAATAAGCCAATTTTGATTGGTTTGCGCAAAAGTTATTGCGCCTACTAACTACGGGAAAGATTTATGTCTTTTTCATTGTTTTTTTTTACTAGTAATGGCGGTGATCTGCAATGTTTTGCTGGACTGCGACATTGCGGCGGACAGATCAGACCCCTAACTGACATTTTTTACACTTTTGGGGGTACCAGTGACATTACTACAGTAATCTGTGCTAAAAATATGCACTGTTACTGTAATAATGCCATTTGCAGGGAAGGGGTAAATACTATTGTTGATCAAGAGGTTAAATGTAAGCATAGGGTAGTGATTCTAACTGTAGAGGGGCATGGCTTGTGAAATGATCACAGAGACATGTGATCCTATATACTGTAGCAGGATCACATAGCCTCTGTGATCATTGCAGGGAGAAGGACGGACGTCTGTGTTTACATCAGCCGACCATCCTTCTCTGTCAACGGGGAGAGATCGCCGGTGTCAGGCGCCAATCATAGCCGCCTGACACACGCACTGGCTCCCTGGCTGATGAGCGGCGGGCAGTCGTCAAGTGGTTAATGTGTTTCTTGCCCAGACTGTTTGCACCAGACATATGTGACAAAACTATTGAAAAAGGGATTCGTTTATGTCCATTGAACAGTTTATCAATCAAAATTCGGTCATTACATGATGGCAAAATCATTTGCTATCATGGCCGAGTGTTCGTTATTAGAAAACGAGTTTGAACGATTTTTCGACTAGTGCATGGCCTCTTCACCACATCCTTGTCTGATGGATGTGGGAGTCTGCAGGGGAGAATTTATCAGAATCTAGAAGCCCTCTTTAAAATAGGTTTCCTTTGGTGAGTTAGTGAGTGTCATTCGTCATATTTAGATTGTAAGCCCCATGAGCAGGGCCCTCCTATTCCTTTTGTGTCGAACTGTATTGTAAATTGTGCTGTCCCCTTTTTTTATTGTAAAGTGCTGCGTTTGCGCTATATCAATCCTGTATAATGATATTAATAATAATATTTGACATGGATCTACATAACTGGATAGTGTGATTGATGTTGAGTTTACACCATGGGATATTTTTTTTTTAAGTTTTTTTTTATAATAAAGGATTTTGACAAATGTGATATTTGTTTATTAATTTTCAAGAGTAAGCAGGAGTACTATGTACCCCTTACTTACTTAAATAGAGGGGAGGATATGTGGAGCTCCCTTATTTTAACCACTTCTGGACCGGAAGAATATCCCCCTTAATGACCAGGCCATTTTTTGCGATTTGCCACTGTGTTACTTTAACGGACAATTGTTCGGTTGTGCGATGCTGTACCCTAATAAAATTGGTGTCTTTTTCCCCCACAAATCAAGCTTTATTTTGGTGGTATTTGATCACCGGTGTGATTTTTATTTTTTGCGCTATAAACAAAAAAAGAGCGACAATTTTGAAAAAAAAAATATTTTTTACTTTCCGCTATATAACATTCCCAATAAAAAAAAATTAATTTAGGCCAATTTGTATTCTGCTATAAATGTTTGGTAAAAAAAATCCCAATAAGCATATATTGATTGGTTTGCACAAAAGTTATTGCGTCTAGGGGAAAGATTTATGTAATTTTTATTTATCTTTACTAGTAATGGCAGCGATCTGCATTTTTTATCGAGACTGCGACATTGCAGTGAACAGATCGAACCCCTAACTGACATTTTTGACACTTTTGTGGGGACCAGTGACATTACTACAGTAATCAGTGCTAAAAATATGCACTGTTACTGTAGTAATGACACTGGCAGGGAAGGGGTTAACACAAGGGGTGATCAAAGGGATAAATGTGGGCCTAGGGGGGTGATTTCTAACTGTGAGGGGGATGGGCTTGTAGAATCAACACAGGGACCTGTGTTTCTAAATAGAAGGAACACAGGAGCCCTGTGATAATTCCAGAGAGAACAACGATCTGCTGTGTTTACATTACCTCTCTCTCCACAGGGACCAATCGTGGGTGCCCGGGGGCAAATGCGGTCACCTGCCCCATGCAACAGCTTCCCTTGTGGTGAATGGGGGCAGGTGCACGCCTCCGGCGGCGCACGTGCACCCCCAGGTGCGCTCCTGCGAACCGCCATACAGGTATGGTGATTCACGGGAACCTGCCGCCGTATTTTGACGGCGGCTGGACAGCAAGTTGTTTGCTTCCAGATTCCGATAAGTCCCTCTCCCCAGATCCCCACATCCACTGGGCCAGAGATGTAGGGAATAGGCCCTTGTCCCCATTAACATGGCCCCTCTCGCAAAGTACCCCCCAAACACAAAAAAAAACAGGTGAGCATGTTTCTTTTAATCAATAGTAAAAAAAATTGTAAACTCCACAGTGCTAAACACTAATTAATCATAATCACAAATGCGCATACTACTTTAAATTCATAATGCAAATGGATAATAATAAAAATAAATCACTTAAAAAAGAAAATAAAAAAACAATCCCAAGAAACAAAATTGTGTCTTGTTTCAATAGCACCACATGTATTGAGTGCTGTGATGAATAAATGCAACAAAACGTCACAATTCACATTCCAGTATGTCATGCAAAGTGTACATAGTGCCAATCGATATTACAATTAAAGTGCTCCAGTGCTCAGGTGCTGTCTGCATGCAAAATCTCTTACAAGACAGCAAGATCTCAACAAAGGAGATCAAATGTGTTTTATCTGCAACAAAGCAAGTGACTCCACTCTCTGGCTGCAACACAGCAGATGATCCCACTGGCCAGCTCCAAGACTTGTAACACCATAAAGGAATTCAGGACTGGACACCTCACTTTCAAACCACTCTCAGCAATACTATCAAGAGATAAAGCAATGGAGAAGCCTCATGGTGTAATATATTAAAACTAGGTTTAATAAAAGAAGCAATTGCACTTACATAGCAAGCAGTTATACAAGCAGCATATACAAATCCAAGCACCACCGTGGGACCCGCTGTCATGCATGATGATGTCACAGGAACAGCACCATCCGACACATTTTCTATAAACACGTATCATCAGGAAAGGAGGCTGCCAAAAGTTCCTCCCATGTTGAGGGCATGTAGCCTGGTATGGTTCAGGAAGAGGCCCCACACTTACGGCCTCCCACATTTCTTGCCAGGCAAGGTGCATGCTGAGATAAACCAATGACTCTCAACATCCTTGGACATTATTGGTAGCTTGAAAGCAGGTGGCCATCCCATAAAGCCTCCTTATTTAATAGAATGCAGTTTGTTGCCAGCAGCCTAGCAACTAATGATGCTGTGTGGTAGCTGGTGTCCTAACTATCAATGCTTACAGGCCACACAATTGGAAGTTGTCATCTATAGGTGGTAGTAATAACACCACTAAATAAATGACTACTAACATTAACATCATCACTAGTGACAGCTAACCAGTGACAGGATTGCTAAAATGTGCAGTGTTTAACAATATATTGTTATTGCATATTTTTGACAGGATTACAAACAAGAAAAAGGCACCAGTAAAAGAGGAATAATGAGTAGTCCGCAATAACAATGAGATACATGAATGCAAAAAAAAAAAAAGAGTGTGAATACATTCAAATTTTGTGTTAACAAGTTTACAGGTTTTGCCATAGTGATAGCGAACAACACATAAGAAATTGCTCAAGGAAAGACAAGGTGGTAGCAAAACTGTGATTCCAAGGATGATTGAGTGAGGGAAGGCTCTATAGGAGCCAAACTGGTGAGGGTATTATACTCTAAATCTGGTCATAGGCATATATAGATAACTTAGGAAGGAAAGGAGTGGTAACACTGGTGTAAGAAAAGAAGATTGATATAAATACTAAAGTAACATGTTCAGTGAAAACTATTGGCATGTGTTGCTCTTTGACTGGCTGGATTAGCAAAGTGTCATTCTCTTTCTGGCAAAAACATTGTAGAATGCATATCAATAGCAAGAGAGCAATGGCTCATTCACCCAGCCAGTGAAGAAGGGGCACATGCAATCAGGTGATAATCTCATTGTTCTGCTATGCACCACAGTGGAATAGATACTCTTATATGTCCCCTATGGTGTTGTCAGGACTTCAGCATAGGCTTCAAATACATTTGCTGTTATTCCTATTGACTTCGGTTTGGATGTTTGGTGGTGGCTGTTTAGATGTGTTATGACCCTTACATTGTTCAATAGAGTCATCTAGAGGAGCCAATTCACTATCTTGGAGCACATGTGGAGAGGAAAATCCAACGTTCCCTTAGTGTCACCATATCTAGTATTACTTGGACTTCCATCAGCCCCAGTGCTGGCACACCCATTTCTAACAGTTTATAGACACCTTATTTCTGTATTCTCATTGTATGTTTGTTGTGGAAATTGCATATTATTACATATTTCCCTCATTTAATACAGTGGCTCACTAATGCATTGTAATCTCTGGTCAAGAAGCCATATAAGGTCATACCTTTCTTCTGTAAAGGCTTGAGGAATGTCAGTTTAACAAAGCCTACCTCCCCCCCCCCTTTAGGGTGAAGTAAACAATGGATAAGCGAGCCCTTTTCTCCTCAGGATAAAGGGTGTTGGCTTGGGGGGATGGTATATTCCTTATACACAAGTCTAAATACTACTGCCCAAAGCTGCAAGAGTCAGTCTCACAGAAACATCCATGAAGCAAGAACCTGATCCTGACTTCTCTGTGCCATGTGCATGATAGCAAATGGCACTCCATGGCTACAAACTTCTTTTAGTTAAGTATTCTTGATATATATTTGCTCTATCTTTATCTGTATCTGCCAGTCTTGTATTATGCTCCCAATATTGTAATAGTTTTGTATGTACAGATTGCTTTTGCATAGTAAAAGCAAATGTATACACCGTAAAGGTCTGAGTTTCCTTGTTTGTACCGCAAAGTAACCTTGCTAGATAGACGCAAGCAAAACAATTTTGTTTTCATTTTTCCCATGTCCCCAGTCCACAATTGCCTGCCTTGAATTAAGAAAAAAAATATTGCAAAGCCTTAGTTACACTCAACTAACTCTGCAGTCCCTGTCCCTCACCATTGTCACTTCTGTGAGTCACAGCTGATGGATCCAGCACTGCAGCTCTTGCTCTGTCAACCAGTCACCTCTCAAAATATTCCAAAAAAGATAAGTGCTGTACAGCACCCCACTCCTGGGCTCAGAACCTGGTCCTCAGGCTGCCTCACTCCCGGAACTCGTGCTAATACTTGGCATCCATTATGGCTAGGCTTTTCTGCCCCTTACGACCGGGACGGTCGACCAGACACTGTAGATACAAAACAAAGAAAGGGCGCACCAGCCTAGCGCATTTACACGTTTCAAGGCCGTGCCTCTTCCTCAGAGCCCCTGAGGCTCTGAGGAAGAGGCATGGCCTCGAAACGCGTCAGCCCTCTGCTTTTATGAGGTATCGGATCTCTGTTATGAGGCGGCTCTATGGAATTGATGTGCTCGAATTTCACGAATGTTTGTGAGTAGCTGATTTTTATCTTGATATAATAAACTCGCTGAGGATAATGCGCTAGGCTGGTGCGCCCTTTCTTTGTTTTGTATCTACAACCTCTCAAAATATCACCATGCTGCTGTAGTCTTCTGGATGGGGTTGCCATCACTGGACAGCCAAAAGGAAGTGTCCACATCACTCTGTCCATTACGTGAACACCAAAAGAAGGATCCTCCTCCTCTGTAGAGAAGAAAGCAGAATACATGAGATCCGCTATTGTTTTTAAAACTATCTCAGTAAAAAACTGTGGTGGAGCAAAGAGTCTGTGGGGGAGGAACTATCCCGAGAGTTTAGTTTTAACCACTTGGCCACTGGGCACTTATACCCCCTTCCTAAGCAGGCCAAAATTACTCAGACATGCAAGACTATACCCATATAAAATGCTTGACCTTTTTTTCACACAAACAGAGCTTTCTTTTGGTGGTATTTAATCATCACTGGGTTTTTTATTTTTTGCGCTATCAATGAAAAAAAAAATTAAAATGTTGTTAAAAAAAAATGCATTTTTCTTTGTTTCGGTTAGAAAATGTAGCAAATCAGTAATTTTTCTTCATAAATTTTGGCCAAAAAACATACTGCTACATATATTTGGTAAAAATAGCCCAAATAAATAAATATTATTTGGTCTTTGTGAAGGTTATACAGTCTACAAGCTATGATGTACTGACGGCCAATTTCATTTCATGAGTCACTAACAAGCCAGGAAAGTACAAAAAAACCCCAAATGACCTCTTTTTGAAAGTAGACATTCCAAGGTATTTAATAAGAGGCATGATGAGTTTTTTAAAGTTGTAATTTTTTCCCACAATTCTTTGCAACATTAAGATTTTTCTTCACAAAATTGTCATATTACCAAGTTATTTCTCACACACTGTAAAGGCATACTTGAAACTACACCCCAAAACACATCCTGCTACTCCTCCTTAGTATGGCGATACCACATGTGTGAGACTTTCACACAGCCTGGCCATATACAAAGGCCCAACATGCAAGTAGCACCTCCAGGCATTCTAGAAGCATAAATTACTCATATAATTTCCTAACAACCTATTACACTTTTGAAGGCCTTGGACAATAGAAACACCCAAAAATGACCCATTTTGGAAAGCAAACACCCCAACGTATATTCTATGAGGCATTATGAGTCTTTTGAACATGTCATTTTTTTCCACAAGTTTTTGGAAAATGTGGAAAGAAAATGAAAACACATTTTTTTTTCTTTACACAAAGTTGTCAATTTAAAGGATATTTCCAACACATAGCATGTGCATAGCAAAAATCACACCCTAAAACACATTCTGCTACTCCTCCTAAGTATAGCAATATCATGTGTGAGACTTTTACACAGCCTGGCCACATAGAGAGGCCCAACATTCAAGTAGCACCTCCAGGCATTCAAGGAGCATAAATTACACATATAATTTCCTGACAACCTATCACACTTTTTAATTCCCTGGAGCAGCAGGACAATTGAAACACCCACAAAATGACCCCATTTTGGAAAGCAAACACACAAACGTATATTCTATGAGACATGTTGAATCTTTTGAACATGTTATTTTTTTTCTACAAGTTTTTGGAAAATGTGGAAAGAAAATTAAAATGCATTTTTAAAAAAAAAAAGCAAAATAGCAAAAAATACACCCCAAAATATATTCCACTACTCCTCCTGAGTATGGCGATACCACATATGTTAGGCTTTTACACAGCCTGGCCACATACAGAGGCCCGACATGCAGGGAGCACCGTCAGGTGCTCTAGGGACATAAAATTACAAATCTAATTTCCTGACTACCTATTACACTTTTGTGAGGCACTGTAGGGCCCTGACAAGCACTGTATGGACACTGATGTGGCATTGATGAGCACTGATGGGGCACGTATGAGATCAGATGTGGCATAGATGAGGCACGGATGAGCATGGATGAGGCATGGATTAGCGCTGATGTGGCATGGATTAGCACTGATGTGGCATGGTTGAGCAGTGATGTGGCATAGATGAGCACCTATGTGGAATTGGGTGGGGCACGGATGAGCACTGATGTGGCATGAATGTGGCATGGATGAGCACTGATGTGGCATGGATGTGGCATGAATGAGCACTGATGTGGCATGGATGGGGCACCGATGAGCACTGATGTGGCATGGATGGGGCATGGATAAGCACTGATGTGGCATATATGTGGCATTGATGAGGCTTGGGTGGGCACAGATGAGGCATGGATGTGGCATGGATGAGCACTGAGGTGGCATTGATGTGGCACAGATGAGGCATAGGTGGGCATGGATGAGGCATGGATGTGGCCCAGATGAGCACTGATGTGGCACAGATAAGCACTGATGTGGCACAGATGAGCATGGATGAGGCATGGATGAGCACTAATGTGGCATGGATGAGCACAGATGAGGCATAGATGAGGAATGAATGAGCACGGATGAGGCACAGGTTTGGCACAGATGGACATGAATGAGTTACAGATGGGCATGAATGAGGCACAAATGAGGCACGGATGAGGCACATATGGGCACGAATGAGGCACAAATGTGCACTAATGAGGCACAGATGAGGCATGGATGAGGCACGGGTGAGCAATGCTGCAGTCTTCCTGCTCTCCTCGCAGGCTTTACCGATCGGTGTGTACAGCGTGCAAGGAGAGGAGAGAGCTGAACCGAACATGCCCCGCTTTCATGACAAATGATCGCTCCGTCATTAAATGGAGTGATCACGTGGTAAAGGGTCGCTGTCATTGGCCCTTTATCCCAATCCCTGATGCACCGGGTCCCTAGAACCAGACGATCATGGACATTCCCGGGTGCATGCCCCAGGGGGCGTGCGGGAAGCGCAAGTCTGGGAGGACATTGTAGTACGCCCTCCCAGCACTAGCCAACCACACTGTAGCCATCATTTGGCTATGGCCCAGTCGGCAAATGGTTAATATCTCTTCAACAATACTGTAAGCCAGGACTGTGTATGTATATCGTTTTGTAATCTTGCTAAAACTAAAATAAGAAATACATTCAAGTGGTAGTAAACTCTGATATAAAACCTAGCTTGTAGTAACCCTTACCAGTAGGTACGAATAAAATCTCCTAAACTTGCACTGTTCACATCAGCTCTAGCCAGTGGGGGAAATTTACTGCATGGTAGCCAATCAGCTTCTAACTTCAGCTTGTTCAATTAAGCTTTGAAAAAAATAACTGAAAGCTCATTGGTTACTATGCAGAACGGCACCAAATTTTGCACTTTCCAGTTTTAGTAAATCTTCCACAATAACTTGTATGTGCCCTGAATACAGAGTGTGAACTACAGGTGCATCTCATAAAATTAGAATATCATCAAAAAATAATTTATTTCAGTAATTCAATTCACAAACTCATATATTTTATTTAGATGCGTTACACACAGAGTGATATATTTCAAGCTTTTGTTTCTTTTAATTTATGGCTTACAGCTAGTGAAAACCCAAAATTCAGTATCTCAGAAATGGCTTATTGAAAAGTATGTCCATGTACAGTATAGTTTTTTTGTACAGCGACAAAATGTGAAGGTGACAGTAGGGACTAAATATGTATCATGCCACCCCCTCCCCCCCAGGAAAATTGTACAAAATAGGAGAAATTGGTCCCAATGGGGTTTAAACAAGGCATATACATATTGAGGAGTAACAGGCAGTAAAAATATGATATTTATAAAAAGGTAAATATTTTATTAATAAACATGAAAAAAAAAAGAAGTAGGCTGAGTGGACAAAGCAATACTCAAACCAGCCAAAAACCCAAGGGGCTCACACATATAGAAGGTAGATTTTTTTATCTTTTTTTTTTTCCCTCACATTCATTGACTGGCCACAAAAACTTTCCTCTATTGAGAAAGCCACGGGACAGCAGAGATGGATGGTGGTAAAAGTTGGTATCCCCACAGATGGTATATGGACGCTCTTTTCACTATATAAACACTAGTCCTTAAGGCCTTCCCAGATGTTAGGCCGTAAATTCATACAAAAGAAAGTAGCAGCCAATAGTGCATTACCCCAAATAATTTTTTTTAAACAAAAGGTAGAACACTGACAGTAAAGTAGGCAGTCGCCTGCAGCGCGGACCGTGAGTAGAGACACTTCTCCTATCCGACGCGTTTCCCCTCAGACTGGGATTGGAGGATAGCGTGTGCCGTCACTTCCCGCCTTAAATGTCAGTCAAGAGTGACGCTTCCGTGTCTGCAACAAAATACCGGATACAGGAACGGACATTATTTCCTGTTAGTGCCAACCCTACTGAATTGGAAATATATAAATGGAGTAGGTATATAAAAACACAAAATGCCGAGTCTGAATCAGATCCTCGATCCATACTAAAAGCAAATATAAAAAGATGAACAAAATTTTTAACATTTCTTATAAACACAATATCGAAATAGAGGGATGCAAAATAAGGTCCATAATTGAACCAGAAGCCTCCTCCTTCCCTATAAACCTTGTAATAGTGTCACAATGAACACAAACAGGTTTGTACAACATGGACACAAGTATTAAAAAATATTACATAAACACACACATGTTTACATGAAAATAAATATAATAAAAAAATAATAAAATCTTAATATATAAAGGAAAGTAGTATTTGATAATCTTCAGAACAAGGAAAATATGAAAATAGGGCACTAATAGAAATGTCAGTCTTGAATCAATTGTTGTTATTATGGGCATTGATGTCCCATTCTATTTTATGCCCTAATGGACGAAAACTTTATAACTCATAGATCCAGGAAGTTTTTTCATCTGGAAATGGATCTCCTGAGGTTACTACCCCTCCAATGTGGAACATATTTCTCAATGGCTATAATCTCAAGGTTTGTAGGATTCCTATGGTGGCATTTGGCAAAATGTTGCGATAAACTGTGTCCTACAAAGCCTTTTCTAATATTAGCCAAATGTTCACCTACATGGACGCTCAGGGTACGAATGGTCCTCCCAACATACTGTAGACCACAACTACACTTTAAGAGATACACCACTCCTTTGGTGTGGCAAGAAATACAATTCTTAATCTGGTATTCCTTTTTGGTGGTTGTGGAGGAGAATTTATTAGTTTTAATAGTTTTAGATTCCCTACAAATTTGGCATCTCTTACAGAGAAAGAAACCTTTGAGATTGGAAAACATGACAGAGGTCAGTGGCTTTTCAATAGGATTAGGAGCCACCATATCTTTAAGACTCTGGGCTCTTCTATAGATCATCTGAGGTTTCTTCCGGAGTGTAGGACCCAATATTTTGTCTCCTTGTAGAACTCCCCAGTGTTTATGAAATATATGGTTAATCCATTTGTACTCTATATACCTTTAGGAGTGTCCATAGCCAACATGTACTGGTTAGAAAATTGTGTTATGAACGCAAACTCAAATCTGGAGGGTCCCTTATGAGATGTTTTATTTTCTCCTGGGATAACAAGTTCCTGTTGTTTAAATTGACCAACATGTTGAATATCTTCCCCTTGAACTTTTGGGTTATATCCCTTTTCAATAAATCTCTGTTTTAGAGTTTCGGCCTGTAGCTGAAACTCATGGTCTTCGGTACAATTCCGGTGTATTCTTCTGAACTGCCCTTTTGGAACTTATCTTAACCATGTAGGATGGTGGCAACTATCCAGTGAGATGAATCCATTCTTGTCGGTTGGTTTAAAAAACGTTTTTGTTGAAAATCCCACACCTTTTCTTGTTATCACCAAATCTAAAAAGTTGACATAGGTTTGGCTGCATTCATATGAACCCCCCAACTATTACAATTCAAGTTTTCCATAAACAAATGAAGGGAATCTTTCCATACCATCAAGGTGTCATCTATATATCGCCTCCATAAAACTAATTCTCTGGCCCTATTTGAGAAGATATTCCTATCCTCCCAGAGGGCCATGAAGAGATTAGCGAGACTGGGAGCAAATTTTTCTCCCATCCCTACACCAGTTCTTTGTAAATAGAATTTATCTCCATTAAAGAAATAGTTACGTTCCATCCCAAAAACCAAAAGGTCCAAAATAAACATTTTTTGTCTCAATGGGATCTCATAATTCAAGTCTAAAAAGGTACTGACAGCTTCATATCCCATATCATGAGGAATGACCGTATAGAGGGACGCAACATCGGCACCAAAAAGGAATACCAGATTAAGAATTTTATTTCTTGCCACACCAAAGGAGTGGTGTATCTCTTAAAGTGTAGTTGTGGTCTACAACATGTTGGGAGGACCATTCGTACCCTGAGCATCCGTGTAGGTGAACATTTGGCTAATATTAGAAAAGGCTTTGTAGGACACAGTTCATCACAACATTTTGCCAAATGCCACCATAGGAATCCTACAAACCTTGAGATTATAGCCATTGAGAAATATGTTCTATATTGGAGGGGTAGTAACCTCAAGAGATCCATTTCCAGACGCGAAACTTTCTGGATCTATGAGTTAAAGAGTTTTCGTCCATTAGGGCATAATATAGCATGAGACATCAATGCCCATATTAACAACAATTGATTCAAGGCTGATATTTCTATTAGTATGCTATTTTCATATTTCCCTTGTGCTGAAGACTATCAAATACTACTTTCCTTTACATATTAAGATTTTATTATTTTTTTTATTATATTTATTTTTATTTTTAGGTAAACGTGTGTGTGTTTATGTAATATTTTTTAATACTTGTGTCCATGCTGTACAAACCTGTTTGTGTTCATTGTGACACTAACACAAGGTTTATAGGGAAGGAGGACGCTTCCAGTTCAATTATGAACCTTATTTTGCATCCCTCTATTTCAATATTGCTTTTGTTTATAAGAAATGTTGGTTATGCATTATTTAATATATTTTAAATTTTCTTCATCTTTTTTATATTTGCTTTTAGTATGGATCGAGGATCTGATTCAGATGTCCGTTCTTGTATCCAGTATTTTGTGGCAGACACCGAAAGCATCACTCTTGATTGACATTTAAGGTGGGTAGTGACAGCGTGCGCTATCCTTCAATCCCAGTCGACGCCTGCTGAGGGGAAAGGCGTCGGATAGGAGAAGCTGCACCGTCACTACTCGTGGTCCACGCTGCAGGCGGCCGCGAACACCGGGAACTACAAGCTTTTATCAGCCTACTTTACTGTAAGTGTTCAACCTTTTGTTTAATAAACTTACTTGGGGTAATGCACTATTGGCTGCTACTTTCTTTGGTATGATTTCAGCGCCTAACATCTGCGAAGGTCTTAAGGACGAGTGTTTACATAGTGAAGAGAGCGTCCATATACCATGTGGGGATACCAACATTTACCACCATCCATCTCTGCTGTCCCGTGGGGTTCTCGATAGAGGAAGTTTTTGTGGCTAGTCTTTATTGCCATTTGGTAAGAGGCCCATTCATCTATTTACTCACGAGGTGGCACATAATGTGTGGTGGTGAGATTGCACTTTGGGAATCCGTATTCATCTATTCGATTCATGTTATATACTATTTGCCAATTAACATCTGATAAGGAGCCATTTCACATTGGTGTGGGGTAACACGATGCATCGCATGGGATATAAACCCTTGTGTTCCAAGAACCAGTTCAACATCACTTTTTGAATTTTCCTTTTTTTTATTCACTTATGAGCTTTTGTTTTTTTTTGGCACATTATCATCCTTTGTTGGTGAAATAGCATGGTCACGTTTACATTCATTTGTATTCGTTTTTTTTTTTTTTTTTTGTATCACATTTGTTATTGTCTTTGTAATCATTGGAAAGCACACTAGATATTTATAATCTTATCACTTTAGGTCTATTCAAATCAGGTTTTGGAACTCTAGTTGCTGCTACTTTATTTCATATCAGCGCACCCCTTTTTTTTTTTCATTTTTTCACTTTACATGTATGCCATATGCAGATATGCTGCCATTAACGAACTTGTAAGTGTTTGTTTAAAATGAAAAGAGGAAATATAATTTATGACACCGCAGCTGTACGGTCACGTGATCCCCCTTTGCTGGCCAGCTTCAATCCATGCAGAGAAGCAGGAGGGGCCGGGATTCCCCTGTGACGTCAGCCGGCCAGCACAGGGGGATCACGTGACTTCACGGCTGCAGTGTCAGAAACAGTATTTCACCTTTTCATTTTAAACAAACACTTACACTTTTGTTAATGGCAGCATATCTGCATGGCATACATTGATATGTGCTGCATTATGCAGCTAAATAGCTGTGGGAGGAGTGGGGGCGGAAACACTCCCATGCTGACAAGGAGGGAGGGGTGAGAAACAGTCACAGGACAGGAGAGCTGCGGATTACAAGGCACGTAAACTGACCACGGTATTCAGGGGTCAGCAGCCATGATTATCGTGGTCAGCAGAGGCAGGGGGACACAGGAACTGGCAGGATCAACCAGGTTTATTACAAGATAGGAAGAGAATAATTGCACAGCACAAGAACTGTGCTGTTTTTCATGCCTTAAAGGAACAGAGCCCTTTTTTTTTTTTTTTTTTTTTTTTAGGGTTACAAACACCTTAACTAACATCATGATGTAGATCAAAGATCACTTCTTTGATCTTCATATAAATAAAACAAAGTAAATACAATGTAACTATAATTTGCCATTACATGTTTGAAACACCCTACTAACACACTTTTGTATTTAAAGAGAGTTAGTGCTGTGGCTCCTGGATTTTTTTTTTATCAAGTGTCAGCTGTCATTTGAGTGGGAGAGGGAATTGGCACACTGAGTATACCTTTATACTTTGATCAAAGATTTTTGGTTGGGAAACGCCAAACAGCAAAACAAATCATTATTAGGTCATTTATAATAAGCTGATATTCAGTTTTGTGTGTCTTAATGTGCAGTAGGTAAAGTCAACTGCTCCTTATAATATATTATCAACTGTGTGTACCATACTATATATACACACACATTTTGCTGCTCACAGCTCCCATTCTGTCTCTTCCCCTGTCCTTTTTTAATCATTACCAATTCATCACACTCTATAGATTTTTCGTTTATTCAGCAACCTTTTAAAATATAGAAGGGGAGTCTGGAAAGGGTGCTTCTGTTCTTGGCCGTATTAGGTATGTAGGGGCTATGGTTAGGTAGATTCTTTAAGGGAATGGTTTTAATGGTTTGTTTTAGATAATTAGATAAATAAAATATTTTTCCTAAAGCATTATTTTTTTTTAAACTTTGTTTATATGTATCATTTAAACTATATATGTAGGTGGAAGCAGCCTATTTGCTCGTTATACATTCTCTGGACTCTCTTAGAAGCTCAGGGTGACTCAGAAAATGAGTTTGTTCATTTCTGTCAATCCTGGGCTACACTCTCCCTCCTCCCCCTATCATCTCCTATATGGTGTGGGGTTAATGAGTGGGAGAATTAACTTTTAAAGATACACAAGATGTATATCCACAGTACTATGGAATAGTGGTATATTTACTGAATATAGAATGCCCACAATGGGTCTGAATGGGTAATTATGAGAGTTGGAGGGAGGGAAAAAGGGGAAGGGGAAGTTAATATTGTGTGGGAAGGAAAGGGAAGAATCATGGAGGAAGATGAGAGTAATTTACCCTAGGTTTCCCCCTAAATATCACGATTGGATTGTTTTTGGTTTGTTTTTTGGTTATGTCACAACACATGAAGTAAGGGGTGGATGAGAGATGATAGAGGGGAAGAAGAAAAAGGGTAGAGTGATAAGGCAAAAGACAAAGATTAGGTAGAGAGGCCTGGGCTGGTAACCCCTAGACCAGTGAACCTTGACACCCCAGATGTTTTGGAACTACATTTCCCATGATGCTCATCCACTCTGCAGTGTAGTTGAGCATCATGGGAAATGTAGTTCCAAATCATCTGGAGTGCCAAGGTTCGTCATCACTGCCCTAGATCTATCTGGGAGAAGATCAGTCAGATTTTTTGCACTTAGATATGGGGAGCCTTCGCCTCTCCTGTTATCTCTTTCCTCCTCTTTGGGGAATACAAATGGTTGTCATGATATTTGAATACGTTTCTAGGATATACACCTTTTATATATGTGTGTTATAGTATTTATGTTGTGTTGTGTATTTAAGTGTTTCTTACCTGTTTTTTTTTTTATGTGGTTTAACCTTTATTGTGTTATATTCTTTTTCTAACATGAACAAAACAAATTGTACAACAAAAAGAAGAGAGAGAGAGAAAAAAGAAGCTCAGATACCCAAAATATGCTTAGTAGCAACTGTGCATTGTGTCTGTAAAGATACTCATAGACATTAGATGACAGACTCTAAATCTGTTTCCTTTTTTTTTTTTTTTTCCTTTTTTTTTTTTGCTGGACCTGATGATGATCTAGGGTTTGAAGGCAACAAACAGCAATCCCAAATGGTGTTCAGGGTCACAAAGGATAAAGCAGGCTTGAGAACTGTATCCATAATCTATCCCTGCCTTCCCCCTCACCATTGTCCTGAATGTAAATATTCATGTGAATAGAGTTCTCCTGTTTACGGGGCCATGTATCTCTAACCATTCATGCCTATGATAACCTAAAGCTGACTATACACTGATTGACATTTAGCCAGTTCAGCTGGGACCAAACTATTCTCTACCAGTTTGTGGCCTTCTACATTTGTTTGATTGACTTCTATTAAAAGGACACATTGGAAACATCTTCTAGGTGGCTTTAAAAAGAATCTAAAACTGTATGGCCTGCTTATCATGAATGCTGCCGCCAGACTCATCCACCTCACCAATCGCTCAGTGTCTGCTGCTTCTCACTGTCAAGCCCTTCACTGGCTTCCGCTCACTCAACAAATTATATTCAAAATACTAGCAACATCTTACAAAGCCATCCACAACTTAACCCCCAGCTACGTCACTAGTCTAGTCTCAAAACACCAACCGAATCGCTCTCTTCGTTCCTCTCAAAACCTCCTGTTCTGTAGCTCCCTCATCACCTCCTCCCATGCTCTCCTCCAGGGCTTTTCCAGAGCCTCTCCAATCCTATGGAACTCCTTACCCTTATCTGTCTGATTATCTCCTTCTCTATTAGCTTTTAGACGATCTCTGAAAATCTTCCTCTTCAGAGAAGCCTATCCTGCCCACACCTGACAACTGTACCTCCATTTTCTCCATCAGCTCATCCCCCACAGCTATTGCCTTTTGTTTCACTTGACCCCCCCCCCCCCTTCTAGATTGCAAGCTCTAAGGAGCAGGGCCCTCTAAATCCTCCTGTATTGAATTGTATTGTAACTGTATTGTCTTCCCTCATATTGTAAAGCGCTGCGCAAACTGTAGGCACTATATAAATCCTGTATAATAAAAATAATAATAATAATATGTGACATGATGGTTCCCACTGCTTAGAGCAGTCGTTTTTGCCCATAGCAAGAAAGATGTCGTTTTTTACTTACTAATGTAAAGGTAATAGGTGCCCTTTTGGTTCATGATAAGGGTTAATTTTAGTTAAAATAAAGTGTATACATAAGCAAAACATTTCTATGTAGTCTTGGATAGAGTAGGCAATGATTAAAGTGAATTTCCCTAGTGGGGACCCAGACAGTAATAAAACCAGGCAGAGGTTTCAGCCCTTCAACATTTTATCCAAAACTAAAAAGTAGAAGTCATTGCTTTATTTATAAACGTTGTACTTGATACAAAATTTCCACATAGAATAGGAAATGCAAAATTAATCATTCTTGGCACCAACAGATTTTATTGTCAGCTGTAGAAGTGAGTATTTTTTATGTGTTTAAGTGTAAATTAACTGTAAATTCGTTTTCCTAATTTCTCTGATTTCATTTCCACCTAAATACTACCCACACAAAGCACATTCATGATATCATACCATGCCTTTAAGTATTGTATTCACTAATTTGAGTAGGATTTGCTGCTAAATGTCTTCTTTACATTTATGACTGTTGAAATCTAGTTTTCATATAATTTGTGGTCTGACTCAAAATATCAAATAAGAAAGACCTTTTCTTACCAAGTTACCATATAGTTATAAAATATTGTCAAAGCAATGCAAATGTGCTGAAACATTAACTTGGGTCAGCACATGTTCAAAGCCATTTCTACCATCAATTTTTTTCTGGCCAAACATGTAATCAGTTGATTTCATCTCAATCTGAAACAAGTGAGTACTTTGATCCTTGTATTCCTTGCAGATCAAAGATAACATATGTACTACAGCACTAAATAGACCTTCATACGATGCCTTACAGAACTTTCTAAAGAGCTAATGCACTATAATGATCCACTTGGTGAAGTAAGGGGGGGGGGGGGGTGCTATTCTTGCTTTTAAGAGCACATATTCTCCAGCTTACTTCACTTTTTAAGGGCATAAGCCTTCATTATTTGATTATAGATAGCTCTAAAGAGCAATACAGTTTATATATATATATATATATATATATATATATATATATATATATATATATATATATTGTTATTTATTTAATAATATAAATTAAAGACCATATATTGATTTAACAAAAAAAGCTTACAATACCATTATTAATTGTATATGTAGAATGTTTTGGTAGGAAGACTACACAGAGATTTTATATTTTTTTTATAAACATATTTATAGACATTGTGTATAAATAGAATGATGTAAAATAAATAAATACATAAATAAATAATACGATTTAACCTTAAAGCTATATTAAAGTCTCTTTAAAAAAAAATAAAATACCAAACATGTTATACTTATCTGCTCTGAGCAGCCACAATCTTCATCTTCTCTGGTCTCTCGCTGGCGCTCCTGGCCCCTCCCTCCTATCGAGTGCCCAAGTGCATCAAGATGGGGCTCAGGTAAGTATTAGGGGGGCTCAGGGACCACTGAACAGAGAACATGTTTTACCTTTATGCATAGAATAAAGAATGAAAAACCTTGAGCCTTTAGAACCACTTTTAGCGGTTGCTGCCTGTATAACTTACATACAGTGGGTACAGAAAGTATTCAGACCCCCTTAAATTTTTCACTCTTTGTTATATTGCAGCCATTTGCTAAAATCATTTAAGTTCATTCTTCTTCCTCATGAATGTACACATAAAACCCCATACTGACAGAAAAACACAGAATTGTTGACATTGTTGCAGATTTATTAAAAAAGAAAAACTGAAATATCACATGGTCCTAAGTATTCAGACCCTTTGCTGTGACACTCATATATTTAACTCAGGTGCTTTCCATTTCTTCTGATCATCCTTGAGATGGTTCTACACCTTCATTTGAGTCCAGCTGTGTTTGATTATACTGATTGGACTTGATTAGGAAAGCCACACACCTGTCTATATAAGACCTTCCAGATCACAATGCATGTCAGAGCAAATGAGAATCATGAGGTCAAAGGAACTGCCTGAAGAGCTCAGAGACAGAATTGTGGCAAGGCACAGATCTGGCCAAGGTTACAAAAAGATTTCTGCTGCACTTAAGGTTCCTAAGAGAACAGTGGCCTCCATAATCCTCAAATGGAAGACGTTTGGGACGACCAGAACCCTTCCTAGAGCTGGCCGTCCGGCCAAACTGAGCTATCGGGGGAGAAGAGCCTTGGTGAGAGAGGTAAAGAAGAACCCAAAGATCACTGTGGCTGAGCTCCAGAGATGCAGTCAGGAGATGGGAGAAAGTTGTAGAAAGTCAACCATCACTGCAGCCCTTCACCAGTCGGGGCTTTATGGCAGAGTGGCCCGACGGAAGCCTCTCCTCAGTGTAAGACACATGAAAGCCCGCATGGAGTTTGCTAAAAAAAACACCTGAAGGACTCCAATATGGTGAGAAATAAGATTCTCTGATCTGATGAGACCAAAATAGAACTTTTTGGCCTTAATTCTAAGCGGTATGTGTGGAGAAAACCAGGCACTGCTCATCACCTGTCCAATACATTGTTATGGGGGAAGGGGGTTGGGACTTTAAATGAGACTCCTGACCACTGGAGTCTCCATCCCTGTTTGAAGCAAGAAAATGAAAGCAAAGTTGGGACTTTGAATGAGGTGGGACCAGACCATAATAGATGTATATGTAATGAAAGGGACACAGGATAATGTAAAGTCGTATGTTTATTGGCAGTCTATAGACCAGATACTAATATAGCCAAATGTTCACTGAAACCGTGTAGCCCATGGTAATGGGGTACACCTAAATGAAACAGAGGTAAGTATACAAGGTCCAAGACAGAGGTACATGGTAATACATTATTATCCTGGTACATACAAATAGGTACATAGAGCATAAACAAGGGGTCATTAATACACAGTATAACAACAATAACTTTTAAAAGCTGACATAGCCTGTGTTGAACTCAACGCGTTTCGTGAAAAAATATATATATCACTTCGTCAGGAGTAGGCATGTTGCAAGGTCTAAAAAGAATATACATAAATAAGTAAAATGAAATGAAATAGAAATAAAAAATAATAAACAAGTAAAACCACATAACCCTGTTAGGGGGGTAGAGCTTACACTGGAGTGGCGTGAAGTCCAGGGGATTGGTCTCACCCGGGAACTGAGGGGGCAAAGCCTGCGTGCGCCGCACCGTCATACCAATAAGTGCTAAGTGAAGTGAGATCCTCCAGAAGGGGTCGTAATATAGCCTCCACTGAGGGTAAAGTATCCATCTGTAGGATGAATAGGGGTAATATAGATGTATGAAAGTAATACTAATAATGATAATAGTTGTACAAAGGAGCTGTTAATGAGATCCAGAGGAGCCAAGAGAACAAGGAAAGTGTAGCCAGTGATGATTATAAAGTAATGCAGAGAGCCACCAAGTAATAAGGGAATATATAAGTAAACCACCTATGGTGTTAAGAATAGTATATATCATAGTGGACCACCAGATAATAAAGGGTGTCATGAAGAAAATGTAGAAGCAAAAAAATTAATAATGAAAGGGAGATATCCAATATAAGATCCCCAAAGAGTAACCATGTGAAATTGTAGATGGGCAACAACAAAAGAAGTATGCCAGAAGGGTGTATAGAGAGATAAGTGTAGGAAAACAAAATTAGAGTGATAGGTACCTGGGCAGGCGCAAAGGCAGGGATTGCACCCAGCGTCACACTGCTGCACAATTGTATGAAGCCGCCAAACCGACAAGGACGTCAGTGGAGCCTCCGCATTTATGCGCAAGATGGACAGCCACGTGACAGGACCTGGGCGCCACATTGTGACGTCATATCCCGCACGGGAATGCGTGGCGCCGATGAGCTGCGGCCGCCACCCGGCCTCCCGGTCTAGACCCCGCCCAACAAGGTCGGGGGGGGGGGGGAGGAAAGGAGGCAGGACAGGAAGCGGACGGGGCCCATCGCAGTTCCCGGGGAAGACACAGCCCCGGAACACACCATAATTCCAGAGGGCTTGTACATAACATAGTCATAGTAATATTGGTAATTTCGTAAGGAAAAAATAAATAAATTAACAAAACATGTGTATATAGGACCAAATTATAAGACCAGATATTAAAGGTATGCATACAGCTAACAAAAATTGTTGTAATAAACCAAAAAGATAGCGCTGGTAAACCACACCTCCATCCCTAAATCAATTGTTATGGGGGAAGGGGGTTGGGACTTTAAATGAGACTCCTGACCACTGGAGTCTCCATCCCTGTTTGAAGCAAGAAAATGAAAGCAAAGTTGGGACTTTGAATGAGGTGGGACCAGACCATAATAGATGTATATGTAATGAAAGGGACACAGGATAATGTAAAGTCGTATGTTTATTGGCAGTCTATAGACCAGATACTAATATAGCCAAATGTTCACTGAAACCGTGTAGCCCATGGTAATGGGGTACACCTAAATGAAACAGAGGTAAGTATACAAGGTCCAAGACAGAGGTACATGGTAATACATTATTATCCTGGTACATACAAATAGGTACATAGAGCATAAACAAGGGGTCATTAATACACAGTATAACAACAATAACTTTTAAAAGCTGACATAGCCTGTGTTGAACTCAACGCGTTTCGTGAAAAAATATATATATCACTTCGTCAGGAGTAGGCATGTTGCAAGGTCTAAAAAGAATATACATAAATAAGTAAAATGAAATGAAATAGAAATAAAAAATAATAAACGAGTAAAACCACATAACCCTGTTAGGGGGGTAGAGCTTACACTGGAGTGGCGTGAAGTCCAGGGGATTGGTCTCACCCGGGAACTGAGGGGGCAAAGCCTGCGTGCGCCGCACCGTCATACCAATAAGTGCTAAGTGAAGTGAGATCCTCCAGAAGGGGTCGTAATATAGCCTCCACTGAGGTTAAAGTATCCATCTGTAGGATGAATAGGGGTAATATAGATGTATGAAAGTAATACTAATAATGATAATAGTTGTACAAAGGAGCTGTTAATGAGATCCAGAGGAGCCAAGAGAACAAGGAAAGTGTAGCCAGTGATGATTATAAAGTAATGCAGAGAGCCACCAAGTAATAAGGGAATATATAAGTAAACCACCTATGGTGTTAAGAATAGTATATATCATAGTGGACCACCAGATAATAAAGGGTGTCATGAAGAAAATGTAGAAGCAAAAGAAATAATAATGAAAGGGAGATATCCAATATAAGATCCCCAAAGAGTAACCATGTGAAATTGTAGATGGGCAACAACAAAAGAAGTATGCCAGAAGGGTGTATAGAGAGATAAGTGTAGGAAAACAAAATTAGAGTGATAGGTACCTGGGCAGGCGCAAAGGCAGGGATTGCACCCAGCGTCACACTGCTGCACAATTGTATGAAGCCGCCAAACCGACAAGGACGTCAGTAGAGCCTCCGCATTTATGCGCAAGATGGACAGCCACGTGACAGGACCTGGGCGCCACATTGTGACGTCATATCCCGCACGGGAATGCGTGGCGCCGATGAGCTGCGGCCGCCACCCGGCCTCCCGGTCTAGACCCCGCCCAACAAGGTCGGGGGGGGGGAAGGAAAGGAGGCAGGACAGGAAGCGGACGGGGCCCATCGCAGTTCCCGGGGAAGACACAGCCCCGGAACACACCATAATTCCAGAGGGCTTGTACATAACATAGTCATAGTAATGTTGGTAATTTCGTAAGGAAAAAATAAATAAATTAACAAAACATGTGTATATAGGACCAAATTATAAGACCAGATATTAAAGGTATGCATGCAGCTAACAAAAATTGTTGTAATAAACCAAAAAGATAGCGCTGGTAAACCACACCTCCATCCCTAAATCAATTATTATGGGGGAAGGGGGTTGGGACTTTAAATGAGACTCCTGACCACTGGAGTCTCCATCCCTGTTTGAAGCAAGAAAATGAAAGCAAAGTTGGGACTTTGAATGAGGTGGGACCAGACCATAATAGATGTATATGTAATGAAAGGGACACAGGATAATGTACAGTGGGTACGGAAAGTATTCAGACCCCCTTAAATTTTTCACTCTTTATATATTGCAGCCATTTGCTAAAATCATTTAAGTTCATTCTTCTTCCTCATGAATTTACACATAGCACCCCATACTGACAGAAAAACACAGAATTGTTGACATTGTTGCAGATTTATTAAAAAAGAAAAACTGAAATATCACATGGTCCTAAGTATTCAGACCCTTTGCTGTGACACTCATATATTTAACTCAGGTGCTTTCCATTTCTTCTGATCATCCTTGAGATGGTTCTACACCTTCATTTGAGTCCAGCCGTGTTTGATTATACTGATTGGACTTGATTAGGAAAGCCACACACCTGTCTATATAAGACCTTCCAGATCACAATGCATGTCAGAGCAAATGAGAATCATGAGGTCAAAGGAACTGCCTGAAGAGCTCAGAGACAGAATTGTGGCAAGGCACAGATCTGGCCAAGGTTACAAAAAGATTTCTGCTGCACTTAAGGTTCCTAAGAGCACAGTGGCCTCCATAATCCTCAAATGGAAGATGTTTGGGACGACCAGAACCCTTCCTAGAGCTGGCCGTCCGGCCAAACTGAGCTATCGGGGGAGAAGAGCCTTGGTGAGAGAGGTAAAGAAGAACCCAAAGATCACTGTGGCTGAGCTCCAGAGATGAAGTCAGGAGATGGGAGAAAGTTGTAGAAAGTCAACCATCACTGCAGCCCTCCACCAGTCGGGGCTTTATGGCAGAGTGGCCCGACGGAAGCCTCTCCTCAGTGTAAGACACATGAAAGCCCGCATGGAGTTTGCTAAAAAACACCTGAAGGACTCCAAGATGGTGAGAAATAAGATTCTCTGGACTGAGGAGACCAAAATATAACTTTTTGGCCTTAATTCTAAGCGGTATGTGTGGAGAAAACCAGGCACTGCTCATCACCTGTCCAATACAGTCCCAACAGTGAAGAATGGTGGTGGCAGCATCATGCTGTGGGGGTGTTTTTCAGCTGCAGGGACAGGACGACTGGTTGCAATCAAGGGAAAGATGAATGCAGCCAAGTACAGGGATATCCTGGACAAAGACCTTCTCCAGAGTGCTCTGGACCTCAGACTGGGCCGAAGGTTTACCTTCCAACAAGACAATGACCCTAAGCACACAGCTAAAATAATGAAGGAGTGGCTTCACAACAACTCCGTGACTGTTCTTGAATGGCCCAGCCAGAGCCCTGACTTAAACCCAATTGAGCATCTCTGGAGAGACCTAAAAATGGCTGTCCACCAATGCTTACCATCCAACCTGACAGAACTGGAGAGGATCTGCAAGGAGGAATGGCAGAGGATCCCCAAATCCAGGTGTGAAAGACTTGTTGCATCTTTCCCAAAAAGACTCCTGGCTGTATTAGATCAAAAGGGGGCTTCTACTAAATACTGAGCAAAGGGTCTGAATACTTAGGACCATGTGATATTTCAGTTTTTCTTTTTTAATAAATCTGCAACAATGTCAACAATTCTGTGTTTTTCTGTCAGTATGGGGTGCTATGTGTACATTCATGAGGAAGAAGAATGAACCTAAATGATTTTAGCAAATGGCTGCAATATAACAAAGAGTGAAAAATTTAAGGGGGTCTGAATACTTTCCGTACCCACTGTAAAGTCGTATGTTTATTGGCAGTCTATAGACCAGATACTAATATAGCCAAATGTTCACTGAAACCGTGTAGCCCATGGTAATGGGGTACACCTAAATGAAACAGAGGTAAGTATACAAGGTCCAAGACAGAGGTACATGGTAATACATTATTATCCTGGTACATACAAATAGGTACATAGAGCATAAACAAGGGGTCATTAATACACAGTATAACAACAATAACTTTTAAAAGCTGACATAGCCTGTGTTGAACTCAACGCGTTTCGTGAAAAAATATATATATCACTTCGTCAGGAGTAGGCATGTTGCAAGGTCTAAAAAGAATATACATAAATAAGTAAAATGAAATGAAATAGAAATAAAAAATAATAAACGAGTAAAACCACATAACCCTGTTAGGGGGGTAGAGCTTACACTGGAGTGGCGTGAAGTCCAGGGGATTGGTCTCACCCGGGAACTGAGGGGGCAAAGCCTGCGTGCGCCGCACCGTCATACCAATAAGTGCTAAGTGAAGTGAGATCCTCCAGAAGGGGTCGTAATATAGCCTCCACTGAGGGTAAAGTATCCATCTGTAGGATGAATAGGGGTAATATAGATGTATGAAAGTAATACTAATAATGATAATAGTTGTACAAAGGAGCTGTTAATGAGATCCAGAGGAGCCAAGAGAACAAGGAAAGTGTAGCCAGTGATGATTATAAAGTAATGCAGAGAGCCACCAAGTAATAAGGGAATATATAAGTAAACCACCTATGGTGTTAAGAATAGTATATATCATAGTGGACCACCAGATAATAAAGGGTGTCATGAAGAAAATGTAGAAGCAAAAGAAATAATAATGAAAGGGAGATATCCAATATAAGATCCCCAAAGAGTAACCATGTGAAATTGTAGATGGGCAACAACAAAAGAAGTATGCCAGAAGGGTGTATAGAGAGATAAGTGTAGGAAAACAAAATTAGAGTGATAGGTACCTGGGCAGGCGCAAAGGCAGGGATTGCACCCAGCGTCACACTGCTGCACAATTGTATGAAGCCGCCAAACCGACAAGGACGTCAGTGGAGCCTCCGCATTTATGCGCAAGATGGACAGCCACGTGACAGGACCTGGGCGCCACATTGTGACGTCATATCCCGCACGGGAATGCGTGGCGCCGATGAGCTGCGGCCGCCACCCGGCCTCATCGGCGCCACGCATTCCCGTGCGGGATATGACGTCACAATGTGGCGCCCAGGTCCTGTCACGTGGCTGTCCATCTTGCGCATAAATGCGGAGGCTCCACTGACGTCCTTGTCGGTTTGGCGGCTTCATACAATTGTGCAGCAGTGTGACGCTGGGTGCAATCCCTGCCTTTGCGCCTGCCCAGGTACCTATCACTCTAATTTTGTTTTCCTACACTTATCTCTCTATACACCCTTCTGGCATACTTCTTTTGTTGTTGCCCATCTACAATTTCACATGGTTACTCTTTGGGGATCTTATATTGGATATCTCCCTTTCATTATTATTTCTTTTGCTTCTACATTTTCTTCATGACACCCTTTATTATCTGGTGGTCCACTATGATATATACTATTCTTAACACCATAGGTGGTTTACTTATATATTCCCTTATTACTTGGTGGCTCTCTGCATTACTTTATAATCATCACTGGCTACACTTTCCTTGTTCTCTTGGCTCCTCTGGATCTCATTAACAGCTCCTTTGTACAACTATTATCATTATTAGTATTACTTTCATACATCTATATTACCCCTATTCATCCTACAGATGGATACTTTACCCTCAGTGGAGGCTATATTACGACCCCTTCTGGAGGATCTCACTTCACTTAGCACTTATTGGTATGACGGTGCGGCGCACGCAGGCTTTGCCCCCTCAGTTCCCGGGTGAGACCAATCCCCTGGACTTCACGCCACTCCAGTGTAAGCTCTACCCCCCTAACAGGGTTATGTGGTTTTACTTGTTTATTATTTTTTATTTCTATTTCATTTCATTTTACTTATTTATGTATATTCTTTTTAGACCTTGCAACATGCCTACTCCTGACGAAGTGATATATATATTTTTTCACGAAACGCGTTGAGTTCAACACAGGCTATGTCAGCTTTTAAAAGTTATTGTTGTTATACTGTGTATTAATGACCCCTTGTTTATGCTCTATGTACCTATTTGTATGTACCAGGATAATAATGTATTACCATGTACCTCTGTCTTGGACCTTGTATACTTACCTCTGTTTCATTTAGGTGTACCCCATTACCATGGGCTACACGGTTTCAGTGAACATTTGGCTATATTAGTATCTGGTCTATAGACTGCCAATAAACATACGACTTTACATTATCCTGTGTCCCTTTCATTACATATACATCTATTATGGTCTGGTCCCACCTCATTCAAAGTCCCAACTTTGCTTTCATTTTCTTACCTGTCCAATACAGTCCCAACAGTGAAGGATGGTGGTGGCAGCATCATGCTGTGGGGGTGTTTTTCAGCTGCAGGGACAGGACGACTGGTTGCAATCGAGGGAAAGATGAATGCGGCCAAGTACAGGGATATCCTGGACAAAAACCTTCTCCAGAGTGCTCTGGACCTCAGACTGGGCCGAAGGTTTACCTTCCAACAAGACAATGACCCTAAGCACACAGCTAAAATAACGAAGGAGTGGCTTCACAACAACTCTGTGACTGTTCTTGAATGGCCCAGCCAGAGCCCTGACTTAAACCCAATTGAGCATCTCTGGAGAGACCTAAAAATGTCTGTCCACCAACGTTTACCATCCAACCTGACAGAACTGGAGAGGATCTGCAAGGAGGAATGGCAGAGGATCCCCAAATCCAGGTGTGAAAGACTTGTTGCATCTTTCCCAAAAAGACTCCTGGCTGTATTAGATCAAAAGGGGGCTTCTACTAAATACTGAGCAAAGGGTCTGAATACTTAGGACCATGTGATATTTCAGTTTTTCTTTTTTACTAAATCTGCAACAATGTCAACAATTCTGTGTTTTTCTGTCAGTATGGGGTGCTATGTGTACATTCATGAGGAAGAAGAATGAACTTAAATGATTTTAGCAAATGGCTGCAATATAACAAAGAGTGAAAAATTTAAGGGGGTCTGAATACTTTCCGTACCCACTTTATATGGCGGCAAGGCTCTGGTGCGCAGGATCACATACCTATTACGTGATCCTGCACTTGCAGGTCTAAGGTGCACATAATCAAGGCAGATTACCATTCTGTCAGTAGGGAAGGCGTTGATCCTGTGTGAATCAATGCCTTCCCATAGTAAAAGCACCTCCCACACAGTACACAAGCACTAGCTAGGCACACAGTTATCCCTTTGATGTTAACCCCTTCCCAGCCAGTTACACTAGTACAGTGACAGTGCATATTTTTTAGCACTGATCACTGTATTAGTATCACTGGTCCCCAAAAAGTGTCAAAAGAGTGAGTCAGTGTGCGATTTGTCCGCCAAAATATCGCAGTCCTGCTATAAGTCAATTATTGCCACCATTACTAGTAATAAATAAATAAATAAATAAATAAAAATTCCATAGAAATATCCCATAGTTTGTAGATGCTAAAACGTATGCGCAAACCAATCAATGTACGCTTATTGGGATTGTTTTTTTTGTTTTCAAAAATATGTAGTAGAATACATATTGGCCTAAATTGATGGAGAAATTACATTGTTTTACATTTTTTATTGGATATGTTTTATAGCAGAAAGTAAAAAAATGTTTTGTTTTGTTTTTTTTCAAAATTGTTGGGGATTTTTTTGTTTATTTTGCAAAAAATAAAAATCAGAGAGATGTTTAAATACCACCAAAAGAAAGCTCTATTTGTGGGAGAAAAGGACATACAGTGCCGCACGACCACGCAATTGTCAGTTAAAGTAACGCAGTGTCATATTGCAAAAATTGGCCTGGTCATCAAGGGGGGTAAATCTTACCGAGGTCTAGTGTTTAAAGTGGTTGTTAGGCCACTGTGTCTTCTTGCTACAGTCTCGTCTGTTATAGCAAATGATGTGCCCTAGTGTATGTGTTTTGTAAAAAAAATAAGCAGTTGTATACCTTATTTCATAGCGCCGCTTTGGCGCTCACGTGCCCGGCCGCCTTATTCGATTTGACAGCTACAGCGGAGGGGGGGAGCTGAGAATCCCCCACTGATGTCAGCCAGGAGGAGGAGTGGAGAGGAGGACAGAGGCTGCTGGTTACGTGAGCGCCCGAGAGGCGCTATAAAAAAGGTATAAAGATAGATAGATAGATAGATAGATAGATAGATAGATAGATAGATAGATAGATAGATAGATAGATAGATAGATAGATAGATAGATAGATAGATAGATAGATAGATAGATAGATAGATAGATAGATAGATAGATAGATAGATAGATAGATAGATAGAGATATAAATATCTATATATACAGACATATGAAACATAGACACAATTCATTTCTTTCTGTATTTCAGGCTAATTGCAATTTTTTGTATATCCAATAGAGAATACGCCATTCATGAACTGTCTGTGAACAGAATGCACCTAAAAATTTCCTGCTTGTTTGACTTTCTCACTGGTTTTTCAAGGAAGTCTGCATTGTGATACAAATCACATTTTGGGCATTCTCTGCAATAGAATTTTGTTTGCTAATATTCACAAAGGGATGCATATACTGCAGATTTCCCAATAGAACACTGAGATTGCTCAGTTGCTTATAATGAAGGCTGATTCTTTCATTCACAAATCAATCTGGAATGGACATAGTGAGATAAACTACATTTTCTTCAGAACAGAAAGAAAGAAACAGAAAGAAACAGAAATAAACAGCCAATGAGAAGAAGAAAAAGGTGGCAGATGAAACTATTCTATGGGCCATACTTGAAAGGCAATAAAGGAAAAATCAACATCAGCAGAACATAGCTCAGGATAAGAACTGGGAAAAAAGATTTGGATACTAATTGTACAAAAAAAAATTGTAGACCAGCTACTCAGTTGCCACGAAAAGATTTTGCAGTCAGAAAATTAATCCTACTGATTTGTGAATTCTAGCTCCAGACAGTCAATTGTCTAGTGCATAACAGTCCTGGTTGGGATGAAATAGGTTGATTCATGTGGTAATGCCAGTAAAAAGATGGCATGGAAAGAAACAAATGAAAAAGCAACGCTGACAGTAGAAGACAACCTGATAATATCAAAGTTTGCATGTGACATTTCAATTGCATTTCTTCCTATAGCTGTGATAAACTTATCATGTAGCATAGCCATAAGACTTCCTGTGAAGTCTCAGTCACTTTTAACAAGATGCCGAAAGGGTAGAACAGCAGTACATGTACCTCATTGTGACATACAACATGAAGACATTTCATACGTCTACATTTTATATAAAATTTTACAAATTTTCATACATTTTTCAAATCTTTTAACCACTTGCCGATCGCCGCACGACTATCTACGTCGGCGGTCAGCCCCTCACAGGCAAACTAACGTAGGGCTACGTTGCTTGCTTGTGAGGGTCTAGGGAGCGAGCGCGCGCCCCCCGGGGCGCGCTCCCGCTCCCGTGTGGTCACGGACCCCCCCGCGCGTGTGACCAGCGGACCCGATGTCCGCCGGTCACTCGGCGATCGGCGGGGGAGAGGGAGAATGTCAGGCAGCTTGTGTAAACAAACTGCCTGTCATTCTCCTCGCTGCAAAGACACTGATAAAACGGATCTGGTATGTAGATCCGTTGATCAGTGTCCTTACAGCTAGAGCCACAGCCAATCACAGTAGAAACCACGCCCCTAGGGACACACACAGCCCCTCCCTTCCAAATAAAGTTAACCCCTTCACTACCAGTGTATTTTTACAGTAACAGTGCATATGTATAGCACTGATTACTGTAGAAATGTCACTGGTAACCCCAAAAGTGTCAAAAATGTCAGTCAAGGGTCCGATCTGTCCGCCGCAATGTCGCAGTACCGCAAAAAAAATCGCAGATCGCCGCCATTACGCGTTAAAAAAAAAAACAACAAAAATGACAAAAATCTTTCCCTTTGTTAGTAAACGCGATAACTTTTGCGCAAACCAATCAAAATACGCTTTTTGCGATTTTTTTTACCAAACATAGGTAGCATAAAATAAATTGGCCGAAAATTTTTAAAAATTTTGATTTTTACATTTTTTTTTGGGGGAATTTCATATAAAAAAATGTGAAAAATATTGCTATTTTTGCAAAATTGACGCTCTTTTTTTGTTTATAGCGCGTGATCAAAAAATCGCACAGGTGATCAAATACCACCAAAAGAAAGCTCTGTTTGTGGGAAAAAAAGGACGTCAAATTCGTTTAGGTACAGCGTCGCACGACCGCGCAATTGTGCGTTAAATTCACGCAGTGCCGAATCGCAAAATACCCCCTGGTCGGAATGGGGGTAAAATCTTCCGGGGCTTAAGTGGTTAATATAATTGATGTAGAAGTGCATTTTTTTAATGGAGTACATATTAATATATAACCAAATGCATTTGTAAAGGAAACATTCATCAATATGTTGAATTGAATTGGTGATTTAAGTAGACATTTAGGGCCATTATTAGTTTTACTCAGAATGCCAAGTACAGAGTCTCAAAAGTAGTGTTCTAAACTTGAAGTACTAGTTTAGGCTTTGCCCACATATACTCATTTGCTGTAAAGGAATAATCCACAGCTATGGGGTCTGTAACGTCACCCCGGGTATGAAAGGGGTTACAGTTGTTTAGGACATTTCATTCCTGTACACAAAGGCAGCTACCGAACACTCCACTCAGCCGAACAAGAAACCCATACTAATAATCCCCCTCCCCCCCCAGTACGAGACGAGGCTCTGTATTGAGGGTCAAGCAGGAATCAGACTCTTTATTGAAAAGGAATACACACTTTATATACACGTTAGAAGTAATGCAGTCACTACATGAACAATGACCCAAATCCAGCCCCCAACATCACACAATGGTTACATAACGAGCCCCCAATAGACATTACTCTGAGTGTCAATACATCCCTTAGCAGACAACATGTGAGTTCATTAGCACACTTAACAATAAGTGAATGGAAAGCCACCTCAGACAAGAATATTACAATTTACTTATTCAGACAAAAGCAACATCATTAAGCAATAGACAGTCTGTCTCCACATTGAACTTCCTGGAATGCCCATATTAGGAGTTGTACTTCCTGGTCATGGACCTCACAATGTACAGGGAATAAAATCTTCATATTTCAAGAGAGACATCATTCCTGAATATCACTGTCCCATTTGGAGCCATCCAAACCATATCCCCAGTGCCCCCCCAGTTTCCTGGTCACCCCACGCCCAAAGTGACTCCCGTCACAGGGTCCATATTCTATCAACATTTTTCCTTTTAGATTTCAACGTATATAATGTATGTACATGAGAAAGAACTCTCTGAGGATCTGAAAAAAATAATTGCTGCTCTACATAAAGATGGCCTAGGCTATAAGAAGACTGCCAAGACCCTGAAACTGAGCTGCAGCACAGTGTCCAAGAACATACAGTGGTTTACCTGGACAGGTTCCAATCAGAACAGGCCTCGCCATGGTCGACCAAAGCAGTTGAGTGCACGTGCTCGGCATCATATTCAAAGGTTGTCTTAAATGTAATAAAAATAAAATATATGAGCTCTGCCAGCATTGCTGCAGAGGCTGAAAGAGTGGGGGGTCAGCCTGTCAGTAATCACACTATACACCGCACACTGCATCAAATTGGTCTGCATGGCTGTCATTCCAGAAAGAAGCCTCTTCTAAAGATGATGCACAAGAAAGCCCACAAACAGTTTGCTGAAGACAAGCAGAATAAGGACATGGATTACTGGAAACATTTCCTGTGGTCCGATGAGACCAAGATAAACCTATTTGGTTCAGATGGTTTTAAGCGTGTGTGGTGGCAACCAGGTGAGGAGTACAAAGACAAGTGTGTCTTGCCTACAGTCAAGCATGGTGGTGGGAGTGTCATAGTCTGGGGCTGCATGAGTGCTGCCGACACTGGGGATTTACAGATCATTGAGGGAACCATGGATGCCAACATGTACTGTGACATACTAAAGCAGAGCATGATACCCTCCTTTCGGAGACTGGGCAGCAGGGCAGTATTCCAACATGAGAACGACCCCAAACACACCTCCAAGACGACCACTGCCTTGCTAAAGAAGCTGAGGGTAAAGATGATGACTGGCCAAGCATGTCTCCACACCTAAACCCTATTAAGCATCTGTGGGGCATCCTCAAATGGAAGGTGGAGAAGCGCAAGGTCTCTATCATCCACTAGCTCCGTGATGTCCTCATGGAGGAGTGGAAGAAGACTCCAGTGGCAACCTGTTAAGCTCTGGTGAACTCCATGCCCAAGAGGGTTAAGGCAGTGCTGGAAAATAATGGTGGCCACACAAAATATTGACACTTTGGGCCCAATTAGGACATTTTGACTTAGGGGTGTACTTACTTTTGTTGCCAGCGGTTTATACATTAATGGCTGTGTGTTGAGTTATTTTGAGGAGACAGAACATTTACACTGTTATACTAGCTGTACACTCACTACTTTACATTGTAGCAAAGTGTCATTTCTTCAGTGTTGTCACATGAAAAGATAAAATAAAATATTTACAAAAATGTGAGAGGTGTACTCACTTTTGTGAGATATACTGTGTATATACTATGACCAGGGAGGCTGATGGTGAATAACATGTGAGTAATGTAACTGCTAATAACTGAAAAGTTCTTTCTGCAGAAACCCATAGTAGCAGGTCATTGCATTACATGATTTTACCATTATATTATTAAATATCACATGAAAATCAATGAACGCATACACATTTTGTATATGTAAAAATTACACTAGAATGGAAGTATAAGTGCATAGGCTTTAAGAATGAAAAAAAAAAGAAAAAACGAAAGAGATCTTGTCAAGTTGAGAAGATTCCTTTTTTGTGCATTTTGGATGTGATCGGTCACACTTTAACACACAAGTATGGCCACATAAAAATAAATCAGTGTTGTCCTCCCCACTCTACTGCCTTTAAAGCAATGTGTACCTTATCTTGCAAAATGAAGGTTCTATCACCCACTAATACTTACTGTACCTTAATCTTCAGTCCTGTGATATTCTCCTCTCTGGTTCTGGGAGAAGTGGTCCTCTGAACCTGCTCTGCATGCTGATCTCTGACTGTTCTTGTTGCTTCCCCTCTCTTGGACATCACCACATTTATATCACTGTCAACATTACCAGGATGGGGCATGAACACTGCTATAGGTACCCACCAACCTTCCAGCACTAAAGATCAGAGGACAGGAGTGCAGGCTGTCCCAAGACCATAACTTAACCACTTGAATACTTGGCACTTACATACTTTCATCCATTTTGCATATTAAGAAATGCATGCTTAATGCTTTTTTACATTTTGTAATGGATCAACCGCACCCCGACCGGGCACCTCCATTGACGGATGCTCCTAGGGTTTCCCGAGGGCTCCAAGCACTCCACCAGACACCTTAACCACTTCAGACCCCACGGACCGCCGCAGCTTGGTTAGGGTCGCGCCGTCTCCTACCCACCCTGGACCTACGACAAGGCTCCAGGTTCCCGTGAGTGAACCTCTCTTTCTCCAGAGAGGGCAGCAGGAACAAGATCTACACAAGCTCTTACAAGAGCTTAGTGATTATCCAAGGGAGTATGCAAGCATAGCAATCCCTTGTAGAGGATTCCCCCAATGAGAGACAGAACACTAGATTGAGGGTGATTTAAGTCAACTTTATTGAACAAGAAACAGACTTATATACAATTTTCCCCCACAAGATTACCGCCCAGGTGGACCTTGTTGAGGACTGGTCGTGATATTCACAATCCAATAGAAACAGGGTTTTACACTCAGTCATTCCCATACAGTGTACATCAACCCCTCCCATCTGGCTGAATACAGTATCTTATGCAGATGAAAGTGTATACAGGAACAGAATTAAACCTAAACGAATTATCTGGCCATTTGGGCAGAACAATGTGAGGTCAGTGGCGTAGCGTGGGGGGTGCAGGGGGGGCTGGCCGCACCGGGCGCAACATCTGGGGGGGCGCATCTGCAGTGTCACTCTGTCTGTCTGACTCTGACATACACAGTTCACACACTGTCTGCGGCTGCCTCCATCTTTAGGCTGGGAGATGTCCAGCGCAGCTGCCCTATGGCTGAAAATGGTGGGGCGGGGCTGGACTGTGCCTCACCTATCCACTGGTGTAGGGTGGGGTGGCATTGCAAGCCAAGCCCCGCCTATACCACCTCTCCTCACTGCTCAGTCAGTTTAGCAGCGAGTGAGTCAGCAGCCTGGCGCTGTCACAGAGTGGCTCTAATAGGCTTAAAAAAAGGGTGGACCTGGGGCGCAGAGCAGTGCGCCCTGAGCCCCCCCATTGTGTGACAATAGCAAATGAAAATTCGCTATTGTCACACGGATCCTCCTCCTGGCCAATCAGGAAGCGGGTCCGAGACCCACTTCCTGATTGACTGAAAGGCGAACGCATGCCATTGGCCCGAGGAGGAGGCGGGAGAACTTGAAGAGACGCGGGGAACTGAGGAGAAGCTGCCGCTGCAGGTAAGTCTCTCTGCATTGAAAGGGGGCACAATGATCTCTCTGCATTGAAAGGGGGCACGCTGGTCATTCTGCATTGAAAGGGGACACGCTGGTCATTCTGCATTGAACGGGGGCTCGCTGGTCATTCTGCATTGAACGGGGGCTCGCTGGTCATTCTGCATTGAATGGGGGCTCGCTGGTCTCTCTGCATTGGAAGGGGGCTCGCTGGTCATTCTGCATTAAAAGGGGGCACGCTGGTCATTCTGCATTGAAAGGGGGCACGCTGGTCATTCTGCATTGAAAGGGGGTACGTTGGTCATTCTGCATTGAAAGGGGGCACAGCACGCTGGTCACTCTTTATTGAAAGGGGGCACGCTGGTCATTCAAACTTGTATTTAGATGCATTTTATTTTAATTACATCAGTATTTTCATAACAAACAATACATGTGCTTAGGGGGTAAGGGTTTCTTTAACTAATCTAGTGGAAGAGACTCGAGTGCTAAAATCCCGCAGGTTAGGGGGCGCAAATGACTTGCCTTGCCCCGGGTGCTGTCAACCCACGCTACGCCACTGTGTGAGGTCATTAACATTAGACAATGGGACGGCACAATCCACATTCCCTCACTATACACAAACAATAGGACAAGGCTGCCAGTGACAGTATGTGTGTCTCTCTCACATTGAAGCTGGAATACACATTATCTCATTACACAAACAATAGTAAAAACCTGTCTGACATTGAGGGATATGTAATACACACATTATTTAGGAATTACAGATTTCATGGCAATGGGAATAAATCTTCATATTTCTATATGAAGATATTTCTGACAAATATGACTGTCCCATCTGAAGCAATTCAATCCATTAATTTTCTATTTTTTCAATCATAGTGACAGTTAGTACCGTCACACATTTTAATATATGTTATAACTTCACTTTTGTGTGCAATAGTCATGCATCCTGTTTGTGTGCCATTTAAAAAAGCAAAGGAAAAGCAACATAATTTCACTTTCACTATACTTTTACTGACCATGAATTTAGCGTGACCAGAAGAAAAAAATAAATGATCAATAAATGTTGTTCTGTTTTTATACAAATGAACAAAGAGTCATATTTAAAAATTAGTAAATGTAGCAGTCACAAAACATTCACTTCAGTGAATCAATCACTGTAATTTAAAACACATAACAGTACCCAAAACATAATCATTGCCAGCAAAGCCCAGAAGAAAAATATGAAAATCCTTACTAAATGGTATAGGTTCCTCTATCTGTTTCTCTCAGCAGCCAGATCAATTTTCCTCCCATCATCTTGGGCTGAGTTGTTTAGAGAACTAGATTTCATTATGTACATGGACAGTGTGACTGTTGCACCTCACAATCAGATTGAACAATACCTAATTATTTAGGTGGCTTGGACAGTCATAAGGAATTTCAAGATCTCCCCACTACATAAGATGCTTTTAGCATGTGTTGACTAGCTGTGGTGAAGAGAGAGGTGGGAATCTATCACCCTTCCTTCCCACCCCTCTCTGAATCTCTTTGCCCCCCTGACTCCACTGCCTATATCCATACCTATGTTACCTAGATCTATGACTTTGTCTACCCCATACACCATATATTATCATCCACCCATCCCAAACCTTTACAACCCTTCCCTTATTCCTCCTCTAATGTATTGTGATTTGTCATCTCCTTAAATATGTAATTATGGGAATCTGATCTGTACCCTATCTATCTTACTAGAAGAGACAGTGGTTTCTATAGTGCAAAGAACTATCTTAGCTCTTGCATTTGTTATTAACAACTTTGTCATGTAATCTATATTTAGAGATGGTAATAACATACTAATCCAACTGTTTAATTGTTATTTAACACATCTGTAGTACAAAAGACAACGACAATATACTCCTTGCAAAATGATGTTTATTTTGACATTTCAACGTGTTAAACCTGTTAAACCTTCATAAAATCAAATTGTACGGAAAAAAATCATCAGGATGATTCACCTGGCATAAATGTTACTGAATCTCACATTCATTGCTTTAAAAATAGGCTCCCAAGACTATAAAAGATAAAGTGAACTAAAAGGAACCATAAGCCCTACAACAACACAGGGTGAAGCACAGTATAGTCTTATAGCTTTTAATTTATCACATACATATAAAGGTGATTTCAGAACTTCACCTATAACAAGCTAAACACTGTAAAGGGACATTTTTGTTTATTCATGGATATATACAATGCCTTGCGAAAGTATTCGGCCCCCTTGAACTTTTCAACCTTTTGCCACATTTCAGGCTTCAAACATAAAGATATAAAACTGTAATTTTTTGTGAAGAATTAACAACACATGGGACACAATCATGAAGTGGAACGAAATTTATTGGATATTTCAAACTTTTTTAACAAAAAAAAAACTGAAAAATTGGGCGTGCAAAATTATTCAGCCCCTTTACTTTCAGTGCAGCAACTCTCTCCAGAAGTTCAGTGAGGATCTCTGAATGATCCAATGTTGACCTAAATGACTAATGATGATAAATAGAATCCACCTGTGTGTAATCAAGTCTCCGTATAAATGCACCTGCCCTGTGATAGTCTCAGAGGTCCGTTTAAAGCGCAGAGAGCATCATGAAGAACAAGCAACACACCAGGCAGGTCCGAGATACTGTTGTGGAGAAGTTTAAAGCCGGATTTGGATACAAAAAGATTTCCCAAGCTTTAAATATCCCAAGGAGCACTGTGCAAGCGATAATATTGAAATGGAAGGAGTATCAGACCACTGCAAATCTACGAAGACCTGGCCGTCCTTCTAAACTTTCAGCTCATACAAGGAGAAGACTGATCAGAGATGCAGCCAAGAGGCCCATGATCACTCTGGATGAACTGCAGAGATCTACAGCTGAGGTGGGAGACTCTGTCCATAGGACAACAATCAGTCGTATACTGCACAAATCTGGCCTTTATGGAAGAGTGGCAAGAAGAAAGCCATTTCTTAAAGATATCCATAAAAAGTGTTGTTTAAAGTTTGCCACAAGCCACCTGGGACACACACCAAACATGTGAAAGAAGGTGCTCTGGTCAGATGAAACCAAAATCGAACTTTTTGGCAACAATGCAAAATGTTATGTTTGGCGTAAAAGCAACACAGCTCATCACCCTGAACACACCATCCCCACTGTCACATGGTGGTGGCAGCATCATGGTTTGGGCCTGCTTTTCTTGAGCAGGGACAAGGAAGATGGATCAAATTGATGGGAAGATGGATGGAGCCAAATACAGGACCATTCTGGAAGAAAACCTGATGGAGTCTGCAAAAGACCTGAGACTGGGATGGAGATTTGTCTTCCAACAAGACAATGATCCAAAACATAAAGCAAAATCTACAATGGAATGGTTCACAAATAAACATATCCAGGTGTTAGAATGGCCAAGTCAAAGTCCAGACCTGAATCCAATCGAGAATCTATGGAAAGCACTGAAAACTGCTGTTCACAAACGCTCTCCATCCAACCTCACTGAGCTCGAGCTGTTTTGCAAGGAGGAATGGGCAAAAATTTCAGTCTCTCGATGTGCAAAACTGATAGAGACATACCCCAAGCTACTTACAGCTGTAATCGCAGCAAAAGGTGGCGCTACAAAGTATTAACTTAAGGGGGCTGAATAATTTTGCATGCCCAATTTTTCAGTTTTTTATTTGTTAACAAAGTTTGAAATATCCAATAAATGTAATTCCACTTCATGATTGTGTCCCACTTGTTGTTGATTCTTTACAAAAAATTACAGTTTTGTATCTTTATGTTTGAAGCCTGAAATGTGGCAAAAGGTCGCAAAGTTCAAGGGGGCCGAATACTTTCGCAAGGCACTGTACTTGTTAACCTTTTGACAAAAAAAGATGTTAGCACATTTATTATCAATACTACATGCATAGGCTTGCACACAGGGTTTGCCTTGACAAACCCCCTAATCACCCCATACGCATTAGCATTATCACTATATATGTATATACTATACACTATATTACCAAAGGTATTAGCACGTTTTCCTTTACACGCACATGAACTTTAATGGCCTCCCAGTCTTAGTCTGTAGGTTTCAATATTGAGTTGGCCCACCCTTTGCAGCTATAACAGCTTCAACTCTTCTGGGAAGCCTGTCCATAAGGATTAGGAGTGTGTCTATGGGAATGTTTGACCATTCTTCCAGAAGCGCATTTGTGAAGCACTGATAAGGACGAGAAGGCCTGCCTTGTAGTCTCTGCTCTAATTCCAAAGATGTTTGATTGGTTTGAGGTCAGGACTCCATGCAGGTCAGTCAAGTTCTTCTACCCTAAACTCTCTCATCCATGTCTTTATGGACCCTGCTTTGTGCACTGGTCCAAATAATTTGGTGGAGGCAGGATTATGTTGTGGGGTTGTTTTTCCAGGGGTTGACGGGTTTGGCTTGGCCCCTTAGTTCCAGTGAAGGGAACTCTTAAGGCATCAGCATACCAAGACATTTTGGACAATTTCATGCTCCCAACTTTGTGGGAACAGTTTGGGGATGGCCCCTTCTTGTTCCAGCATGACTGTGCACCAGTGCACAAAGCAAAGTCCAATAAAGACATGGATGAGCGAGTTTGGGGTGGAGAAACTTGACTAGCCTTCACAGAGTCCTCACATCAACCCGATAGAACACCCTTGGGATGAATTAGAGCGGAGTCTACGAACCAGGCCTACTCATCCACATCACTGCCTGACCTCACAAATGCACTTCTGGAAGAGTGGTCAAACATTCCCATAGACACATTCCTAAACCTGGTGGACAGCCTTCCCAGAAGAGTTGAAGCTGTTATAGCTGCAAAGGGTGGGCCAACTCAATATTGAGCCCTACAGACTAAGAATGGGATGCCATTAAAGTTCACGTGCGTGTAAAGGCAGACCCCCCAATACTTTTGGTTATATAGTGTATATTATTATTTGCTGACAGGAGGATGGGGAAGATCAACCTCTTACACTCTCTGCCATAAAAGAAATGTTTACGCACTTCTCTTTCAATGTTCCAGTAGGGAGATTAATGTTCCAGGGTCATATACTGAATATGTTTGAGCTTTTGGGGGCAAACCCTAATGAAATAGGCTGTGCACACCTATGACTACTAGAACTGCTTTAAAAAAAATGCAGTAGGGTAATAAAATGCTAGCTTGCCTCTGTAGCTAAAATAGTTGATGGCCATCACAAAGAAGCATTTTTACAAAGTTGTATATAAAGCAAGAAAAGTTTTTAAGGACAGATATAAACCAAGAAAATATTTTGGTTTTAAAACATTATTTTAAAGAATAGTCTATTACTGAAAGTGGAAATAATATTAGTGGCCGCCTCTCAAAGTGTTACTCCAAAACATTAGAGGACGTGTCACTCATATACCCACAGCATACCTAGCTTATTTCACACCTGAAACAGGTCATTTTTTATTTCCCCTGTGGCAAAAAAGCAAGAGAGCCCAGGGCTTGCTGGTGTCCAGTGTCTGTGGTGATATTAAAAATTAGACAAACTTTTAGTTGGATTTATTTTTGTTTTCAGATCATTTACCGATGATCTATCTGTTTATTGCCTGTACCTGGGGCTGACTTCTTCCTCAATCCTAACATTAGTACCCCACTGGTCTTTTTAAAGATTTTACAGGTATACGTTATGTATAAAATATATCATCTTGGCAGTGCTACATACTGCTTGCTCTTTCCTTCTCCTTTGCACCTTTGAAAATAATGTACTAAAGCCTCTACTAGTTTCCCAACATTCCCAGCTTAAAGGACTTGTACAGGTTCCTTTAAAACGGAGAAGGGTGATTTTAAAGGGACATTCCTATCTCTAACAGATTTTGTTTTGTCAATTTAGCCAGTTTTGTGTTAGAGGACTTTTCAATACAGCACCACTAAACAAGTAAGAAAGTGATAAAATAAAATAATTGTTGGCGGTATATAGGATATAGGATGATTAATTCATAAACATAATACAGTGTTAATATTTTATCCATGAGCAATATATCCATAACTGGAATAATCTGTTGCGCTTGACCTAAATGGAAAACTATAGCAGCTAGCACAAATTGTTGTCAGACCACAACAATTAAGAGTAAAGAGCAAAGAGGTGCAGAGCTCAAGGGCATAAGCATAAGCCAAAGTGCATATAAATAAAGAACATAAATTCATACAAAGCCACTATCCCTAATATAGTCCATAGAAAATATATATGCAAAAACTGAGATGAAAAAATCAAGCTCAGAATATATGGAAACAGTGCTGTATCTTGGCCTAGGCCAACAAGGCCCAGGCCTAGGGCAGCACTTTGCAGGGGGGCAGCAAAAAAGCTGCATCCCGCACAAAAAAAAAAAAAAAAGACGCCTCCTCCTGGTTCCCACACGAAAAGGGTCCTTGCTGGCTTGCACTACACTTTTAGAATAGTGCCATTCCTATGGGGCGAATTCTGCCGCAGGGCAGGATCCAGGAGGCAAATGAGTCTGGCACCCCCATAAAGCGGTGACATTGCTACCTGCCGGTATGATAATACCGGCCGGTGAGGACATTTGGACAGACCGCAGGCCGTCGACCCCAATTAATACAACTGGCCCGACGGCCGCCAATGCCAATAAGTGTGGCACTGCAGCCTAATGCTCTGCCTACCCTCCTTCGCCCCCGGGTATGGCAGGCATCATGTCAGTAATATAATTTTATTTCTTTAAACATCCTTCTCCTTGAGCGAGCGTATTGAATTGCATCATATACAATTAAGACTTTTAATTGTATATGATTGCAATAATATTTTGGACCTGCTCACCTCATATGTGCTATCGCTATATGTCACTGGGTTAGTAAGATTACTCCTTTCTTATAAGATATTTGGACTTGTGTTTGCTGCCACTGATTATTTCACGTATTTGTATAATGACTATAGACTTCCTAGTTATTATACAAATAAGTGAAATAATCCTATGATTACAATCAGTGGCAGCAAACACAAGTCCAAATATATTAAAAGAACTGATGGGGCTGCACTGATAAGGCAGCACTGATATGCTGCACTTGTGGGCACTGATATGCTGCACTGATGGGCGCTAATAGGCTGCACTGATGGGCACTAATATGCTGCTCTGATGGCCAATAATGAGGTGCCAATGGTGGGTACTGATAAACTGCACTGATGGGCACTAATGAGGCTAAAAATAAAGAGAAATATAATCAGCGCAATCAAAAAAATATGTGAAATAAATTAAATTAAAAACGTATTGCAGCATACATTCGGTGCTAACACTTCACACAAATAAATACCAAAATCAATCAAAAATGCAGCGCCAAAGTGACAATGAGAGAAACTGTGAAAAATAATTGAGTGTAAATGTGAAGAAATCACATAAATCACATGGAATGTGAAAAATCACAAATATATAATGAAATACTCTAAAACGTGAATCAAAAGATTATATAATCACACATAAAAATGAATAAATGATAAATTGTGCATCAAAATGATAATAAGTGAAAAAAAGTCCCAATATAAATAATCCTTTTGTGCTGTGCTCAGAGACAGGTGCTGGTGCTTCACTCCACTTTTCAGTGCTCAGTGTGAAAGTGCTTACTAGCAGCTCACCTCATAAATTGACCCATATATTTCAATGAGTCCGACGCACAATGTTAGCATAGGACTTCATTCAGGGAAGATGGATCTGGACCTCCCACCTTTCCAGGGCTCCAATTACAGCTATAGGAATCAACGTCCCGTTCTTCTTTCCAGGGCCCTGCAGTGAAGTGGCCTGCACTCATAAGGCAGCACTGATAGGCTGCACTGATGAGCACTGATGAGGCTGAACTGATGGGCATGAGGCGGCATTAACAAGCTTCACTGATATGCTGCCCTGATGGGCACTGATGAGGCAGCACTGATAAGCTACACTGATGGGGCGGCACTGATAAGGCAGCACTGATGGGCACTGATAGACTACGCTAATGGGCACTGTTAGACTGCACTGGTGGCCACTGATGGGTCTGTACTGATGGACACTGATGAAGCTGCACAGATTGGCAGTAATGAGGCTGCACTGATGGGCAATGATAAGGCAGCACTGATGAGGCTGAACTTATGGGGACTGATGAGGCTACGCTGATGTCTACTGATAGACTGTGATTGTGGTCTGTGGTTTACAGATGACAGGGCCGATCATAAACAGGAAGGGGTGTGGCCTTTACAGGAAGGTGGTGGGTCATATTTCAATTAGGGGGTGCACAAGTTTAGTCAGGCCTAGGGCAGCACAAAACCTAAATACACCACTGTATGGAAAGCCTCCAACAGTGATTGATCCCACAGTTGGTAAATCCTGTGCAATAGATGGTGAAATAGAAGCACTGAAGAGGAACCTTCACCAGCACCCAATTGTACAGCAGCTTACCAGAGGCGTAACTAGAACCTTCAGGGCCCCGGTGCAAGAAACCATGAAGGGCCCCCCGGACCCCTGGACGGGGCCCTTTCCTTCAAGCCTGGGGCTCTTCCCACTGATCCTAGGGCCCTTTACTCTCATTGCGGGGCCCTTTATTACAGTCCCGCAGCGGGTCCCTTTCACAGGTTCTGCAGTGGGCCCCCTTCCTGCCATCTTGGGGCCTCCCTACGGTGGTGGATTGCCAGGGCCCGGTCGCAAGTGTGACCTTGGCGATCCTGGAAGTTCAGCCACTGGTGTCAGTAGTTTTTATTTTTGGTATTTTAATTGTATTATTTTTTCATCATTTTATTTTATTTTTTACAATGTCACTGACTATGACTCTGTCCATTCAGAAAAGGAAGGAGCTCCCGCAGCTACAGGAGGAAAAAGATGGACAGTGATTTCTCTAAATGCTGCCCCGGCCGGCGCCGCCACTCCTATCCAGGTGTACAGGGGAGCCGCACGGGCCCCCTTGGAGCATAGGGCCCGGTTGCAATCGCTACCCCTGCAACCCCTGTAGTTACGCCCCTGCAGCTTACCAAAGGACACACACCCCTACCACAGAGATCTATGTTAGCTCAATGGAATCTCCTGCCACAAAGCGCAATCAGGATCCTGGAGAGGTAAACTGTGTTCCCCTTGAAAAGTGCCTCCTTATGGATCTCACTGATAGTTGTATCATGAAGTAAATGCATGTATGGAAATAAAAAGGTTTCTCCTCATAGTGTAGCAGTACCTATCAGATTTATTAAAAATAAAAGAAGGCACTCACAATTAAAACCAGGAAAATGAATGTAGCACACATTTTGTGTGGGCAATCCACTCGTGCAGTTGGTGTAGGTGTGGGGGAAGAGAGCCAAATCCCAGCCAGTGAGAGAGCGTCCTGTGTCCCCCCAAGGTTCCCCTACCGGTTTCGTCATACACTGACGTCCTCAGGGGGTGTGGCTACGGGACAGGAAACTTCACATTTAACTGGCCAAGAGTGGGCAGGAGCGACGTCCTGCATTCCAGCTCCCTCTTCTGCCCGCCATGTTTGCGTTCCAACCCCACATCCTGGAAGCATCTGCTCCTCAATTAATTGGATTTTAAAACTAGCAGCAATCCAAAAAGCTACCCTACAAAAATCGCTCTGATTCAAAAAGCAAGAAAAAAGGCACATATACCAAAACCTTTAAAGCAAGGAAGTGGTAACTAAAAAAATAGAGTTAAAAAATCCTTATCAAAAAAGATGAAGACACTCCAAAAGCAGCATTGATCTATCACAACCAAGAGCAAATGAATAGCCTGCATAACCATAATAACTCTGGGCCTCCAATCTAGATGGGTCCCAGTCACCTGTGGTTCACCCCTAATGCTCCCCTGTGGCATAATCCGAGATTAAAGGAATTCTTTTGTCGGGACGATGGTGTTTTCTGGGCTAAACATGGGGTGAAGTCAGTCTCCCATTTATACTCGGCCTCGCTCCTTTGCTGATGTTATGAGGCAGGTGGAAGCCTGTCGTGCAGAGAAGGCTTACCGTTGTCAGTGGGCGGAGCTTGGTTGGAAACCCGAGGTGAGTAGCACAGGCTAACCTGAGGTGCGGGGTCTAAGCATCCACCAGTCTTCACCAGGGCCTCTGATGGTGAGGATGGATTTGGCTGCAGGTGGATACCAGGTCGCGGTCCCCAGGGTCATCCCACCAGGGGGTAACCGGTCAAGGTCCGAAGGTGGATGAGCCGACAAGGAGAATCCAGAAGAGTAGTCAAAACGAGCCGGGATCAGGACAGGCAGCAAACAAGCGAAGTCAGGGACGAGCCAAAGGTCAACAGGTATCAGACAGGAAATCAACAGGAAGCAGGTTCAGAACACAGGAGAGCTGAAGACAACACAGCAAAGTGCAGTGCTGCTGAGCTGTTTAAATAAGGCAGCCTGCTTGCCAACTATTGCAATTAGTCTGCTCTGGGTTAACCCTTTAGGTTGCAGACTCAGGACAGCACATCAGTGTGCTCAGGAAGCGTTCCTAACAGCTGATTTGCAGTCCTCTTTTACTTTACCCTCCACCGTCCACTATAGATACCTCCAGCTGCGACATACTGCGGCTGCATAGTTTGGACTACGCAATGTCTTGATTGAGCCTTCTGCACTGGAGAAACTCATTTCTGATTCTTCCCATCATAAACTGGGTTCCACATATTACTCTGCCTTATTACATTCTATTCATTGCAGAGAGAAAATATTCCGGATCTGTCGAAAGAGGTGTGACAAGATATCCTTCCTTTGCAAATTCCAGCAGTAATCTCTTCTAGGGACAAAGTTATACAATTGAAGTTTTTGTATAGAGCTTATTTTACACCCGCATTTCTACATCGCAGTGGCAAATTGCCGTCCCCTATATGTTCAAAGTGCTCTGCTGATGCGGGTAATTTCTTTCATATGTTTTGGGACTGTCCAGCGATACAGACCTTTTGGTCTGCTGTGACAGAATTCATTGCTACTCTTACACAACTGCCTAATATTTGTAGCCCCCTCCGAGGCCTGCTGGGCTATGTGGATGAGTAGGATGTTCCGAGTCATACTAAACTATTTTTACGTTTGGCTTTCTTTTATGCTAGGAAATCCATAGTGTTACGCTGGAATTCCACCATTCCCCTTGACATACCATTCTGGATCTCCCTCATTAATCAAGTACTTCCCTTCTATAAAATGACGTAGGAGGCTAGAGGCTGTCCCAAAAAATTTCCAAAACTCTGGTCCCTCTGGGTTGACCTTATGACCTCTTCCCCTGCAAATGAATCCCCTTAAGTCTCAAAAATGTGTGTCCTGGTTTTGCTTACAATGACTGTGTGACCTCTCCCTTTTCTTTCCACTTTTCCCTTCCCCCCCCCTTCCCCTACCTGTATGTCTCCTGTTCAAGCTCCTGCTAGTTAATTTCTCATTGTGATGACTATGTATGAGCTATGCCCTACGCGGGCATTTGAAACTGTGGCACTGTTTTTCTTTATTTCCTTGTTCTTTTTTGCTAATCCTACTCTTGGTTTTACAAGCAATGGATTTTGTATTTTTTCTCAAAGTTGGTTGTTTGTATTGTTTAAAATTGCATAATAAATGTTTACCTTTAAAACCAAAATAACTCTGGAAAAAATAAATAAATAAAATATTCTAGATAAATTAATGTACGCTTAAGCCCCGGTTCACACTACTGCGTGTGCGGGGTTCGCATGTCATGTCGGAGCGCACTGCTCCGACATGACATGCGATCAGCTGTGCGGTGCGAGTTTAGCCATACAGTTTGTATGGCTAAATTCGCATCGCACCCGCAGCAAACACGCACAGGAGGCATTTTTGCTGCCGCATCAGGATCGGATCGCACAGCGGTTCACACTTGTCCGATCCTGTGCGAACTGCACGATCGCACTGCGATATGCGATCAAACTGGGGGTGTCGTTAAGATTACATTGACACCCCCAGCGGATCGCATATGGCAGTGTGAACTGCCGGGGGTGCGTGTGCGATGCGGGAACAGGCTGCGAATTCGCAGCCTTCCCGCATCGCATCAGTGTGAACCGAGCCTAAAAAGCTGGGAAAGGCTTTCCCCTCCTACACACTGCACAAATGCATACCCCACACATTACATATCGACTAATAAACAAGCATATAAAAAATATAACCAAGAAACTTCAGGCATTATTGATAAATGCATTAATATTCCAGTCAATATTCATTCCAAAGGGAATAAAGGTCCTAGCTTTATAAACTCAATGGGTGAAACCCCTCTTGTAAGATTACTGCCCCTCCAATTTCCTCTATACCTATCAATACCAAGAAATGTGGTGCCCGCCAGGTTTCTACTGTGGCACTGGACATAGTGTCTAGAGACACTGTGCTTAGGGTACCCTTTTAAAATGTTGGTGACATGCTCCTTGAGTCTAACATAGAGCATGCGAATGGTGCGACCTATGTACTCGAGGCCACATGGGCACCGTATCAATTAGACCACATGTCTGGTGGTACATGTAATAAAGGGTTTGCTGTTGAACCAAAGATGTGTTGAATTGGATTCAAAAGAATCTATCTTCCTCCTCTTATCTGCATTGATTTTGCAGATAGTATATTTCCTGCATTGAAAAAAAAAAACCTAAATCATGAAAATATTAGATGTTATTCGAGGGGTTCCACAACATTAGGTGCAATGTGTAATCTCAATGGTGGTACACCCCTATAAACCACCTGAGGGGCGGCTGGTAGCACTGGACCTAAAAACACCATCACTTTGCAAAACATGCCAGTGCTTTTGTATTATACGTTTCACTGAAAAATGTTGGGAGGAAAACGAGGAAAAAAAGGTGAATTTGACGGAGTCATCGGTCTCTCTGACTTTTGGTCTCAACAAATCATCATGACTTCTTTGATCCGTGTGAGCCAGAACTTCCTCCAACTGGTCAGCCCTATAACCCTTTTCGATAAATCTGGTCTTGAGTATGGAGGCCTCCTGGATAAAGTCATGGTGATTGGTACAGTTCCTTTTCAGTCTTAGAAACTGACTGTAAGAAACAGACCTTAGCCAGGCTGAATGATGGCAGCTTCTGACATAAATTAATCCATTGCTGTCTGTTTCTTTAAAAAACGTTGAGGTGGTAATTCTACCATCCACAATTTTAATCTTAAGGCCAAAAAATTAATTTCCACTGGATTAAACTCATACTGGAGGGAAATGCCCCTATCGTTGCTATTCAATTCTCCCATGAATTCCTCCAATGTGGATGCATTACCCTCCCGTAGGAGGAGGATGTCATCGATGTACCTCCTCCAGAAGACCACCTCTGATCTGGAGCCCCCACCGATGACTTTCTCCTCCCACTTGGCCATAAACAGATTGACAATACAGGGTGCAGATTTAGCGCCCATGGCCACTCGTCTGTTTTGTAGATAATATGAGCCACTATGCCAAAAATAATTATGGCCCGAGGCAAATTCCAACAATGAAAGAATGTAATTGCTCTGAGTTTACAACAACACTCCTGATCTCAAATAGTGTGAAACTGCCTCTAGGCCTTAGTGTGAGATGATCATATATTTTCATAAGCACTTTCCCTTTAAACTAAAGTGCTATAATTAAAAGTTTTTGTGCTCCTAAGGCTTCTTAAAACAATAAAATCTTATATACATACATACATACATACATATAATAATGTACAAATACAAGCAATTCTATGCATAATAAAAAAAAAATTGTGTGAAGGTTGGGGGGAAGTAGCGAGTGGGGGGGATTTCTCATAGAGCTGCTGTGATGACAGATGGAGCTGATGATATCAGAAGTTATCTATTAGAAAACATTCAGTGAAATTTGTTCAGCTTGCACAAATTTTACAGACAAATTTTACATTTAGCAAAGAAAAAAAAAAAAGATTCCACCCCAGGTCAAATCTCTCCCATATCAACCTCCTTCCCCAGACAGACCCCCCATTCCCCCGCAAAAATTCATCCTCCCCTTCAGCATAGATCTCTTCTTTAGCTCAATGTAAAAACCTTATCAGACCTCAGAAACAAAGTGGTATCCATTGCAGACTGAGGGGAAGTCCTTTCAGGCTTCCTCTCTGCTATGTTTCATGTGACACATAGTAGAGATAAGGAGGAGTCCAGGAGAAATTCTATTAGATCTACAGTGCTCTGCATATGGAATCTTCACAGGGCATTACAATTACTGCTATGTGAGTACTCCATGGGGAACACAGTCTGCAGCTTTGCAGGTACTCCTGCATAGTGGTAATTTGCAAGGTAGCATTGCCTACATTCCCTTAGCACCCCTCAGCTTCCTGTAAGCAAGAAGAAGTGGACTTGCTGCCCAACTTTAGGTGCTGCTTGAGGATTTATTTCCCTATGATTTTGGCTAGGCCTTAAAAAAATATTTTCTAGTATGCCCAAAACATGATAGGCAGTGTCTTGCTCTTTAAATCTGTCCTGCTACCTTAGTTGAATCTTTTCATCTTACTACGCTTTTTAGATGTCAAGAAAAAAAAACTTTTTTCTCAGAACTGTTATGGTTTATATTATTCGGTTATTTATACATTGTTTGCTATATGCCATTTTAGGTGTGTATCAAACACTTAGAATATCTGTAGGTTCCTAGCCTAAGCTAAACTTTCTGCTTTCTGGTCTATTCTGACCATTGCACATCTATAACTTCTATGTTTGAATTCAACCCCTTTTCACCCACCCTGACGTCCCCTTGAAAAGTATTTCATGACCAGGGCAAAGGGAAGGATCGTGATCATGTGGCCACAGTGATTGGCTGTCTCAGTGGTCATATGATCGGAAGGCAATCCAGCCAGCTACTGATGGTATCTTGGGACTGAGACCATATGAGCAGCATGTGGGCATAATAGCCCAGTTTTTTCCCCACACGTATGGGTTACTGGGGCGTAAAGGGGTTAAAGTTCAGCTGTCACCAACATCTTTGCATACTAGCACATTATTTGAAACTTACCTGAAAATGAAGCCCTCCTGCAATGTGCTGTCACCGCTGGAGGCCGATTCCATCTTCACCCAGTCTTACTTTCAGGCCTGTGGACTCCAGCTGTGTGACTGGTCCCCAAAGACGTGACTCCATGCGAGGGGGAGCCCCTGTTTACGGCACAGGACTCTTAAGGAACGGCCCAAATGGCCATTTCTTCAGAGTGCATGCACCGTTGATGTAATTAGCAGCATATACAGTAAATATCTCCTAAATGTTGAACGTTTTGGAGGTTTTTTACAGTATCTATAGGTAAGCCTTATTATAGGCTGACCTATAGGTACAAGTCAGAGATGGGAGTTTAGCCCTTAGATAAGCATTTGGCCTGTGCAGCAGCATTTACTTATTTGGTTTGTTGTTTGTTGCTTACAGGAGTAATAGGTGAGTGAAGAAAAGGTATAACCTGGTATACTATAGGGTTAAAGCAAACCTATTGCTTTTCTCTGAAGGAGCAAAATATGGGTTTTGCTTTAGGTGAGAGAGACGGATTGATGTCTGCTTTTAAGTGTATGTCTATACTGTTCTTCAAGTGTATGTCAAGGCAAAAGTTTATATTTTTAGTTATAGATTAAAAACACTATCTAACAGCTACATTCATAAGAAAAAAAAAACTATTTAGATTGGGTCCATTTACTAATTTGACTGCACCCATCCACTACAACAAGTGACAGGTTAAATGAGACTATGTCAAAAAAGTGACACCTCAGGGCTGTTATGCCTAAATTCCTCATTAGTGACCACCTCTCAATCCTACCACACATGTTACAACCTGATTGTACATTATCTTTTAGATCCACCAACAAGGTTGCAAGGGACTGCCTACTTGGATACTGATTGGTTGAATAGTTTAGGTAGCTCCTAAAGACATCGTTTTTGTACATCTAAAACTGATTGCACAAAGATTGTATAGTCAGATTCAAAAAGTATGGTGACTCTAATGCCTCGTACACACGCAACGATTATCGGCCGACCGATCATCCGTCTTTTGTCCAGAGTGTTGTTGTGTTGGTTGGAATGTGCCTGGACTGCACATGTATTTTCTAGGCCAACAGAAATCTACTTCTGAAGTGATGTCATGTGCTGGTTTACTTTCCGTGTGTTTTTTCCTCTCTGAGCATGCCCAGTCTTGCTCATCAGATTTTTGTCTGCCGAAATCTGTACTGACTGACGGAAAATCAGCCGTTGTGTTGACGGCCAACAAAAATTTTATAGCCTGCACACCAGTTTTTTTTTCGGCCGAAAAGTCGGAGTCGGTTGTCGGAAGCATCATACTAACAAGCCGAAAATCAGCCGATCGGACGTTGGCCAAAAATTCACGGCCAATTATCGACGTGTGTACGGGGCTTTAGTTGGTGCAGCTTTAAATTACTTTTTTTGTTTACAGTTGTTCAGTTTGTCTTATATAGTTCTAATTTTCACAGTGCACTAAAAGATTATTTCATTGAGGTTGATTTACAAAAGGCAAAAAGGTGGTTTACTTATGCAAGGGAAGTAATACTTTGTTTTGGAATTTTCACCAGAGCTTAGTAAATCAGATCAAACGCCACTGACTTCTATCATGTGCAACAAACATGCATTTTATATTTTCCTTGCAAATAATTGGGTATTTTTTGCAAAGTGAAGTTTCACCACATTCCCTAAACTTTGTGAAAATATCCCTTGCAAAGTGCAACTTCAATTGCAGAGAGAACACCCTATCTGCCTTTAGAAAATCAACCCCATTGGGTTTTTTCTCTAAGCACAGCCGCTATAGATATGGTATGAGGGTGAAGTGTGTTGTATATTTTGTATTATTTTTTGAGTTTCTGTAGAGAATGAGGTGCTTTAATGATCTGGTTTTATCTTTTTGATTATTAGGATATTATATTGATTGTTGCTTAGAAGTGTCACACTTGGTCAAGAAATTTTGAATTGTTAGTCATTGGGGGAGATTTATTAAAATCGGAGCCCTTCCAATCAGCTTCTAACTTGGGCTTGTTTAACCACTTCAATCAGGGCCGCTGATAGGGGAGGACCACCAGCTCTCTTGTAGGGGCCCGAGCACACAGCACTGGCTCTAATGTTATCCTTGCTCAGGAGTTTATTTGTAACTTTGTTTTTCTCCCTTTGTCTCTCTGATCACGATGGAGCTCCAACTGCCCAGCCTGTATATCTTTTGCATCTCATCTTCATTTTCATTTATTAACATTATTAACGTTTTTTTTTTACTTTCAATAGTTTTTATTGAATTTTCAGAAAACAAAAAATACAAACACAAAAAGGCATCAAGAATATTGCAAGTGTACAGTCCGGTACAACAGGAACAGGATACAATTAAATCAAACATAACGCTGTGAGTATCACAAGCGAAAAACGAAAAAGTCCGCCCTTGCGAAGCCCAACATACAATAAAGAGGAGGCAAAGGTGAGGACGGGTACTAGACGGATCAAATTGTATCAAATAGGGAATGTACCACCGAAGTGAAAAGTGCCACTGATAGGTGGCACTGGTAGGTGACACTGGTGGGCACTGACGGACGGCACTGATGGGCACTGATGGGCACTGATGGGTGGCACTGATGTGCACTGATAGGCACTGACGGGTGGCACTGATGGACACTGATGGGCATCACTGAAGGGAAACACAGGTGAGCAGGCACTGATGGGCACTGACTGGTAGCACTATTGGCACTGATTGAGGTCACTGTGGGCACCTATTGAGGGCACTGTGGGCACTGATGGGCATTGGTTAGTGTGTCTAATGGGTGACTTATGGGCACTGTCTTTACTTTACCGTAATCAGGGCACTGATGATCAGTGCCCTGATTACCTGTCCTAGACGCCCCTTTGAGGAGGAGCCGCTGATCGGCTCTTCTCGCCACACACTCTGACAGTGTGAGGCGAGGAGCGCCGATAAACATAACTTTCTCATTTACATGTGACCGGCTGTGATTGGACACAGTCGATCACATGGGTAAAGAGCCACGTCATTAGCTTTTTACCAAGATCGGGGTCACATCGTGTCCTAGGAAAACGGCGCGGCCACGATTGCCACAGCCATTCTGGGGCGTCATCATATGACATCCTCCCAGAACAAGAGCTGCACCGCTCTGCCATCATTTAATGGTGGGCCGGCAGCAAGTGGTAAGTAAGCTTTGACAATAAAACCTGGAAGCTGACTGGTTACTATGCAAAGCTTCACCAAATTCTGTGAGCACTGGTTTCATTGTCTCTGAATATATTTGCAAGTTGGAATGCCTATTAAACTTGCTAAAATGTTACCTTATAGGCTTCATTTTGATCCACATTTTTATTTTTATTTTATTGAATTTTTTTAGCTTTTTTAATTAAATCAATATGTTTACACTTGTTAAAATAGACAAAATCTATTTTCTCTCTACAATAGTCCCCTCCTCCCCAACAGACATTCCTTTCTGTCCTCCAGCTTTAGCCCTCTTGGTTGAATGATGCCCACTGTACTATGGGAAAGTGAAATAAGTATAATTGGGGAATTGAGCATGAAGCATAAAAAAATAAAGAACCCACTGCCATACAAATAGCAGCAGCATTGTCAGTCTGCATTGTTGTGCCCCTTCAGTTGCCCATTGGGCTGCCCATCAGGTCTACTAGACATAGGCAGCCCAACAGTCAACTGAAGGAATCAGCACAATGCAGTTAATTGCTGGTCAGTAGCCTAATGTTGTTAGCCTGCAATAGAAAATGCTGTTAGTGGCATGATCTTCAGGTAAGAAACTTTGCAACAGATTTACAAACAACGATTTGCGGTATACAGTGTAGCAAAATGCCAATACATAAACTTTTATGACATGCATGCCTTCAAAAGCAGCAAAGGTGAATCTTATTTTTTATTTATTTTTTGGATTTTGAATAGAGTATAGAATAATAACATTTCTGTCAAGTGCGTTTGATTGGTAACAGGCAGAACAAATGAGGGAAAATCTCCTGAATGTGGAATCAGATGCCAATTATAGAAATTTAGTAGACTTGGAAAAGTATTAGAATTTTACTGATTTTTTTTTTTTTTTTTTTTACAAACAAGGAGTGCTTTATTGAAAAAAAAATAACAAGACAAGTAAATGTCAAACAACGAGTCACAACACTGTGGGAATTAAAGAAAACATATGCATACAGTGAGGTAAACATTGGTATACAACAATCAACAGTGTATATCAAGAACAGTAATTAGATGTCCCCGAAAAGAAAACAATACAAGTTTCAAGTGGCAGTAGGAAAATTAGGAGCAGCTGAAGTCCAGAGGAGGGCGGGGGGGAAGAGAGAGAAAAGGGAGGAAGAAAAATGGGGCAGTAGGGAGGAAAGGCGCAGGGGAAGGGGGAGGGGGGCAGAGAGGGAATAAAGAAAGAAAGAGGGGGGGGACAAGGAAGGGGGGGGGGACCACGGACCTCTGGAATCAATCAGTAGTCCAAGGTGCCCAGACCTTGTCATATTTCCAAGGGCAGCCCCTATTTATATAGGTCAATTTGTACATAGGCACGTCCACATTCACCAACTTGAGCCAGAACGACACAGTTGGAGGAGAAGGGGAGGACCATCTAAGCAGTATGTTCTTTTTGGCATAGTACAGCAGGTAGGAGATCAAAAGCTTACAGTGGTGCATCCGCTGGTCATCATCATGAACTCCCAACAGCGCCAGCGCAGGGGAAACCGGGATGAGAGAGCCCTAGACGACTATTAATTGCCCCAAAAACAGCAGCCCAGTACCCAGCAATCACCGGGCAGTCCCAGAACATATGGACGTAGGTCCCCTGATGAATATGACAGCGAGGACAAGTAGGGTACCACGCAGGGTATATGTGATGCAGCTTCACGGGGGTATAATAGACTCTATGAAGAAACGTGACCTGTATTCATTTATCCCTGGAAGGAATCACCAGTTTGGGACCTAGTTCTAAACAATCCTACCAGTCTTCCCACTCCAGGAACGGAAGATCAGCCTGCCGCATAGTCCAAAGTCTCTCAACCCTAGGAGAATCCGTCCCCAGAAGCGACGCATACAAAGAGGATAGAGGTTTCTACAACTTCTCCGGGGGCGAGAAGCTTCTTAATAGGGTCAGGTTGGAGGAGAGGGGGCTCAGGAAATTGAGCCCATAGGGCTTGGCGCAATTGAAAGTACCTAAATCTCATCCACAAGGGCAATGAAACGTGTTCATTAATTGGTAAAATGGCAGGTTCCTACCCGGCAGCATTACATCTGCCAATGTTTTCACCCCATATCTCACCCACACCTGGGGATCCGGGAGTAAACGCAGATAAGGCAAAGAGGGGTTCAGAGTGGGCAGAGTAGAATTCACAAGGCAGCCCATCCGCGCCTGGCGTCTTGCCCTTCTGCAGCCCAGCAATGGCCACCTAGATCTCCTTCAGTGAGATAAACAGCTTCCAACCTATCCCTGGCAGATTCATCCAGGACAGGAAAGGATACCCCATCTAGGTAGGCGGAAATAGCAGGCAGGGTGTAGTTGGCCCTACAGGAGTAAGTAGTCTCAAAAAATTCTGGGAAGCGAGCGTTAACTCGGTCCGGGGAAGTAACAAGCCGTATAGAACCCACCGGAGTGGTCAGAGGCTGACCACGTGCCAGCCAGGCCAGCAGCCTGCTGTTCTTATTACCATGTTCAAAAATCTGCTGAGCAGAGTGTACCAAAGCCTTCTTTGTTGCCTCTATCCGCAGTACTGAAAGACTACGCAACACCTGCTGCCATGCCTCATGCCTATCCGGAGTTGGGTCAGAGACATAGGCCTCCTCCAATGCAGCTGCCCTCTTCTCCAATTCCCATACTGAACCTGAGGCTCGCTTCTGAATGTGCGAAATATGAGAAATAAACTCTCCCCTGACCCAGGATTTAAAGGAGTTCCACAACACCGGTGAGGACGCAGTATCCTCATTCACTGCCCAATGATTAGAAATAACGTCATCTGTGCCTGTAATCTCTCGTCCTGAGCCCAGTACCTCGACAGATGCCAAAGGCGGGGTCCCGTCGAGCGAGAAACCTCCAGGGACAAACAGACAGGTGCATGGTCTGAGATGCTGCGGGGAAGGACCTTTGCCCCCTAATCAAGCATAGAAACGGTGCCGAGGCAAACGCCATGTCAATACCAGACAGGGCATGATACAAGGCTGAATGACAGGTATAGGCCCTCTGAATCGGGTGCAGGAACCACCACACCTCCATCAGGGCGAAAGTGTCAGCCCAACGTGGGAGGTCCGGCAAATCCCGCCCCGCGGCATGCAGCCTATCCAGGTCCGGGCACAGCACCAGATTGAAATCACCCAATAACAAGACATTAGGAGTGTCAAATTGCAGTTTCCATGAGTGAATAAAGGAGCTGGACTGAAGCAGGAGGGGGCAAATACACCCCCACCAGCACAAGGGCACGTCATAAATCCTAGCGTGAATCAGAACATATCTACCCCTGGATCTGTTTTAAAATCAAGAGCATGAAAGGGGAGGGATTTATGCACTAACACACTAACCCCCCTGGCATAGGAGGAATAAGTCGCATGGAAGTGGGGCCCCACCCAAGGTCTCCTAAGGCTATGAAGGCGGGAGCCCTGCAAATGCGTCTCCTGTAAGATACAAAGGTGGGGGTTGTGCTGCCTCAGGAATTTGAATACTAGGGACCTTTTAACTGCCGGTCTCGGTGGCATGCGATGAACCCTTTCCACTGTGTAGAAGGGGGAGAAGCAGGCCTCAGCCAAAAGGAAACAGAAAAGTTCCTTCACAAACAGCGTGGCATTCGTGCCCTCTGCACCCTCCGCCAAACCCACTATGCGGAGATTGTTGCGCCTTTTCTGATTTTCAGCATCCTCTGCCTTATACTCCAGGGCCCGGACCTTAGTCTGGAGGGAGCGCATAGCCACAGTGTGATCTGTAACAAGATCCTCCGTGTGGCCCAGCCGCTGCTCAGCAGAGGACAGGTGGAAGCGGAGTTTATCCATGTCCTGGCTTTTGAGCCCCACATCGAGCTGGATGGCCTCTATCTTCGAGGTGAGGGTCGCCTGACAAGTGGAAATAGCCGCCATCACATCCTCCAGGCCAATTCTTGGGGGGGGGGAGCCGTGGCATCCAAATCAGTTTGGGACGCCATGTTAGAGCAGGAGCGCGGGGGCAGCCCGCCACAAAGCCTGGTGCAACTGGAGAGAATTCCTCTACTATGGCTGGGAATTTTAGCTTCTTACCCCTCCCCGTATGTCCTGCAGATTGGCGGCGCATGGAGGAAGAAACCTGGTCAGTCTGGCAGCAGTAGGAGCGATATAGCCGGCAAAATAACAAAAAAGGTCAGCAGAGCTCTGGCAAGTACGTCCACTCAGGTCTCCATCTTGGCCACGCCCCCGAATTTTACTGAATTTAAATTTTTTTCAAAACGGAAAATTGCAAGATAATATTAAAGTTGTTGTTGTTTTTTTTTAATCTCAATGCATTCTTTTCATTAAGATAAAAAGCCTTCTGTGTGCAGCATTGGCCCAGATACCATGTGGTCGCTGTGATCAATCACAGCAATCACATGATCACAAGTCAACAACTGTCATGAATGGCATCCATTTATGATAGCATTGTTTACTATTGTGATCTCTGTGATTGCCCATAGTGAGGGCCAATCACAGCAACCTTGTACCATGTGATAGCTGTAACCAATCACAAAAGTAATCAATGAATCATTAATGAAATCCATTCATGACAATTAAAATGATTGTTTTTACAGTTACTACTACATTAAATACATTAAATACAGTACATTACATACAGTAAATACATATGTGTGTATATATATATATATATACAAATATAGTTATTTATTTATTTGTTTTTGCTTTTTTCTATTTATTTTCTACTTAAAGTCACTAATCAGTGTCCTAATCACCAACACCCAGTCACAGTGTCTCTAATCACCATCGCACCAGTTACAGTGTCCCTGACCACTGTCACAGCAGTCAGTGCTTTCCAGGCCTTCTGTGTGCTCCCCTGCCCCCCCCCCCCACAATGCTGCCAGCTTCCCCCCTGTCCTCTCCTGCCAGCTGCTGCAAGAAATGTTTTAGAAAGGAGAGCAGGGGAAGGGGCCAGTAAACATGTCATTTACCAGGCCTTTCATTTTCTGCATGAACACTGTGAGTGATCGGTGAGTGCAGGGCGCTCGGGGGGATTTTCACCCGCTAAGTGCCCCACAATGCACTGCTAGCTGCACAGTGTATTCTAAGCCCTGATTGGGCAAAGCTTTGTGATGTCACCGATCAGTGCATGCTGAGTGAGTGATGTCACATGGGGGTGTTGCCACCAGGTGATTTTGCCAGGTGGCCACACCCCTTACCTATTTTGGAACTGTCAGATGACGGAGCAGGCAGATGACAGTTAGCCTTCCTCACGGGCGGAGCCCTTTTTGTTTTTCTTTTTTCGGATTTGGCGGTGGTGTCATCTTAAGTGATGATAGATCTACATTGGGGGGCATTGTTTTTTATTTTTAATAAAATAATTGTCAAAAACTGTCTTTGTGTTTTTATTTCTTTTTGACACTTTTTTGGTGAATGGGTAGGGATTTGGTGAATAGGGGGGTAGGAACTGGAGGCCCGCAGGCCCCCACATCCACAAACCAGAGTTGTCGGGAAGAGGCCCTTGTCCCCATCAACATAGCCCCCCCCCCTGCTCTAAAGCACCCTCCCATGTTGGGGGCATATGGCCTGGCATGGTTCCAGAGGGGGGGGGGGCGCTCGCTCATCCCCCCTTTCCTGACCTGCAAATAAGGGTCTGGTATGGGTTTTGGGGGGACCCAATGTCTGTTTTTTACATTTTTATATTGCAGGCAATGGTATTATACTGCGGGCAATTTAAACGTCCTTTTTTTTTTTTTTATAAATAACTCACGCAGTATTTAAGTAGCGTTTTTTGTTTGTGAATTCCAACGCTGAGCGTTTTTTTTTCCTGCATTTTGGAAGAGGATTAATACCACTTTGTAAATGGAGCCTGCTATCCGCACACCATCCACTGCCCTACTGACACTGTCCACACATCATCCACTGCCCTACTGACACTGTCCACACATCATCCACTGCCCTACTGACACTGTCCACACATCATCCAAGGCCCTACTTACACTGTCCACACACCATCTACTGCCCTACTGACACTGTCTACACACTATCCACTTCTCTACTGACACTGTCCACTTTTAAGTTAGACTAAGTTTGTATTTTTACAGTGACATTTGTTTTTTGAATTTTTCTACATTTTCCTTGCTATTTAGTTTAGCCTTGCTAGTTCATTTCTTAAAAAAAAAGGCACTGAATTAACCAGTTCCCAGCTAGTCAGCAAAAAATAATTAAATACTTTACACTTTTTAACAATTTGCATTAAAAACAGATACTATTTTTAGTTGCAGCAATAAATGTTACACTATAATCCTTAGCAAGAATACAAAAATGTACAATGAGGTTTCATGACAGTGATCCTTTTAATAACTTCTAATAAAAAAATAAATAGATAGAATTCAACTTTAGTCATAGTCTTGCAATAGACTTTCCATTTCCTCAAAAGTTGGTTTGGACATATACAGTATATCTAATAAAGGCTTACCTATAAATAAAATTGGTAAATTCTGTATAATATTAAAAGTTTTGTTTAGTGAAAAGTGGAGAAACTAAAATATACTGGCGTGTATTTCATAAAGGCATCATAAAAAATATAATAGAGCTTGCAGAGACAACTAAATAATGTATGCTATATCATTCTTATAAATTCAGTAATACTATCTAAAGAACTTTTTAATTAAATATACATGGCTGATTTTGCATTACTCGGTACATCTGCTGTTTATTACAAATCAATAAAATGTGATATTGTGTTTCTGCCAGAGGTGGCAAATTTTATATTGTTACCTGTCTTCAACAACAAAGTCAGTGGACAACAAAGCTATTAGCTTTTCTGACATAATGTTCAAGCTCTATGCATAAATGAAAATGCAAATTGCCGGAAAACTGGAAAAAAGGAATCTTGGGCATTTATGATATTTAAAATATTGACGGCCCCTAGAACCGGTAAATTGTGTGTGCTATTACCGTATGGCATGGTAAAGCAATGCATATGAAATACAGCATGTGATTTAATTTGTGATTATATTTCTGCCTCTCGACAACTAATCTCCCATTTTTCGCCAAGGAACCGGCAGGGCGGTAATAAAAAACTATAATGTGTGATAGTCATTTTTTTAATCCATGTTAGTGGTCATTCAGTCGCAGCAGTAAAAGCAATTATTTGTCTACGATGTAATGTATTCACTTGCTTACCAGGCAATTTACAGCTGTAAATATGATAATTACAAGTTTATGGTTTTAATGTGGATTAGCTGTGGTGTTAAAGAAAAAAAAAACCTTTAGGTTCTTTTTTTAGTACATAAAAAATATTGGGTTTGTTGGGTAGATGGTCATGCTTCAAGTGGAAAAGGTGAAGGATCTACCTCCCATTTCAATTATGTCCAAGTCTCTGATCTAAGTACTCTCCTCCTTTTTACAGTTTCTGACATACACATTTTATTAATAATGCATAAGCTCCATTAATGGTTGAGTTAAAGCTTAAACAAGTTTATGTTACAAAACTGTCAAAAATGTACCAGCCCTGCCTACTTTAATTTCAGCCTCTTCTCATGAAGCGTAGGAAAATGCCTTATTGGTATGCAGTGTTACCAATTATCTGACAGAGCCAAAGTGTATTTCCAACTAATCAGAAATAAGAGCGCAGAATTAAATCTCCCGTGTGAAACTCGTCATTTGCATATTTATGATTCAAATATGATAATAAGGCTAATGAGAAACTCAGAGAGTGACTTTAAAAGTCAAGGCAATCTTGCAGTTAATTTTCAACAGATAAAGCTGATTGTACACAATAGTCAAAAAGAGGAGAAAAAGGAAATGTTGATTGCAGTTTACTTCTGTTTAAGGTATAACTAAAGCCAAACTTTTTATTTTTTAGATGTGAATAGATTGGGCTAGAACCACTGTCTGTTTTTATTGCCATCTCTGCCTCTTATAGGAAGATTCTCTATCTAATTTTCTATTAAAGAGGAAGTAAAGTAAAAAAAATGTGAAAAAAAAACCATGTAAAGGCAAAGGCATAATGAGCTAGTATGCATCGCATACTAGCTCATTATGAAGTACTTACCTAAAAACGAAGCCCCCTCAGTGCCGACAGGACGGCTGACATGTCCGGCCATCCTGCTTCTTGGATCTCGTCCTCCGGCCATCTGATTGGCCGGGGGCGCGATTACATCACTCCCGAGCTCCTTCAGAGCGCATGCGCCAATGACGTCATCGGCTGCATGCACTGTAAATATCTCCTAAACGGTACATGTTTAGGAGATATTTATAGCACCTATAGGTAAGCCTTAATATAGGCTTACCTATAGGTAAATGTAAACAAAAGGGGTTTACAACCTCTTTAAGATTCTGTATTTTTTGTTGAACAGAGCTGTTATAATATTACTCATTAAAAAGGTTTTAAATATGGAATATATATATATATATATATATATATATATATATATATATATATATATAGGCTTCGTAAACAGCAAAAACATAATTTGTACTGTTTTAGAAACTCACACAAATGCACATACATACCTAGAAAAACGACTGTTATTCTAACATTAAGATCTGGTTGCATGTCTTTGTGTGCATCACTCATGTAAGGTACAACCAGGAATACAAGCAATAGTTCTAGGGTCATAATTCATAGGTAACTCTAAATTCATTAACCTGTAAATACTTTTAGGCCTCATGCACACTGGACATTTTTACAGCTGCTGTTTTTGGTGTCAGATGTTTTTTTTTCTGCAGCCAGTAAACTCCCCAGCATGTTATCCTATGTGTCCATTCACAAATAGGCTGTTATCAGCAGTTTTTGGCAGGGGCATTTTCTGGCTGGAAAAAACCCAGAACTAGTGGGTTTTAAGAGGTGTTTTTCAGCTGTAAAAACACTCTAACTCTGATAAAAGATTAAAAACACTGAAAAATGCCAAAAAACGCAGAAAAATGTGGCTATTCTGTGTTTATCTATGTTTTTGGGCCATAAGCTTTTGTGGGAGTATAGTTTTGCTAAACAAAAAAAGCTAAAAAATGCTACAGCTGAAAACAGCTAAAAATGCTACTGCCAAAAAGCTGAAAAACTCCTTCTACAGCTTTAGCTTTCTACTGGCGTTTTGATAATGTCCAGCATGCATGAGGCCCTAAAGCATTGCATATTAACCTCCCTGGCGGTATTCCCGAGAGTGGCTCGGGGTTAATTTTCAGTACCAAAAGCGGTAACCCTGAACCACACTTGCGATTACCCCGCAATGTTACTCACCTTCCCTGCGCTCCCCCGCCCTCCTCTCCGCCATCCTCACTGTCTCTCCCCACTCTGTGTATGGCCGATTGCAGGCACTTGCCTTCCAGTTCCCTCCCTGGTAGCGTTGTGACGCAGGGGGGGTGGAACCGGCGGGCAAATTCAAAAGTGAAAATACACAAATGACATGATACAAAGCTGTGATCCTAATGGATTACACTGTATCATGCCATGTCATTAGATTGTAAGCTCTTCTGAGCAGGGCCCTCTAAATCCTCCTGTATTTTATTGTATTGTATATGTACTGTCTCCCTCTAATATTGTAAAGCGCTGCGTAAATTGCTGGCGCTATAGAAATCCTTATTAATAATATTAATATTTCACCACAGGATTGCACCTGTATAATTTTCCAGTGTCCTGCCTATGCTTTTCCAATGCTTTGTGCCTGGAAAATTTTGAACGACCATGGCGTCCAAAAAGAGTTTTTTTTTGGTGACATAGCTCTTTTAGACGAACTGGAAAACAGCGACAGCGAAACAGAGTTACTTGAAGAACTGAGTGATAGCGATTCGTGGGAAAATTCGTCATCAGGAACGGAAAGTGATGACAGTGACGATTCTGATGTTTCTTTCTGGTACATAGCTTGTTGAATTTGGGAAGTATATCAAATGATCCTTCAGAATTTCCAACAGAGCTATGTGTCAGAAAGGGACATCAGAATCGTTGCTGTCGTCACTTTCCGTACCTGATGACAAATTTTCCCATGAATCGCTATTGCTCAGTTCTTCAAGTAACTCCGTTTCGCTGTTGTGTTTTCCAGTTTGTCTAAAAGCGCTTTTGCGCAAAAAGAACGCTTTTTGGACGCCATGGTCGTTCTCTATTTTCCAGGCACAAAGAACTGGAAAAACACAGGCAGGACACTGGAAAAGTCACCAGGTGCAATCCTGTGGTGAAATGGAATGATACAGTGTCATTATTACAGTAACTTACAGTAACAGTAGTAGTTACTGTATTTAAAGTAACTAAAGTGAATACTGTAGTAATGTCACTGGTCTCCCAAAAATGTCAGCTAGGGGTCCAATCTGTCTGCTGCAATGTGGCAGTCCCGCTAAAAATCGCTGATCGCCGCCATTACTAGTAAAAAAAAAAAATTATTAAAAATTACATAAATCTTTTCCCTAGTTTGTAGACGCGATAACTTTTGCGCAAACCAATCAAAATGGCTTATTGGGATTTTTTTTTACCAAAAATATGTAGCAAAATACAAATTGGCCTAAGAGGATGAAAAAATTTTATTTTTACATTTTTTTTATTGGGAATGTTATATAGCAGAATGTGAAAAATAGTGTTTTTTTTTTCAGAATTATCGCTCTTTTTTTGTTTATAGCACAAAAAATAAAAATTGTACAGGTGATCAAATACCACCAAAAGAAAGCTCTATTTGTGGGAAAAAAGGACATCAATTTTGTTTTGGTACAGTGTCGCACGGCCACGCAATTGTCCTTTAAAATAATGCAGTGCCGAATCGCAAAAAATGGCCTGGTCATTAAGGGGGTAAAACCTTCCGGTCCAGAAGTGATGAAAGTCAGCAGCTACAGTATTTGTAGCTGTTCACTTCAATTTTCTTTTATTTGTTTCCCCCCCAGGCACAATCTAACTTACATGTATTTGCTGTTTTCTTTTTTTTTTTTTCTTTTTTTAGAAGGTGTCCTCTGGCACACAGACACACTACCACTTTGCCGCCAGGACCTATGGAGTTCTATAGAAGTCCTATCTACATGTACAGTGCAAGAGCACACACGTAGAGGGGACTCTTAAGCCCCGTACACACGTACCGATCGTAGTCATACAAACGTTCGTCTTTTCTCCCCGGGATGTCGATGTCTGTTGAAAAGTGCAAAGACAGCACAAGAATGTTGTCCGCCGACTTCAGCTGACTGCAGAAGTGATGTCATGTAATGGTTAACTTTCCCTGTGTTTTTTCTTTTCTGAGCATGCCCAGTCTTGCAAATCTGCGGTCTGTCGGCAGAATTCTGTACTGACTGGCGAACAATCGTCCGTTCTGGTGTCGGCATAAAAAATTTTTCATGTTTGCAAGAAAGACTCTTGTCCGCAGAATGTGCGCAGACAGCTGTCGAAGGCACCATACTAACAAGCGTACAATCGGCAGATCTTTCGTCCGCCGACGTTTGTATGACGACGATCGGTACATGTGTACGGGCCTTTACAGGACTCCAAAGAACTTGATGACATAGGGGAACATATATAAAGGGGAGTGTATCAGATTGGTCAGTGGAACAAGGCCAAAGCAAATGCAATAGAGGATTTTTTAAAAGAAAAAAACAACAAATACATGTACGTTGGATTATTATCTGTTTTATGAAAAATAGACTTTATTATCACTTTAAGCAGCACTTTGCCCACGTGTTTTCCCCATGCAGAGTCAACATCACACATTTTACAGCACATTAAAGAACATAAATATCACTTCTCTATGCCACATACACTGCCACACATCTTTTTTTGGATAAATAACATTCTTCTAAATGGCCACTGCTTGGGAGAATGAAAACCTGATTAACAGAAACACTGGAAGTTATTACGATATTATTAAAAACTAAGACATTTTCATTCCTCCTCAGCCCAATGGGAATTAGGGCAAGAATGGGTAAGAGGAGAGTAACTTTTGATGTAAAGGACCAAAATGTTCCTAAAATAATAGTATTTGTTTGATTCATGTTGAGTTAGAATTGAGTCATCACTACAAGCAAGGTTCTTTATGCTGTGGTTTTAACTACCAGCCCAGTAAAACACAGTTTTTTACATGTCATTGTTCCATTCATATTAAAAAGAATGTATGGCAAAGTCAAGTAAATACGGAGGACTGTGTAAGAAATCGGGGATCAAAAAAAGCAAAGGAAGCTGAGGTCAGAAAATACATACATTTGATATTCATGTTTAAAGAAGTAAATAAGTTGTATAATCACTGGTAGGAGTACTAGTATGCAATAAAATATAATAAACTAGCCAGCCCCATATTAAAGATTGTCCCTGATCCCAAGACATGTGTTTTGCTAATACCAGTCCTATGTGATGACTACATCATTAGTATGCTGGAAAGCCAACTGTCACACATCATAATAAACCATGTGCGTGCATACTGCAAGGTATGCACCCAACCTCTCAGTTGTGCAAAATATCAACTATGCCAGGCCACCAGGATAATGAATATGAAAAAAGCTATGTTAAAATTGTACAACTAAAAAGTCCATAAAAGCTCCAAAAACTCTTCCAGGAGCATAAAAAGTTAACACTGTCGACATGAGCAACTTCTCTTAATACAGGATTGGGATATCCTTCACAGTGGAACTGTTTAAAAGCACAAAAGAGAGAGAGAATGAAAGAGAGACAAGTGCCACTAAGTTTAGCAAAGGTATTAAAAATTAAAATAGAAAGCAATTTTTTTTTTTAAGAAATCCTTCTGTGAAGAGATTTTACTCAACCAAAAAGCCTTGTAAAGTCAGTACAGATGTTACTAGTGACGATACATATGTAGATTTGCAGCTGCAATGATTATTGCTTATGGTTTCTCTTTCACCCATGGTTTTGACAAAGACTCTTTAATTAGTATTCCTTGATCTTGTTTTTGGCTCTCAAGGCAATAGAATTACTTGTACATCTATGAGACATTTTAAACAAACTTCCGGCACATCATATGTACATGCTAATTCCACCACCCTATGTGGAAGAAAAATTTGCCAAAAAGCCAATTCTGCAGGCTTTAGAAAAAACGTACTGCCCAGGAAGATTATGTTACCCAGAGTCCAATTTCAAAGAAAATGTTTTTTCAAGGTTATTCCACGAATGCAATGGATGGAACATACAGGTTTTATTTGGACAAACACACAGACAAAAAAGTGAAAACACCCCAGGATAACAATTATATAAGATTTATTATGCAGTTCCAGAGGGATCACAGGGCTTTGGAAAAAATGTTCTTAAAACACTGGGTCATCCTTTTATGGGACCCCCCTACTGGGACCCCTCTTATCACCAAAGCCTAAACTTGAGTGCCTCTACACTGAGAACTGAGCGATCTTACACCACTGATCCCTCATTTCTGACAGCTCCACGAGCAGAGAGATGCTGGTTGTCAGTCAGCAGCTCTCAGCTCTGCCCCATTCTCGCTCATTGGAGCGCTTGGGTTGTGGAGGGGCAGGGAGCAGCCACCTCAGGCTCAGGCTCGCTGAGAGGCTGAGCCGAGTGTCAGTCCAGGCACTTAGCTGATTCCTACTCCATTGCCAGTGCCTGGACCGACTTCTGTGATGTCAGCAGAGAGCGGACTTCATCCCGCTCTCTCCTGGAAACAGGTCACAGGAGTGCAGAACGAACTGCACTCCTGTGATCCATAGGAGATATACAGCCAAATGAGCTTAGGCTGTACATCTCCTTTAACCACATTCTACCCGCCCGCCAGCGGAGCGGTGCACCTATTGTTCTGGGACGCCGTCAAATGACGGCACACCAGAACAGCCTCTCTCACGCGCCTGCGAGGGCGCACAGAGCGGCTATCGTGGCTGTGCCATGTTGCTAGGACACAGCGCGACCCCGATCTCGGTAAAGAGTAAACAACATGACTCTTTACCCATGTGATTGGCTGTGTTCAATCACAGCCGGTCACAGGTAAATGAGGAAGTGCCATTATATGGTTCTCCTCGCCTCACACTGTCAGAGTGTGAGGTGAGAAGAGCTCATCAGCAGCTCCTCCTCACAGGGGACACAAGGACATGTAATCAGGGCACTGATCCTCAGTGGCCTGATTACAGAAAATTGCAATAGAGTGCCAATCAGTGACCACCATCAATGCCCATAATGCCCACCATCAGTGCCCACAATCAGTGCCTGCTAATCTAGGCACTGACTGGCAACACTATGGACACTGATTGTGGGCACTGATGGTGCTGCCCATCAGTGTCCATCAGTGCCGCCCGTCAGTGCTCATCAGTGCCACTCATTAGTGCCCATCAGTGCCACCTCTCAGTGCCCATCAGTGCCATCTCTCAGTGCCCATCAGTGCCACCTATCAGTGCTCATCTGTGCCGCCTATCAGTGCCAATCAGTGCCGCCTATCAGTGCCACCTATCAGTGCCCATCAGTGCAGCATATTAATACCTCCTCATTAGTGCCACATCATCAGTGCCCATAAGTGCCACCTCATCAGTGCCCTTAAGTGCCACTTCATCAGTGCAGCCTATCAGTGCCCTTTAGTGCCACCTCATCAGTGCACATCAGTGAAGGAGAAAAATTCTTTATTTTCAAAATTTACTCACGGAAAATAAGAAAACAGTGTAGCATGATCGCAAAATTGTCATTAAAAATGTGAGAGCGCAGAAAGCTGAAAATTGGCCTGGGCAGGAAGGGGGTGAAAGTGCCCAGTATTGAAGTGGTTAATAAAGATTACTGGTTTTATTGACATGCTGATTGGCATCAGAGCTATACAACTCAAACTCTGATCCTTTTCCTTATATTGGATTTCCCAAACCAGTGACATTTTGGTTTAATCATTTCCAATATGGTACTGCTGTTGTTTTTTAGCCTCCCAAAATGGGGCACAGAATGTATTTGTAGTCTCTACAAAAATGCTGGTGCCCTTCCTCTGTGCCCTTCAATATTCCTGTAGCCCAACCTGGCCTTCTTCAATATGGTGTCAGATTCCCTTTTTAAAATGGTGCCTTTAGTTTATTATCTATTACATTAACAATCTGTAAGGTATTTTCATCAGGAACTGATCATTTCAGCTCCTGGGCTCAGTGCCAGATGCCAACAGGGACCTTTGAGAACTGCTGTTTCCTGTAGCCATTTTAAATCTACACTAGGACTAATAGCCACTGTCCCTGTGCCATTTTAAAATGCCATTTGTACCTAATGTAGAACTTTATCCATAACAGTTTGACAACCGTTAAAGTTATTTAACAAAGAACATATATTCCACATTAATACTGTAAATATGCTACCAACTATTAGTGCAGTAAATTGCCTCCCATATTGCTCCTGTTTCTTTTTGCTGTAGGCCACTATTTTGATAAAGCTTAGAGCAGTCATTTCCTTACTGAGAACTCTCTCTCTCCTTGGTCTCAAAAACTTTCCTTAAATAAAATATGTACATTTCCAGACTTTATTATATGTTTGGGAGAATAGAGGGGAAGGATGACAGAAGCTTTACAGTGCTGAAGTTCACAGATATGCCAAAGAAGGAGAAAAGAGAGAATATCCGGGAGATAAGATAAGACACTATCCTTGAAAGTTCACATTTTTGGGGTCTCCCTGGCAACAGAGTTTGCCCTGTCATCTCTCCTGCTTTTCTTTTCTTCCTCCTTAATTTGTGTTCCCTCCACACAGTCTGTGCCACTCCAGTTGTTTTCTTCCCCCTTCAGCAACAGTAAATCTTAAAGCTGTTCGGCTTATAGTGGCTCTGATTTTAGGCACAGTGTTGAGGAAAGACAGCAACTGAGCATGTGCAGAGCAGGGAGAGAAAGTGAATTACTGCATTTTTATACAGTATTGTTTCTTATTTTGAATGTTTTACATAGCTTTACCAGCATAAGTGGCAAGGCTGAAGTGATTTATCAGGACTTACTTTTCTGACTACAATTCCACTTTAAGTGGGTAAAAACCACAAAGAACTTTACCATTCTCTTGCACTTCAATGCACTCTCAATTTTATCCACCCCTTGTATTCAAGCTTGCTGAAGGCTTCATTTTTTACTGAAATGTATCTGTAACATTGTATCTAAACGTTAAAACAAAAAAAAATAATATATTGCATCTAAACAGTCAGGCGGGATGGCTACAATAGGTTTAAAATTTAGGCTTTGTTTTCTTTATTTTCACCAGGACATCCAGCCAGTAACACTCTTACTATCTTGGGGTGCCTATGCTCATCTATGGAGGATAAATGCCCCGCCCAACCCCATACAGCAGCACTATCAACCTGCGGAGAGGGTAGTGTTGAGCTTGCCATACACAGAGCAAATTTCCAATGCGTGGTTCCAGGAAAGAAATCTATCCCCCTATCAACACAGACAATGTTGATGCGGGAATCCCTCCTGCTGGGCTATTGTCTTCTCCTTGGAAGGGGGGGGGGGGTGAGGGCAGAGGAATCAATCCCCACCAGGAGAAGACAAGGGCAAGAGCGATAATCACAGGTAAAACCCAGCATGATGGTTATACCCTAGTTGATCAATCGATCTGGTTACATTAAGTCTGCCCATACATGGTTTGAATCTCGGCCAGTTCCTGCTGAATCTTTGCTGGACAAATTAGTCTGTTGAAAAAAGAAAAAGACTTACTGGCAGGATCCACGGGTAGTAGAACTATGTTAGAAGAAAACAAAGCCTGCTGTGTAAAAGATGGTGATAGATTGCATCATACATGCCGTTTTTTAATTTTTGTTGCACTTTAGGATTGTATTAACGTGTGTGATTTTCTTTTCAATTAAATAAAACTGCTTACTATTAATAATGTACTATTCTAAGTTACTGCACATCTATAGTCCTCCCACACCTGTAATGCCAGTGAACTCTCTGTCACATTTTAAAATAGGATAATTAGCTGGCTTGTCTACTTTCAGGGTGAATCGTCCTGCATAAACATTTGCTGAAAATAAACCAAGGCCATGCACAAACATTTACTGTTCCTCACAGCATCACTGGTTTGGTGGCAATTATACATTTCCAGTGTTTATGCATCTGTGTATTTAAAATTCAAGTGAAAATGCACAGAGATCATGTTGCTCATAGATTGATGTTGTTATACCCAGCAGTGTGAAGTTAAGCCAAAAATGTGTAACATTGTCTGTTGTTGCTATGTAAAGATGATAGACCTTATTTTCAAAAGGAGGTTGCCATAGTTACACAACATGAAGTACATTTATTTTGTAAAAAGGACCATTGCCTTGCATGCTATGAGACCATTACAGCAGCCTTCATAGCTATAAAGTGTAATCTATATCTCTCTCCATTTAGACATATGACTCAAGCACAGCTTTCTTCTACTTGTCATTATACATATATCCACCAGCGCTCATTTCAATGGCTTAAACTGGCTTTATTAAGTGTGTAATAGGGATTAATCTTTGGATGCCAAAAATAAATAAATAAATTAAGCTGCAGAGAAAAGGCAGTCCTGGTAAGCGTTCAGTGCTCCTATTTGCAGCCTAATGAAGGTACCAGACTACTAGAAAAAATACATTTCAAAGCGTATTTATATTTTCATTGCATTTATAAATGTGCCATAATATGCTGAAATGCATTTGTAAATATATGTTTACAATAATGATGGTTTACTTGCAGCTCTGCAATTACACAGGGAAAATACGAAGAGCTATGCAGGATAGCTTACATCTAAATACACTATAGTACAGATACTGCTTCTGTACTTATGCACTCCATCTTGCTTGCCTCGTATTTGTTTTACCTATCCTTAGTATATACAGTAATTATACTTTAGTATCAAGCCATCACCTATGTCTGGATGTAATCTGGGATGCAAAACCTTCAGCAGGAAACCAGGCACCTTGAGTAAGTATAGAAACTTTCCCCCCATGCCGGGGCAAGCACAAACTGAGCACAGCAAACAAGTCATTTCAGTTGGCAGACAGGCAGGTGGTCAGACAGACAGGGATGCATCATAGCTAGGATGCTAGAATGAGACCAGCAGCTGTCAAAGAACAGACAGTTCCTGGCATTGGCGTGTACATTTGCAAATCTCCTCAGAAAAAAAGGTGCCTGTGTAGAGTCCGAAAATACTCTTTTTAAAGGCTTGTGATAATGTCACACATACCCCTCATGCAGGTGGTCAGGCACTATAGCTAGCTTCTATGTTCTTCTTGTTTAGCACCCCTTTTTCCCATAAGGCAAGCAGGCCTACCGGTACTTGGTTGCTCCCAAAACTTATACACAATGCTATAGTGCCTTGCTACCACTTGGGGACAAATGAGCAGTCAAAAGGCAGGCAGAGTTCAGAGAGTAGTTGATACCCAATCTGAGGTAGTCAACAAGGGAATCCAATCTAGCAGAGTAAGGCAGACAAACAGGGCGCTTGGAACACATATAACAAACGCAATATCACAAGCATGAAACTGCAGGCTTGTCTGGCCTAAATCATGTTTGGTCTCCATCCATAGACTGGCCTCATCAATCACCTTGCAGGCGGACAGACAGAGATGCATCATAGCTGAAACCATGATGCAGGAATGAGACCAGCAGCTGTCAAAGAACAGGAGCATTTACATGCTCCTGACAGTAAAACCCTTGGCAGAGCTCTAAGAGAAGAAGTGTCTAAGGAGCCACATGGTCTTCTCCAGTGCTCCTGATAATAGGGATAGGTTCAACTGCTAATGGCCCCCAGGTTTCCGTCCTTTGACTAACCCAAGCAGGCAACTACTTAGGACAGAATTAGGTATGCAGAAATAGTCTCTTGAAGTACTGAGATGCTGGTCACAGATCAGTAGGGATTAAAGTCCAAAGTGGCAGCGGTGCATTGTATCACACAGAGACACTTGAAGCTGGTAGGTATGCAGGGGATAAGATGAGATCACTGGGCACAAGGGGAGATTGAGCAGGAAGCTTGGTGGTATTGCATTAGGAAACAGTAAACTAAACTGTGGTCTTGGGGTGCACAGGTGCTTGTAAGAAGTTTCTGGCTGGAACACACAGGGAATCATACAGGTGCTGGGATGCAGGTTGCTGGCTGAAATACACAGGGAGTTACTGAAGTGAAGCAAGACTGAATGTCGCATAGTTAATCTGGTTCAAAAAGTCCATCCAGTTCCACTCACAGAGAAAAAAAACACACACACAATTTGTACACTTCTATTATACAATCCTATACTCACAGTTGATCCAGTGTAAGTCAAAAACCCCAATAAAGCTTGATCCAATTTGCTTCAGCTGGATAAAAAAAAATTCTTCCTAATCCCCCAAGAGGCAATCAGATACTCCTCGGGCCAACTTTACCTGTAAACGTTAGTATCCAGTTATATTTTGTGCATTTAGGAAAGAATCCATGCCTTTTTTTTAAACAATCTACTGAGCTGGCTAGAACCACCTCTGGAGGGAGTCTATTTCACATTATCACAGCTCTTACTGTTATGAAGTCTTTTTTCTATTTGGAGGTTAAATCTCTTTTCCTCCAGACGTAAAGAGTGACCCTTATCCTCTATGATGATCTTAAAGTGAATAACTCTACACCAAATTCACTATATGGACCACTTATGTATTTATTGATTTATGTTGATCACATCCCCTATAAATCTTCTCTTCTCAAGAGAGATTAAATTCAGTTTAGCTAATCGTTTCTCATAGCTGAGCTCCTCCATGCCTCTTATGAGTTTAGTTGTCCTTCACTTGCACTTTCTCCAGTTCCCCCAATATCCTTTTTGTGAACTGGTGCCAAAACGGAATTGCATATTCTAGATGAGGTATTACTAAATATTTGCACAGGGGCAAAATTATATCCCTCTCTCTCTCCCTGCAGCCCACACCTCTTTTAATACAAGAAATGATTTTGCTATCTTTGGAAACTGCAGCTTGGCGTTGCATGCGATTATAAGGGCTATAATCTCCCAAAACATTCAGATCCTTCTCCACCATTGACACCATTTACATACTATAGACTTTATCATACACATTAGCTGTGTGTGGAGAACGATGTCAAATACTTTTGCTAAATCCAAGTATACTATATCCACAGCCACTCCTTTGTCTAAGGTTATGCTTACCTTCTCAAAAAAAGAAATCAGATTTGTTTTACAAAGTCTGTTTTTTGTGAATTCATGCTATTTATTGCCTAATTTTTTTTTCTAGCAAATAATCATGTATATGGTCTTTTATTACCCACTTCAGCTCCGGAAGGTTTTACCCCCTTAACCACTTTACCACCGGAGGATTTTGCTGTCTTCCGTCCAGGCCACTTTTTGCGATTCGGCGCTGTGCGACTTCAACTGACAATTGCGCGGTCGTGCGACGCCGTACCCAAACGAAATTTACGTCCTTTTTTTCCCACAAACAGAGCTTTCTTTTGGTGGTATTTGATCACCTGTGCGATTTCTACTTTTTGCGCTATAAACAAAAAAAGAGCGTTTATTTTGAAAAAATAACAATATTTTTAACATTTTTTTATATGAAATTCCCCCCAAAAAAGATGTAAAAACCAATTTTTTTTAAAATTTTTGGCCAATTTGTTTTATGCTACATATGTTTGGTAAAAAAAATCGCAATAAGCGTATTTTGATTGGTTTGCGCAAAAGTTATTGCGTTTACTGACAAAGGGAAAGATTTCTGTCATTTTTGGTGTTTTTTTTTTAACGCGTAATGGCGGCGATCTGCGATTTTTTTTGCGGGACTGCGACATTGCGGCGGACAGATCGGACCCTTGACTGACATTTTTGACACTTTTGGGGGTACCAGTGACATTACTGCAGTAATCAGTGCTATATATATGCACTGTTACTGTAAAAATGACACTGGCAGGGAAGGGGTTAATTTTATTGGAGAGGGAGGGGTTAATGTATGCCTGGTGCTTACTGACGTGTAGGGGGGGAGGTGACTGAGTGAGTCATGGACAGATCGGATGTCCAGCTATGCTGAACAGTCCGATCTGTCACTCCCTGTCACTATGGAGATCCGCCCGCTGTGTTTACACACAGCGGGCGGATCTCCAGACTCGATCCCCGACGATCGGGTAAGAGCAGCGGCAATCGCCGCTGCTCCTCCCCTGGCCCGACTCCCGCTGTGAATGAAAACAGCGGGAGTGAGCCTCCGGCGGCGCGCAAGCGCCGCCCAGAAGGGGGAGTGTCTGGCGACGTAGTACTACGTCGTCAGACGATAACGAGCCACTCTGCCGCAGTAATATTACTGTGAGCAGAGGTAAAGTGGTTAATGACCAGGCCATTTTTTGCGATATGGCACTGCATTGCTTTAACTGACAATTGCGACAATTTTACACAAGCGGGCGGATCTCCATACTCGATTCCCTGATGATCGGGGAAGAGCGGCGGTGATCACCGCCGCTCCTCCCCTGGCCCGACTCCCACTGTAACTGAATACAGCGTGAGCGAGCCTCCGGCGGCACGCGTGCACTGCCAAAAGAGGGGGATGTCTGGTGACGTAGGTCTACGTCGCCAGACAATAACAAACCACTTTGCCACAGTACAGTCAACGTGACTGGTCGGTAAGTGGTTAAGTGGGTAAATGCTCCAGTTTCTTCCAAACTATAGAAGTTAAACTAACAGGTATGTAGTTACTTGGTAAAGACTTTGACCCCTTTTTAAATATAGGTACCACATTGGCCTTATGCAAATTAAGTGGTAATATGTAGGAATCCCGAAAAATGAGAGATAATGGCTTTGAAATCCAAAGCAGAAATAAAGCTGGCCGCCCGGTTTACTCCTGTTGATACTCTTTATTGTCTGCATAGTATGAAACAAGATAAATTTAACGCGTTTCGGCTATTACAACCTTTCTCATAGCATAATGTAGTTTAAAACAACAACATTGCTTTTATACTGGTGAGCCCCCTACCAAAATCAATGATGGAGGCGAGTCTATTGACAATTAAAACATAAACAGTTACACATGAAAGGAGCACATCGAGTCAAATGAAAAAGCCCCATCTGGGAAACAATAGAGTTAACAAACTTTCAATAATACTCAAATATTTGCTTTAAGCTTAAGTCTGTCATCAAGGTTAGCGTTATGAATGTCTCTAAAATGTTTAGAGACATTATAAATATTCTTAGCATTCCAATTATTGGTATCATTATAATGCTCTGAAATTCTGACCCTCAGAGGAGTGTGGTGCATCCAACTATTATACTCTATCACATACACCACTGACTTTGCAGTACAATTAATGAAATAACTGTAACTGATATTTATTTGCTAAGACTAGGTTCTTTTTTACCAATCCTTAGCGATCCCTGCGTGTAGCTATAACTTTACCCTTAGAAATCCACTGTTCTTTATAGCCCTGGTCTCACAGTCTATTAGAAGCTGCCCCACACTCCCTATCATCCTGTGTGGAGCAGTTCTGAGATCTGGGAGAAAATAGGGTTATTGTCTACAGGTGTATATTGTAGAAGTGTTTTCTAAGCATTACATTTCTAACAAAATGATTAACATCTAAAACTGTAGAAAACACATCAAAGTGGCATGTGGGTGTAAAGGAGAGTCCTTTGGACAATAAAGACATTTCATCATTTGTTAAAGAGGAAGTAAAGCTTGCTCTGTAACTTGTACCTATAAGTAAATCTATGATAAGGCTTACCTATAGGTACTGTAAATATGCACCATTTAAGAGATATTTACTTTGCATGCAGCCAGTGACATCACTGGTGCACGAGCTCTAAAGGAATGGCTGCCCATGCCGTTCCTTCAGAGCCCTGTGCCGTGAACAGCAGCTCCTGTGCACAGGTGCGGGAGTGATATAGTTGCGACTCCGGTCAATCAGATGCCCGGAACCCGGAAGGAAGATGGGTTAACATGTTGGTCGTGTAAGTGTTGTGCGGGCGGCGCTGCGGAGGCTTCCTTTTAAGGTAAGTATTTCATAATGAGCTAGTATGTGATGCGTACTAGCTCATTATGACTTTGCCTTTCAGGTTTTTATTTTTTACATTTTTTTTTATAATCTCTTTAATGGCACTCTGGATAAGTTAATAACATGATCAAAAGTAGTACCTCATCCTTTGGTTTTCTTCTTTGTTGTGGATATTTCTTGTGACCCTTTTTTGTCCAGGTCTTTCCCCCCCCCCTTGTCCTTTTCCTTTTACAGGACTGCACTATAGTGGGATTTATCATGAGTTTTTTGTACTGTCCTCTGGAGAACTTTCTTTGGAAAAAAATTGAGCCAACTGAACTTCTTGCTGAGACTGGAGATACAGAAATCAGCATGTTCGTGAGAGCTCTGATTGTGTGTCGGACACCATAGGTGAACTAAAATGAACTCTTGTCTCCCCTGTGGATTCTGGTCTTTTTATTAATATAGATCGAGGAAATCTCTTGGATTTACTGCAGACGTACAAAGTGCCATCTTCAAAATCCTTGAAATCAAGTAAGTATTTAGACCTCTTAATGTCCATTATTTACATTTCCAAATGTTTATTATTGTCCGCTAGTTTAAAATTCAAGTTATTATAGAGGGGAAGTGTACGATACTGCAGGACATTTTCTTTCAGTGTGAAGATCTCCATATTAATGTTAACCAGCAAATTCTCTTTATAAGAAATTATCAGTTTCATGGGATCTAAAGAGCACTTACTGAGAATGTAATTTCACTCCATCAGGAAAGTATCTGAGTAGGTGGTTGACTGAAACTTCTTAATATGAAGACCTCTTGGTATCATGGAATCCTCTACATATTTTTGCAAACCAGTGAGGTCCCACTATAGACGCATTTCTTTTTGTGATAGAGACTTTAATTTTTCAAGTGCAAGTTTGCACTGGGTATTTGATGTTAATTTTAATGTATTTAAAATCCTTAGTATATCCCTGTGTAAACTTCAATCATCGGTCCGAGGTGGTTGAAAGAGCACACTCCCGGTGTGTCCAACCTCTATAGTTCCTGTATTATTGTATTATTCTCTGCAGCAATATTTTCAGACTTTACACTTTGAGTAAGCCTCAGCAAAAGGGTAATCAAGAAAGTTGCAGCAAGAGCATGTAAAGGACATAGGTAAACGCAGACAAAATAATACCCAAGCTCAACCGCTGGATATGAAAAGTGCTTGCTGAGGTCCGGTGCACAAGCTGGGATGTTCAACTTCCCGTGTGAAAATGTTTAGTCCTCATCAATACCCCTTCTAAATGGTGCCACATCCCTGGGTTCAAAATAGCAAAAAAGGTTGGTATCCCTTAAGGGTTTGGAACTTTTCAGGCACTCACGACAAAACCAATATAATAAAAATAATTATAATTTTGTTAACATGTAGTTAAACAAAATAACAAACTAGCGGAAAAAGCAAACAGTTCAAGCATAAAAAAAACACAGCACAGATACGTGTGTACCAAAAGCAGCAACAGAGTACCCAATGCGTTTCGAAGCTAGGGTATGCTTTTTCTTCAGGGGTATATTTCTGAATGCTGCAGATACTTTTCTACAACAAGATGATACAGAATATCATTAGTATACAAATTTCACAACATTACATAGTGTATGAACCAGATCACATGCAAAAAAACTCACACCATCTGTGTTTGCGTTTGGATTCCTGTTTGCTGAATATTAAAACCACAACTAGTTCCAGGTCCTACCTGTCAGGTTCAAATGGGGTGAGGATTCACTCAGTGGAAGATGTTGTTCTCCTATATATGCTGCAGACAGAGAATTATATTCAACAGCCCATACTTTGCAAGGGGCTGGAGTCCACAAAGAAGGAGAAAACTCTGATGGAAGGTGTTATAAGGATGTAATCCTATTTAAAAAGATGAGTTGGTTCAAAAACACTGCTTAAAATAAATGTAGTGGCTCTATATATAAGGTCCGAGGAGTGTTTTAAGTAGTTTAGATGGAAATAAGCAAAAGGATAATACAGTTATTGTTGTAGGAAGGATCCAAGTACCACTGCCCAAAAATAAGAGGGAAACAAACCTCCAATGCAAGGTAAATATATCAAATCGTCCAATGAAAAACGAATAACAGTAAGAAAAGCTATTCCCATTGATAGATCCTACCATGTCCCCTAACTCCTCAATTCACGTTTAGGAAAGTTCCTGCATTGAAAGATAAACGTGAGGAGTGAATACAAAGGTACTAACATGGATGACCCTTGCAAATACAAAGGTACATTTATGTGTGGTAAATGCAACTTAATATAATACTTCCCAATAGCCAGAGGTTCCAGGCCAAGCACTTTGCAAACTGCCGCACCTTCAGAGTGCTATACTTATTACTCTGTGACTGTGGCTGCTTCTACATAGGAAAAACAAAGTTAGAATTTTGGAAAAGGGCTTATCGGCATATCAAAAGTATGAAAAGTTGTGATCCGGTACTCCCTCTGGGCCATCATACATCATTGGTCCATGGGGGTAGATTCCTAAATATCAAATTTCTGATCCTAGACCAGATCCCTCCAAGCCCCCGGGGGGGGGGGACTAGAACAAAGTCCTTCTCCAAATGGAACTCAGATGGATAGTTACATGTAAAGCCACCCAGCCTCCAGGCCTAAATGAAATGATATCGTTCAGACCTTTTTTGGAGGGTTTCGCCTCGGGAGGCATGGAAAAATGTACTGAATAAAAGCGTGTTTTACGGAAACCTGAAATATGATAGAAACTCAGATTAGAAGCTGATATTTGGAAATAGATATTTAAAAAATATAGTAACAAGTAATCTGCCTGTCCTTATAATAACAAAATCAAAACAGTGTTAAAAAATGTGAGCATCCTCGGATCGAGCATAAAACAAATCCAGTTGCACTTGTAGCGGTCATGGTGGTCATTTTGCACATAAAAATGAGTTGCTTAAGGGGGGTGATTAACCACTTTCTTCACGCCCACAGTAGTTTTACTGTGGGCAGGCAGAAGCTGCAGGCTAGGTGATGTACTTGTACATCGCAGTACTGTCAACCTACCAGATTGAAATAGACAGATATGACACCCAAAATTTACTGGCACAGCCAAGTTATTGCTGGCATTTGCAAAAGTTACAAAATTACAGTTTTAAGTGAAAATTTCAGTATTTAAAGCTGAGTTCCACCCTCATTTTCATCTTAAGGGATACCAGTAGGAATACGCATTTTAAAAATGAATTGGGCAATAATTTTTTTTTTGGATCACTTACCTTATTTTAGAAGATTCTTTGTCCCACTTCCTTCTTCTGCGGCCGCGGCCCTGGACGTCACTTCCGGTTTCACATTGCGTCCTGGGAGATGTGTTTCATCAATCCCAGGAGGCAATGCGCATGGCCGGCTGCTCCTCTGATTTCCAAACCCAATCTACAGCGCATGCGCGATATTGCGATCAGCATTCTGGGTAGCCAGAAACCAGGAAGAGGGACACAGCGGGGGACACAGTGGCTTCAGACGCCCACACCGGAAATAGCCGGTGCAATGCAGACCCCCCAAAATAGAACCCCTTAACAATACAAACCCCCCCAATAGAACCCCTTACAATGCAAGTGCCCCTCCCCTCCTACCTTAGAGCAGAGGAGGAGGAACTGTTTAAAGCAGAGAACAGGAGAGAGAGACAGCACCCCCCCAGGCATGCAGGCGACAAACCGCTCATTGACGTGTCATGTGTAGCGCCTCTGCGCTCCTGTGTCAGTGAGCGCAACGAGCGGTGGAGGCAGTCCGGCGGCCGACCCCGGATGTCACCCTGGTGCTCCCTGACACCCCCCTAATGTGTGGCACCCGGGGCGGACTGCCCCCCTGTTGGTACGCCACTGGGGCTTTGTATTGTGAAGGGGTTCTATTTGCGGGGGCTTTGTATTGTAAAGGGGTTCTATTGGGGGGGGGGGGTTTGTATTGTATAGGGGTTCTAATGGGGGGGTTTGTACTGAAAAGGGGTTCGATTGGGGGGGGTTGTATTGTAAAGGGGTTCTATGGGGGGCTTTGTATTGTAAAGGTGTTCTATTGGGGGGGGAGGGTTTATTGTAAAGGGGTTCTATTGGCGGAGGCTTTGTATTATAAAGGGGTTCTATTGGGGGGGTCTGCATTGTAAAGGGTTCTATTGGGGGGGTTGTATTGTAAAGGGGTTCTATTGGGGGGGGGTTGTATTGTAAAGGGGATCTATGGGGGGGGGGTTGTATTGTATAGGGGTTCTATTGGTGGGGGCTTTGTATTGTAAAGGGGTTCTATTGGTGGGAGCTTTGTATTATAAAGGGGTTCTATTGGGGGGTCTGCATTGTAAAGGGGTTCTATTGGGGGGTGTTGTATTGTAAAGGGGTTCTATTGGCGGGGGGCCTTTGTATTGTATAGGGGTTCTATTGAGGGCCGTGTAATGTAAAGGGGTTCTATGGGGGGGCTGTATAATGTAAAGGGTTCTATGGGGGGTGGGGGCTGTGTAATGTGAAGGGGTCCAGGGGTACTGGGGCTGTGTAATGTAAAGGGGGCCTTCCTACATTTTACTCGCAGTTATTACTGCAGTCCTATAGATTTTTTAGGTTGTGCATTTTTTTTTTCTGCCTTTTCTGAAAGTGCACCAAAAGTCATGCATGCTGCATCTTTGGCGCGCTTTCAGAAAACAGGAAAAAGAAATTTTTTGGGGGGGGGGGGTGGAGTGACACCATGGTTTACTGCACCAGGTGACACCAACCCTAGTGACACCACTGGCAGTAGCACACAGTAAGTGTGCCACTGCCAGTTACATGTATTTCTGTCTGGCGCCTCAGGTCAGTCTGTGCAGTTTTTGCAGAGGAGGAGGGGCTGCAGCGCGTGGAGGTGCTACACGTGACACGTCAATGAGCGGTTCGTCGCCTGCACGCCTGGGGGTGTGCCAGATATAGGATCCGCCCTGGGTGCCAAATGCTCTAGGTACGCCCCTGGCTCCATATATGACTAGGTGAGCTCACTGTGCAAGGGCAGTTTGTTGTTATATTCATATAAAAACTGTGCTGCACATCAGAAAACGATTTCTGTTTGTTATTGATGCCAACTGACTCTGCGTTGTCCAAGAGCCTAGCAGAATTACAAGTTCTAAATGTCACTGCCAAGTGCTATATTATAGAACTGTGAAGTCACAGATCTGTACCTAGCAAAATAATGAAAGAACAGCCATTACCTACTGTATGCCTGCCTGAACTTAAGCTCCCTGTTGATCATCATCTTGTATCTCTTCATAAATGTTGGGAATTTTCTCCCTCAACCCTCAACAGTTTTTTGTTGGTTCTAGAGGAATAGACTTTATAATGAAACATTCCTTTTCCTAAGCTCAGTGCTTAGGAATCCTAGGTTCTTACTTGTTGACCACCCTTGCTGTTGTTCTGAGTTTTTGCATCTCTTGTTCAGGGAATTGTTGTTCCACATGTTTTATAGTGAATATTTTTACTGTTCTCCAAGTTATTGTTGAAGACTATCATGCCTGTTTTGTCTGTGAACACCAAGCTGATCCTGCTTAATCATAGCAACATGGATTCCTCCTCCTTTTTTCTATGGCCTTTGTATAGGCATAGCTTCCTTTAGGTTCCTTTTAATTAAGATTTTTACACCTGTTGGATACATCTCCTACCCCTTAGCTCAATTGCCTTGTTTATCCCAATTTTTCAATAATTACTATATTCACGTGTTTCTAAAAATGAAGAAAAAAGAATTTGTACCTACTGTTATCTTTTTGATGTCCATGAAGGGACACAGGTCATGCCCTGCTGTGTTTTGGCATTATGTGTTGCTTTTCACAGCAATGAAAATTGGAGGCAGAGTTAAAAAGGGGCTGACTTAATATTTTTTTTTGTTTGCCAGTGACCAAACCTCCTAAAGGTAGCAGTATGACCAATTATCCAAAAATGACTATATTCCTCTGTCCTTCATTGGTTTAAAAGGAAAGGATTTTAGGGTAAGTACATTACCGTATTTTCCGGCGTATAAGACGACTTTTTAACTCAGGAAAATCTTCTCAAAAGTCGGGGGTCGTCTTATACGCCGGGTATCGTCTTATACGGTGGATGCTCAAGCCGAACTGGAGAATATGCGGTGGGGGAGTGAGAGCACTTCAGTTATGCTGCCACACGGACTGCCTAAGCTGACAGAACTCCCATCCAGGCTAACCCGCCCCTACCTCCACCGCTGTCCAAGTTAAAAAGCCTGTGATTTGTTGTTGCTAGGGGCGGTCCTAGCAACCAATCTGCCTGTTAAATGGAAAGATGGACACTTCCTGCCTTATGCTCGGACATGCTGCATCCTCTATCTGCTGTGTAAGGTAAGGGGGGGGGGCTGTAAAGGGGACTGTGAGTAATGTGCAAGTAAGGGGGACAACTGTAGAAGAGACTGGGATACAAGGAGGGTGACTGTGGAGGGGATTGGGATACAAGGAGGGGGACTGTGGAGGGGACTGGGATGCAAGGAGGGGGGTTGTGGAGCATGGCAGCTCCCATGGATTTATTGTTTTATACTTACTTTCAGCTTTAGAGTGAATTTGGAAAAGTTTAATCCACTTACACTGTTTTATGCATATTCTATATTTTAACTGGAAAAGTTGGGGGGTCGTCTTATACGCCCAGTCGTCTTATACGCCGGAAAATACGGTATTTTTAATTTGAAAAGAATGCTAAAGGGGTAGAACTTCTTTTAGTGCTATATTTGTCCCTGTTATTGAGACGTGCTACCTCCAATTGCCCTGATCATCAATGTTACTGGAAATTAACATGAAGGTAAATCCAAAACTTTCAGTTGGCACCAGAGCAGAAAAAGAGGAGACGTATTCTAATGTGGACATCTATTCTTGTAACAGTTAATAGAGGGGATTTCTCTCACATTAGAAATATATCCTCACTTGTTGAGTCTACAAGACAGAAGGTGAAGGGAAATACTCCTAATGACACACAGATTAAAAAAAAAAAATGTGCAGCATTTTAACCCTCCTCTTCTCTACCTAAAATGGAAAAAAAAAGTGTTTGCTTTAGATATACAGTAAACCACCGCTCCATCGTGGTTCAGTTTTTGCGGTCCCAGTATATTGCGTTTTTTTTTGTAATGTTATTTTACTATATAAATCATTAAAAATGAAATATTTTTGTGTTTTCCATGGCTCTTGCTATGTCTCTCAGTATCTTTTATGTGTTTAAATGAGTTTCTATTGTTTTAAAAGTGTGTTTAAAGACCTTAAAATGCTTTTACACGTACAGTGACAGTAAAAAAAATATGCCTACAGTGCATTTTAATAGGGTTTTTCTATTTCACGGATTTTCACTTTTCGCGGCTGGGTCCGGAACGTAACCCCCAATGGAGGGGGGTTTACTGTACTTAAAAAAATTAGATAGCACAGAGTTTTAAGCAATTAATGGGAGTTTCTGTATTTTTCTCTTAACAGGTTTGCGTTAAAAGAGAAGTATGTGTTTTTTTTTTTGATTCATCATAAAATCATACTTACCTAGGTAGATGCAGCACCGGTCTGATGTTGCATCTGTCCCCCATCACCTCTAACACTGAGAACCAAGCAATCTAACACTGCTGATCACTCAGTTCTCAGAGCTCCCCGAGCAGAGAGCTGGCAACTGTCAGTCACTGCTGTCTGCTCTGCCCCCTTCCCCTCGTCACTCACTAGAGTGGTGGGCTGTGGAGGGGGCAGGAGCAGCCAGCTTAGGCTGAGAGGCTAGGCCGGTTGCTGGTCCAGGTATGTGGTGACTGGCTCTGTGACATTAGCAGACAGCAGATTTCAGCCTGCTGTCTGCTGAAAACGGGTCACAGGAGTGCAGAATGAACTGCACTCCTTTGATCCAGAAACAAGCATTGGCTGTACTTCTCCTTTTCTCCTTTAAGGAAGGGTATTGAGGGTAATAAAATTCTATTCTCTAAACTGTTTCAAATTGTTTGTGTATTTAGAGAAAAGTATATTCTGCAGCTGTGGTTTTGTTTTGTCATGATATGAATGGTAGAGTAATGCAACCATTATCTCTTTTAAAGATTTGACAAGCCATTCATCATTTGCTATCAACCGGCATGATAAATCGGCATCACCAGTGTTTTTTTCTGTGTTACAAAATGTCCAGATTGCAGCATCATTGTTATGTATTAGCGATAGCTTTTCTGCAAAGCGTACTTCTGAACAACATACTGTACATGGGATCACACGGAGCATTCATTCTCCAACAATCTCCAGACATGCAAATAACAACGCAGCCAGACTTCTTAATGGCAAAACTTTGGCCGTGGCCTTTATTAATTGGTTTCAATATTCACTTTATTAAAACTTTAACTTCATACTAATAACGATATGGCTTATAACTTTTAACTTCCATACCATTTTTCAACTCAGCTATTACAGCTCGAGCTGAATAACCACATCACAATATTATTACACTGTCCCCCTTTTCTTACGAAAAGGTGACCTACCACATTAACCTCCTTAGCGGTAATCCCGAGCGTGACTCGGGGTTGGTTTTTCATATCAGGAGCGGTAACCCCGAGTCACGCTCGGGGTGGATTGCAGAGAGCGCAGCGGTGTTCTCTTACCTTCTCCTGGCGATCCAGCGATGATCTCTCATTGCTGTGACGGCCAGCCGAGAGTCCCGCCACTCCTCCGTCGGTCTCTGTCGCTCTGATCACTTCCTAGTTCCGTTCCCTGCAGCAGCAATGCTGCATGGGAGCGGAACTAGGGAGGGAGATTCGAAAAAAAAAAAAAAACGTTGCACAAAACACAAAACACATTTTATATTATATATATATATATATATATGCGCATATATATATATATATATATATATATATATATATATATGCACACACACATATATCTATATATAATATATAATGCATGAATTATAATCAAATCAATAATATAATTTTATTATATATATTATATAATAAATAATAAAATAATATTATTGATTCGATTATAATTCACGTGTTTGTGTTTCAAATTTATCACATCTGGGATGTCTACTAGACTCTTGTTTTGGTCATGTTTAAGTCAGTAATTACTAAGAATTGTAGGCCTATAATAGATAACGCCAAATTTCCATGAAAAGAATTGTACCGCTTTTGGTATGTAATTCCTGACATAATCATACCGCCAGGGAGGTTAACAAGGCCGCGACAAGGGGAGGGGGGGTTGGGTGAGCTCTGCAGCTTGTATTATCCTGCGACGTCTGGCGCCAATTTCAGTCAGGACCCCTTATTTATAGACCCCCAAGGGGCTTCCAGAAGCTACTAGCAGCCTCCAAAGTCCCCTACCTATCAGGTACAAGCCCCCCATGGGACCACGCCCTCACCTGCAGGGGGAGCCTTGAAACCCGCAGGCTGCGGTGATCCCATGAGGAAAAGGGGGGCCTTGAAACCTATTTCCCCTTTTCCAAACATGGGATCACATGCAGCATTCATTCTCCAACAATCTCCAGACATGCAAATAACAACGCAGCCAGACTTCTTAATGGCAAAACTTTGGCCGCGGCCTTTATTAATTGGTTTCAATATACACTTTATTAAAACTTCAACTTCATACTAATAACGATATGACTTATAACTTTTAACTTCCATACCATTTTTTAACTCAGCTATTACAGCTCAAGCTGAATAACCACATCACAATATTAGTACAATGTCCTCAAACAGACAGAGGATGTGCACCTAGCACACCCTCTGTCTACCCCCACACCGCGGCCTTCTCAATGCATGTCTGCAGATTGTTATTGAATATATCTAGCCCGATATCAGACAAGTGAATTCCATCACTTCTATATAACCCTTTAATGTTACCTTCCAATTCTAAATGGCGAAATTAAAAACCATAACCCAAGGACATGAACTTTTCCATTATTCTATTAATTCTTTTACGAATCTTTTCCCCATAACGAAAAAAACTTAAACATGACTATTTTAACCTGGGAATAATCTCGGAGAAAACCACCACCGAGCTAGGGTATAAGGGTTTAATCATTCTGACATAGTGTTTCATTTGAAACACCAAATCCAACGTTCTCTTAAGCCCTAGATCATTCCCACCTAGGTGTACTACTAGCACATCCGGGTGGGAATAAACACATGCCATAGTTCCCAACTCAGCCAGGAGATCCGCCCAAACCATACCCCTAATTCCATGCCAGCAAATAGAATATAATTCTTTATCCAAACCAAGAGATTCCGTATAGCTTCTAGCAGCAGCTCTTCTGTGCGCCCAAAATATATATGAATGGCCAACTATCCACACTATCCGGTGAACACCTAGGTAAGTCAAAAAATATTGTTAGGTCTCACGTATAATTTAAATGCATTCGATTTCCATCTACCAATTTGCTTTTTTTTATCTGAATTTAAACCTAACCTTGCAGCCTCAGTGGCTGCACCTATACAGAATGAATGGGACGATATAACTAAATCACTCAACTTACAATATCTTACCACGTTTTTTAAAACCGCCTGAAATTGGAATTTTGTCATGGGCGAACCATCCTGATGAATAAATAAGAAACCTTCCCTTCTTGGTATAATCAATAAATAAGTATTTAACAGGCTCACTGGGCAAACTACTCCCTTTGAACACCGTGCCAAAGTGCTCCAACAGCCCTTACCCATTTGGTCCGTTTTTGACTGCCGCAAGAACAATTTAATACTCCTTGAAGCAGCCAAAATATTGTCCATCCTCAGGCCGTCCTTACTGTTACCATTTTTGGAACTAATTCTGATATCCTCAGAGCAGCGAAGAAACAAATTAAAAAAGCAGCCCCGAACATATTAGCCTCAAAAAGTGAATAACAAACCTTATCCAAACCTTCACATAACTCACTTAAAATCTGTAGCGTAATAGGACGTCTTTTGTCTATTGCCAAGTTAGCCTTTTTATATCCTTTCATCGCTTGTCTTATAGAGAAACATTTTAATAAGGATGGAAATGAATGCAGCTGCAGAAAAAAGGATACCCCTGATTAAACCTTATTAATGTGAGACCAGGAGTACCCTTTTTCCATCAAATTATTTAAAAACAACAAAGCTAGACTTTCGGACACTTCAAAAACTCCCATGTTATGAGAATTAAAAAAAGACAGCCATAATAACCACACCGCCCTGTAACCCGACCATGTTGAAGGAGCCAATGATTTTATAATGTTATCCGCGATCACCCTATTTCCTATAGCTGCGGGGGGCAAGAAGATCCTTTCGCGTCTGCTTCTGGAAACAGCTGGAAGAAACGATTCATTTGAAATCTAGATAAAGCATCAGCTAATACATTACTTTTTCCTCTTACATACTGAGCTTTTACCCATAAATTAAGGCACAAACATTTATATACTAAATACCTCAGCAAACGAATCACCGGCTTGGATCTAGATGATAAGCAATTTAAAGCATACAACACTCCTTTGTTGTCCATGGAGCATAAGATCCTCTTATTTCTAAAATAAGGTCCCCATACTTCTATAGCTACAATAATGGGAAATAACTGAATAACACTATATTCTTAACTAAACCATTCCTAATCCAAGCTACTGGCCATCTGACTGCACACCAATGGGTTTTCCATATTGTACCAAAACCCAGGGATCCAGCAGCATCTGAATATAATTTAAAGTCTTAGTCAATGATAAATTCTTCCTGCCATGCTGATCTACCATTAAACTCCTCCAGAAATGTATACCAAACTAACAGGTCCTCTTTTATTTCCGCTGTGACCCTGACGTGTGCATAAGGGTTTGTTAACCACTTGCCAACCGCCGCAAGTACATATACTGCGGCGGTCAGCCCATCCTGGGCAAAGTGACGTATATATTATGTCACTCGCCCGCAAGCCTCTAGAGGTCGAGCGCATGCCTGCCCCCGCTCGTTCACTGTCATCCCGCTCCGATGTCCGCCAGTCACTCGCGATCTCCCGCTGCAGAGGGAGAAAGGCAGACGGCTGATGTAAACAAAGCCGTCTGTCATTCTCCCTGGTGTAACTGCAGAGATCATACGATCCTGCTATTTAGGATCGTATGTCTTTGTGGTTACATGAAAAGCCACGCCTCTTTACAGTTAGAATCACACCCCTAGGGGCACATTTAACCCCTGCATCTCCAATAAAGTTAACCCCTTCCCTGCCAGTGTCATTTTTACAGTAACAGTGCATATGTATAGCACTGACTGTAGTAATGTCACTGGTACCCCCAAAAGTGTCAAAAATGTCAGTCAAGGGTCCGATCTGTCTGCCGCAATGTCGCATTCCCGCAAAAAAAATCGCAGAACGCCGCCATTACTCGTTAAAAAAAAACAATAAAAATTACAAAAATCTTTCCCTTAGTTAATAAACGCAATAACTTTTGCGCAAACCAATCAAAATACGCTTATTGCGATTTTTTTTACCAAACATGTGTAGCAGAAAACAAATTGGCCTAAAATGTTAAAAAATTTAGATTTTTACATTTTTTGGGGGGAATTTCATATAAAAAAATGTGAAAAATATTGTTATTTTTTCAAAATTGTCGCTTTTGTTTTGTTTATAGCGCAAAAAGTAAAAATCGCACAGGTGATCAAATACCACCAAAAGAAAGCTCTGTTTGTGGGAAAAAAAGGACGTCAATTTCATTTGGGTACAGCGTTGCACGACCACGCAATTGTCCATTAAATTCACACAGTGCAGAATCGCAAAATAGGCCCTGGTCTTTGAGCAGCCAAATCCTCCGGGGCTTAAGTGGTTAAACCTGCAATTGCCAGGTACATCCTACTGGAGAAAATACGCCCCATCGGAAGCACCCTTGTTGCAAATACCAACAAACCCAATAACTGCTGCATCATTTTTACAGAAACCTTCTTAAGACGCATTACCTTCAAAATTATACTACAAATATTTTCAATTTTTTCTAAAGGTAATCTATATTCCATGCTTACCGAATCTATCGTTATCTCTAAGAACTCAATACATATAGAAGGGAAGACCGTCTTATCATGTGCCAATGGGATGCCAAATTTCTCACACACCTCAAAAAATTTTAAGAGCAACATAACACAATCCTGAGAATCAGGTTTTCCTATGAATAGGAAATTGTCTAAATAGTGCACTAAGTTACCAGACCTTGCTTCTTTTGCCACTACCCACTCCACAAATGACGAAAAACTCTCAAAATATGCGCAAGAAATAGAGCATCCCATCGGCAAACATTTGTCAAAGAAGTACATAGAGTACCTTCAAATTGAAAACCCAATGAGTTGAAGCTCTCCGGATTGATAGGCAACAGCCTAAATGCTGATTTTATATTGGCCTTTGCCATCAACGCCACCTGCCCTATTTTTTGCAACTTGATAATTAATCGCTTCTTCAAAAGAAACACATGTGACCGAGCACAAATCTTCGATAAATTGATCATTCAGAGAATATTTGCGTGGGTAGGATAGATGATGGATTAGTCTATAGCTGCCTGGTTCCTTCTTAGGGATGATCCGAAGCGGAGACAGGCGAAAATTTTAAAATGGAGGAAAACTAAACAGACCCGCTATTCTATCTTCTTGTAATTCTTTAATTAACTTATTCCTAACAATATCGGAGAGCTCATCAACAGATTTTAAATTCTTAACCAAACTACAGCCTGATCCTTCAAAAACCGGCAAACTGAAGCCGGATGCTAAACCCTGTCTAATTAGCTGTGCTGTCAACTGGTCTGGATATTGGCACAGCCATGGCTCCATGTGTGCAACCTTCACCGGCGTTTTGGCTTTTTTGAAAATTATCCTTACCCGATTGCTGAGACAATTTCTTAAAACATTTGCTTATTGGGTGAGATCCAGCGCAAAAAGCGCACTCATGGCGAAATTTGCAGGAATTCGGCCACTTGCATTGTGTGTCATTAAAGGCGAAACACACACCTTTCCTATAACTACTAGCTTGACTACTCACCGCTGTGCTATTCAAGCGTGGGAGATTCGGTCTCTGAGGAACAAATAGATTCAACCAGAGACCCACATCCTTATTTCCCCAACCCATATTGGAGTGAACCGCCATTTTTTTGCCTAAACGCCTCATCATAGAAAAACCATCCTAGCCCACCAAAATTTCTGTAAGCTTCCAATATTATATCTATGTGTTGGAATAAACCTGAACTAAGCTCAGGAAACTTCTCACATAAAATACTGGAAAAGGTAACAAAGGCTTGGAGCCAATTATTGAAGGATCTTGGAACCGGCTTCTTCTTATCCTCCTCACTTTTTTCTTTTTCTGACTTAAAGTAGTATTCTTTTTGATTAGGAAGTAAAGAAAATAATTCAATATACTCTCTCCACCAGATCTTTTCTTTTGTACTCATTGCTACATGAAAACCAAGCGGTGACAGTATACAAGGCATGAGCTCCCTACATACCACTGGTGAAGGGTCTCTACCTACCACATCTTTTTTAATAGCTGATCCTGCTGGTACTTCAATTGGCAGCTTTTCTTCACCCTTTGCATGCATTGCCCCAGTTTCACCCACCCACACTGATGTAAAATCTTCACTACCCTGCCTACTCATATTAGCTGTGGGGACTGTAGACAAGGTATTTACCAGCTGCAACAAAGTTGCAGACAATGAAGACAACACACCTAGCTGCCCACACTCACCAGTACTTAGCCTGTCTTGTTCTTCAAAGACCTCTGTGTCTTTAATTGAAGCTGCTCTTTTTCTGCCAGGGCCTGGGTTAGAACCCACAGCATCCCGCCATTCAAAACTTTGCTCATCCTTTCTTCTTTGCTGCTCCAATGAGTTTACTCTTGTCCCCGCCTCCCAGCGGGACTTGCATGGCCTCGGCTCTGCCCTGCTTCTTCTTTCACCGCCTCTTTTCTTCTTGTCTTCTGCCGCGGCTCTCTTCTCTTCAGCCCTACTGTGCACTGCCTGTGGGCTGTACGGCTTCTTCAATCCTCTTCCTCTACGCTCCATCCTCCTGCCTCTTACAGCACCACCTCTCGCTGCGCCTTGCTGTTCCTTCGTCACCTGCTCATCTTCCTCCCTCACAGACACAGCTCCACTGCCTGCGCCTCCACTACCGTCTTTGGCCGCTTGAGGTGCCATACTGCACTCTCCGGCTCCTTCACTTGACTCTTCTTGTCGCGCAGGTAAGTTCAGGCACTGACGAATCCAGGTTTCTCTGCCATCGGCTTCAGCCCTCTCAATAAGCTGTCTAAGCAGAGTCTTCATGTCTTGAGGTGAAATGCCACCAGCTACACAGTATAGCTCTCTTGCCTGAGCTCCGCAGCTTGTATTATCCTGCGGCGTCTGGTGCCAATTTCAGTAAGGACCCCTTATTTATAGACCCCCAAGGGGCTTCCAGAAGCTTCTAGCAGCCTCCAAAGTCCCCTACCTATCAGGTACAAGCCCCCCATGGGACCACGCCCTCACCTGCAGGGGGAGCCTTGAAACCCGCAGGCTGCGGTGATCCCTTGAGGAAAAGGGGGGCCTTGAAACCTATTTCCCCTTTTACAAACATTCTGTTTTCAATCATAAAGACATTCCCAGCATCTGCAAATGGCAAGTTTCTCTATACTATAAAAAGATGGCTTTCGGTGAATGAAATAAAAGGTAGCAGGTCTTAGTTTCACTACCAGAGTCATAGTATTCTGTTATATATACATCTACATACTAAAGCAGCCAGTGCTTGACCTAGCTCCTGAGTCCTTACACAAAGTACAAATATATTTTCAACAACAGATATATTATGTCCAACAAAGGCAACACTTAAATTTTGCTTTTCTGTGTCAACTGTGATGAAATCCTAAATGTCTTTGCAACTAGATGTATTTATGGTGCAGTATGCTCTTTCTGAGTGATGGTTCAGCAATAACTACTTGTTACCTGTACATATCAGACATCCATCCCTTTCTGTCACTTCAGAACAGATGTGTCATCATTTTGCAACTAGAGCAGACACAGTTCCCTACATTACAGTGAGCAGGATTTCAGTACTTTAAGGAATAAAAATGACAGTGTCACTTTGGTGTTGATGAGGATAAAAGCTGACATGGGAGATACATTTAAATCAAGTAACAAGAGATACAATTCCTGGCTTTTCATTACTGGCAGTGCATAGCTATTACACACTGAGCAGTGCATTTTTTTTTTTCTGAAATGGAAGTTAAACCAATCTCTCTTTTATAACTCTAGGCTCATTTCTTTCAGAGATTCATGTCAAGATGAGAACAGAAACACTACACATTTCAGCTTGAATTTCATCACCATCGCTCTTTGTAGAGAAATACAGCTTAAAAAAATAAAGTCATGATAACACACAGTTCTTAGTTTGAATTGCAGTTATACCTTTTCACTTGGGGACAATCACATTCCTGCAAACGCAGGAAAAAAAGATACCCCCCCCCCCTTCACACACATACACCTCCTTAACACACACATTCTTTCCTTCCCAGGAGTGTAACTATCAGTCAGCAGAAGCCAGAAGAATGAAACCAAATTTACAGGGAATATTGTGAAAATGTCATCAGTAAGGTTTCTTGCGTGAACTGGGATTTTCTTTTGTGCATGGGAAGGAGCAGCATAGAAAGCACTGAAAAGAAAAGAATCAATCTTATAGCTCCCAGCTGTCCCTGATTTCGAGGGACTGGCCATGATTCGGAACAAAGTTCCTCTCTTCCTCCTCATTTGTCCCTCATTTTAGTCTGACTTATATAGTTGTATATAAAATGCACTTTTTTTTTTTTCATAAATGTTTACCAGTGCTAAACCTTTCGTCCAATTTCTACATTGCTACATGTGTACATTTCCAAAACCAGTATAAAGGAATAGTAATGGTTAAAAAAGCACTTGTGGGTTTAACCAATCATTTTTTTGTATATGTCTCCTTTGAGAGGGCGTGGCAGGGGGTGTGTCCTATGCCTACTTACTTTTGCTAATAGGTGTCCCTCATTCCCATCTCAAAAAGTTGGGAGGTATGTAATCCCAGACTTATCATGACTTTGACTGGCTATAGAGTAGCTTCAGAATTGCTGATGACCTGAGGAAGGAGCACACATGCTCCAAATGCGAAGCTGCCTTCACGGCTCTGTACACGGAAGTGACGTCATCCCCGAGTCTCCAGCGTCCTCTGCTGCCCAGACCTTGCTGCGAGTGCCGCAAACCACCTGTACAAGCCACCAGCTGGTCCCCAGGGATGTGGACATAGGATGACCTCACCCGGACTCCACATAGTGGGATTGCTATGATCATTATGCATTCACTTTTAACCCCCCTTGTGAGTAGCTGATTTGTAGTTCTACCACCATTAAATGGTCCTTACGTATTGCACTTAGAGGGGGTGTGTTTTCTTTCCCCAGATTTACAATTGCACCTATACCAAGTTATAAATGGTGCCTCCTTCCTGAGAAACAAAAATGTCCAGTGAGTAAAGCTGCCATCAAATTTGGTGATATACCAAACAATAAATGCGTGTTACTTATGAGGTGCTATTACAAACAATGACATTCCAAAAGTGCAATATATTCAATATTAAACAAAATCAAATAAGTATAATGTACAGTGGTGATCGAAAGTTTGGGCACCCCAGGTAAAAATTTGTATTATGTGCATAAAGAAGCCAAGGAAAGGTGGAAAAATCTCCAAAAGGCATCAAATTACAGATTAGACATTCTTATAATATGTCAATAAAAGTTAGATTTTAATTCCATCATTTTCAAAATAACAGAAAACAAAAAAATGGCGTCTGCAAAAGTTTGGGCACCCTGCAGAGTTAATATCTTGCACTGCCCTCTTTGGCAAGTATCACCGCTTGTAAACGCTTTTTGTAGCCAGCCAAGAGTCTTTCAATTCTTGTTTGAGGTATCTTTGCCCATTCTTCCTTACAAAAGTCTTCCAGTTCTTTGAGATTGCTGGGCTGTCTGTCATGCACTGCTCTTTTAAGGTCTATCCATAGATTTTCAATTATGTTGAGGTCAGGAGATTGTCAAGGCCATGGCAAAACCTTCAGTTCACGCATATTGATGTAATCCCCCGTGGATTTCGAGGTGTGTTTAGGATCATTATCCATTTGTAGAAGCCATCCTCTCTTTAACTTCAGCTTTTTCACAGATGGCATTAACCACTTAAGCCCCGGAGGATTTGGCTGCTAAAGGACCAGGGGTTTTTTTGCGATTTTTTACTGCGTGACTTTAACGGACAATTGCGCGGTCGTGCGACGCTGTACCTAAACGAATTTGACGTCCTTTTTTTCCCACAAACAGAGCTTTCTTTTGGTGGTATTTGATCACCTGTGCGATTTTTTGATCACGCGCTATAAACAAAAAAAGAGCGTAAATTTTGCAAAAATAACAATATTTTTCACATTTTTTATATGAAATTCCCCCAAAAAAAAAGTAAAAATCAAAATTTTTTAACATTTTTCGGCCAATTTGTTTTATGCTACCTATGTTTGGTAAAAAAAATCGCAAAAAGCGTATTTTGATTGGTTTGCGCAAAAGTTATCGCGTTTACTAACAAAGAGAAAGATTTTTGTCATTTTTGGTGTTTTTTTTTTTAACGCATAATGGCGGCGATCTGCGATTTTTTTTTCGGTACTGCGACATTGCGGCGGACAGATCGGACCCTTGACTGACATTTTTGACACTTTTGGGGTTACCAGTGACATTACTGCAGTAATCAGTGCTATACATATGCACTGTTACTGCAAAAATGACACTGGCAGGGAAGGGGTTAACTTTATTGGACAGGGAGGGGTTAAGTGTGTCCTAGGGGCGTGCTTTCTACTGTGTAGGGACATGGCTACTGGTGTAAAAGCAAAGATCAACCGTTCTACATAGTAGAACGGTCAGATCTTCACTTTTACACAGGGAGAACTGACAGGCAGCTTGTTTACACAAGCTGCTCTGTCTTTCTCCCTTCACAGGAGCGATCGTAGTGTGGCCGGCGGACATCGAGTCCGCCGGTCACACGCACTGACTTGCCTGTGAACGAGCCGCGGCGGGCGCGCGCCTCGGCGGGCGCGCGCCCGCCCGCTATAGGCTCGCAAGTCAGTGACAGGCGAGTGACGTACCGATACGTCACTCTGCCTGGCCGGGGCTGACCGCCGCAGTATATAGTCGTGCGGCGGTCGGCAACCGGTTAAGTTACCATCCAAGATTTGCTGAAATTTTATTGAATCCATTTTTCCTTCTACTCGTGAGATGTTCCCTGTGCCACTGGCTGCAATACAACCCCAAAGCATGATTAATCCACCCCAATGCTTTACAGTTGGACAGAGGTTCTTTTCTTCTCCAAACGTACCTTTGCTCATTCCGGCCAAAAAGTTAAATTTTAACCTCATCGGTCCACAGAACTTGTTTCCAAAATGCATCAGGCTTGTCTATATGTTCATTTGCAAAGTTCAAACGCTAATTTTTGTGGTGAGGACGTAGAAGAGGTTTTCTTCTGATGACTCTTCCATGAAGACCATATTTATACAAGTATCTCTTTATAGTGGAATAGTGTACCACAACTCCAGTGTCTGCCAGATCTTTCTGGAGGGATCGTGCAGTCGTGGGTTTTGAATTGTTTTTCTCACAATCCTGCGACCTGTTCTGTCTGATATTTTTCTTGGTCTTCCAGATCTTGCTTTAACTTCCACTGTTCCTGATGACTGCCATTTCCTAATTACATTCCGAACAGAGGATATTGACATCTGAAAACGCTTTGCTATCTTCTTATAGCCTTCTCCAGCTTTGTGAGCGTCAACTATATTCTGTTTCAGTTTTCTAGACAACTGCTTAGAAGATCCCATGGTGCTGATTGTTGGGGCAAGGTCAGATGAGTCTGGGCATTTAAAACCTTTGAGATTGACATCACCTGGTCTTCCCAGACGATGATTGAGAACAATCCATGACACATGGCAGGTCTCAGCCTTGCAAAGGGGGCAGTGCATGCTATAAATTCTGCAGGGTGCCCAAACTTTTGCAGATGCCATTTTTTTGTTTTCTGTAATTTTGAAAGTGTCAATGATGGAAATAAAATCTAAGTTTTGTTGACATATTAGAATGTTTAATCTGTAATTTGATGCCTTTTGGATATTTTTCCATCTTTCCTTGGCTTCTTTATGCACATTAATACAAATTTTTAGCTGGGGTACCCAAACTTTCGATCACCATTGTACATATTCTCCTGTGTTTCTTACAACCACCCTGTGGTTGAAGTGCTTAAAATTATTCTTAGTGCAAACATAAGGTGCTCATAAATACTGATCCACCAACTAAATGTGAATGGGCCACTCACCCAGGGCTGGGACAAGGGGTGGGCAATCTTTTACTGTAGAGACGGGGGTGCCCTGACCCTTACCCTAAAAGTGGGGGGCACAGTTCGGCATCTTTTCCCTGGGAGCTGGAAGACCTTGTCCCGGCACTGCACTCACCAGATAATCTCAGGTCACCAAGACACAAACCGCTCAAATTAACTTCTTTGTTCCCCAAGGATCGGGTATTTTCCAACATGGATCAGCAAAAGACCATCAAGCCAGTCCTGGGTTTTAAGCACTTCAACCATGGGGTGATTGGACGAAACACAGGAGAATATGGACATTATACCTATTTGTTTTTGTTTAATATTGAATATATTGCACTTTTGGAACATCATTGTTTGTAATAAAGCCTCATAAGTAACGCGTATTTACAATTGCACCTCCTAAATCCTGAAAATGTACATAAAAAGTAGTGATACGATGAAAGGGAGCGGCAAGTACTGTACGTAACATGTATTATTAATGAACTGTCTGCATGCCAAATCAAATCTAAACACAATACTGACTAACAAAAATGAATCCTTTTGCATAGCTAACCAGCTAACTATGCGCTTCCATATGTAGAACCTCAAGAATCGTTATTTTCATTTAGTTACGTATGTTTCAAATACATGGCAGGGTTCATATACAAAATTATATCTAAACATTTAAAGTATAAGTTCACTTTTTGTGTTGTACATCCCGTACGGGCAAACAGATAAACTGACAGGAAAAATCAATGAACTACCATGGTGCTCCACAGTGACATAGTAGTTTCTTGAGAACTACAAGCCGACAACTGCAAAGGATGTCGGGGCTTCTAGTTCATTCACACACAGAGCTGTGTAAATGAATGACACGGCCGTGTGGGCGGAGCCCCGCTGCTTTTAAAAACTGACCGCTAGTATGGGTTTTTGATTATGATATGATTTTCTACTTCCGTAAACAGGCAGGCTGTCTAGTAAAAGTGGTAATTTCAGGAATCAGGGCAAACCATGTAAACTGCAGGCAGGGCCGCTGATAGGGGGGGACTGCCAGTCCTCCTGTCGGGGGCCCAGGCACACAGGGGGGGCCCCAACAGCACAGGGAATCGGTGCGGTCAGGCAGAGGGACAGAAGGAAGCCCTGTGCAGCTCTCTGCAGCAGCTAAAAGCCAGTTTCTCCCCCTCCTGCCAGCTTTCAGCTGCTGCAGGAAGAGACACAGACACAGGGCATCATTCCTGTAATTGCTTCTCTGACACTGATTCCCCCCTCCCCATGTGCCCCCTTTTCACTGCCCCCCCCCCCCCAGAGCTGCAGACTTCCCTGTTCTGTAAAAAAAAAGAAAAAAGATTGTAAAAATAATATTCATTAAACATTGTAATAAATAATTTTAAAAAATTGTAAAATAAAATAATTGTAAAAATTGTTGTTATACATTTTTTCTTTAAATTCTCTGTTATGTTTGTGTCCGCTAATAATGATTTTAGTGTGTTTTTAGTGAAAATATTGTCTTTATAAATTCTGGAGGGGGGGGGGGCTGCCAGGTAGGTTGTACAGGGCCCATGATTTGTAACAGCAGCCCTGACTGCAGGGGTGCTTACTATGGGCAGCTTTCGTCATATGGTTTAAACCTTTTTTTCCACAAAAAAATAAAAAACAAATTGCCATTGCAGCTACCTAATGTTAGCTGGGGTTAGGCTTTAATTTCTGTGTTGCCTACTTAAAATCCATATAAAACTGTATCTCCATCTAAGCCTTTGTGTGATTTTTACTGCGGAACAAACAGTGTTGTCAACATATTACAATAAGTTTAAAAATAAGGTTGCTGCTGGCAAGATCAATAGAAACTCAACAAACTCAAACTCAGTTACAGGGGGAAGGAGGGACAAAAACAAAAACTGCTGTAATGATGTTACTGACAGACAGCCTCAAATATGTAGTTTTATATTAACATAAATGTGTATGTGGTGAACTTTTACCTTGTAAAATAATACATTCAGTTTAAAAAAGAAATGCAAAGCAAAACATTTGTGTGTGTGTGTATATATAAACTACAATAGCTTTTTACTTTTTTTTTTTTTTATAATTATTATTATTATTATTATACAGGATTTATATAGCGTCAACAGTTTGCGCAGCGCTTAACAAAATTAAGGCAGACATTAGAGTTACAATACAATTTGGAACAAAAGGAATCAGAGGGCCCTGCTCGTTAGAGCTTACAATCTAAAAGGGAGGGTCAATTGATACAAAAGGAAATAGCTGTGGGGGATGAGCTGATGGAGCAAGTGAAACAGTGTTATTAGTTAGTAGCCGGGTAGGCTTCTTTAAAGAGAAGGGTTTTCAGGGATCGTCTAAAGATGGATAGATTAGGGGACAGTCGGACAGATTGGGGTAGAGAGTTCCAAAGAATGGGAGAAGCTCTGGAGAAATCCTGGAGGCGAGCATGGGAAGAGGTGACAAGGGAGCTAGAGAGCAGGAGGTCTTGGGAGGACCGAAGAGATCTGCTTGGTTGATACTTTGAGATCAGGTTAGTGATGTAGCTGGGGGCAGAGTTGTGGATGGCTTTGTAAACTATTGTTAGCACTTTGAATTTTATTCGTTGGGTGAGTGGAAGCCAATGAAGGGATTGGCAGAGAGGGGTGGAGGACACTGAATGGTTGGTAAGGTGGATAAGTCTTGCAGCAGCATTCATTATGGATTGAAGGGGGGATAATCTATGTAAGGGTAATCCAATGAGGAGGGAGTTGCAATAGTCGCGGCAAGAGATAACCAGGGCGTGAATTAAAAGCTTGGTGATGCGGGAGGAGACTGATGGGGTGAGCTGAGGGGTAGAGAGGTAGATTTGGGTGTCATCATTTAAGTGATCACATGATTTATATTGTCAGCTGCGTAAGTAAAGACTGTAGAGGGCCATGTCAGCAGGAAGCAGAGACACAGCAGTACACTGATCTTCCCAGTGAAGAGCTGTGCAGGGAGTGTGGTCAGCAGAAGTATGACCAATGGAATACAGCCAGGCTGTGCTCCCAAGTAGAATGTAAAGAAGAAATCTGACCACACTGAGAGGGATGTGCTTCTATGCATGGTTTGGTCAGTTTGAAACAGGATACTTTTAAATATAAGTACTTGGTACAACAGACATGCATAAGGAATATGAAATGTTGGGGCAACATACACTTTAAGTCTACAAACCCATTGTATGTATGTGTGCTTTTAAATATCTTATACATTTCTTTTTTGAAAAAGCTTTCATTAGACTTAATTTAAAGGGCAATTAGCAAATGCCATTTTTTTACAGGAAGCTTTAGCAGAATGCTATTTTATTCAAACAATGCAGAATACATTTTATTGCTTTAAAAGCGGTATATGTAATTTTAGTGTATTTTAAAAAAACTGAATAGAAAAATGGTACAATGGTGTATTTTGTTTTTATATTGCAAGAATGACAGCTGGTGTATAAATTATGCCATTCTGACTAAGCTCCCTTGTCTAGTTCCAAAAATATAATTTAAATACTCTTGATCATTGATGTTATTTATAGGTCATTATAAACAAAACAACAAAATGATATTCATATTTAGGACCTGTAATTTTATGCAATCATATGAAATATTTACCAGCTCTTTAAAAGATTTAGAGACCTGTGATTGCCTATTACCTAACATAGCACACTATGCCACTGTACTAGTGAAACTGTTAATTAATCTGTTTTATGGAGTTATTGTTTAAATGTCGTTGCTAATTTAACGGACTGTTTGTAAAGTTACATGTTTAGTGAATTCTTCCTCTCCGGACAGGAATACAGTCAATCTGTATTTATGGAATAGCGAATCCGGAGAATAATTTACTTTTTCTTTAAAGCTTTTCATTAAAGTGGTTGTAAAGTCTGAAGGTTTTTTTAATCTTAATGCAATCTGTGCATTTCTGTGTCCCAACCACCATGCTCAAGAATAAAAGTTGACAATCCATGAACTGTAGTTAATAGGATGTTTTTTTGGACGTGTCACCTCCACTCTTGTGACCCCCCCCCCCCCCCCCCCGTTAGGTGAGAGCTCACCTGATTGAGTGTGACCTCGCAATTAAGCTTGGCCAGTAATAGCATGTAAGTCCCAGCAGGGAAAGGGTTAATGATTTCCTCCAATGATCAGGCTCCCAATCTGGGCTGAAAGAACAAGGGATGTGAGTGTATGACCTCACGTGAGCGCACCTTGGATTCTAGTAAAATATAAATTAAATATTTACTGTGATATATTGTGTTGCTAAAACAAATTAGGAATAAGAAATGTAAATACTTTGAGCAGCTAGTCAAAACAACAAAGGGTTGTGTGCATAGTGAATATAAGGGGGACAGCTCTCAAAAATATATAATGAGTGTCTAAACTACACCATCAAACATATTGTGAATAATATAACATATGAATCATAAAACATATAAAATAATCAAAAAAAAAGGGATACAAAGATGCAGTATAAAGTGCCAATGTGTTACATAGTTACATAGTTACATAGTTAGTGAGGTTGAAAAAAGACATGAGTCCATCCAGTTCAACCTATGATGTGTGTGTGTTTGCTTTTAGCCGTACATTGTATACCCCTGTATGTTGTGGTCTTTAAGGTGTCCATCTAATAGTTTTTTGAAACTATCAATGCTCCCTGCTGATACGACTGCTTGTGGAAGAGAATTCCACATCCTTACCGCTCTTACAGTGAAGAACCCCTTACGCACTTTAACCACTTACCGCATACTAACGTAGGTCTACGTCAGTAAACTTTGCGGTAGTGTACCGGGATGATGCCTCTAGCTAGAGGCACCATCCCGGTACCGTGGTTTAGAGCCGACGGTTGGCTTTCCGTCGGTACCGACCGATGCGGCTCGGGAGCCGCTCGATCGGTACCCGGGGGGGCGGGAGGGGACGTCCCCCCCCCTCCCGCCGCCTTCCGTGGCTTTGCCCGGGGCTCCCGTTCCACCGGGAGCCCCGAGCACCCAGCCGGCACGTCCGCCGGCTGGATGGAGTCCCGATGAATGCCGGAAACGGCATCGATCGGGTCTCCGATGACGTAACCCGGAGGCGGCGTCCATGACGTCACTTCCGGGTTACTGTGCTGCAAAAGGCGGCAAATTTGAAAAACGGCTGTATGCAAAAATGCCGTTTTCGGCGTTTTGCATACAGGGAAGTGTAGTGGAGGGGTCTAGGGTCTTTTAGACCCTCGATCCCTCCATAAAGTGTACCTGTCACTACATATTGGTGTCACAAGGGATGTTTACATTGCTTGTGACAGCAATAAAAGTGATCAGATTTTTTTTTTTTTTTTTAAAACTTTAATAAAGTTAAAAAAATAAATAAAATAAATGGGAAAATAAAAAAAAAAAAAAATTTAGCCGCCCCCGTCACCGTTAGCTCGCGCACAAAAAAAAACGTATACGGAAGTCGAGCCGCAAATGAAATCGCTGTTCAAACCACACATGTGAGGTATCGCCGCGATCGCCAGAGCGTGAGCAATAATTTAAAAAAAAGAGCTACACTCTAACTCTAAACTGGTAACCGTTACATAAATTTAAAGCGTCGCAGATTGAGATCTCTTTTGACCGTAGTTTGTCGCGATCCCACGGGGGGGCGCAATTTTAAACCGTAACATGTTGGGTATCTATTTACTCGGCGTGACATGTTCTTTCACAATATACAAAAAAAATGGGCTAACTTTACTGTTTAGTATTTTTTAAAATTAGTGAAATGTGATTTTTCAAAAATTTTCCAAAAAAATGGCGCTTTAAAGACCGCTGCGCAAATACCGCGTGATAAAAAATATTACAATGACCGACATTTTATTCTCCAGAGTCTTTGCTAAAAAAATATATATAATGTTTGGGGGTTCTAAGTAGTTTTCTAGGAAAAAATACTGATTTAAACTTGTAAACAAAAAGTGTCCGAAATAGGGCTGGGGCTTAAGTGGTTAAGGTTAAACCGCCTTTCCTCTAGTTTTAGTGAGTGGCCACGTGTCTTATTGTATCTCCTTTCTCTGAATAGTTTGTTCCTTATGCTCGGGTCGCCAGTACAGTATTTGTACATTGATATCATATCCCCCCTCAATCGTCTCTTCTCCAGAGAGAATAAGTTCAGGGCTTGTAGTCTTTCCTCATAGCTGATGTCCTCCATCCCCCTAATTATTTTTGTTGCCCTTCTCTGGACTTTCTCCAGTTCCAGCACATCCTTTCTGAGGACCGGTGCCCAGAACTGGACAGCATACTCCAGATGTGGCCGGACCAGAGTCTTGTAGAGCGGGAGAATAATCTCTTTATTTCTGGAGTGAATCCCCTTTTTTATACATCCCAGTATTCTGTTGGCTTTGCTTGCTGCGGCCTGGCATTGCATGCCACTGCCAAGCCTGTTGTCTACCAGTACCCCTAAGTCCTTTTCCATCCTAGACTCACCCAGAGGTTCCCCCCCTAGCGAGTAGCTTGCTTTCTGGTTTCTGGCCCCCAAGTGCATTACTTTACATTTTTCAACATTAAATCTCATCTGCCATGTAGTTGCCCACTCCGTTATTTTGTTCAGGTCCGCTTGCAAGGTTTCCACATCCTGCATAGAAGATATTGGCATGCCTAATTTAGTATCATCCGCAAATACTGAGATTGTACTAGATATCCCCTCCTCTAGATCATTTATGAATAAATTAAACAGGATTGGTCCCAGGACAGAACCCTGGGGGACCCCACTTTCCACACCCGCCCAATCCGAGTACTCCCCATTAATCACCACCCTCTGTACTCTCCCCTGGAGCCAGTTCTCTATCCAGGTACTCACCTTATGGTCCATACCTATCTTCCTTAGTTTGTACAGTAATCGTTTGTGGGGAACGGTGTCGAAGGCCTTTGCAAAGTCCAGATACACCACATCCACAGGCTTACCTTTATCTAGGTGGCAGCTCACTTCATCATAGAAGGTTAATAGATTGGTTTGGCACGAACGATTTTTCATGAATCCGTGCTGATTAATACTTATAATACCGTTTTCATTACTAAAGTCTTGTATGTGGTCCCTTAACATCCCCTCCAATATTTTGCAGACTACAGATGTTAGGCTGATCGGCCTATAGTTACCCGGGATATATCTCGGCCCCTTTTTAAATATTGGTACCACGTTGGCTTTTTTCCAATCAGCTGGCACCATACCCGTCTGTAAACTATCCTTAAAGATCAAGAATAATGGTCTGGCAATCACCTGGCTGAGCTCTTTAAGAACCCTCGGGTGCAAGCCATCCGGTCCCGGGGATTTATTTATGTTAAGCTTCTCTAGTTTAGCTCTAAGTCTATCTTCTGTTAGCCATGGCGGCACTTCCTGAGGTGTATTATTTAGTTCGGCCTTACAAGCTGGGTTCGTGTAGACCCCCGATTCCTTTGTGAAGACTGAAGAAAAGAAATTATTTAACACTTCCGCCTTTTCTCTGTCCTCAGTGGCCATTTTTCCTTTATCATCTTTTATGGGGCCAATGTGTTCTGGCCTCGCTTTCTTACTGTTTATATACTTAAAGAACTTCTTGGGGTTCTTTTTACTCTCCTCTGCTATATGTCTCTCGTGTTCTATTTTAGCCGCCCTGATTTCATCTTTACATTTCTTATTACACTCTTTATAATGCTTAAATGCTGCCACTGACCCCTCAGTCTTGTATTTTTTGAAGGCCTTTTCTTTAGCTCTAATATACATTTTTATGTTGGAGTTTAGCCACCCAGGGTTTAGTTTTGTTCTTTTAAATTTATTTCCCAGTGGAATGCACTGGCCCACCCCCTTGTTAAGTATGCTCGTGAAGCACTCCCATTTTTCCTCCGTGTTCTTTGTTCCCAGGGTTCTATCCCATTTGATATTTTCTAGCAGCGAGCGCAGTTTAGGGAAATTGGCTCTTTTGAAATTCAGCGTCTTAATATTACCCTTGTGTTTCCTATTATTGTAATTAATACTGAAACCAATTGACCTATGGTCACTGCTCCCTAAGTTTTCCCGTATTTCTATATCCGTGAGCAGGTCTGCATTGTTGGTAATCAGTAGGTCAAGTACCGCATTGTTTCTTGTCGGTGCATTCACCATCTGACCCATGAAATTGTCCTGCAAAATATTTAGGAACTGCCTAGCCTTGGCTGAGTGCGCGGTTCCTTCTGCCCAGTCTATATCCGGATAATTAAAGTCCCCCATTATAATGACATTTCCCATCCTTGCTGCCAATCCTATCTGTAACATGAGGTCCGCCTCCCCCTCCTCACTCTGGTTGGGGGGCCTATAGCATACGCCCAATATTACCTTCCCCACCGTGCCTTCCCTTTGAAGCTCTACCCATAGGGATTCTGCCTCGTCCATAGCTCCATTATTAATATCATCCCTCATATTTACCTGTATACTGTTCTTAATATACAGACATACCCCTCCCCCTTTTTTACCCTCTCTATCCCTGCGATAAAGGGAATACCCCTGGATGGTCGCCATCCAATCATGAGAGCTGTCGAACCAAGTCTCAGTTATCCCCACAAAATCTAAGTCCTCCTCAAACATCAGCAGCTCCAGCTCTCCCATCTTGTTGGCCAGGCTTCTGGCATTGGTATACAAGCCTCGTAATTTAGATCGGTTACATTTATCCTCATTTGATGTTTTTAGGCTGCTCTCTTGATTTTTCCCCGTACCCACCCTGGGTTTAGGAGCTCCGAACACCCTACCGCTAATGCCCCCATTTCTGCCCTCTGAATCTTGCTTTCCACTGGCTAATTCTACATCTGTACCCTCCCCCCCATTCCCTAGTTTAAAAGCCCCTCTAACTTTTCGGCCATCCTCGCACCCAGTACGGCTGCACCCACCCCATTTAGGTGCAATCCGTCCCTACCAAAGAGCCGGTGACCGACTGAGAAGTCGGCCCAGTTCTCCAGGAACCCGAAACCCTCCTTACTACACCAGCTCCTCAGCCACTCGTTAACTTCCCTAATCTCCCGCTGCCTCTCTGGTGTGGCTCGAGGTACAGGTAGTATTTCGAAAAAATACTACCTTGGAGGTCCTAGTCCTCAACTTAGCGCCTAAGTCCCTGAAATCGTTTAGGACTCTCCGTCTTCCTCTGCCTATGTCATTGGTACCCACGTGTACCATGACAGCTGGGTCTTCCCCAGCCCCACCCAGTAATCTGTCCACCCGATCCGCGATGTGCCGAACCCGAGCGCCCGGCAAACAACAGACTGTTCGGCGCACACGGTCTATGTCACAGATTACACTGTCTGCCCTTCTAATAATTGAGTCCCCTACCACCAGCACCTGTCTTTCCTTTCCCTTTCTCCCGGCCTCACTGGAGGAGTTCGTCCCCTGGCAGCTAGGGGCGTCGCTCTGCTCCAGCAATGCTGGTTCCTGACTGGTTTCCCCAACATCACTCAACGGGGCGAATCTGTTGGGGTGCTCCAGCCCAGGATCAGCCTCCTTGCCTTGTTCCCTTCTACCCCTCCTAACTGTCACCCCTCTACTCTGCTCTGATGCCTGCACCTCCGATACTCCGCCCACCTCTGTGCAGACCCCTGTCTGCACCTGATTGGTACAATCCTGGCTCTCCTCCGGTATGGACATTCGTCTCAGTGTTGCCAGCTGCTTCCCTAGATTCAGGACCTGAGCTTCCAGGGAAGCAACGTGCTCACATTTTGCACATTTGTATTCGCCCTCGATCGCATGACCGAGGAACGCATACATATCACAAGATGTACACCGAGTCGCATCTCCACACCCGCCGGGCATTGTACCTACTAATCTAATCTAATGGGGATTCAGCAATTTAAGTCTATCCTATGTGGCTATTTCCTGGCTTCCTAACGCTACCTTCTCACCCTGTGGTATTCCGCTTCACTCACTTGACGCTCAGTTGCACAACACTCACAATCTCACAGCCCAGTCAGTCGCACAACACGGTCAGACGCACAACACTAAGTCGCACAGCCCGGTCAGATGCACAACACTGAGTCGCACAGCCCGGTCAGACGCAAAACACTGAGTCGCACAGCCCGGTCAGACGCACAACACTGAGTCGCACAGCCCGGTCAGACGCACAACACTGAGTCGCACAGCCCGGTCAGACGCACAACACTGAGTCGCACAGCCCGGTCAGACGCACAACACTCTCAGTCGCACAGCCCGGTCAGACGCACAACACTGGGTCACACAGCCCGGTCAGACGCACAACACTAAGTCGCACAGCCCGGTCAGACGCACAACACTGAGTTGCACAGCCCGGTCAGACGCACAACACTGAGTCGCACAGCCCGGTCAGACGCACAACACTCTCAGTCGCACAGCCTGGTCAGACGCACAACACTCTCAGTCGCACAGCCCGGTCAGACGCACAACACTGAGTCGCACAGCCCGGTCAGACGCACAACACTCAGTCGCACAACACTGAGTTGCACAGCCCGGTCAGACGCACAACACTCAGTCGCACAGCCCGGTCAGACGCACAACACTCAGTCGCACAGCCCGGTCAGACGCACAACACTCAGTCGCACAGCCCCGTCAGACGCACAACACTCAGTCGCACAGCCCGGTCAGACGCACAACACTGAGTCGCACAGCCCGGTCAGACGCACAACACTGAGTCGCACAGCCCGGTCAGACGCACAACACTCTCAGTCGCACAGCCTGGTCAGACGCACAACACTCTCAGTCGCACAGCCCGGTCAGACGCACAACACTCTCAGTCGCACAGCCCGGTCAGACGCACAACACTCTCAGTCGCACAGCCCTGTCAGATGCACAACACTCTCAGTCGCACAGCCCGGTCAGACGCACAACACTGAGTCGCACAGCCCGGTCAGACGCACAACACTGAGTCGCACAGCCCGGTCAGACGCACAACACTCAGTCGCACAGCCCGGTCAGACGCACAACACTCAGTCGCACAGCCCGGTCAGACGCACAACACTCAGTCGCACAGCCCGGTCAGACGCACAACACTCAGTCGCACAGCCCGGTCAGACGCACAACACTCAGTCGCACAGCCTGGTCAGATGCACAACACTGAGTCGCACAGCCCGGTCAGACTCAGTCGCACAGCCTGGTCAGATGCACAACACTCAGTCGCACAGCCCGGTCAGACGCACAACAGTCGCACAGCCCGGTCAGACGCACAACAGTCGCACAGCCCGGTCAGACACACAGCTCTCAGTCGCACAGCCCGGCCAGTCGCACCACTCCCAGAACACTCAGGTAGCAACAGGTACTCCCAGACACTCAGGTACTACACTACACCCTCAGTCACTGTTCAATCTCAGTCACCAGTCTTACTTACCTAGTGTGTGTCCCTTTAAGCCTGTCACTAGCAGTTCCTGGCTGTGATTCCTCCCTCAGTCGGTCAGTCTCCTCTCAGCACCCCGCTTCCCTCGGTCACTTCCCGGCCAGCTAGTCTCCTCTGCTCCTCTCTGAGGGGGGGGGGGGTTCCCGCACCGCTCGCCGCAAGGGACAGTTACTGTACGCCGCCCTCAACAGGGGGGGGGGGGTTACCGCACCGCTCGCCGCCCGCTCTTACCTTGGTGGGGGGGGGGCCTCTTAGCACCGGACGCCGCCGCCGCCGCAACAATGGAAAGGGGGGGGGTTACCGTTCCGCTCACCGCCCGTTTCCTTTCTGGGGGGGGGTTCTCGCCCGGACGCCGCCGCTCCTCTGAGGGGGGTGGGGGGGACTCACACACCCGGTCTGTCACACCCCGCTCCTCTCACTCGCACACAGACACTGATCCCGCGCGCTCTGCTCTGCTCTGCTCCACAGCACCACCTGCCGGCCTCCTTTCAGTTCCTCCAGATCCCTTCCTCAGTTCTGCTCTGAACCAGGTGGATGTATTTTCAGTATGGCTAAGGTTCCTGTTGTAGGTTTTTGAAAATGTGCAATAACAAATAATTCCAAAGTGCTGCGTGCTCAGTGCAAGGGATTGTCCTCATGCAGGATCAAACACTGGGGATCCGTCATACTGCATCTTTGTATTATTAATTGCTGAGCACGGACACTTTAAGTTTTGGCACTTTGAAGAACTTGTTGGGGTTCACTCTTCATAGGACCCATCCCCCCCCATCTTTGTATCCCTTTTTTTGGATTATTTTATATATGTTTTATGATTCGTATGTTATATTATTCACAATATGTTTGATGGTGTAGTTTAGACACTCATTATATATTTTTGAGCGCTGTCCCCCTTATATTCCCAATCTGGGCTAATGAGCTCAGCAGCTCTCACACCTGCCCCACCCTTCCACAGCTTATTTCAAAATCTCCCATCATATGGTAATGAGCACCTCCTGTGTGTTGGCCAATCAGAATCTCCCATCAATTCATTACTCATTACCCAATGAGCATCCACCTAACGGGGGGTCACAAGAGTGGAGGTGACAGGTCCGACAAACCGTCCTATTATTGAGCACTGGTGATTTTTTTCCATATATTCACGGATTTTTATATATATTTTTTTTATTTATTTTTATACCAGATTATATTGAAGTTAAACACTAAAAAAAACTAACTCTGAATAAAGAGTTCACCCTGCGCTAATCACCAATTAATGGAAACAAAAACTGCCTCTGCTGCTCATCACACAATGGAAAAATATTAAATCAAACCGCAGCGCTAAAGACAGTACATAATTTTACATCCTATATAACTTAATTCCTCCTGAATAAGTGCAATATAATGTGGGAATATACGTGACTTGTGATAAATAATAATGACAATAATATAATGATGAAATCCCAGTGCTAAAAATTTATTTTTTCTTGTTAACTTAGGTGACGGTGAAAAAATTATCCCATAAGTAAGTTCAACAAAAATGACAGAAGTGTCCAATTTAAGTAAAATGTACAGCCCAGGGGTTCCAGTAAGTGGACTCACGATTGGGGGAGGAGTGATACACGGGATACACGCAAAGTCACTTGGATGTTCCCATTTTCTGAGCACCAGTCACAAGGAATCACTGGATGATCACTGGACTTTTACTTAAATTGGAAACTTCTGTCATTTTTGTTGAACTTACTTATGGGATAATTTTTTCACCGTCACCTATATTGAAGTTAACCTATATTTAATATTTACACATTCAATATTATATTTGTCTATAAATGTGATGCTTAGTCAACACATAATAGATATTGGATTATATATGCACTTTTTTATGGATACGCTAAAGTTTTATTTTGCACTTTAGCTTAATTTTCATCTGATCTGTCACTATATATTATATGTATGTGGGAAAACACTCGTGCCAATCACTATTAGAAGTATAACAATGGGATTGCTGCTGTGAATGACCCCTAGGGGTAAAACTGGAATTTGTGTGTAATATTAGATATTACTCACAGCGCATATCTTAGAGCAGGATGGTGGTGAATAGTGCTATAAAAAAATGTGTATGGAAATAAAAATAGTAGTACCAAGTGTACTGGTTGTAACACTATATATATAGTCAGAGTTTGACTATAGGATTGCTGCTGTGGACAACCCTGAGGGTATATATGACACTGAATAATATGATGAATATTACCCACAGCGCATATCCTGTGAGGTGGAAAAACATATTTGTATCTGTAACACCTATACACTTTCTCATGTGTTTTGGTTTACCCAAATAAAGTGCTGATGCTGTGCTTGATGTGACTTTGCAGTCAAATACATATACACACATATAAATAGAAAAATTTATGCTCAAATCAATCATGTGATATCAAATACCAATTAAAACCCTAAAAAATATATTACTGGTGTTAAAGGAACAAAAATCCAAAAATCAATATTAAGTGAATAAATACAGTGTCCATATAGTCCAAAAAATATTTGAATTCCAAGGGGAATGTTCTAGCTTCAGTGACCGTGTTTCCGAAGACGTTACGCCTTGATGACGAAACGCGTCAAGTTGAGCCGCACATAGCCTCGTTTTCGCTGTGGTACGTAGAATGCATACCGCGTCATACCAGGAAGCTCTGTGTAGGAAGCGGGCGGAACTTTACTGGCGTCCCGCAAGGCTTCCTGGTTTCTGCACATAGCGGTATTCCACATACTTTTAAACATTGTACCACCAACAATCTATTTTATATTACCATTTTAAAGCACTGTCGCACTTTTTTGTTGATCTTTTAACAAATAAACATGGATTTATTTACTACACCATGAGGAGTGCGATATTTTTGTTTTAAACACACCAACCAATAGGAGGATCCAGGACCACCTGGACACGGGCGGCTGGGACCCCGCTGGATACTTACCTTACAAGCCTTATTGACCCACTTGTCGTAAGACATTGGGGGTCAAACCCATCTGGTGAGTTTGCATTGCCTATCCTATTCACACAGGAGTACAGAGGGTGACACCACCATTGCACTGTTTGTTGTTGGTTAGAAACACCGTCACTGAAGCTAGAATATTCACCTTGGAATTCAAATATTGTTTGGACTATATGGACACTATATTTATTCACTTAATATTAATTTTTGGATTTTTGTTCCTTTAACACCAGTAATATATTTTTTAGGGTTTTAATTGGTATTTGATATCACATGATTTGAGCAATAATTTATCTATTTATATGTGTGTATATGTATCATTTGACTGCAAAGTCACATCAAGCACAGCATCAGCACTTTATTTGGGTAAACCAAAACACACGAGAAAGTGTATAGGTGTTACAGATACAAATATATTTTTCCACCTCACAGGATATGCGCTGTGGGTAATATTCATCATATTACTCAGTGTCATATATACCCTCAGGGTTGTCCACAGCAGTAATCCTATAGTCAAACCCTGACTATATATATAGTGTTACAACCAGTACACTTGGTACTACTATTTTTATTTCCATACACATTTTTTTCATAGCACTATTCACCACCATCCTGCTCTAAGATAGGCGCTGTGAGTAATATCTAATATTACACACAAATTCCACTATATATTATATATTTATGCGCAGCACTTATATATTTTATTATTTATTCACACTTACCGAAAGGGCAGTGACTAGTGCAAGCAGCATAGTTTATTGTAAACATAGTAGCTCACAGGATTACCAATTCAATTCCTGAGTTTAGAATCAGGCAGCATAGACATTGGATACAGCGCAATTGTGGCTTCAAAGGTCTATAATGGTAAATCGGCAAGGTGTACAGAAGGTGATTTCAATTCGGAGGAACCGCATTATGTATACTTGACATGAGAGGATAGCCGAGTCTAGTGATCCGGTAAGGGAAGCGGAGGAAGCTCTCTCTGAGCTAACTCTGCTGAGACCAGCCGGATCAGCTAATACTGTAACTACCACTGTCTCTCCTGAATCTCGTATTATCGATGATTCCACTATCGCTACTCCTCTTTCTCCAGCTTCTTCATCTAACAGCACAAACATTGATTCTACTAATAATTCATCTCCTCACACTGTCTTTCTCCCTCAATCACCACCTGTAACATCTGAAGCCTCTCCTTCCCACTCTTCTGCTAACTATGAGCTCTTTTCAAACGGGAATTACAAACATTGTGTGAGTCAAGGGGAGTTTTGACTAGAAACAAAAACCATATGGATTGCATAAGGGCACTAAGGAACTTTGATTCTGCTGTCCCTCTGCTATATCCATCTCTGGGGGATCTTGTATCAAAAACAGCTGTGGGTGAGACTGTTCATGTTAGACCACCGATGAAATGTGATGTTCTGTCAAGATCAGTCTCTTTACCACTGCTATTTATTTCTGTTCTCTTTATACAGTAGCCACTAAAAGATCTTGAACAGTGTACATAAATTGACAAATTGAATAACCTTCTATCTAAGCTCTATACATAAATATTTTCTCTAGCACATGTTTTGTTCTCATGTAAAGACCTTTCAAAATACGATTTTTTTTCCATAGTAGCTTGTTCGTCATGTACAGTATATCTATCTACAGTAATTGATAGCTCTGTTTTTATGCGCACATTATTTTACAGAAGCATTTTGTGGGAAGAGAGATGAGAACTGCCTGCTTGAGGAATCTATATTTACCTGGCCCTTCTAAGTGACCCCATGTCATAAACAAACAGATGAAACAAGTAGGCTTCAGTGAACAGATTCTATGACTTTGTATTGCAAATGAAACGGTTTTTTTTTTTTGCATACCATATAAACTGAGGGTAGACGTCTAAATAGACTGAAAGGTAAACTAAGGTAAACAGAAATCTCTAATAAAGTTAATTCTCTAAAATAACTTTCTCTAATCAGAGGAGAATTGATTGCTTCATTTGGTAAAATCAATTTATCAATATAAATCCTAAAATAAAAAATACTCCTTTGAAAACTGTTAAAGGAGTGGTCACAGTTCTTCTCATTCATTGGTGTGCTTCTCCCAAAATTATATACATATACATTTCATGCAAAACAGACGAATAAGTGCAATTAAGCCAACACAATGCATAAATGTGAATCCAGGAGGCGAGTAATAACAGATATACCAATCAGTGCCTGTACATAAAAATTGCTGCAATTAGATAGTGCTAATAACACTACCAGAGTACTATGACTGATATATAAACAACATGTTAAGAAAGATCTATAAGTGCGTATAAAGTGCAGTCTGATGTGATGCTTTGAATAAATGGTGTATCCCTTCAGAAAGTGACTGGTGTATTTTCATTCAAATGTTGTGACACCTATGTGCTCTTGAGCCTCTCACCTTACTGCTGTTAAGTAACAGCATGGGTTGGTATCTCTTTCTGGTGGTCCGTATGTTTCCACCTGCCTCTAGGGGTCCTTTGATTATTTGCCCGGCTTATGGGTCTCTATGGTGTGTAGTGCCTCCTTTACTTACTTACTTTCCTATTTTATATTTTGGCACCTAACAGAGCAGCACCAATACCGCATCACATATAATACCCTATTAGCTATGGATTAGCTAACCAGTGTCTGCAGCTGTTTGTCACTTAAGCACATTTAAAGTGATAGTATGGGAGCACTATGGTACACTATTACACAGTTCTTCTCACAATCCAGAGCAGAATGAATTATTGTAAAAATATAGCAGATTCCATGATCTTAATTGGGATTATTCATACCACCAGGAAAATATCCTGTATAACAATATGCTTGAGTAGGTTGCGGCCTCTATGGTTTGTGCTAGCAACTAAGAAATGGTGTCTGTTGTATTACCTTCACTGCAAAACTGATTCACGCTAATGATACAGCCATGTCAATGCACCCTAAAATCCAGGAAGTACCCCTATCTAACTTTCTTTTGATCTTTATTATTAATCCACTTGACCCCCCCCCCCCCACACACACACACACACACACACATACACATACACGCACACACTTCATATTCTCCCAGCCCCTTTCAAACTGTCTATGCCTGGAGAGGATGGAATTGTTTGAGGGAGCCTCGAGGAGCCGTTGATATATTTGGTTTTGTTCTCAAATGGAGGACTGACAGTGATAAAATTATTAAAGGGCGGCAAAAGAGAGGGTGGTGATGCCGTTTGTCATCACAATTAGGGAGGCCGCACACCAGTCAATGGAAAGCAGTCATGTACCAGTATCATCCTTTGAAGAGCCAGAAGCAGCTGAATACTTCTGCAAGCTGGACATCCCTAAAGAGATGCAGAAGAAGGCAAACAATGATTTACTGCCAGAGGGAGTGGATGATGGGGCAATACAGTATACAAAGGGCACCAGCTGTCATCTGGAGCTGCAAAAAAAGATACACTAAAACCACCTCCAAGTATAGCAGTCTGAGCCTCACTTTGCCCAAGTTCTTTCAAATAATTTAGTAAAACATTTTAGGCCTGGCTTGCCCCAGAGTGGCAGATTCTCAGCCACAATTTCTTTTTTTAATCGTATTAACTATTTTTTTTTTATTTCATATTTTCATATATATTTATTCTGTGTATTTTTTTTTTTTTTTTTTATTGATGCAGTATTGGGTCAGACAATTCTGTAATTCATCTGCTTTGCCAGGATTCCTACAGGCTCTTAGCAACCAGCTGCATATTTTATATTTATTTATTCTTCATGTTAAGCGTCTGTGTAAGTGAGCCCTTGTGGATCTCCAACTCAGGGTTCCCCGGGATGAAAAGTCTAAGCCCCAGCCTGCTTCTCCAGGGCCCCTGATAGTGGGGATGGCCCTAAAGCAAACTGGAACCAGGTTGGGCCCCCAGGTACACCCAGCTGAGGATGCAGAGATCACTTGCATGAGAAGAGTACATACAGAAGGAGACAACAGAAAATCAAGAAGACAAGCCAAGGTCAGGAGGAGCAGCAAACAAGCACAGATGGTAGACAATGTTGGGATTGGTACATGGGTAGACAGGCACAGGATACACAAGTAATAGCAAACGGGGGCTCAGAGTACTGTGAAGTTACTCAGATAATGTGGGCTGGACTGAGCACCTGTATATGTAGAGAAGCAAACCGGGAAAAGGGCCGGGAAATTATAGAAGGGAAAGGAAAATAAACCCACAGAGTAGCAGAAGATGCTGTATACTGTATGTAGCTGATTCTACATGCTGTTTATACAGCACTGATAGTCGCTGCATCAATGAGGAGATAGGGCCAGCTTGATCCAAACAAACTTTTTAAAGTCTTTATCCTGGAGTTGGGCCTTAACAGAATTTGGTTCTGTTCTCAATGTCTTATGTCTCCACATTTAGGCCTGTACTTGCCAGAAAATGTGCCAGAGTTGCAAATCTGTGCAAGACCTGAGGTGGAAATGCTAAAGAGCTGCCTGTTTTTCAGAAGCACATCTTACAAGGAGGAAAAGGTTGCTTAAGAACAGGTCTCAAGTTGCAGTCCTTGAGTACACTAAAGGGCAAAGTTATAAAGTAGTGAATGTGACTTTCACTAAACATTCTCTGGTGAAAAATAAATGCACCATAAATAAATTAATTAATAAACTTTAGGCTAAAAGCTTTATAAATATTCTCTTCTAAGTCTGGCATTCTTTATTGGTGCTGTCAAAAAAATAATTTTTTTATAACTGTAAAACAAACCTGTTTGTATGGAGCTGCAGTTTTGACTGTGCATATGCTAAATTGCCACCTTGCTGCTGGTCAATTTTTCCTGAGGTGTCTTTTGGACAGTACACCATTTTAGTCAGTAGAAGGAAACTGCTGCCTTGTGTTTAAACCATCTTCAATTCACTCACAAAACTGTTCTGCTCATCTGCTGCTGGTCATTTTTTCAAAGTGTCTTTGAGATGATACATTTGAATATTTTAGTGTAGCAAATACCTGCCTTGTTTGTGTTTTTACTCTTTAGCCTATTCTACCTGGTCATATTTATGTACTGTCCTGTTGCTGACAAATTTTTACCAAACCATGTCTAAGGGCTATAGGTGTGATAGTTTCTTTTTTTTTTTTTTTTTTTAATGGGTATATAGTAATAAATGAGGGAATTGCAGTGAATCTAGAGTGAGGTTTTGTGGTCTTTTGAGTACACAGTGTTTGTACATTTTAGTGGTGTGCTATAAAAAAACAGCTCTTGAATAAAAATCGAAGTAAGGTTTTGGAAATTGAAGATCCAGTAATAAATCAGGTGCTGAGGACAGATATTGGTTTTTAAAAGAGTTTATGATGTAAAGATCTGTGAATATAGGTGGAGCACATAACAAAATATACCCCAACTTTGCAAATGAATATGCTCAAGCTTAGTTTGTTAAAGTAAATGTAAACCCACCTTCTAGAGTCAAATGTAGGTTTTAATAAGATAACAGTCTTTTTTTTTTCCTGTCAAAGAGGTTTATTGGTTTGAACATGAGTATATAACATTCTACCACCCCTTACATCTGTTCACCCCCCATGTCTGTTTCCCCCCCCCCTCCTTACATCGGTGTGCTCCCCCAGATCAGTGTGCCCCCCCAACATCTGTTTCCCCCTTACTTACATCTGTATGCCCCCCAGATTAGTGTGCCCCCTTTACATCATCTGTTCACCCCTCCTTACATCAGTTTTTTCCCCTCTTTACATCTGTGGGCCCCCCCAGTCGAGATTGCGCCCCCCCCCCTCCACCTTAAGCAGCATGGCTGTAGCATCACGGCAGCTGGAAAGCCGAGGAGGTGTGAAAAGGGAAGTCCGCAGGGCTATGTTCTCTGGGATCTGGGGAGTGGGGCAAACAGGTGTTCCTAGCAACCAAGGATGGGAGAAGGGGGAAGAGATGTTCAGAGTTTCTTTCTTAGGCAGTGCAGTAGCAGCCACACGGAGTTGATCTTTCAGCTGCAGCTGTTCATGTTACTGTCTCACGGCAACAGCTGAAAGATTGGCTCTCTGTGCTGCTACTGCACTTCCTAGGAGAGCTCAGCTGGTCAGCACAATGAGACATGGGGCCGGGTTGCAATTGAGTATCCTGCGACCCTCCCAAATAATATATTTGCTGACATCAATCACATCTGTATCAACTATTCTTGAATCTATGAGAATTAATAATGTGGATTCCTTGACAATACCACTTAGTTTAATATCAATGACTTTGCTAATTGAATAATAAAAAAAAACAAAAAACTGTGCAATCCACACACTTAAGTGGACACTAAAGCTATTTTTCAATGGGCATCACTTATCTTGATCATACCTGAGCTCCATCTTTTGTTATTACTCTCTCTTTGTCAGTGTGCCAGGAAACCAGACGACATGAAGATGCACGTAAAATAAAGCAGTTTATTAGAGCAACAAAAACAAGAGAGAGGGGAGCGAAATCAGGAACAGCCAGGGTCAAGTCCAAAAGCGGGTAGTCATCCAAACCAGGATCGAGTGCGGAAGTGGGTAGTCATTCAAGCCGAGGTCAAGTCCAGACGCAGTTAGTCTGCTGATGCCGGGTCGTCTGCCGATGCAGAGACGTAAGCCTATGTGGGATCGAGAGCCAGAAAATCATCAGCCAAGCCAGGCTCTCACGGTCCGAGACAATCTCCTTAGGCAACCCGTGTAAGTGGAAAACCTCCCTGGCAAACACAGAGGCAAGCTCCTGAGCAGTAGGCAGCCACCTAAATGGAACACAGTGGCACATTTTGGAGAACCGGTCAACAACCATGAGGATAACCATGTACCTCGAGATACGGGAAGTTCCACAATAAAATCCATTGCCAGGCGAGACCAGGGACACTCTCCATTGGGAATGGGATGCAGTAGGCCCAAGGGAAGGTGCTGCTGAGATTCATTCTGGGTACAGACTGAACAAGTAGCCACATATGCAGCAACATCAGTGCGGAAAGATTGCTACCAGAACTGACGGGAAAAAGCCTAGGACATCTGGTTCTTACCAGGATGACCGGCAGTCTTGGAATTGTGGTACGTGCGCAACAGTCTGATGCACAACCCCTCAGGTACAAAACATTTGCCAGAAGGTCTCTCTGTGTGAGCATCAGGTTGGGCAGCCAAGATATGTTCCCCAAAGAGGAGAGGTTAAGTTGGTACGGATGGCAGCCAGGATATGATCCGAAGGTATGACCGGTGTCGGCACGGAGTCCTCCCTGGACAACTCAGAATACTGGCGAGACAAGGCATCAGCTTTACTATTCTTGGAGCCATGCAAATAGGAGACCACATAGTTAAAATGAGACAAGAATAAGACCCATCTGGCCTGACGGGGTGTGAGGCTCTTGGCCTCTGAGAGATACGTCAGATTCCTATGATCGGTGAGAATGAGAATTGGAGCCACAGAACCTTCAAACAAGTGTCTCCACTCCTTGAGAGGCAGGATAATAGCCAAGAGCTCTCTGTCTCCAATCTCATAATTGCATTCAGCTGAAGACAGCTTCTTGGAGTAGAACCCACAAGGAAGGGTCCATTAAGTGTCCGACACTGAAACAGGAGGGCGCCTACTCCTGTCTCAGACAGATCCACCTCTAGGACAAAGGGCAAACCAGGATTGAGATGAGACAGAATGGGAGCCAAAGCAAAAGCAGACTTGAGGGCCTCGAAAGCTTGGATGGCAGCAGGTTTCCAATTGTGGGAATTGCTGCCCTTCTTAGTCAGATCTGAGTTAAGTTTGGCCAAAGAGGAAAAGTTCCTGATAAATTTTCGATAGTAGTTGGCAAACACAAGGAAACGCTGGATGGAACAGAGACCACTAGGGTGAGGCCATTGTAGAACAGCCAAAACCTTCTGAGGACCCTTGGAGAACCCCTCAACAGAAATTATGTAGCTCAAGAAGGTAACCTGAGACAGGTGGAATTCACATTTCTCAAGCATACAGAAAAGCCCATTCTCACATAACCATTGCAGCACCCGACTGACATCCAAGTAGTGTGATTCAGTGGAGTCCAAGTAAATCAAGATGTCGTCCAAATAGATTACCACGCATTGCTGCAACATATCAGGAAAGACATCATTGATGAACTTCTGGAAGACAGCGGGTGCATTGCACAAGCCAAAGGGCATCACTAGATATTTGTAATGACCGGTTCTGGTATCAAATGCGGTCTTCCACTCAATCACCCTCCTTGGTCCTTATGAGGTTATACATGGCCCTTAGGTCAAACTTGGTAAAGACCGTTGCTCCCTTGAGGCGGCCGAACAATTAGATATTCAACAGAATTGGGTATGCATTCTTGACCGTGATGCGAATGAGTCCCCTATAATCAATGCAAGGTCTCAACTCACCCCCCTTCTCATTTACGAAGAAAAAAAACAGCACCTGCTGGAGAGGTGGACTTTCAAATGTATCCCTGGGCAAGCGCATCTGCCATGTACTCCTCCATGGCCTTATTCTCTGCAACCGATGAAGAGGAAGAGTACCAGTGCACACCTTGTCAAAGACATCTTGATACTCGTGATATTCAGTAGGCAACACTGAATTCAAGGAGGTACAAAGTACCTTAACAGACCAATAGATACAAACAGCGCCACACTGTGGAGACCAAGAGAGGATCTCGACCGACCGCCAATCAAAGGTTGGATTGTGTTTCTGAAGCCAAGGTTCCCCCAAAACAACAGAGTATTGAGAGGATGATATAACCTGGAAATAGGTTGACCCCCTGTGAACAGCCCCTATCGCCATGTCATCCAGAACAGTCTCGTGGATAACCTGTGCCGGTTGCAGGGGTCTGCCATCAATCACCTTGATGACTAGTGGAGAAACACAGGGCTGAAAGGGTATGGAATTCACAGCAGCAAACATACTATCAATAAAGTAACTGCCAGCACCGGAGTCTACCAACGCCTGAGTGACCACCAAACCTGCTGCTCAGGAGAGGACAGCTGTGATTAGCGATTTATCTTTATGGGAAACCGGGGACGAGGAAGTTCCACCTAAGATCTGCCCCCGACAGGACCTTGGGTGCAAGCATTTTGCGGACGGGTAGGACAAGACTTCAGGAAATGCCCACCAAGGCCGCAATACAGGCACCGGCCTCTCCCTCCTCCTAAAGGCCCACTCAGCCTCAGAAAGGCGAGTGAACCCCAGCTGCATGGGTTCACAGCCAGACGCACCATCCCTAGGAGCATGGGAGGTAAGGGAGGAATGGGTGGGAAAGAAAACGTAGGAGCCAATCAGGTGGGAGGCCTCTGCAGGCACTCCTTAAACTATGTTCTCTCCCTGAGCTTGGTATCGATCAAAATCAGGAAAGAAATGAGAGCCTTGAGCTCGTCCGAAAGATCCTTGGCCGCAATTTCGTCCTTCAATGCATAGAAGAGACCATGAGAGAAGACAGCCACCAGAGCCTCATTATTCCAGCCCACCTCTGCTGATCAGGCACATTGAATACCCTATGAAAGGAGGCAACAAAACTCAGGTAATCGAGTATCACAAGATTATCGTTGTCCCATAAGGGATTCGCCCAGGCCAGCATTGGCTCCCACTCCAGGTACTGTTTAACCACTTATGCCATCATGGTGACCAGTGTGTCTTTTACCATACATTCACAGGAGTTTCTTGTCAAGTCTTTTCAATTAACTGAGATATTACATCCCTTATTCTCCAGTCTAGTTTTCTTTGTCCTGGGGAGCGCTTACTATCCCATTGTTTTTGTTTGTGTTTCGCCCAGGCCAAGGACTTGTCTGAGAGCAACGAGATTAGAAAGTCCACTTTGGACCTGTCAGAGGGAAACACCTGAGGAACCATCTCAAAAAAAATGCCCACTTGGTTTAGGAAGCCATGACACTGACTCGGTTCATCCCCATAGAGCTGCAGGAGGGGGGCTGAACCAGTCATCCCTCTAGTAACAGGGATTCCGGCTGCAGCTGCAGGAGCAGAGGTGGCAACAGGAGCAGCAGCAGAAGGAACCACCGACCTAGCAGCACCAGGATCAAGGCGTGCTGTGCATTCAAGCAACATCTGCAATGCCTGAGCGAAGTGACCCAAAAGGTGATCTTGTTGATTGAACCTGGTAACCAGCATGAGGAGCGTAGGAGCACCTGCATCATCAGGATTTATGGCCCTTGTATACTGTCAGGGTGCCAGGAAACCAGACCACATGAAGATGCAAGTAAAATAAAACAGTTTACTAGAGCAACAACAATAAACGCACAGCAAAAGAGAGAGGAGCAAAATCAGGAACAGCCGGGGTCAAGTCCAAAAGCGGGTAGTCATCCAAGCCAGGATCGAGTCCGGAAGTGGGTAGTCATTCAAGCTGGGATCGAGTCAAGACACAGGTAGTCAGCCAAGCCAGGTCATGCACTGAGGAACATGGAGAACAGAAGACTGTTAGTAGTGATGCACCTTGGAGCACAAACACAAGGGCAAGGACTGCAAGTCATCAGGTGATATAAATGGTCAGGTGTGCAACATCATCACTGAGCGACGCCCAGGCAGTAGGCAAGTGATGATGCAAACAGAGTTTTGTAATAGACAGCAGTCTTACATGTCCAAGATGGCTGTCAAGAGGAAGGCAAGGTAAGACCTTGAAACTCTTTGATATATTCTGATTTTAAAGTAATATTATAGTCTCCTGGCCTTTCCCTCCTGCCTAGTCCCCCCAGAGCAAGCAGCTTACAATCGGGGCACCTGAGCAGGATCGCTCCTGAGCCATGGCTCTTTGTGTCCATTCACACACAGAGCCATGTCTCTGCTCATCCTCTTTCTCTCCTCATTGTCCCACTGGCTGTGATTGGCTCCTGCTGCTGTCCCAGCAAATGAGAAGGGAGAGTCCCCGGAGAGCCGAGGCTCATCGTTGGATCGGGGGTGGCTGCTGCTCAGAGAAGGTTTTTTTTAGCTTCATGCATAGAATGCATGAAGGTAAAACAGTTTCAGCCTTTACAAACACATTTAATATCAATATCAATATCAATATCATTATTTTATGATGTGCTTTTATACAGCACATGCAAAAGATGGACCTCTAGAATAACTCTAGGGCTACTACAGATTTAGAGGGTTCTGTTTTTCCTTGGCCTATGTGACTGAATTAGGACCGGATTACACCAGGGAGTTATAACGGGTCAGAGTGTTCTTCATGTGCATACAGTTTGTAGGGCAATATACATTCATGTTTTCATTTTTGAGTAGTATGTCTTTAAATTTATACGTCATTTCATGTACAGGATGGTATGAACAAATGATTTTTCTGTCTGCCTGCCTGAGTGTGCTATGATTTGGAATTAGCCAATTCCAGGTATAAAACAAAACACTGTTTGCTACATGAGAAATTAGGAAAACATAGGGAGTAACTAAGGCTTAAGTAATCACAATAAATGTTTTTTTTTTTTTTTTGTTTTTTTTTCCAGAAGATTGTTTTACAGCTAAAAAGAAAATACAATAAAATGATTCTAAGTATCTATTGTAGGGGCTAGATTATGTCACGTGAAAGTATTTAACAATTATGAAAAGTAGACACTAGAGAATTTCCACCTCCAGCATCAAAATAATTTTTAAGAGAACATTTTACCTTCTGAATGATGTAGTCCATCACTTAGTTGAATGCAAGTTAGGATGCAAGTCATGATTTTTCTCCTATAATTTCTATTTCCAAAGGCGACTTTTTTCAATGCAACCTTTACAGAAGAAACACTTGGCTTCTGGTCTATTGTGTTTTATTGGCACATTTCCCTCTCCTTCAGCTATAAAAACAAAATAAATTTATGTCAATGTTTAGCACAGAGAGGAATACATTTTTCTAATAGGACTGGGAGTGTTAATGTAATGCCTACCCGCTAGCATTCCAGCTCAGGCACTATAGCTGGCTCTGTGTTTTTCACCTATAGCAGCCCCCTTTCCCATTATGCAAGCAGGCCTACCGACCTTGCATTGTGCACTGGTGGGCAGTCATGTTGGAACAGGAAGGGGCCATCTCCAAGCTGTTTCCACAAAATTGGGAGCATGAAATTGTCCAAAATGTCTTGGTATGCTGGCACCTTAAAAGTTCTCTTCACTGGAACTAAGGGGCCAAGCCCAACCCCTGAAAAACAGCCCCACACCAAAATCCTCCCTCTACAAAATGATTTGGACCCAGGCACAAAGAAAGGTCCATAAAGACATGGATGAGTGAGTTTGGGGTAGAGGAACTTAAATGGCCTGCACAGAGTCCTGATCTTAACCCGATAGAATACCTTTTGGGATGAATTAGAGCAGAGACTGCAAACCAGGCCTTCTTGACCAACATCAGTGCCTGACCTTACAAATGCACTTCTGGAAGAAGGATCAAACATTCCCATAGACACACTCCTAAACCTTGTGGACAGCCTTCCCAGAAGAGTTGAAGATGTTATAGCTGCAAAGGGTGGCCAGCTCAATATTGAACCCTAAAGACTAATTCCTCGTACACACGCAACGATTATCGGCGACCGATCGTCCGACTTTTGTCCAAGTTGTGTTTTGTTGGTTGGAATGTGCTTAGACTGCACACAAATTTTCTCGGCCAACAAAATTCTACTTCAGAAGTGATGTCATGTGTTGGTTTGTTTTCTTTTTCTTCACTGAGCATGCTTCTTGTTTTTTCTTCACTGAGCATGCCCAGACTTGCTCATCAGATTTTTCCCTGTCGAAATCTGTACTGACTGCACGAAAATCGGCCGTTGTGTTGACGGCCAACAAAAATTTTATAGCCTGCACACCAGATTTTTTTTCGGCCGAAAAGTCGGAGTTGGTTGTCGGAAGCATCATACTAACAAGCTGAAAATTGGCAGATCGGACGTTGCCCGAAAATTCCCTGCCAATTTTTGACGCGTGTGTACGGGGCTTAAGACTGTGATGCTATTAAAGTTAATGTATGTCTAAAGGCAGGCGTCCCAATACCTTTTTCAATAAAGTGTATGTAAAATAAATTATACTAAAATAGAAAGGATGTCAACCCTTTTTTTTTTTTGGAAAAAGTTAGTGCTGATAAAAGCTATTGAAAATAAATAAAATTCTGTATATTAGAACATTATAAACCTGAAGCATGCTTGAAGCAAAATGACTGACCAAAGCCCAATTAAGGCGCTAGACCATGTTATAGCTTTATAGTCTTGTAGCTCTGCATAATATTATCCATATTATTCTTGCTTGGAAATGCTTATAACCCTTTTGCTGCCAGGCACTTCTATCTATTTTTAAACTCAGATGGACAGACCATTTTTGCAATTTGACCATTTTCTAAAAAAAATTCCCTCATAGCTTTCAGAGTTTGTTAAAACTTATCAAATTATACATTTTCCTGAAAGCATAGGACAGAACAAAAAGAAGATGCTACTTAGGTCCCGCAATAGTTGAACAAATGCTTATCAAAATGATATTTTGACAAAAAATACACTAAAATCACTATTAGCGAACACAGCAAAACTTAAAAATATCCTGCTAAATTCCCACTAAAGCTAACATATAAAACTGTACTGAGTTAAACAACAAGTAATAAAATTTGTAAATTTTAGGTTGTGCCTTTTTTGTAAAATGGGGAAAATTAAAGGTATGCTAAACTGTAAATAATCAAATTGCTCTAAAAACCTGTAGGTTATTTTTCACTTACAGCTTTCAGTGAAAGCATAGAACCAGGAGAAGAAAAATAAGGCGCTACTGAATTTTTAGGTTTTGCACAAGTTGTGCAAATGTTTACCAAAATATGTTTTCCCTAATTAGACGTGTAATATGTCCACATATGCCATACAATCAATATCTCTTATGGTAACTAGGGTATTGAATACAATCGCTGCATCGATGCATTGCAATTCAGACGTTCGCGATTCTGCATCGATGCTGAGAGTCGGCTGACTCGATCGCTGATGACGTCATCCGGTGCTCCGTGTGGTGCTCTGCCTCTCCTGGAGAAACATAAAGGCTGAGCCTTGCCGGTGAATAAAGCCCCCTCCCCTTCCTTCCTCACCCACCGCAGTATGCAGTGAGATGGACACTGGAGCAGAAAGTCAGCTGATGAGCTGACAGCCTGTAGAGTGAAAGGGGAGGAGCTTGAGGATACCCCACGTCAGGAGAAGTATCAACGGAGAAACTGAAAGGGAGAAGAGAGGCAAACATATACTGAGCATGGGGGAAGGGGGAATCGACTGGCACTGAGAGCAGGTAAGTCCCAGTGTCACTGATTCCATCCCTCCACCACCATCCCTCTACCTAATCCCATCCCTCCCACCACCATCCCTCTGCTACCGATTCCATTCCTCCCACCACCATCCTTCTGCCACTGATCCCATTCCTCCCACCACCATCCCTCTGCCACTGATCCCATCCCTCCACCACCAAAATCACTCTACCTGATCCCATTCCTTCCACCATCATCCCTCTGCCTGATCCCATTCCTTCAACCACTATCACTCTGCCTGAACCCATCCCTACCACCACCTTATCTCTGCCTGATCCCATTCCTCTACCATCATCCCTCTGCCTGATCCCATCCCTCCCATTGCCATCCCTCTGCCACTGAACCCATCCCTCCACCACTATCCCTCTGCCTGATCCCATCCCTTCCACAGAATGTTTGTCAGAGCACTCTGGCTGAATATCTGATCATTGAAGCTTCAGTAAGTTAAGTACAGGATTACAGTACATGGGATGCAAGGGATATCAGAGAACAAAATAAAAAAGGAGCCAAAATTTTTGATGAGAAAAGAAAGTGAGAGAATGTTATGAAATTATGTATTGTATGTGTTGTGTAAAAATTGTTAAAATGTAAGCGATTTTAGAGAGATAATCGTATGTGTGTGAATGGGTATGCTGGGGCTTTTAATCACACTTATTTTCTATGTCCTGTAGCTCTGTACATATGTGCCCCCTCCATCTGTCTCTCAAGAAAGGAATGTGCGGGATAAGAGAGAAAAAAAAATGGGACTGATAAGAGCAGTTAACAAACATGATTTGGCTGCAAGTAATAATCTTTGCATTCCTGTTTTTTTTTTAGAAAGAACATTATGTGCTGGCATAATTAGTATGATGATAAACAATGTGTTTTCCAATTATGGTAAAATGAAGGTTACATTTAAGTTAAAAGTCCACGTGGTAGAAAATTAACACAAATAAAAACATTTTAAAAGGGAAACATTGTTTTTTGTAAGGTAAAGTGTCCTTCTTTAACCACTTCTGGACTGGAAGATTTTCCCCCTTAATGACCAGGTCATATTTTGCAATTCGGCAGTGCGTTACTTTAACGGACAATTGCGCGGCCGTGCGACGCTCTACCTAAATTTTGGTGTCCTTTTTCCCACAAATAGAGCTTTCTTTTGGTGGTATTTGATCAAGTCTGTGATTTTTATTATTTTTTTATTTTTTTCGCTATAAACAAAAACAGCGACAATTCTGAAAAAAAAAAAAACAATATTTTTCACTTTCTGCTATATAACATTCCCATTAAAAAAAAATAAAATAAAAAATCTAATTTTTTAAATATTTTAGGCCAATTTGTTTTCTGCTACATACTTTTGGTAATAAAAAAAATCGCAATAAGAGTATAAGAGTATTTTGATTGGTTTGTGCAAAAGTTATTGCGTCTACTAACTACAGGAAAGATTTATGTCATTTTTATTATTATTATTTTCTTTTTACTAGTAATGGTGGCAATCTGCGATTTTTAGCGGGACTGCGACATTGCGGCGGACAGATTGGACCCCTAACTGACAATTTTGACACTTTTGGGGGGACCGGTGACATTACTACAATAATCAGTGCTAAACATATGCACTGTTACTGTAATAATGACACTGGCAAGGAAGGGGCTAACACTGTGGGTGATCAAAGGGTTGAATGTGTACCTAGGGGCGTGTTTCTAACTGTATGGGGGTTGGGCTTGTGAAATGATTACAGAGACCTGGAGCTCTGTGATCATTCCAGAGAGAAGAATGGTTCTTCTCTCTCAGCGGGGAATGATCGTGGGTGTCAGGCGGCAATTGGAGCCGCCTGCCCTGTGCATCGGAGTCCCCGCTGCCGAGTGGGAGCAGCAGCGGTCCCCCTAGCTGCAGGCGCACGACCGACGTAGAGCTATGTCGGTTCGCACAGGAGGGCCGCCCTGCAGTCTGGAAGCTGTTAAGGAGATATGTCTGTGTAATTGAAATTAGGGTGTGATATTGATAGTGACAATTTTATTAATGAAATAGATATATTATAATTGGTTTAGATTACCTTTGATTCTATAGGAAATATAATAGAGGTTATTAGAAACATTTTTGATGTGTGGTGTTATTTTGACCCAAGATAATGTGCTGTTGTACTACAGCTACCCTAATATTTAATATAGCCTAGGTGGACGGGATATAAAATAACTTTTTTTACAAAAAAAAATCTAAAGATATGATAACCTGATGTGTGGTCCACAATGTATGACTAATAAATACAATCATAACTGTGGACACACCCATTGCACCAAGTCCACACATCCTGTTACGATAGATGCCACCGTGCGGACAGCTGCTTCATAGTTTTTTGATCTGGCTGATGACCTTTCTGTTCCTTAATATACAATATATTTTGTTTTTACTTTTGAATACAATATGTGTGGACTTGTGTGTCTCTTCTCCTTATAAGTGCAGTGATAAACTCAAGAAAACCTTGGATCTTCAGACATCTCTGCATAATCGCATGGCATTGTTCTAATATATTACATCGGGAAAATATGTAAGATGGAAATAAAATGATTGTTGTGTTATCTAGCTAAAACTAACAACAGAGCAAGCAAAAAGAAATTATAATATTTCCAGGAAAAGGTTGTCTTTTTAGAACATGAAGCTTGTTGTAGAAATTGTATTATTTATTTAGCTTGTCATTATGGCTCCTGTTGTCGGTTTGTTTGCAAAGCGCTCATTAGAGCACGTACGGGCAAACCGGCATTGCGGAAAGACTACTGGCAGTGAAAACCTTCCTTTAGATGTGTAGACGCGTTCAGTCTACATAGACCTCTCTGTCGGCGAACACTCCATTCGCTGTTTGCCGGTAGAGATCTATGTGTTTATTGCGGTGCGGAGTTTAAGGATCAAGCAGCAAGGATATTACCATTAGCAGGGGCCCCTGTATAATGTGTAGATTTTTTGTTCAGCGGGGATATGTTTCCTCTGTGAAGTCAATATTGTTTTGATATCTGTCTGCCTTTATGAAAAAATACACATTCATGTCTTTCTACTGTGCCTGTTCACCATAGTGGAAACAGCATGGCTCTTTCGCTGCAGATAGCCTCACATCTATGGGAACAGAAGTATAATCCTATTAGGCATTGTTCTCTGAGGCTTGCTGAGTGGGATTCATGCTAGTAGTAGTGGTGGGAATGCATGCACGAGTATGATCAGAGCAGTGTTCATAATTCTACGCACTGGTTTCATTGTGTAGTGTTAGGCGTGAATTCCGCTACACGTGGGTTTCATTGCTAACTGCGGTGCGGGGATTTCCCCGCACCAACGGCGGGAAGCCGTGCACGCTGTTCTGCTTGTTCACGATCGTGTACTCCACCTTTCTTTTGTATATTTGAATGTATACAGGTGTGTCATTGGCTGTTTCTATGTGATTACCTTATGTCATTTGAATGCACATTTGGAAATGATTGGCTGATGTTGTGTAGACATCACTTCCTGCTGTTATCTCTTTGTTGTCCTATAAATAAATGGAGCTCAATGCTTTAGGCAGGACATTCTATAGAGCATCCAATAAGATAACAGCCTGTGTGTCTGTATTACTGGGTACTGCTAAGCGCACTCAATTACCTTATACAAAAGAGCTGAGAACTGTGGATTTTAGCACAATGGGGCTAATTGCACTTGGCACATATAAATATCCAAAAGTGCACACATTAGCGCAACTGAGTTATTTGCGCATCAAGCGTACATTAAGATCCAAAACAAGCTTGAATTCTGACACAAGATCATGGTTGAAAAAACAAGCCATTGAGATGAATTTCATGCTAGCTGGACCCAGTAATCAAAGGTTCACCCAGCTGCATCAGAACAGTAGCTGCATGCAAGGGACTACTAGACATAGTTACAAACATTATTTTGGACAATGGTTTACCTTTACTGGTCTCACATTCTGTGCAGGAATTACAGCTAACAGCCCAAATAAAGTATTTGTCTAATGCAAGTAAACAAAGTATGCATTTGTATTGTTTGTTTTTTTTATGTACAAATCTCACAAATAAAAAGGTGTACATTTGAACTAAAGATGGGCTTGATGTTCGTGTCGAACGTAAGTTCGACACGAACATCAGCTGTTTGTGTGTTTGCTGAACACACAAAGAATAGGGCGCTCGGTGGGAAGTTTGCCCGCCGCACCCAAAAAAATAAAAAAAAACTCCCGCTGCTTCACACGCATCCAGCGTAATGAGCGGCTAGAGCTGTGACAGCTCTTTTTTTTTTTTTTTTTAATCAGATAATTTTTATTGAGAAAAAAACTTTTTCACATACAATACAAAACCAAAATCAAACTTACAAGACAAAAACAGACGAAGAGGTCTCCAATTCCCAAAAATCTTACTTAGAGAGGCATAGACTATGTATATGTGGCAGCGGAGGATCCGCCGCCTCGGACACCACAGAACGTTAATACATTATCTAGCAAGAAATTGCAGTGAGGTATCAATAATCTTATACTTTAAGCATCATACATACAGCACAGATTTCTAGGAGAAGACGCCCCCCGTCACTGACAAAAAACAAAACAAGACACTGAAATTCTGGTGAGCTACTCCATGCACGTGCGCTACGGGGAACCCCCAAGTACCAGCCGCAAGGAAGATGTGGTAGACAGTTCGAGGAGCCCCCCCGGCGCCGACCCAGAGAAAAACCCCAGGGTCGCAGCCACCTTATGTTGGAGGTCGTCGAACCCCACCCATAATCCTATTGGACACCAGGTGAAGTGGGGCTAGACCCGGGACATCCAACCACGGGCCCCATAAGCGCTCAAATTTCATTACATTCCCTCTGTGTTTGTAAGTGAGATGTTCCCTGTTTAAGAGTACCTTAACCTCCTCAATCCAGGCGTCACGCGTAGGAGCCTGAGCAGAGATCCATTTCTGGGCTATCAGCTTTCTAGCAATAAAAAGTACTATAAGGATTGCAGTGTGTATCTCGGGGGGGTAGAGTTCCTCATCCAGCCATCCCAGTATACACAACTTGGGTTCCACAGACAATGTCAATTTCCAGACATCGTTACTAGAGCGCATGATCCCATGCCAGTAGCGATGCAACTTCGGACAGCGCCACAGCGTGTGCAATAGATCGCCCGTGTGAACTTTGCACCGAGGGCAGAGGGGAGTATCCCTCCTCTGCCAACTGTGCAACCGCTGCGGGGTCCGGTAGGTGCGATGTAATATAAATAATTGAGTGAGTCTCTGCGAGGAAGACAGCGAGACCCTGGGAACATTGTCCAGGATGCCGGTCCATTCCTCAGCGGATATGGGACCCACATCCTCGGCCCAGGATTCCCTGCACTTAAATGCCATAGCTCTTGATATCTGTCCCATGAAGGCCGTATAGAGCGAGGAGATCTGCCCCTTCTTGCTTGTGGTGTTAACCAGACTGAGGAGGATAGCTGGCCGGCACAAACCCCAGGGAGAGACCTTAGACTGAGTGTCTATGGCATGACGCAACTGCAGATACTGAAAGAAGAGGGAGTTAGGCAGTCCAAATTTGGTGCGAAGAGACTGGAAATCTTTAACCACTTTACCACCGGAGGATTTTGCTGTCTTCCGTCCAGGCCACTTTTTGCGATTCGGCGCTGTGCAAATTTAACTGACAATTGCGTGGTCGTGCGACGCTATACCCAAACGAAATTTACGTCCTTTTTTTCCCACAAACAGAGCTTTCTTTTGGTGGTATTTGATCACCTGTGCGATTTTTACTTTTTGCGCTATAAACAAAAAAAGAGCGTTTATTTTGAAAAAATAACAATATTTTTCACATTTTTTTATATGAAATTCCCCCCCAAAAAAATGTAAAAATCAAATTTTTTTAAAATTTTTGGCCAATTTGTTTTCTGCTACCCATGTTTGGTAAAAAAAAATCGCAATAAGCGTATTTTGATTGGTTTGCGCAAAAGTTATTGCGTTTACTAACTAAGGGAAAGATTTCTGTCATTTTTGGTGTTTTTTTTTAACGCGTAATGGCGGCGATCTGCAATTTTTTTTTGCGGGACTGCGACATTGTGGCAGACAGATCGGACCCTTGACTGACATTTTTGACACTTTTGGGGGTACCAGTGACATTACTACAGTAATCAGTGCTATATATATGCACTGTTACTGTAAAAAGGACACTGGCAGGGAAGGGGTTAATTTTATTGGAGAGGGAGGGGTTAATGTATGCCTGGTGCTTACTGACGTGTGGGGGGGGAGGTGACTGAGTGACAGAAGGACAGATTGGATGTCCAGCTATGCTGAACACTCCGATCTGTCACTTCCTGTCACTATGACGATCGGGGCAGAGCAGCGGCGATCGCCACTGCTCCTCCCCTGGCCCGACTCCCGCTGTGACTGAACACAGCGGGAGCGAGCCTCCGGCGGCGCGTGAGCACTGCCCACAAGGGGCGGAGTCCAGCGACGTAGGTCTACGTCGCTGGACGGGATCGTGCCACATTGCCGCAGTAGCAGCAATGTGAGCAGGGCAGAAGTGGTTAAGCTCAGCCCCCCTATACAATTGGTAAATAAAGCGGATGCCATAGTCACCCCATCTCAGAGAGGTCCGCAATTTATCTAACTCGGGATAGTTAGCGTTATTCAGGATACGGGAGTACTCGGAGAATCCAACATAGGTAAAATGTGTCTTAGCTCTCTGCCACACCCTGTCAAGAAGCGCGAGAGTGGGACAGCCAGGCGAACCTCGCAGGGTGCCCGACTCCAGCGCCTCGACAAGCGTCCCACCAGCCAGACGAGTCTCAAGGATCCGTCTCACAGGATCAGTTGCGTCATCCAGTAACCATCCCGTCACATGCTGTAGTTGGGATGACAAAAAGTAATAGAAGGGGTTCGGAACGGCCAAACCACCACTATCCTTGGACTGCTTCCTCCAAATGAGTGCACGGTAAACCGTGTTGAACCGCTTGAAAACATGCACGGGGACCCATACCGGCGCGTTATGCAAAACATATAAAAGTTGTGGATTCCAAATCATCTTGATCAGATTACATCTGCCAACCACTGACAGAGGCAACCTGACCCAGCTAGTCAACTTATCACGAAACCTATGCAACAAGGGGAGAACATTAAGCTTAATATATTGCCCCAGATCAGGGTGGATCACCACTCCCAAATAGCGGAACTGGGTCACCACCTCAATCTGCGACGCAACAGGGGGCAATGCCACCTCTAGGGGGTCAAGCGGCAGCAAGACAGACTTATCCCAATTTATCTGGAAACCCAAGAAGGATCCGAATCTATGAATCAGGTGCATTAAAGCGATCAGTGAGCCCGAAGCGTCGCCCAAAAATAATAGCGCGTCGTCAGCGTACAATGCAATCTTGTCTTCCCGTTCCCCCCGTCGGAAGTCCACAATAGCCGGGGCAGCCCTTACTGCCGCCACCAGAGGCTCCACCGCTAGGGCAAACAGCAGGGGGGACAACGGACACCCCTGCCTAGTGCCCCTGCGTAGCGGAAATGAGCGTGAAAGTGAGTTATTGACGCGGAGACATGCCGTAGGTGCAGCATATAGGATTTTCATCCATTTGATAAAGGAGGGTCCCAGGCCAAAGCCCTCTAGGGCCGCCCACAGGTACTGCCATTCCATGCTATCGAATGCTTTAGCAGCGTCAAGTGATAGTATAGCTCTTTGGCCACAATTATCTGGGGGGACCTGCATATTCAGATATAACCTACGTATATTGGTAGCTGTGGACCGGCCAGGTATAAAACCGGACTGGTCACCATGCACCAATTTGGCAATAACTTTCGATAAGCGAGTGGCGAGCACTTTAGCCAGCAATTTCAAATCAGTGGGTAATAGAGAAATCGGTCTATACGATTCTGGACGAGTCGGATCCTTCCCGGGCTTCAGGAGAACAACTACCACTGCCTCATACATGGAGCGCGGGAGCTCCCCCATCTCATAAGAGGCCTGTAAGACAGTAAGCAACTCAGGCAATAAAAGCCCTCCAAAAGTTTTATACATCTCTAAAAGTATCCCATCCGTCCCTGGGGCCTTAGAATTGGGGGAAGAAGCCAAAGCCTCCTGCAGTTCCTCCAGCCGGATAGGAGAATCCAGCATTGCCCTATCTCGGGCAGACACCCTCGGTAGCCGAAGTTCCCCAAGGAAGGTCTGTAGGTCCTCCGGGTCATAGGACACCTTGGAGGAGTACAGATCTTCAAAAAATGACCTAAATCCCTGCAAGACTTCCGCAGTGTCCGTGACCTCCAGATCTGCAGAAAGAACCAGCCTGTGTATTATGGATGGAGGGCGTTGTGCTCTAGAAATCAGGGCAAGCATGTGACCCGTCTTCTCCCCCTCCTCAAAGTGAGCCTGGGAGGTGAAGAAGCGCTTGTGGTCCGCCTGGTGATGTTGTACAGATCTATAGAATCATTGAGCTTCCAACCAACGGCCCTCCGAGGCCGCCGTGGGGGAAGCTAAGTAGTCCCGGGCAGTATTTTCTATAGACATCCAGTGTCAGGTCCAGCACGTTATTAAAATCACCCAACACTAGTACTGGCACTTGGGGGTGTTTCCCGATGAACCGAGACAGGCACTCTAGCACCTCAAAGGAGAAAGGAGGTGGGATATATACATTAGCTATAATACACTCAAATGCATTCCATACTCCAACCAAGAAAATAAATCTGCCCTGAGAGTCCACCAAGGAGTCCCGAAATTCAAATTTGGTAGATGCTGAAAGTAAAATTGAGACACCCCTAGAGTATTGGCTGCGATAGGAATGAAACTGGATCGGAAACCACCTAGAGCGGAGTCCGCCAGAAGATTCTGGAGTAAGGTGGGTTTCCTGCAGGCACACCATTGCAGGACCTTGGTGCGACAACAGGGTCATTACAGCAGTGCGTTTACTAGGGTCCCCCAGTCCCCGTACATTCCAGGAGAGCAGAGAGTCATTAATGGTCGCCATGGTAGCTAAGCAATGCAGGAAAGTGGTAGGACGAGCCTACAGGTAAACAGTGGGGAGGATCCCATAGGGGAAATCCGATACTCAGGAGTCGCAGAGGAGGCCTAGGGGCACAAATGTCAGTATAGGTAGCACAGAAAACAGGGCGTGCAGGTAGAGTTCCATGGGGCATGTCACCGGAAAAAAAAGCAGACAAAAAAACAAAAACCAAAAACACATAACGTAGAGTAGGAACAAACAAACGCGGTGAGTTGTAGCCGGGGAGGCCACATTCACCCATGCCCCGCAGGGAACAGTTATCCAGCCCAAAATGGGCGAGGGGGTAGTAGAAAAGGGCCCGAACTTGCACAACTATAGAGACCCGGTTCTTCCCTTCCACGGGCTCCAGAAAGTGAGACAACAGTTGCACCATAAACTCTGATTAGTGCACAGCTCCGTGGCTCTCAACAGGAGATTAGAAGACCCATACATCGTAGAAAGACCCTTGCTCCTCGTGGGGGTGATCATTCCGCCGCAGCTCTAAGCTGCCGCTCCTGGCGGTCCAGCCAATTCGTGGCAGAAGTGGGGCTCTCGAAGAAGTGCACCGTTCCATTTGCCACCACGCGTAGTTTGGCCGGATACATCATGGAATACACCAAGGGGATGACGCGCAGGCGTTTTTTAACTTCGGTAAAGCGTGCCCTCTGCTTCTGCAGAGCGGCAGAAAAATCGGGATATATGGAGATTTTAGCACCCTGAATCTCCATGCGAGGTTGTTGCCGGGCAAGTCTCAGAATAATATCTCTATCTTTATAGTGAAGCAATTTCAGTAAAAATGGTCTATCAGGGCCACCTGGTGGAGGAGCCCTGAAAGGCAGGGCTCCTCCACCAGGTTGTCTTTCCCAGAGATTGTCTTTCCCAAAGGTAGTTAGTAACCATTGCTCGATAAATTCCACCGGAGTTTTACCCTCTGCTTTCTCAGGGATACCCACCAGGCGCAGATTACTACGACGCAGCCGGTTCTCCATGTCCTCCAGTCTGTTCATCGCTTCAGAGACCCCAGAGGAGTTCATGCGCACATCTTGGATCAGGGGGGGTAAATCATCCTCAACAGCGCTCACCCGGCCTTCCAAGGCTGTGGTCCGCTCTCTCATCTTTTGCATGTCTTGCCTGATATGTAGCAGGCCCTCCTTCATACTCTTAACTTCCACAGACAGCTCAGATAGGGAGGCACCATAAGTATGTACAGCCGTTAGGACATCCTGTATAGTGGGGACGGCCTGGGGGACATCATCCATCAGAGCTGCGCCCTCTGCACCCTCCGGCTGAGTACTCACTGTGTGCCCAGGAGGAGATCCGGCCTGGATAGCCTCGTGCAGGGACAGCGCGGCCACGGGCGGAGAGGGAGGATTCCTGGAGGACGGTGAAGGAGCCGAAGGAGAAGATGCTGGCTTGTGCTTAGCAGGGTCCCGGGCAAACTTTCCCAGCTTAGCGATGGCAGTCGGCGGTGGTTTCTCACGAGCTGCACGCTGTGGGAGCGGGCCGGCGCCATCTTGGATTTGCCTGGCTGCGGCTGTGCTGTCTTCTTTCCTCCTGGTCATGGTGGAATGAGGCAGTAAGGAGCACCAAACAGCCACCGGGATGTGAGGAGCAGCGGTGCGGGTCGGTCAGGCACTTTCAGCGGGTGTTAGGGTCCGATCAGCAGGATAATGACAGGCAGGATAGCGGAGCCAACTCGAGACATGTCCGCTCACATCGGCAGTTCAGCCACGCCCCCGTGACAGCTCTTTTATAAGAAAGGGGTGGAGACATCAGGGGACATCAGTTAATTTATTTACTGCATCAGCACCACAATGCACTGCGCTGGTGCAGTGAATAAATTACTGACGTCTTGTCAGAAGGGGCGGTGTCACCTCTGGGTGTCTCTTCCTCTTTCTTATAAAAAAGAGATGTCACAGCTCTAGCAGATCATTTACCAGGAGGCATGTGAAGCGGCGGGAGCATCTTTTTTTTTTTTTTTCCTACAGTATTTTTTGGGTGTGCAGCGGGCGATGTGATTGACAATGGATTTACATCGGGGGACACTATTTTTTTATTTTTATTTTGTAATAAAGGACTTGTCAGAAACTGGCTTTTATCTTTTTTTTTGTACAGTTTTTTGGTGAATGGGTAGGGGTACCTTATATCCATTCACATGGGGGGGGGGTGAAGTAGTCATAATAAAACATTTTTGCTGAAATAGTCATAATAAAACATGATAAAAGGTAAAGCAAATACATGGAACAGACCATAGGCCAAGGAAAATCATAAAGAAGACTAAAGGGACTAAGAATACTGTATTACAGCCCTGGACATTTACTGGGTCTGTGCAACTCACAGATTCTAACTTTATTTCTGGCCCAGTAGAAGTGTGATGGTCCACAGTGGGAGAAACTTCTTATAAAACAGTACATTGGAAAAACTGTGTTCTTGTATGCCTGCCAGTCACTCTTTTCCCCATGATGGGAAGCTTTACACATGGACTGTGTCATCAGTCACAATCATTTATAGCTGCCTTAGTAAATGGACATGGCATAGTGTCAGGGTTCACCACAGTTGTTTTAAATATACAGCTTCTTGCTTTACTTGTTACCAATAGTGCTACCAAAAGCTAAACATCCCCTTCAGAGGTTATACATTTATAATTCCATATGCCCAAGTCAGGATTTTATGAGTGTTCACTTGTCTGTGTGGACATATTTTCTGAATGGGGAGAAGTTTGGCCAGTGGCAAAAGCTACTACAAAGGCCACAGTAGGTAAGTGTTATTAGAAGTAGTTTGTAAGTACAGAGTCCAGGAAACGACAGAGAGAGTCCACAATGTAATGGGAACGTAGAAAGACTTAATGGAAAAAAGAGCAGCTAAGTGGATGTCTGAAACTTGAAAACTAAACCTTGAAAGTCTTCTTAAATGTTCATGGAGTTACAGAAGAATAGCCCCTAACAGGAAAACTGGACTCTCTCCCTGTGAGATTTTGTTTGGGAGTATGTCACGCACACTCAACAGCTGAAGGCTTCCCAGGCTTGAGAAAAGAGCATGGGTGGCCCAGAAATCTGTAGCCTAGCCACTACTGCCCTCCAGTAACATCTGACATCACTTCTGGTCCAGCCTGCACCACCACCGAGGTCCCTGGCTCCCTGGTTCCTGGTTCTGAGCCTGCTTCCTGGTTTCTTCCACCTGACCACACTGTGAAGTCCAGAGGTGGTGTTTGACATAGGAAATAGTAATAAATAATAATCAGGAGCCTGTTTTATTGAAAAGGCCAAAAAAGAAAGAAACATACAAAAAATATATTAGTCCAAAACTTACCCTGGAATGAGATGTGAAAAAGATGACCTGCATACCACCCTTTCCCACAAACATGGATTATGGTCACCTTTTTTGTATCTCATTCCCAGGTTACAGCAACCATCAAGGTTTTTAAGGAAGTGGTTGTTGATATAACTATGACCTATAATATGTATTTTAATATTTGTCAATATGGTTTTAATGTATACCAATAAAAGTTAATGTTTGCCATTTTTAACTGAGTTTGGAGTTTCTATTGGAGGCATATGTAAAGTCCTACTATTTTGCTTTTTGTGCTTTGCTGTAAGAAAGAGAAGATATGACTATGAGCATGAAGGTTGGCCTTTAAAAATATATTTCAGAGGGATAAGTCAATATTTTAAACATAGAAGGAGAGTTATTAAGGCGGTTAAAACTTTATTTAATTTTCAATTTGTGTGCAAAAATGTTAGTCTTTTGAGAATAGTAATGAGCTGAATGGGCTGGGCAGGGTTCAGTGAAAAAATGTTATCGAAGTTCAGATCCAAAATCTGAACCTATTGAAACCAATGAGAGTCAAATGTTTATTTTCAGTAATGGCCATTTTTTAGGCTAAAAGTCAAGGGATAGTTAAATAAAGGGCACAAGGTGCCTGGTACTTCCCTGGAGGACATCACCCTGTAAAATGACCAAATAATAAAAACAGTTAAACATTTAGGTTTATTTACTAAAGGCAAAGCCACTGTGCACTACAAGTGCACTTGGAAGTGCAGTCGCTGTAGATCTGAGGAAGATAAGAGATCTGCAAGGAAGATAAAAAACTGTATTTTTGCTTGCACATGATTGGATGATAGAAATCAGCAGAACTTCGCCTCATTTTAGATCTTCCCTTCAGATCTACAGCGACTGCACTTCCAAGTGCACTTGTGGTGCACAGTGGATTTGCCTTTAATAAATCAACCTTGATGTCAAAATAATATGAATGTCCATATTCCTACAACAGAAAGCAGCATACTCAAAGATCTATCAAAAGTCAGATCAATCACATCCTTTTTGCAGCTGTCAATGATAAGGGAGGCTCCCCCTGATGGTACAGTGAGAAATTACAGTCATATAACCGACATGGTAACTGATATTGGATGGCACCATCACATATGATGATTATGTACAGAAATTTTAGGCAAGCTTTCAGTTAAGACTTGGTAGAGCCACACTTGCCAAAGGCACTGTATAGACCTCAAGGGTGGTCCTCCCCAGGATGCTCCTTCACCTTATTCACTTGGCTTAGATAGTCATAAAATGTGTTGTGCGAACAAGAGCTAAAACCACTTAGGCACTTCTAGCCCTTGGGTTAGTGTTTAGTTCAAATATAAGCAATGGGCTTGTGTATTCAGGCCACTCCTTAGTCAGACAGTTTCCCCCTGTTGCCCATGTATCCTGCCCACTTAGTCAAGTTATTCCAGTGGGTATGGGATATAGCTAGAGCTTGAACTATGGTGGATCATTCAATTGGTAGCTCCAATACAGTACACGACTCAACCAGATACCAATCAAAATGCTGCAATATTATGTCCTTACAGCATACAACACAAATGAATCCCCCTTTAGGAGCGCTATGGTCGAATCCTAAGCATAAGTACCCAATGTACATAAGCCTCTGTCATGAGGGTGCACAAATCACACACCTGCCAGAAAGGGTAAATTATCAATTGTGGTAGACAGACAGGTATACCACCCCTAGGAGCTCTGTTGTTATCATCCTCATTGTTAAGACACAATTGGTTTAGACTTGCATGTGTAAGCTTCCATCATGAAGGTGTACTAATCTTAAACCTAGTGACTGATGCTAAACTGTGTAACATAAAAAGTTATGATAGGCCAACAACTGGTTTATTAGTGCAAGCAGTCCACAATGCTGACCTCACAGGTCATGAAGTGTATGTCATTCGCTTTAAGAGACATCACGCAGTGCTCTGTGTGGTTATAGTTCTTATGAGGTGTAATTATGCCAATTAAAAAGGCACTGAATAAGGATGGTTGCTTAGCTTGACCCAACAAATTTCTCATGAGAATCAAAACATATGAATGAGTGTTCAACAGTCTCACTAATTAACTTTATCTGTAGCATGGTATAGGTTGGATATACCTCATATCAGATAGTATAAATCCCTCAATCAGAGATTTAATCAAGGGTTAACTTGCTCAGAAATTCTGGTTTAAAAACATTTGCATGTATCTTGACGCTGTAGAGCAGGGGTGGGGAACCTTTTTTCTGCCGAGGACCATTTGGGTATTTTTAAAATCATTCGGGGGCCGTACAAAATTATCAACTTAAAAATGTGCCTGTTATATTTGGTCAAACATTTAATTAACTCACCCCTAATGTGATGGCTGCAACTGCTTCTCTTTGGTGAGGTGTGTGATGTTAGCTGGTATTGACGATGTTGATACTGGCAACTGGTTTTCCAGGTTTGCCCCACTTAATGCAGAGTGATTAGTGCTCCCATCAATGCAGAGTGATTAGTGCCCCCATCAATGCAGAGAGATGAGTCCCCCCCATCAATGCAGAGTGATTAGTGCCCCCAATCAATGCAGAGTGATTATTGCCCCAATCAATGCAGAGTGATTAGTGCCCCAATCAATGCAGAGTGATTAGTGCCCCCCTTAATGCAGAGTTATTAGTGCCCCCTTAATGCAGAGTTATTAGTGCCCCTCATCAATGCAGAGTGATTAGTACCCCATCAATGCAGAGTGATTATTGCCCCATCAATGCAGAGAGATTAGTGCCCCCATCAATGCAGAGTGATTAGTGCCCCAATCAATGCAGAGGGATTAGTGCCCCAATCAATGCAGAGGGATTAGTGCCCCAATCAATGCAGACGAGTGATTAGTGCCCCCATCAATGCAGAGGGATTAGTGCCCCCCCATCAATACAAAGTGATTAGTGCCCCAATCAATGCATAGTGATTAGTGCCCCAATCAATGCATAGTGATTAGTGCCCCCCCAATGAAGAGTGATTAGTGCCCCAATCAATACAGAGTGATTAGTGCCCCCATCAATGCAGAGTGCTTAGTGCCCCCCATCAATGCAGAGTGATTAGTGCCCCAATCAATACAGAGTGATTAGTGCCCCCATCAATGCAGAGTTATTAGCGCCCCCCCATCAATGCAGAGTGATTAGTGCCCCAATCAATGCAGAATGATTAGTGCCCCAATCAATACAGAATGATTAGTGCCCCCCATCAATGCAGAGTGATTAGAGCCCCCATCAATGCAGAGTTATTAGTGCCCCAATCAATGCAGAATGATTAGTGCCCCCTTCAATGCAGAGTGATTGTTGCCCCACTCAATGCAGAATGATTAGTGTCCCCCCATCAATGCAGAGTAATTAGTGCCCCCCCCCATCAATGCAGAGTGATTAGTGCCCCAATCAATGCAGAATGATTAGTGCCCCCATCAATGCAGAATGATTAGTGCCCCCCATCAATGCAGTGTGATTAGCGCCCCCATCAATGAAGAGTGATTAGTGCCCCCATCAATGCAGAATGATTAGTGCCCCCATCAATGCAGAGTGATTAGTGCCCCCCATCAATGCAGATCGCATGGGGATTAGAGCGCCTCCTGATTACACACAGAGCAGGGTTCTTCTACTTACCCAGCGCTGGCACTCTCATACGAAGTCACGCCTCCCGGACCGACTCCTATGACAGACGTCTCCACAGTGCTGTCTATCATAGGTAGGAGGCGTGACTTTGTATGACAGCCGCCGCTCCGGGTAAGCAGAGGAACTCGCTCTGTGTGTAATCAGGAGGCGCTCCCCCTCCCTTCTCCTCCGGAGGCAGACCAATGGCAGGGCTTCGGGGGCCGCAGGTTCCCCACCCCTGTTGTAGAGGGTAAAAAGAAAAGAAAAACGCCATGGGACTTTAAATGAGGTGGGTACCGTAGGCCATAAATACTGCATTTTATTTTGTCATACAGTACAAAGTACACTATATATATAGTAGATGACCTTATTTCATTATTTTTACATATTCTTATATATTCTTATATACGCATATACACATATATTTGTTACAGCAAACCGCTATGGAGCACAAGGGATATCTTCCAACATTGGATATACCACACTTATCTCCCACATGTCCCCCTTGGATGCTGTCTGTTTGTTCCACTCCTTCAACTCCCGGATCAGGCGTTTGCGGCCGCTACCTGGGGGTTGCACAGGTCTCTCATCCCGGCCCAGCCGATGTGAGTACTTATCCGCCTTTAGATCCATATTAAAATAAAATTTTATGATTACTGCATTGTATTTTGATACTATGTTGTATTATATTTATAGACCAAATACGCATCTGCTCTTGAAGAAGTGAGTCGAATCTCACCAAATGCATTGAGCCTCAAGATGTTTATGTACCAAAATGCAATTTATACTGTTATGGACCTATATGTATACTTTTTTGTATTTGTACTGTTTGATCCTGTCTACAGTGTATTGTATGACAAAATAAAATGCAGTATTTATGGCCTACAGTACCCATCGCATTTAAAGTCCCATGGGCATTTTTCTTTTCTTTTTATGTACAAATAGGGATGGAGGTGTGTTACCTATAAAGCAGTCTCAGACCCTGCTCTCTTTTCTGCTGTAGAGGGTTGGCACTGTACATCCACAAATGCCGTATAGCTGAAGTTTCAAGCTTACACAGGCTGTCAGGCAGTTAAATCACTGGTGGCTTGGAGTGTGTGTGGTATAAGGTAGTAATTTTAGGTTTTGAAGTGGCTGGTGAGATATGCACCCTGATCTCTGCACTCTGTACGTAGCACACTCTTGAACTCTGCTGTCTGCATAAAGCACATTTCTGAACTCTGCACTCTGAAGGTAGCAAACTCCTGAACCCTGCATTCTGTACACAGTACAATCCTGAACCATGAACTGTGCACGTAGCACACTCCTGAACCCTGCAATCTGTATATAGTACACCCTTGAACCTTACACTCTCTGTGCATTCCTAAACCCTGTATTCTGTATGTAGTGAAAACTTGAACTCTGCACTCTGTATGTAGCACACTCCTGAACCCGGCACTTCTATACTCCTGCACTTAGCACAGGGCGCACTCATGAAATATGTACTCTGTACGTAGTGCACTCCTGAAAACTTTGCTCTGTATGCAGTATCCCTAATTCTGCAGCTCCTTAACTCTGCTTTCTGTACATAACCCACTCCTGAACCATATACATAAAACACTCATTGCATTCAATGCCCCTTTAGGATCCTGGTTCTGTGCAATTTGGCCAGACCCACCATTTGATGTGACATGAGTGGGAGGGATTTTGGGGTCAGAAGGGGTGTACTTGAGTTCCTGCACATTTTCTCTGTGAAATAAAACCTGGTGCTGAGTACTGTATAAAGCACAACACAGTAGTAGCACACTTTCTTCCTCAAAGCTGCCTCTCACTAAACTCCCAAAACAGTGACATAGGGCTGCAGGGAAAGCAGCCATTTATAGTGTGTGAGCTGAAACATAGCTCAAAACCATATTTGGCCAAAGTCTTCCACTTGAGCAGAGTTTATGTGCAAAACTTTGGCCAATGATGGCTTTGGCAATAAATTATGAGGGAGACCCATTTCAACCAAACGTCCCAAAGTTAGGCTGAATGTCTGGCCAACAAATGTTTGAACTGAACACTTCATTCATCCCTATTTGAATGTTAATATTACTGCACATCTGTTGCAGAACTAAGAAGTTCTAAGGAACACTTTTAAAAAAGTGCACATATTCTAATTTATTAAAAACAAGATAGAGAGCTCAGTGTTGTGTTGTCCTAAGGGCTATCTGCCACATCTCTGAAAATATGGAATACAAAGTGAGGGTGGAACTTTGGAGGCAGAAAAAGAGTAGAGTATTGCAAGTATAAAATCAATGAATTTATTTTATATAATAAAAAGTGACAAAATCACATGACAAAATTGTAAAACAATTGACCATTTATGAGTGTACAGATGTACCATAGGTTCAGTCAGGGAAGCCAGAAGGGTCATGGGATATGGATATCAAACCCAAACTAGGTTCACATTGACACATCCATATCCAACATGTTTTGAAACATAAAAAATCCTTCTTCAAAAATGGGCAACAAGGTACTCAGGTACTTATACAATCGGGTCATAAATTGCATTTCTGAATACATGCCTCATTGTGACCACATCATAATGTATTGTACATGTGTGTAAAGGCCAAAAGATGAAAGTAACTTGAAAGAGAAAAAATGCTCACAAATTCTGCCACGCTATACACCCACGAGGATCAACAAAAGCGGAAGCCAGTTATAAGCACCATTGTGAACAGTTTATAGTTGTATCCTGAATGGAGCCTGCAAAGGAATATTCTAATTTATTGAGAAACAAGGGGGTGATGGTGCGCTTCAGAAGTGAATTAAACTCAAAAAAGATTATAAAATATATCTCAGACTCCCTGAGGAAGTCATGTGACGTGACGTAACGCGTAGGAGGTGCCCCAGAAACCGGAAGTGACGTAGCGAACGGAAGTGAAGTCCCATAGCGTTGTTCAGATTGTTTTATGCGGATAACAAGAAAACTGAATGTAAGTGTATTACTTCTTTTGTGTAATAAATCGTTTTTAATACTGCACCATGATGGCCCAATTTTATTGATGAGCCCCTGAGGTCGTGGTAGCAAACAAGGAACCTGCAATATAAGGAGCCCCAATAAGGAGCCTTAGAGGTATATCGAACATCTGGACTACATACAGGATCCTTTAGGAAGGGCCCGGGAGCCATAAAGAACCATACCAAGGGAAAAGGCATATAAACACAGGCGGTTTATTCATGTTTTTGAGGTGAGAATTTAGAGCACCTAGAAGTGACACCTGGTGGAGGAAATAAGTCACAACACTCTTATTGCACGGAAGCACTTTTGGGATCGTTTCAGATCAAGATTGAAGTCACATATTTGATTGTATTTTTTGTGGTTATTTTAAAACTGACTTTTTTTAATCACACACTTTGTCAAACAGGTTTTACTTGTATGTGTATATAATTTGAAGCACCCAGCACTTTAGAGACTTTTTTTTATCACGTTATAAACGTTCGATCACAAATTGTATTGAAGCACATTCACACATTTAATGGATATTAGGAATTGGTCTAATTAATAGAGATACAAAACCCCATCTGACAAGCACGACACTGAGATATATTTTATAATAATTTTTGAGTTTAATTCACTTCTGAAGCGCACCATCACCCCCTTGTTTCTCAATTGATGTACAGACTGGTTTATAGTATCAGTTTTGTGGTGCAGCACTAGGAAGGGATTTAAATTACCTCGGATAGCGCAGGAACCACCTATATATATACATATTCTAATTTATTATGCAATTTGTGTACAGCTAATAAAGATCTCCCTAACTTGTGATATAAAATATATGACGTGAAAGATGAGCAATCACAATCATTAATAAAATATTGATAAATGTTACCCCTTTGCTTGTTATTATTAATGTAAACAGAATAAAAATGGATTTAAGTCAAGTCACTATACAGTATGTTTCCCATTCAAAAGCAGGTTTTTTTCTAGATGTAGATATAGCAGGTACTAGAATCTTTGTCAGGTTTTTATGCTTCACTCTCTTTACATATCCTGGTGACTACTGTCTCTGGAATAAAAAGTGATGGGAAAATCCGGTGAAAAATAAATAAATAAATATAGGAAAAACATATTCTAAACTTTCTTAATTCAAAACTTAAAAAAAAGAAAAATAAAATGTCTAGAGATACACTTTAAAAAGCAAAGTTTCCATCGTTACTTTTGCCTGAATGACAAAGTTATCTGTAAAACTCAGACGTGCCAATGTTTTATTACTCCTCACATGAAATGCCTACATTCATTGAGGTCATAGTTATCTGCAGCTGCTAAAAATTCTAAATATGAACCTTTCAACAAGTCTATGGTTGTACACCAATTACAGTAGTGGTATACAGCTATTGAAAAATGTGGGCGTTTTAGCCTAGGTCTGAACTCATTTAAAAGTAAAATATGTTTTCAAAGCTTTAATGTGGGAAGATTAATTATCACCTAGCTTTCAAAACAGGAATCAGCAAAAACCCATCACATGAAAATGTGGAAGAGGCATTAGCAACTGCTAAAAAGGAATATTTTTAGCTACATAATAGCACAGGAAGACACTGTACACAATAATCTACAAAGACTGAGAACTACAGAGCTGCATTAGTGGCATAACATGAAAAAGGACCTAAGACATGTAATTAAGATAAAGAAATATTTCAATAATAAAATACATTAACTACGGTACATAGGGAAAAAAATAAAAAGGACTATGTTAATGGAAAACTAATCTGAAATAATAATTCAGTAGTACTTAATTTGTTTTATACAGTATATATACAAGTCTATATGTATATCTATATTCTGCAAAAGTTTAAGAACCCGTGGTCAAATTGTGAGTGTTGTTGATTTTCTGAGTAAGTAAAGAAAAAGTTTTGGGCTATTTCTTTAAGGTTCCCAGGCAGCTGAGAAAAGCAGCTCTGGTTGCACTACTCAGCTCCTGTCCAGTTTTTCCCCCCATGTTCCCCCTTTTTGCCACAAAATACTCTCAGTTCACCCGGAAGACTGTGGACATATGGTAGTCATGGTGGATCCACCTTCTGAGGGGACATCACCATGCCATCCTGAACTCACAACATTAATGATGCAGTGAGCAGAGCTGACATTACCTGATCAGCACCCATCTATGCATCATCCAAAACTGCCCAAAGCCAGAGAAATTCCAATAAAAGAGGAGCCAATGTTTTATATGATCAGTCTGAAAAAAGTAAATGTATAAAAAAAAAAAGCTTAAAGTGGAGTTCCACCCTATTTTTATACTTACCTCCATCTTCTCGCTCCGGGTCACCTGAAAAAGAAATGGATAATCGCATATTTTTTTTTTTTTTTTACTTACCTCGTAGCGAAGAAAAAATACTTACCTTACTTCCTTCTTCCTCCTTCCTCGGCCGCGGCCCATCGTCACTTCCTGGCTCTGCAATGATTCCTGGGAGCTGAACGTCATAGCTCCCAGGAATCATTGCGCCTGCACCGGCCCCGACGTCAGTTCCGGGTCGCGCGCGCCATCCCCTTCTAAACAGCTTCTGGGCATGCCCAGAAGCAGTAGAGGGATGACGCGCGCGACCCGGAAGTGACGTCGGGGCCGGCGCAGAGCATCGTGGGACCAAAGAAGGCGGAAGAAGACGCCGAAGGGGATCTCGCTGGCTTCAAGCTGCCCACATCTGAGATGGCAGCGCTGGACAAGACGTTTGCAAGGTAAGTATTTGTCCTAAGAGGTAAGTGCAACCCGGGACAGATCAGAGGCTAGCCATTGTGGAATGCACTAGCCCTGACTGTCCCGGGGTATTAAAAAAAAAAAAAAATCCAGGGTGGAACTCCGCTTTAATAGCAATATAAAAGCTTGCATTGCTGATTTTTAATTTCCAGGCTTCAGGATTGTCATTCGGATTTTAGTTACGCTAAAGATTGAGTCAACTATGGTCGAGCAGACATCCACTGAAGTCTGAATTTCCTCTTTTGCATGTTTAGTGGGGCTCATTATAGAAGAATAGAGAGGGATGAAAGCCCTGGAAGCTGCAAGTTTAAAAGATAGCAATGCTGTAAGGGGTATTTACATAATTTGGCCCCAACCTCTAACATAGTATGACCTATGATTATGAGAAACAAAGTCGGTTAAGGGGTGATGGAGATCATTTTAGGGGAAACAGTCAAATACTGTAACACCTTCCTCTCTGTGGTGTAATAAAACAAGGCATGCAATGTGTATAATTGCTTGAGGGACTTTCCTATCCTGGGGAAACACATGGTAGGAAAGCTAAAGAGAGTTTTGTGAGAAAGATGAATAAATAGCACTAAATGCATCAACCAAATTATAGTAACAGTGTTGAATTTAAAGTGAGTGCCAGATCTGCTAAAAAAAAATGTAATGTACTGTTTTCAGGGAAGTTCAGAATGAAGTGAAATGTGTGTGTCTCTTATCTCCGTTGGTGCTAACCAAAAGATTGTGGTGTGAAAGTGAAGTTGGTGCTGGATGGGTGTGCAGCAGCCATAAAAAAAGGGCGACACTGTGAGAGGATAAAGGATCTTTCAGTTCTGGTGCTCATGTACAGAGTTAGAATGTAGTGGACTTCCCAAAGAGTGTGCCAAATCTTATCCAAACCTCTATACCATGTAACCTAGAAATAGTAGAAATTACCAGGTGGGTGGTCCTGGAAATGGGGATTTAAATGTGCCTAAATTAAAAGAGTACAATGCAAAAAATGAAAGAAAAAAACAAATAAAATCAATTTATTGAAATTATTCATACAATAGAACATCTCAGTATGTATTTCTTATACTTGAGTAATCATATAAATATGACATTGCATGTCTGGAGTCCATCACATGAACCACTTATGGATCTACGCGTTTCGCTATATTAGCTTTTTCAAGATCCAGTCAGTATGAGCATAAATAACAGACAGGTTTTCAAAATCTCCTAGAATCTAAAATAGACAATAGTTCGAATCAGTATGTATTACATATAATCCTCTAAATGAAAATATAAACAATACATTTAAAGCTTAGCTGCAACAATATGTAATCTTAAACCAACAAAACATATAAACAACAACCAAAAAAAAAAAGGGGGGGGATGTACCATGTAACCTACTGGCAGAAGATAAAGTAAGCTAGTTAGCTCTACAATAAATTAGTATAAAAAAAAAAAGCTGCAGGAAAATAGTTTTTAATCACTTCTATTTTGCAGGACATTTCCTGCATTAAAGTGCATTAAAGTGGTAGGGCTTGGTTTAATATTAATTCCTTATTATGTGTCAGCTTTGCATAGAATAGTTTAGGGATTATTGGATAAAGCTACAGTTTAACCTGGATTTTTGGCATAGCTAGGTGATACCTACCTAGCTATGCTGGTTAAACCTGCCTGCAACTACATCAACAGTTTTATTGCCATTTTGGTAAAGAATGGCATTCATCTCTCTTAATAGCATATTCAGGTAATACCAAAAATTGGCACTTTTTGAGGTAGGTACACAGTTCAGAATAAAGTGTTGGAACAGTACTATGTAAAGTAATACATTCCTTCTGTTAACAGTTGCATGAACTTATATCAATAAACATAATATTTTCTCTTTAACAGATGCAGATTTCAATAATAACACACACTCTTTAGGTAATGACATGAAAGGCCAGTTAAAGGCAGCCTTACAGCAGGAAGTGAAGGAAAGCCTGTATTGGTAATTAACCGCTTTACGACTGCCCGCCGCAGTTATACTGCGGCAGGCAGCCGCTCCTGGGCAAACCGGCGTAGCTATACGACGGTCGCGAGCAGGATGCTAGGGGGCGAGTGCGTGCCACCAGTGACGCGCTTCCACCCCCCGCTCGTTAGTGGGGAAGCCGATGCAGCGGGCAGGCGGCTCCAATAGCCGCCTGACACCTGCGATCGTTTGTAAACAAAGCTGACCGTTCTTCTCTCTGTAATGATCATAGAGCCCATGTGATCCTTCTATATAGGATCACATGTCTCTATGGTCATTTCAGAAGCCACGCCCCCCCCCCCCCAGTTAGAATCACTCCCCTAGGCTCACATTTAACGCCTTGATCACCCACGGGTTAATGTCAGTTAGGGGTCCTATCTGTCCGCCGCAATGTCACAGTCCTGCAAAAAAAATCGCAGATCGCCGCCATTACTAGTAGAAAAAAAAAAACAATAAAAATGACATAAATATTTCCCGTACTAAGTAGACACAATAACTTTTGCGCAAAATATGCTTATTGACATTTTTTTTTACCAAAAATATGTAGCAGAAAACAAATTGGCCTAAGATGTTAAAAAAATGTTGATTTTTTAAATAGTTTTTTTGGGAATGGTATATAGCAGAATGCAAAAAAAATTGCTTTTTTTTTTCAAAATTGTCGCTCTTTTTTTGTTTATAGCGCAAAAAATAAAAATCGCACAGTTGATCAAATACCACCAATAGAAAGCTCTATTTGTGGGGGAAAAAAGACCATCGATTTTATTGACCGCGCAATTGTCCATTAAAGTAACGCAGTGCCGAATCGCAAAATATGGCCTGGTCGGGAAGGGGTGAAATCCTTCCGGTCTTAAAGTGGTTAAGCAGCCACTGTGGCCTAGCACACATGCTCTCCAATCTTTTGTGTCCCTATTGACCATACATAGTGATACTCAATAGGAGAAAAACTATGTTAGTTTCCCTTCATAGGAGCTGTCTGCAGAAGCTAGCAATACTACCATCATAAAACTGAACACATCTTACTAAATATTATGCACACAAGTAGCATATAACGGTTCACACACTAGCACGGAGTGACATATTAAAAGTCAATAAAGTTCACATGCTTATTAATTAAACATCCAATTATCTGTTATCTGCTGCAGCAACATTCCAAACAATATTGACCTATATGAGTTACCACCTTTAACATACAATTTCAAGACTGTGGATAAATGGCTAGTCATATTTGTTCAGGAAAAAGCTAATAGCAGGGGGGTGACCCATAATTGAACAAATATGCTCTAATACAAGTAAGCCTTCTCAGAATAACACATTAATGAATTGTTTACTATATATGGCTAGATTTCCTACAGTACAAAATTCTGATTTGTGGATTATATTGTAACTTTCCAATTAAATAGCTTTGGGTGGTTAAATTCCGCTTGACTTTAAATTACCTCAAAGCTTTACCAAAGATATCTTCATGTTCAGCATTGTTATTTGATTTTCTTCACATTGGTGATTTGCTGCTTACTATATATAACTATAAAAGCAGAACTAAATGTTAACAAAAATATGCTTACTTTTGTTTAAAAATACCCTCCTTACCTTATTAAAATGTTCTCTCCCTGCCCTATGCACATTCAGTCATAGAACAAAAAAACAAAAAAAACAAAAAGAGCACACCAGCCTAATGAAATAAGCACAGTTTTGTATTGGTAGATACTCACAAAGATAAAAAATAATCAAATACATTACCGCACACGGCCACAAATGGTTGAAGTGTTTGAATTGCTTGCCAGCTGCCAGCCCCTCTCTTGTATCCCACTATAACATGCAGTGTAAGTGATTGTGGAAAACGAAGCGTCAAAATACTATTTATGCATATATCTTCAGGCCGGTCGAGTGACTCCCGGCCGCTCTTCTGCTCCGATCCAGGGCTAAAGCAGGAGGAGCCGAGATCTCCCGCTGACATCAGCTGGGAGGTCACCTGACCGCTGTGCTGGCCACTTAGCTCCTCCCACTGTAGCCCTAAGATGGGGGCAGAGAGCTGCCAGGCGTCACGTGACCGGCCTGAACATATCTGCAAAAATGATATTTTGATGCTTTGTTTTCCACAAACACTCACACTGCATGTTAAAGCTAAAGATGTTGCTAGCTCATTATAAGAAAGGACATAGTAATAAATTAAAGGTACCACATCCCAATTAAGTCAGAGGAAATTGGAGTTGTGGGGCATAAGTCGAGAGTTTGTAGGTACCGTCAAGGACCAATAAAGGTGGTATAACACTGATACATGGAATTATATTAAAAACATTTATTTATTACACATAAATATCAGACAAAAATCCAAAATGAAGCAGACAAATAATATATACAGAAAGACACAACTGGGTATAAAACATGAAGCAGAATCATGATCCTCATGTATTATTGAGTGGAGTCACCAGGAAGTACCACTGGGCCAGAAAAATCCGGTACCAATCATGTATTTCACTAGTTGTACCACTACCCACTACCCTACATGTTTCGCGGTACGAATCGCTTCTTCAGGGGTACAGGGGTACAAAGGAATGTTCAAGAGGATAACTGCAGAATAATTGAAATGAGAAATTAGTTGCAATACAGACTTTGTTCCAAACATCTTATAATATTATTTAACAATATGTTCATCTATACTGTGCACACTGGGAGAAAGAAAGGGTCTTCCCCCGATCAATATCCCAATATGCACATTACATGTCAGATGATATTTATAAATATGCATTTATAACAAATATAGATCACAATATATCACATAGACATAGAGGCCAAGGAAAAACACAGATACTCCCACCTGAACGGCTGCTGGTGTGTGGACCAGAAGGCGAATCACGCTAGAGGCAAACCAAGTCCCCCAGGCGGACATGGACAGCCCAAAAGAGACCCATGATCAAAGCAGGTGTATGGCCTAGATAATATGTAAAAAACAACATTGGATCAAAAGTATATACTAAGCTGAAAATTACAATAGACCCATCCTGTCGGTAGGCAGGAGGGCCTGTAAGCATAGGAATCCTATGAATATACTTGAATAGTACAAAACAGTTCGTATAAAACATATTCAAGAAAACAAAGGGGGGAGAGAAAAAGGAAAGGGATGAAATCCCAGAATAATGATTATGTTAAAGCTGGATACAGGAGAGGGGCTGGCAGTAAATTTTTTAAAAGTTTAATTTACTACTAATAGCGGCAGAAGGGGAGGGGCAGCTCACATACACATACATGAGCTGACAGGCAGGGAGAGGAGGGGGGAGAGGACAGAAGAGAGACAGCGGATGACAGAGGCACGTAAACTGACCATGGTGTCAGGGCTCAGCAGCCATGTTAACCACTTGCCGACCGCCTACCGGAGATATACTGTGGCAGGCTGGCTCGGCTGCACAAACCGATGTATGGGAACGTCGGCTTGCAGTAGCGCTCCTGGGGGGCCCCCACTAGGCAGCGATGCTCTCGATCCACGGGGCCGTCGGCCGCGATTGCCCCAGGCACCCGTGATCGCTCCCCACATAGAGAACTACGGTAAGTGTTGTAAACACAGCAGACTGTTGTTATCTTTTAAATGATCACAGAGCGCCTGTGATCCTCCTATATAGGATCACAGGTCTCTGTGTTCATTTCACAAGTCCCTCCCCCATACATTTATAAAACACTCCCCTACTCTTAACCCTTTAATCACCCCTGGGTTACCCCCTGCCCTGCCAGTGTCATTATTACAGTAACAGTGCATATTTTTAGCATTGATTACTGTAGTCACTGGTCCCCCCAAAAGTGTCAACAATGTCAGTTAGTTTGGGGAGATAAATAAAGTCCAGATTGGAAAGACCGCTCCAGGTGGGATAGGTATCAGGTGCTGGTCGGATCCGTAATCCAAAGCCGTATGAGACAAAAAGAGATGACCGCACTCCGATGTAAATCAAACTGGAGTATGTTTATTCCACATCAAAAAATAGGCAAAGCTTTAAAACATCACACTGTGAGTGCAGGACAAAAGAGGTAGACGCGTTTCACGACTAGAGATGTCGCTTACTCATTACCAAGTTAATTGGTAATGAGTAAGCGACATCTCTAGTCGTGAAACTTTTTTGTCTCAGTTAGTTTGGGGAACCAGCGCGGCTAGAGACTCTTCTGGCATCCTCACAAACTGAGGTCGGGCTCTGCTTCCTATATGTGTTTCCACCACACAAGGGGATCTACCCATGGGATTCTTATTATGCTGCACTAACCTGTTTTTTTAAATGTTAGTGTATATTTTGTTGCTTTTTAATAAAATCTCTGCCAAAGATACTACACTATGAGAGATCTTTCTATGTTATTTCTGTACATCCATATGGCTGGTGGTGACCATCTTTGCTATTGAGCCTTGCATAAGGTTATAACCCTGATCACCTAAGGATCTGTCGGTCTGGAGAGATTGTGTCCGTTGGAAGTTATTGTCATCTTACCTACTATGGATTTTTTCCAGTGTTAGTGGATGCTACAGTTGGTCTCTGTAATGGGGATCAATTGTTTCTGGTAAGCTGCTGCACATACTAGTGTTGGTTAAGGCTCCTTCTGCAGTGACATATCGGCTATCAGCTTTCTTTCCATCACTTTGGACTGTGCATTTAAGTGACTGGTCACTGGTGATTTCCTCTCTTCATCAAAGATCTAGGGGAATCTACTTTTTGCATGAGATTTGCATTATTATTATTGATTTGAGGTATTCTATATGGACTATTTATTATTATAGTCATTTATTATAGCGCTGCGCACTTCTTTACCATATTTTGTTCATTGGTTATGATTTAACAACTTATTGTGCTGGCTGCTACTTGAAGTTGTATATTTGTTTTTTAATCAAGCGCTTGTTGACTGCCCTATAGCAGTTTTACTGCTACAGGGCGGAAGCTGTGCACCGGATCACACATATATATATGTGATCCAGCTCTTCCTGATAGCAGGATTAAATGGGCGCCACCCATGGTTCGCTCCTGTTGTAAATATACACAACAGGAGCCGATCAGTGGGTACTGCGAATTTGATGTCTGCCAGCACCTGCCAATCATCATGCAGAGGGGCAGAACGGCGGTCTGTCTATGTAAACAAGGCACATTGCCGTTCTGACAGGAGGGAAGGCGTGGATCTTGTGTCTCTACAAAGCAGGTACATGGATCCATGTCTTCCCCTAGTAAAAGCAGCTCCCACACTGTAAAAAAAAAAGCACAGGATAGGCACACAGTTAACACTTTGATCGCCCCTGATGTTAGCCCCTTCCCAGCCAGTGTCATTAGTACAGCCACAATGCATGTTTTTTTAGCAATGATCACTTTATCAGTGTCACTGGTTACCAAAAAAGTGTCAAAAGTGTCAGTTAGTGTCCGATTTTCCACCGCAGTATCTCAGTCTTTAAGTCACTGTTTGCCGCCAATACTAGTAAAAATGAAATAAAAATTCCATAAATATATCCCATTGTTTGTAAACACTATAACCTTTGCACAAACTGATTAATATACAAACCCAATTCCAAAAAAGTTGGGAAACTGTACAAATTGTGAGTAAAAAAGGAATGGACTAATTTACAAATCTCATAAACTTATATTTTATTCACAATATAGATAACATATCAAATGTTGAAACTGAGACATTTTGACATGTCATGCCAAATATTGGCTCATTTTGGATTTCATGAGAGCTACACATTCCAAAATAGTTGGGACAGGTAGCAAAAAGAGGCCGAAAAAGTTAAATGTACATATAAGGAACAGCTGGAGGACCAATTTGCAACTTATTAGGTTGATTGGCAATATGATTGGGTATAAAAAGATCCTCTCAGAGTGGCAGTGTCTCTCAGAAGTCAAGATGGGCAGAGGATCACCAATTCCCCCAATGCTGCGGCAAAAAATAGTGAAGCAATATCAGAAAGGAGTTTCTCAGAGAAAAATTGAAAAGAGTTTGAAGTTATCATCATCTACAATGCATAATATCATCCAAAGATTCAGAGAATCTGGAACAATCTCTGTGCGTAAGGGTCAAGGCTGGAAAACCATACTGGATGCCTGTGATCTTCGGGGCCTTAGACCGCACTGCATCACATACAAGAATGCTACTGTAATGGAAATCACAACATGGGCTCAGGAATACTTCCAGAAAACATTATCGGTGAACACAATCCACTGTGCCATTCACCGTTGCCGACTAAAACTATATAGGCCAAAAAAGAAGCCATATCTAAACATGATCCAGAAGTGCAGGCCTTTTCTCTGGGCCAAGGCTCATTTAAAATGGACTGTGCCGACCTCTTTCCAGTAGCTTGCTGAGCCGCCCTGTATTCAAGACAGAGCAGTCTCAGGAGGTGGCACTGGTTCCATCACGAGCGGTTCAGACCAGTGCAGTGTGACGGGACATTGATACTGCTGCTAAATTCATTGGTGCTGGAGCTGCCACTGTAGGTGTGACTGGTTCTGGAGCTGGTATTGGTACAGTATTTGGAAGTCTCATTATTGGATATGCCAGGAATCCATCCCTTAAACAGCAACTGTTCTCCTATGCCATCCTGGGTTTTGCCCTTTCTGAAGCTATGGGACTGTTCTGTCTCATGGTTGCTTTCCTCATCCTGTTCGCCATGTGAATAATTTTTTGTCTTGCAAAATCCTATTTGTCATCCAGTCCTGTTTCTCTGTGGCAGTATACAGGGTTTGGGCCCCTTGCCACAAGAGGTGCCAGTAGATTCTGGCTAATAAATAACTTTAAGAATTTTGAAAAAAAAAAAATAAATAAATAATATGGACATTGGCAAAGTGGAAAACTGTTCTGTGGTCAGTTGAATCAAAATTTGAAGTTCTTTTTTGGAAAACTGGGACGCCATGTCATCCGGACTAAAGAGGACAAGGACAACCCAAGTTGTTATCAGCGCTAAATTCAGAAGCCTGCATCTCTGATGGTATGGGGTTGCATCAGTGCGTGTGGCATGGGCAGCTTACACATCTGAAAAGGCTCCATCAATGCTGAAAGGTATATCCAAGGTCTAGAACAACATATGCTCCCATCCAGACGTCGTCTCTTTCAGGGAAGACCTTGCATTTTCCAACATGACAATGCCAGACCACATACTGCATCAATTACAACATCATGGCTGCGTAGTAGAAGGATCCGGGTACTGAAATGGCCAGCCTGCAGTCCAGATCTTTCACCATTTTCAACATTTGGCGCATCATTAAGCGGAAGATGCGACAAAGAAGACCTAAGACAGTTGAGCAACTAGAAGCCTGTATTAGACAAGAATGGGACAACATTTCTATTCCTAAACTTGAGCCACTTGTCTCCTCGGTCCCCAGATGTTTTCAGACTGTTATAAACAGAAGAGGGGAGGCCACACAGTGGTAAACATGGCCTTTGTCCCAACTTTTTTGAGATGTGTTGATGCCATGAAATTTAAAATCAACTTATTTTTCCCTTAAAATTATACATTTTCTCAGTTTAAACATTTGATATGTCATCTATGTTGTATTCTTAATAAAATTTGAAACTTCCACATCATAGCTTTCTGTTTTTATTCACAATTTGTACAGTGTCCCAACTTTTTTGGAATCGGGTTTGCACTTATTGGGAATTATTTTACCAAAAATATGTAGCAGAATACATATTGACCTAAATTGATGACAAAATTAGATGTTTTACATTTTTTTTATTGAGTGTGTTTTAGAGCAGAAAGTAAAAACTATTTATTTTTTTTTTTCAAAATTGTCTTGTTTATAGTGCAAAAAATCAAAAACACAGAGGTGATCAAATACCAATAAAAAAAAGCTCTATTTGTGGAAAAAAAAGGACATACATTTTATTTAGGTACAGTGTCTTATGACCACGCAATTGTCAGTTAAAATAATGCAGTACCGTATCCTGAAAAATTGCCTGGTCATGAAGGGGGCTAAACCTTCCAGGACTGAAGTGGTTAAACCTCTCATTAATCTCTATAAATTATTGAATTTTTTATTTTAAAAAGCCATGATCAAAAAACAAGTAGCAGTGCAAATAGCACTCGTGGGTTTAACTACTTTTTTTTGGCTTATTTATTCTTCATTGCCCACCTAACTGGGGGTGTAGCAGGGGTATGCCCTTTGATTGCTAAAAGGTTCCCCTTTTTCCTATGCAACTACTAGTATTTCAATGCCACCGGAGTGCACAAAAGTGTCAACACAGATAAACTTAGAAAGCATTGTCATTCTAGAAAAGCTCTTGTGGATATACCTTGTTTATAGGACCAACCCTTAACATGTATTTGAAAGCAGGAAATATAAAAATATATTACTACAATTTTTTAGTTGTTTAGATTTAAATACAATTTAAAGTAATTCAAAAAAAAAAAACTGAAAAAAAAAAAAAACACATACCTTTTCCTGCTATATAAAAAGACAAGAAAACTATGCCTAGTACTTAGTAATATGTAACACTGGAATTGTCATCATTTCCTATGTGTGCATTTTAAGAAATAGCGTGATTCATTTAAGCAGTGTCCATATTTAAAGACAATACAATACAATGCTTCTTTACAACGGAATTGCAGTCATATCTGCTATGAGAACTTTATTTGTAATAAAGAAAAAGAAAAAAATATGCTTTCAATATTTTAATCTCAGCTGGGAAGAAAGTAAGACAAAAAAGTGGCTTGGATTGCTCTTTTCTGCTTTCTGCACAATAAAGTTGTTCATTTTGAAACCACTTCAGTTGAAACATTAACCCAGTGAAATCTGCAGTGATTGCAAATTTACCTGGAGCAATGTCTTGTGGAAAGATCTAGATATAGGAGTGGAAGGAATAAATAATCTACTTCCAGATAACGGACGACCTCCAGCAAATCAAATCAAATCAAATCACCCTATCATTGTATGACACGGGCATTGTGACAGGCTTCAGTGAACATAAAACTTGACCTAGTTATGTTTCAGATATACTTGACTGACCTTTCTCTGCAATTATAAATGCTTATATTTTTAAACACATTTTTGCAGTTATGTTGTTTCTTTTTTATAGAGTGTAAACATATATTATTTCAGAAATATATTTTAAAAAAGGGGGGCAAAATATGAATGTATTAAATTAAAAAAAGACCTTGCATATTAAAGAAAACTTCCATAGAGTGCTGACTTTATTTTGTCGTCTTAAAAATGCACTATACTTACTGGTGATAGTAATAGAAGTGGTGGTAGTATTACCAGTAGTGATACAACACAGTCATGCTTTACATAAAGTTCCTCACTGTTCTGGACCCCACTACCTACCAGAGTCACGCTCTTTTATTATGTTTTAGATGGTGGAAGCCAACTGGTATACCCAGAAGGAAATACAAGTTCCATATAGATAGTCCAATGCCCAAATGTAAACACCAAACTCCCAAAGCCACAGTGAAATAGTGTCAACTTCTGGGCTTTGCAAACGTATTGAATTTGTGGGTTAGCAGTGTGACATCACTACCACATGCATCATGACCAAACTGTTCAAACCTTAAAATAAGTGTTTAAACACACATTAAAGTATATACTGTATACACTCAATACCTTTTTTTTGTTTTTTTTGTTTTTTTAGTTTTGGCTATAGTAGAAATTTGTTTTCAATGTCCCATGGATCAGATTTCCCTTCACTTATTATCTGAAATACACAACAGAGCAAACATAAGAGCAAACATCTCCAAAGTAAAGGGAAGTTTTCCCCAACACACTTGTTACTGAAACACTTTTAGAAGCAGTATTGCAGCATGACAGCACTTTTGTGGAAAATATAATTTCATTTCCTCTTCAGGAGACAGGAAGTGAGGGAAATGACCCTTTTAGGCAGTTTTCACCAGAACAATTGTCACCACTGTAAGTTTGCCCATCATCTCCTATCTCAGTGAAAACTGTAAAATGTCTGATTTCCAATCACTTTCTGTTCCACATGACAATGATCACCTGGACCAAAAATAGGGTGAATTTCCCCAGAAGACACACAGACATCGACAGGAACCTAAAAGTCTTGCCTTTAGACACACTGAAGAGGCGAAGTTGGCAAATGTATGATGAAAAGATGGAAAATGATAATAAAATATGCATCTGTTTTGTTTTTTAAATACAGAGAAGCATTTGCTTTTCAGGTGAACTGATGGCACATGTATGGGAGAATGTACTATGATGTCAAATGTGTCATAAATATGACTGTTAGAAAAAAAAAAAACAGAGTGCAAGGGCCATTGGCCAAACAATGGTTTGACAGCACCCTCAACCATGTAACCTGAACAGTTAACACATGCCCCAGATGTCATGACACCATGGTGACTGTATTATGTAATTAGAACAGGTGGTTTAGCAAACTTTCACACCCCATCCTATTCTTTGAGAATCAACATCTACCTTGACACATTCTTTGGTAATTGGATCAAGGAGTACAATCCTGATACTAATAAGAACTGAGGAAACTGGTTGGGTGAGTAAGGAAAAGTAATCAACATTACGAAACATATCCAGTTGAATGCAACTACTACTAGCTTTACCATTACCTGGATTAAAGAGGAGATCCAGTTCCCCCCCCCCCCCCAAAAAAAATAACTTTTAATATAAGGACACTTACCTGTCCAGGGATCCTGCGATGTTGACACCCAAACTGATCCTTCAATCGACTTTGGGTGTATGCGCCGGCATCTTCACTAAGAGAAACTGGCAGTAAAGCCTTCAGGCTTCTTCACAGCCGGTTTCCTAATGCACATGTGCGAGTCGTGCTGCACTTTGTAAATGGTCCGGCAGTCTTCTGGGACCTGTGTGTGTCCCAGAAGGCAGTGGGGGGGAGAAGGAGGGGCCAGGCATATGCGTAAATCCCTGCGTCAAACTTACCTGGAAGTGGGAGCGGGTACCTGTCTAAACCAGGTACCCCCCCCCCCCCACAAAAAAAGTGCCAGTGGAGGGGTTAGGGCACAAACAAGCAGAGCTTCCCCTTTTGGGTGGAGTTCCGCTTTAATGAGAACCTTCACAGACGTTGCAGATTACTTTTTAACCAAAGAACTTACCAGGGTCACAGATTAATAACATGCACACAAAGCACAGAATCATGTTTTAACTCTAGCAGGCTCCACTGATCCAACAAAATGCTTCATATGTGAAATTTTTGAATGTCCATACTAGGACATTCAATAAACATGTTTTCTACAAAAGCAACACATAAATAAACATCCGCACAGCACTTCATTTATATTATTACCACTTCACTAGCTCAAATTGAATCCCCTTTTCCACAAAGCACATATTCCCTGCTGTGTTGCAATTGTTAATACACACAGGTTGAGAAAATGAATGAATAGTAATTTCTGCTAAAAGGCAACAGTTGGTGTACAGAGTAGCCCATACCACAGCAGTTCATGAATCAGAGTGTTACAACTACAGACCAATGGAACCAGTGCTGCCTGAAAGCTAAAGTAGAAGAACAATATAGTATTGGTTTCCTTCCACAACTCACAGCATAGTGTGGGTGCTGGTGTATTTGTATGTGTATATGTGTATAGTAGGGACATTAGACATCCTTTGAAGCCAGAGACTGATATAAATACCATTTGTCCAATACTGTATATTTATTGTGTTTTATATTTAAAGCTGGTACAGCCTGAGTAGAAAAGCTTGCCCCTGCTATAAGCTGCAAGGTGAACCCTTGCTCTGTGTAATGAAGCAGTGATCTCATTGTAGAAGTCCCACATGCCCCCTATTAAGTTAGACCTTTACAGTAGCCCTGCAATCAGCAAAGACCATGCTCCATGCTAATCAGAGAGCTATGGCTCTGACAGACATTAGCAAAGAGATTACTGCTTTCCTACAGAGATCAAGAGTCCCACTCTGCAGCATGTTGGCAGAAGACAGACTTTTCTACTCAGGCCTTGGCTGCTTTTTAAAGGAAAACTGTAAAACTTTGTACACCTTTTGTTTTGAAATACCTGGAATGTATTCAGTTAAACTTACAGTTAAAGTAATTGTTACATAGTTACATACTAGTTGAGGTTGAACAAAGACAATAGTCCATCCAGTTCAACCTGTGTAGGTGTGTGTGTAGGTATTCATTTCCCATACCTCTGAATATTTTGATCTTGGAAATGTATGTCCAAGTGTCTTTTAAAAGTAGCCATACTCCCCGCAGTTACTACCATTTGTGGAAGCGAGTTCCACAATCTAATTGCCCTTACTGTAAAAAAAAAAAAACCCTGCTTAGCCTGAGGTTAAATTGCTTCTCCTCTAATCGCATTGAATGGCCTCATGTCCTCTTGCACTCATTGTGACTGAATAGTCTTTTCTATGCTGAGATCACCGTTGAGGTATTTGTAAATCGCTATCATGTCCCCTCTCAGGCGTCTCTTCTCTAGGGAGAATAAATTGGGCGCTTGTAAATGCTCCTCATAATTAAGGTCCTCCAATACCCTAATTAGCTTAGTTGCCCTTCTTTGGACTCTTTCATGTTCCAGCACATCCTTTCTGAGGATTGGTGACTAGAACTGGACAGAATACTCCAGGTGTGGCTGGACCAGAGTTTTATAGTGGCTAAAGGTAATTGTTAAGGTTAAAAAAATGTTTTAACTAAATGCATTCTATGCATTAAGGTAAACAGCTGGTGCAGCTCCCCCCAGCTCCCCCTAAATACTTACCTGAGCCTGATCTTGATCCAGCGCTTTGTCCTAGAGAAAAAGTGCTACGCTGTCTCTCCCTTCTAATTGGACTCTATGAGAGCAGTGGGGGCCATTGGCTCCTGCTGCTGTCAATCAAATCCAGTGAGGAGGGAGGAAGAGGTGGGGCCAAGCTGCACTATGTGTCAATAGGTGCACAGAGCCCCCCTAGCTCATAAGTGCCCCCCTAGCAAGCCACTTGGAAGACAGGAGGAGCCAGGAGCACAGGCAGGGGACCTCAGAAGAGGAGGATCAGGGCTCCTCTGCAAAACCCTTGCACAGATAAGGTAAGCATAACATTTTTTTTAAGTGATTTACAATCAGTTTAAATTGGGTTTTAAAAGCTAAAATATAATAATTAAATATAGGGGGTATGCTGAAATATGCAAATTTCTGCAAATAAGCAATAAAATGAGAATAATACACGTTGTATAACATGTTAATTAAGGTTACAATTGCAGTAATACAAAACAGAACAGAACACCCAAACAGCAGAAATGTAACTTGGAACCGCTCTACTCCACAAACTCAAAGGTAAAATAAGGTATTAATAAAAAACTAAGGTAAATAAGCCTGAACATACAGCATAAAAAATAAATAGGCTCAATAAACCTAAGTTTACCTAAATAAACAGGTTAATACAAAAAGAAAAGTCAGACTTCCTGTAAATAAACATGTTTAATAAGCTAATATAAGTAAATAAAAGCTCAGACCACAGCATTCTAGTAACTATCTGAAAGCTCATCAGCTTGAAAGTGGATCACATAACCTCTCATTACATTTACAAAAGTTCTCACATAGAGAATATCTTAAGTCCCTCTTTTAAAATACTACATTGCATGAAGTGGAAGGAGATCTCCTGCAGCACAGAATAAAAGTAATTTGAAAGAAATGTTGGCTTTAAATGCTAATCATGAACATAACTTCTCCACATTTGCAATATAAACCTCACTATAATAATCTATATAGCCCAAGCACAGACTGCAGTATAACACTTTTTTCTACAGCAAAGGGTACCCTGGAAGTACAGCTGACTGATGCCGTTGTGCATGTTTAACCACCTTTGGACCGGAAGCATTTGCCCCCTTAATGACCAGGTCATTTTTTGCGATTCGGCACTGCATTACTTTAACGGACAATTAAGCGGTCGTGCAACTCTGTACCTAAATAGGATTGATGTCCTTTTTTCCCCACAAATAGAGTTTTCTTTTGGTGGTATTTGATCACCTGTGCGATTTTTATTTTTTGTTTTATAAACAAAAAAAAAAGCGACAATTCTGAAACAAAAAAAACAATGTTTCACATTCTGCTATATAACATTTTTAAAAATAAAATTTAAAAATCAAAATTTTTTAACATTTTAGGCCAATTTGTTTTTTGCTACATATTTTTGGTAAAATAAATCACAATAAGTGTATTTTGATTGCTTTGCGCAAAAGTTATCGCGTCTACTAACTTAGGGAAAGATTTATGTAATTTTTATTGTTTTTTTGTTTTTCTTGCTAGTAATGGTGGTGATCTGCGATTTTTAGCGAGACTGGCACATTGCAGCAGACAGATCGGACCCCTAACTGACATTTTTGACACTTTTGGAGGGACCAGTGACATTACTACAGTAATCAGTGCTAAAAATATGCACTGTGACTGTAATAATGACACTGGCAGGGAAGGGGTTAACACAGTGGGTGATCAAGGGGTTAAATGTAAGCCTAGGGGAGTGTTTCTAACTGTATGGGGGTTGGACTTTTGAAATGATCAGAGACCTGTAATCCTATATAGAAGGATCACAGGCGCTCTGTGATCATTCCAGAGAAAGAACATTCAGCTGTGTTTACAACAGCTGACCGTCCTTCTCTCTCAGCGGGGAGCGATTGCTGGTGGCCGGTGGCAATTGGACCCATGCATCAGAGTCCCCGCTGCCGAGCAGGAGCGGTGGCGCGTGCTCTCCCCCTAGCTGCAGGCGCGCGACCGACGTATACCTACGTCGGTTCGTGCGGGAGGGGCTGCCTGCCTCAGTAAAACTGTGGCGAGCAGTTGTTAACAGGTTAAATAAACATACATTGGAGAGATGCATTTCCTTTTTTACCAATTCCTCTGAAGAGACTGCTAGAGCTATTAGAGGCCTTCAACATTTTGAAAAACCATTAGAATCCAACATGTTATAGGAGAGTCCACCAACATGTCTTCAGAAACTGCTTAAGGCCACTAGTATGCTGCAAGAGGCTGCAAGAGAACAACAACCTGTTACAAAAGATAACTAGAAATTAGAGATCAAAATTGAGCAAAGTTCGGTTTGCAGGAGGTTTGGCAAACTCAGCGGGAAGTCCATAAACCCCAAACATAGTGCCAAATTTTATTGAAGTCTATGAGAGAGGAATCTTGCAATTTTTTTCTGGTATTTGCTAATTTGCTAATGCTAATTTGCAGGGTTTTCCATGGGGAACATGTACTAAAGCAAAATAAAATGAAATATTAGCGCAGATTAAAGAGCAACATAAAACATACACAAATCCAATATATAAAATGTTTGGGGGATGCCTAAAGCTGCAGGTAAAGTTAAGCCATAGTATGATTTAACCATTTAAGTTATGAAAAAGAAAAATGGCATGGGGTTCCCCTTAAAATTCATAGCAGACCATAATTTAGGCTTGCAGCCTAGGTGGCGAATAAAGGGAAGGCAGTGAGCATGCCAGGCCACTTTCCTTTCAAAACTGAGAAGATACCAAGGGCTAGCAAAGCCTTCTCTTCTTTGCAAGCAACTTGTCCCCATTTTGAGGGAACAAGGGCCCCATCACCACTTTTGGTCTCAAAGAGGATGCCATGGTTTGTGGGGGGAGGGGGGGAGGCTTATCAGAAACTTAAAGCCCCTTTATAATAAGAGAGCCCCATGATATCTGTCCTTCTTATTACCCCCCTTTTTACTCATTCCCCAAAAAATATTTAAAAGTAAAAAAACACGCCAACACCTTAGACAAATTCCTTTCATTTCATTACAATCAAAAGAATGTAAATATTATCCCATGATGTAAATGGAGTGTCAACAACATCATCCTGCAGTGATCCATCCTCAATGATGATAAACTTCTGCCTGCTGATGTTGCCCCTCCATTGGCTTCTGGGGATCCTGGGTAATGTAATTGGCCAAATATGGTCATAAACATTTTTGGTCAAGGACGTTATACAAGATACAAGATGAGGCTATTTTTTTTTTTTTTTTTACAAACAGAAGGCTAACCAGGAATCTGTCATTTGGTGACAGTGCTACTCCTGTTAAATCACAGATCCCTATCTGGTTTGTTTACAATCAGCAACTGGAAATTTGTGCAGGTGGACTGAACAAACCTGGCTAATTTGTTTCTCTGTTTGCCAAACTGCAAACAGGCTAGGTTTGAGTGAAAGTCACATTGGACCTGAACGCAAAGTTTATCTCTACTAGGGAAAACTTTTATGTCACCCGAGACTTTTTGAGGCCACTGACATAATGATCAGATCCTCTTAATTTTAGTTGCGTATGTGAAAAATAAGCATGAATAACAAAAAATTAGAAAAATAATTTTATACTGTCTAGATTTATTTGTAAAATTAAATAAACAAACAGGGCACCACTTTTATGCAAATAAAAAAATTATTTGTTATAATTCATCACTATACAAAGCTGTATGTAAAATGCAACCCACTTATGTCAAAGGAAATCTCATTAGCTAATATAACCCAAAAAAAATTGCAATCTTGTGCCAGAAATCAATATCACACTAAAGAAATATTTAAGAAAGTGTCAATTTTTTATATGCAAAGTTCTCAGAAATAAGTGTTGAATAAATAAAGTGCAAAATAAGTCTCTTTTTCTTTAATAAATACTAGTGTGTCACTCAGTGTACCACACCAAAATAATCAGTGCTCTTCCCAGTGTTCTTTACACTCACTAGAGGTAATTGACTCTTTACTAAAAAAAGGTCTGACAGCACTTTGGTAAATGAAACACAAAGCAGCAGGGGGATCTTCCACATAACCACCACCATCGCCGGCTCCTTTTCTTCCTAGCATTGCTCAGCTCACATGTAAACATAGAAATCCCACAGGGAGGATCCCATAGCCTAAAACCATATATACTTAATTTAAAAATAAATGACAAAATGTCACTCACATAGTATGTGCCACTCTCTCTAGGCCAGTGATGGCGAACCTTGGCACCCCAGATGTTTTGGAACTACATTTCCCATGATGCTCATGCACTCTGCAGTGTAGTTGAGCATCATTGGAAATGTAGTTCCAAAACATCTGGGGTGCCAAGGTTCTCCATCACTGCTCTAGGCACTATGATACTCGCTCTATTTATTTAAGAACACCATTCAGCTGGTCCCCAGAGCCGACGTGTGTTCCGCAGCCTGAAAAACTCAGAATCGGAAGCAACCTGCAGTCACACCCTTACGTGTTTCATCGAATCTCAAATGTCCTCAGGAGGTATTACTGCACGGTTCCTATCTGCTGCCTAAATTTCACAAAAAAAGTGTTAAAAGTAGTGAATATTGCAAACATCTTTTTCTTATCAGCACGGGTGTGTTAAACATTTTCTTTTTTTTCTAGATTTATTTGTATCTATAGTTTCATTATAATTATTTTATAATCATATAATTTGATTGTATTTTTCACTTTAACATATCATTTGTGTTTTTTTTTTCCTCCAGGTCCAGTGCCAGGTCTAGTGCCACAGGGAATGTTTAGGTCACCTTTATTATTGTAATTATTTTAGACCATCCTGAGAATCTATGGTGATCAACTATGGTTTCCATTGTTCTTATGGGTAAGGCAGGGACACGTTTTTCACAAATACTGTATAATCAAGTGAACCAACCCAGTGCTTACATTCACAAACTCACTGATCTTTCACTCAGGATAAAAGTGGCTTAAAATATATTGTTCATATGGTTACCTGGTTTAAAGTAGAAGTAAGGTCAATTTTTTTCTATTGTGTATAGAGTAAGGGAGGGTTATAACCCCTGTAAGGTTTTTTTTTCTCCCTCTTTGGCCTATTGGGAAGATTTCACTTCACTTCATGTCACATAGCCAAAACAGGAGGAAATCCCTGCAAATAAAGGGAATGTCTTGGAGACCACCAGGTCCCCATTGGAAAATTTCCCCTCTAATCAGTAGCAGCCCGTCCATTAGGGGCACAGGGGTGCCGCCCCCCCCATCCATGCCGCCGGCCCCCTAATCTACATGCAGGGCACCAGATGCATGGATTCCAATGGGAGATTTTTTTTTTTGAAGCATGTGATTAGAGCCAGAGGATCTAATAGGATTCAAAAAAGGGTGGGCTCAGGGACCAGTGAGCACACCCAGTTGTGTGACAATAGCAAATTAATATTCGCTATTGCCACACTGATTTTCCCCTCGGCCAATCAGGAAGCAAATCCTGAGACCTGTTTCCTGATTGGCCGAAAGGAGAAGGCATCCTATTGGCCAAGGAGGGAGGAGACGGATGCCGAGAGGGAACATGCGGACTGAGGGGGAAGCCACTGCCACCTGTCGGTCCCGCGGAGCAAGGTAAGTAAACTGGCATGGGGGGGATATGGTGGTGCGGGCTGGAGTGAATGGGGGTTGAGGGGTCCGTCTGCCACCCACCGCCCCCAACCCCCCCGACTGATGGAGCACCAGCCGCCACTGCCTCTAGTACTTTTTTTGGGGAAAATCCAAATATTGGGATTTTCTTTTACTGTCACTTTCAATAATAATGGTAAAAAGGACAAATAGAGTGGGTGAACTTCTCTAGCTGAGGCACAGACACCAATAAACCTGTTAGGTGTTCTATTACCTCTCCACTTTATCCAAAACTAAAAAAGATTTTTTGCCGTTAGGTATACTTTAACAGCCACCTTGCTCCTATAAATAAATATATTTAGAAAGTTATGTACAATATTCACTTCATGCAAACCTATGTCTATGATATGTAAGTTTCAAAACAATTTTGATGAATGCGTGTATATGTACTGCATGTATGTGCATATATATATATATATATAACTTTTCTTTTTTATTAGGTATTAAAATACATATAAAACTATATACTTTTTCCATTCCTTTTTTTTTTAAGATTCCTTACCTGTACTTTGATATTGATAGATGCTGCCCCCATCATATATACAGATTTACAGATTAAAAAAAGATTTCAGAATGTAAAATGTTTGAGTGCAGAAACCTTCATGGATTATAATATTTAAATATATATATATATATATATATATATATATATATATATATATATATATATATATAGAGTGTACAGCTTGTTTTACAGTGTAAATTTTCTGTCCTCTCAAAATAACCCAACACACAGCCATTAATGTCTAAACCACTGGCAACAAAAGTGAGTACACCCCTAAGTGAAAATGTCAAAATTGGGAGACAATTAGCTATTTTCCCTCCCCGGTTTCATGTGACTCGTTAGTATTACAAGGTCTCAGGTGTGAATAGGGAGCAGGTGTGTTAAATTTGGTGTTATCGCTCTCACTCTCTCATACTGGTCACTGGAAGTTCAATGTGGCACCTCATGGCAAAGAACTCTCTGAGGATCTGAAAAAAAGAATTGTTGCTCTACATAAAGACGGCCTAGGCTAAAAGAAAATTGCCAAGACCTTGAAACCGAGCAGCAGCACACTGGTCAAGACCATATAGTGGTTTAAGTGGACAGGTTTCACTCAGAACAGGCCTCGCCATGGACGACCAAAGAATTTAAGTGTACATGCTCAGCATCATAGGTTGTCTTTGGGAAATAGATGTATGAGTGCTGCCAGCATTGCTGCAGAGGTTAAAGGGGTGGGGGGGGGGGGTCAGCCTGTCAGTGCTCAGACTATACGCCGCACACTGCATCAAATTGGTCTGCATGGCTATCGTCCCAGAAGGAAGCCTCTTCTAAACATGATGCACAAGGAAGCCCGCAAACAGTTTTTTGAAGACAAGCAGACTAAGGACATTGATTACTGGAACCACGTCCTGTGGTCTGATGAGACCAAGATAAACATATTTGGTTCAGATGATGTCAAGCGTGTGTGGTGGCAACCAGGTGAGGAGTACAAAGACAAGTAGGTCTTGCCTAAAGTCAAGCATGGTGGTGGAAATGTCATGGTCTAGAGCTGCATGAGTGATGCCAGCAGTTGGTAGTCACAGTTCATTGAGGGAACAATGAATGCCAAAATGTACTGTGATTTACTGAAGCTGAGCATGATCCCCTCAGTTCTGAGACTGGGCCACAGAGCAGTATTCCAACACGATAACAACTCCAAAGACACCTCCAAGACGACCACTGCCTTGCTAAAGAAGCTGAGGGTAAAGTTGATGGACTGGCCAAGCATCTGTGGGGCATCCTCAAACTGAAGGTGGGGGAGAACAATAACTAAGGGCACTCCTGTGGCTTACAGGAGAAATATGACCAAAAGAGATTTGGTCATAATTCATCTTTAAAGAGGCTGTAAACCTATTAAAAAAACCCACAAAGGCATAATGAGCTAGCTCATTATGAAATACTTACCTTAGAACGAAGCCCCCACAGCAGCGCCCGCTCACCGCTGACACGGCTTACATCTTCCCCAGTTTTTCATCCGGTTTTGCGGGCTCTGGCGCTGTGATTGGCAGGATGCTGCGATAATGTCACTCCCCGCATGGACGCAGGAGGTGCCGTTTACGGCACAGGGCTCTGAAGGAACAGCAGGGGCAGGCGTTCCTTCAGAGTGCATGCGTCAGTGATGTCACTGGCTGCATGCAATTAAATATCTCCTCAACGGTGCATGTTTAGAAGACATTTACAGTACCTATAGGTAAGCCTTTATCATAGGCTTACCTACAGGTACAAGTTACAGAGGGAGCTTTAATTCCTCTTTAATGCTGAAAACACAATTAAACTGAATGCAACCAGTTTAAAACTGTTGTGTGAACTCACAATGTCTATAAAAAAAAAAAAAAAAAAAAAATTGAGGCTGTTTACCTGAAGAGAAAGCCAAAGCAAGGCTGCTATCATTATACAGACCTAATTCATGATAGGCCAAATAAAATATACTGTATAGCTTTTTAGTGTGATAGCCTCAAGATTGAAATAAAATAAATATACTTTTTCATTCAAATGTAGTATGATCATTGAATTTCTTGTGTACCAATATTTATAATATAGTGTGTGCAATCTTATACGCTGTTGTAATCTCTCAGCTCATATTTGGAAAATCAGGTCAAATGTTGCCTTAGCAGGATGCGCTACCAGTTACTACATTTTTTTCTTCTGGCACTGTACACAACATATAATGAGTTCCACAGAGAGCACAGTTCCGATCTACCAACTGTAAGAAGAGAAAGGGAGCCAGAAATGAACTGGGGATTATTGGTGATACTAAGTGGTTTTGATGCATTGTTTATGCTTTGTAGAAAATGTTGACCTTGCATCAGTGTAAAGACAGGTCTAGTTTAAAACTCAAGCATGGAACTCTAGCAAAATCTTATACATTTCAGTGACAGCAAGGCATTAAATGGTGACATGACAGTCTTGTTTGTTGTAATTCTTCTGGATAAAAGATTGAGCCATAATCTGTCCACTGTGTCTATCCTCTTTTTATGTCTCTGATTGTAACACTTTGGCAAGAAATGCATTCTTGGAATAAAGCAGGAACATTTAGGTGCATGTTTAGATGTTAATTTTACCTACAGGTAAGCCTTATTATAGGCTTTCCTGTAGAAAAAAATCACAAAGCGGGCTTTACTACCGCTTTAACTGGTAAGTAAAATGCAGGTGGTTTTGTAGTAGGACACTGGACTTGGTGTGTGAAGACCTATATAAGACCTCATTCACATCCTTGTGCTCGCTTAGTCCTACTTAAGTGTTTTGTTCATCCAGAGACTATATTATCAAATAATCCTTTAGAAGTGGCTACTACTTTTTCACCTTAAAGTGGAACGTTACCCATACCAGTTTGATAACAATAATTTTTCTTTAAGAAAAAGATATAAATTCCACATTAATAATTATATTACCAAAATTAGTGTGTGTTTTAAATTGCCTCCAGCATTGCTTCTGTTCCTTCCTCTTGGAGGCCATCATTTTGCTGATGCTCAGAGCAGTCACTACCTGATTTGAAACTCTCCTTCTTGATCAGAACCTATGTATCACTTTCTTTGATTAAAATATGTACATTTCCAGCCTTGGCTCAGATAGAAAGGAAAGCTGACAGAAGCTTTATAGTGCTCAGTCTCATAGCCCTGTCACCTGAGTGAACCACAGAATATTAAAGGTAAGAAAAGACATTATCCTTGTAAGTTTAACTCTTTTGAGTCTCCCTGGTAGCAGATTTTGGCCTGTGACCTCTCCTGCTTTTCTTTTCTTCCTCCCTAATCTGTGTCTCCCAGGAAAAGTCTGTGTCATTCTTGTTGCTTATTCTCTCCCTTCAGCAACAGTAAATCTTAAAACTAACAGTTGATTGGCCTCTAGTGGCTCTGATTTTAGGTACAGTGCCAAACCAGAAAGCAACTGAGCATGTGAAGAGCAAGGATGGATAGTGCATTACTGAAATTTAAACAGTATGGGCACTTATCTTTTAGAGTTTTACATTTAAACACCTTAGGCACCTATTTTTTAATGTTTTACATACAGTAGTTATACCTGCAAAAGGAGCCAGCCTGAAGTAATATATCAGGACTAAATTTCCACTTTAAACCAATAAAGTTGAATTCCAAACAGCTAAATAAAAAACAGATACAATGCATACGTGCAAACTTTTTTACCTGCCAAAGAATTTGTATCTCAGGATTGCCCATTCAATTCTGAAATGTATACAGCATTGCCACACGGCACAGCCCTATCTGGCAAGGAAGGCTACCTGTTTTTTCTGTAAACTGGAGTTTAATAGCATACTGTATACAGGTCTTGCCAAAACTAACTGTGTTGATAAGGGAAATAGAGTGATTTTCTTTGCTGCAGACCATTTATCTGGAAAATGGTTGTGGGAAAGAAAATTGTATTATCTATGGCCTGCCAAACAGCCTGCATCGAGATGACCTGCTCTCCATCCAGCACACAGCAGGTGACTCATAGCCTCAGCTGTGTATGTTTTTCTATGTCAGTGTGTAGAGGGAGGTGGCTGCAGATAAATAGGTACAACTTATGCAGTAGGGTTTTACAACCATCTTCTTTATATGCCCTTATTACATACTGTTGATATCTACAATAAATAGGGTATTGGATCTCTGGGGCTCCTTGCCCATCTCCTTGCACTGGTGCTTGTTGATTGCCTTCTCAGGCACTCAGCATTGTCACATAGGGGTGGTATAAAAGTCCTCAGCCCTTGTCATGGCTTGGGGCTTACACAGAGCTAATTAGCTTATAGTAGCTGAATAAAGTGGTGGGGAAGTGATCAGAAGGTAAATATGTGTGGCTGGTGGAACTGACATTTAAAGACACTGGCACCTTGTCTATCTTTCAACAAAGGAATTCCTGCTGCCACTTTAAACTCATCTTACATGCGTTTCAAATGCTGCTTCTTTCATCATCACAGATGGTGCTAAAATAAGCAGTGTCAGCAACCTGAGGGAATGGTAATGTCATTCCCCTGGTCATGTGACTGTGCTCAGGCAAAGTTACCTATTTACTAATACCTGGAAATATCAGGTAGTGTCACTAACTTCTATTAAGGAGCGGTGATGGAACATAGGCAAGAGCAACTCTAAGTTGGAGTACAGAGACAGGCAGAGTGCACTCTGCCTGTCTTTATACATTGTGTAGCAGGCAACTGATTTGCCACTGCTAGCCCCTCCCAATGCAACTGCCACTGGTTGTTGAGGATGTTGGCCTCACAGATGTCAGCCTCTTTGCAACCAGTGATGCTGACAGTGACTGGAGCTTGGTGAGTAAGCAGAGACTCTAATTCCCTATCAGGTCCACTCTCTCCTTGTGGTTCATAGCAGACAATGAGCAGATTATATAGCCAAAAGCAGACTGTCTATATTCTATGGATTTTCCCACTGTCTGCTATTAATTACAAGGAGTGTCAACTTGATGGGGAACTAGTGTCTCCGAGTATTCTCCAAAATGATTTGTCTTCCAGTTCCTTCTTCAATCTTTGCAATAGCATATTCATACTTCCTGGGATTGTATCCAGCTATATTATTGCTGATCCTCCTTTTCTTCTCTTTTCCAAGCATAATTGTCTTTGCCAGTGAGTTGGATCTGCGCATTTTATGTGCAAAATAAGACAGCTTCAGTCTAGTCATCTAGGCTTCTTGTGAAATACTGAACTTAATTGGTTTTTGGATTCCAGATGACATCCTTCTTTTACATGCGGTTGACATCTTTTTAAAGGAATGAGGACAAATGTATTAGTCATAGTAGTTTATTTGGAACTGCTACAATATACAGTATACTCACACAAACTGTATTTGCATTTCAGAATTCCCAGAGGGAGAGAGGATATATATAATTATGTAACATGATTGCACCCCAAGATATTATTCTAAATGGGGAGTGGTTAGGACTTTCTGCTATGTCCTGCTTCACGTCACACTTTAGAAGGTGGTTTGGTAACTTGTGGCACTTTTTTATTTTAATTTGGATACCTACTGACTAGGAGTTAAGCTATGTTGTTTTTCATCTTTATTGAGATACCAGTGACTTGATAGATTACATCCGTGATACTGGATCTGTGGTAATTATCATATACTCTGGACTAACCTTGGTAAGGTTGGTATCTTTGCTGATATTTGGTTTGTGTATTAACTCATTATGGAAATTTCTTTAATAGCAACAACATATATATTTTCTACTGTAGATCTGCTCTGCTTACTCCATTCCTAAATATGAGTAATATACAGTGGAGATCCATCGATAATAAAAGACGGGTAAGAAAACTTTTGGCTACTTCTTTCTAAACTATTTCAAAACCCATGAATTGAACCCTTGAATTGAATAAGCAGAACAGTATTGTTGGGAATAGATGTACTATGTAAAAGGACATACCTGTTTGTATTTTGGTCAATGGAACATTGTACAACTTCTGGCCACATGTGTGTGCTTGCACATCTATTTAAGATCCAAAGGATTGGAAAGAAACCAACAAAGCTAGCTGAAATGGAAGGACTGCATGCCACTGTATCCAAGAAACATCTTAGCAAGCAATTGATCAATTGTGGTACCCCCATTGCTTTTATTCTGTTATGTAAAACCTGTATTCCATGGAAAAAAGAAACAATGTATGCTGGAAGGGTCCTTTCGCGCAAGCATTCTGTTTGTTTCATCAGTTCAGTCACGTCAGTTCAGATGGTTCAGTTTCTCATCAGGTTCTTATTTTATATTTATGATTCTTATAATTATGTTTTACATCTGTTGTACATCAGTTTTCTTACATCCACTACCAATGCAAAAATGGATGCAAAACGGACTGTTTTTTAACTGAAGAAAAATAGGGATTTGATCTCTTCCAAAAAACAGATGTTGACAGAATTGGGTGTAAACCAATGAAAATAGATGGTCATCGGTTTACATCTGTTTTTCTAAAAAGATGTGTTGATGTCCCTTTTTGCATCTGACAAATGGACAAATGGAACACCCGTGTGAAAAGGGGCCTAACTGGCAAAAAATTGGTAACTTTTTTCAGATTTTGTTTTGAAACTTTTTTTATACCAAATAAACAAAGAAAACATAACAATTAAATTCACATAACACAACTAAATAAAAAAGAAAACAACAGCATCAATACATTTAATTCACTATCGTCAGATCTTTCCAGAATATGCAAAGATATTCGGAAATATCCAGCACTATTTAAAAAGATATTCCAGAGCAACCAAGATTATGAAAAAAGGACCTTCTGCAACAGGCCATCATAATCTACAAATAACACTCCAATCCTTTATTTTAAATTAAGCTTAAAATTGGATTGTGATGCATCCATTTTTTCCATATGTTTTCAAACTTTTGCAGGGCATTACATTGAGTATAGGTGAGTTAAATGTTCCCCTCCTTTCCAAGTACATGCTGGAGCTGCAACGAATACACAGGAACTCTATTACACATCTTTTAGGAATCTCCAGCACTGAATACTTTTTTGTCAAAAAGTCACTGAACTTATCCACAAAATTGTAGACATCCAATTAGATATGCAATCTGTAACATACCTTTCTCATTTAAAGAATTTCACTAAAAATAATTATAAGAACCCCCTACTATTTCATCATCTAGATTTTGCAAGGACGTGTGTACCAGCACTGTGGAAGCAATGCAGACTAATAGTGTAGATATGTGGTCCACAGAATTAATAGAAGATTGAACTGCTTCCTTACATGACAAACACAACAAATTCTGGTCTCAGAGGTATGCCTGGATTAGGTTTACTACTACACTAGACTACCGGGCAGTGTTGTAGCTGGAATGGACAGGTGAGAGAAGAAAAAACAGCCTGACATTGGAAGTTGAGTGGGACCTGACCATACCCTTCTGATCGCCTTAAACCTTCCCTTTTGTCTCATTCCTCCAATCCTCTCCAAATTTCCCACCCACCAAACCTCTTCTTTCTCCTCTACTTTCCTATCCATACATCTACCCAAACCCCATTCCTCTCACACCTCAACACCCCTCATGACTTATGCTTTTCTTTTATTATTACCAAGACTCCATAATCCCTACATAACAGTAAAAAAGTAAGTGGGAGAGGAACACACACATCCACCACAACTCCCTTGATTTTTTGGCAACTATACATATAATTTCACTGAATTATGGTTTGCAATATAAATGAAATGTAATGTTTAAAAACTCTATAATACGAATGTGCAGTTCTCCATATGCTCAACCTGAATTGGGCAGCAAATTCTGGCTTATCTGTGTTAGTAAAAGTTTATTAAACAGAAAGAAAAAAAAAATTGTATAAAAATCTTCCATGCTTATTAGATTTTACCTTCTGTGTTACTCCTACACACCATCTTAGCAAATAAATATAATACATTGACTTTTTTCTCTTCATCATAAACATCCTTGATAGTGCTACTGAATTTTTCAGGGAAAAACTTTTAAAAACTGTCAGATTCCTACAAGCATAGGTTCTTCAATATAACACAAAAAAAGGAAACAAAAAAAATAAACAATACCCTTAGCAAAACATATTGTTCATATAATATTTTCTTCTGAACACTTTTTTGGATGTGCGTTCAGGAAAAAAAAACTAGATGGTAATTATGTAGACATTAAACAGACAATTTTAATCTATTTTCTATTTAAATCCTTTAGTGGGAATATTGAGAATTGAGAAAAATTGCAAGTACTTATTTCTTGTAACAACACCCATATCAATTAGGGTTATTATTTTTCCATGTGATGGGTAATCTAAAATGCTTACATGTTCTGGGAGCCTATCCCCAGTTTTGGTTTGCAGCCTATAAGTACAAACCTGTATCCAGAAACAATGAGATTCTCATACTATATTGTTTTCCAAAACCACTTTAAAAATAGCTATTTCCCAAGAACGGAGTGTGTAATGTCTGTCTCAATTACTTCCAGTGCAACAGATTGTGTTATTTTCAGTAATTTATATCTCTGTGTCAGTGTTGACATGCTCTTCATAAACACTGGAATATGTTCTGCCAGGAGAAGTATTTGCTCAGTTGTAGGTTGTTACTTTCTTTCATAATTCTAAAGAGATAAACATTGTGTTGTGCCGCAGACAAAAGAGGATATTAATTCCCTGCATATACTATACTAGATAATCAATTCATATAAGTCAGTTTAAGATAAACAATTTAAAAACAATATTATGTATACTTTGATAATGTTAATAGTAATTTAGGCATTGATTAGAAAGAACTGTAGCACAAAACCACCAATTTTTCTTGAAGTTCCTACAAACTATAGCCTTTTTCCTATAGAGTCTTATTTGCTATTTTTCAATGATATGTAACAAGCCAAATTGTCTGCTTTTCTCTACCACTGGCATGTTTTGCTTTAGCAACTGAAAATTTTCTAAAACCTGCAGGTGGGGCCTAACCAGTGTACTCAAGAATTGGGAGGAGCCAAGACACGTTGATACCTAATCATTGTTTTTATTGTAGACATTGCATGATCATGAAATAAGGGAGTTTACAGCAATGGCACTATATATTTTGCAGATTATACAATTCTTTGGGCAAAAAAGGTAATGCTCACCAGAAAGTACTTTTAGTTATCCAAGTAACAATAGAGACCCTTAACCACTTGCCGACTGCCGCACGACTATATACGGCGGCAGTCAGCCCCTCACAGGCAAAGTGACGTATGGGTACGTCACTAGCCTATGAGGCTCTAGGGAGCGAGCGCGCGCCGCCGGAGGCGCGCTCCCGCTCGCTCACGGACTTCCCCCCCCCCCCCGCGCGAGTGAGCGGCAGACCCGATATCCGCCGCTCACTCGCGATCCTCCGGTACAGCTGGAGAAAGGCAGGCGGCTAGTGTAAACAAAGCCGGCTGTCATTCTCCCCTGTGTAACAGCACAGATCATATGGTCCTGCTATGTAGGACCGTTGATCTCTGCTGTTACACACACAGCCACATCCAATCACAGTTAGAAGCACGCCCCTAGGGACACACTTAACCCCTCCTTCTCAAATAAAGTTAACCCCTTCCCAGCCAGTGTAATTTTTACAGTAACAGTACATATGTATAGCACTGATTACTGTAGTAATGTCACTGGTACCCCCCAAAAGTGTCAAAAATGTCAGTCAAGGGTCCGATCTGTCCGCCGCAATGTCGCAGTCCCGCAAAAAAAATCGCAGATCGCCGCTATTACTCGTTAACCACTTAAGCCCCGGAGGATTTGGCTGCTAAAAGACCAGGGGGTATTTTGCGATTCGGCACTGCGTGATTTTAACGGACAATTGCGCGGTCGTGCGACGCTGTACCTAAACTAATTTGGCGTCCTTTTTTTCCCACAAACAGAGCTTTCTTTTGACGGTATTTGATCACCTGTGCGATTTTTTGATCACGTGCTATAAACAAAAAAAGAGCGTCAATTTTGCAAAAATAGCAATATTTTTCCCTTTTTTTTATATGAAATTCCCCCCAAAAAAATGTAAAAATCAAAATTTTTTAACATTTTCGGCCAATTTGTTTTATGCTACCTATGTTTGGTAAAAAAAATCGCAAAAAGCGTATTTTGATTGGTTTGCGCAAAAGTTATTGCGTTTACTGACTAAGGGAAAGATTTTTGTCATTTTTGTTGTTTTTTTTTTAACGCGTAATGGCGGCGATCTGCGATTTTTTTGCGGTACTGCGACATTGCGGCGGACAGATCGGACCCTTGACTAACATTTTTGACACTTTTGGGGGTACCAGTGACATTTCTACAGTAATCAGTGCTATATATATGCACTGTTACTGTAAAAATACACTGGTAGTGAAGGGGTTAACTTTATTTGAAAGGGAGGGGCTGTGTGTGTCCCTAGGGGCGTGATTCTTACTGTGATTGGCTGTGGCTTCAGCTGTATGCAGAGTGATCAACGGATCTACATAGTAGATCCATATGATCAGCTCTCATACAGAGGGGAGAATGACAGGCAGCTTGTTTACACAAGCTGCCTGACTTTCTCCCTCTCCCCCGCCGATCGCAGAGTGGCCGGCGGACATCGGGTCCGCCGGTCACACGCGCGGGGGGGTCCGTGACCACGCGGGAGCGGGAGCGCGCCTCCGGCGGCGTGCGCTCGCTCCCTAGACCCTCACAAGCTAGTGACGTAGCCCTACGTCACTTTTCCTGTGAGGGGCTGACCACCGACGTAGATCGGCGTGCGGCGGTCGGCAAGTGGTTAAAAAAAAAAACAATAAAAATTACAAAAATCTTTCCCTTAGTTAGTAAACGCAATAACTTTTGCGCAAACCAATCAAAATACGCTTTTCGTGATTTTTTTTTACCAAACATATGTAGCAGAAAACAAATTTGTCTAAATTGTTAAAAAAAATTGATTTTTACATTTTTGGGGGGGGATTTCATATAAAAAAATGTGAAAAATATTGTTATTTTTGAAAAATTGTCGCTTTTTTTTGTTTATAGCGCATGATCAAAAAATCACACAGGTGATCAAATACCACTAAAAAAAAGCTCTGTTTGTGGGAAAAAATGGACGTCAATTTCATTTGGGTACAGCGTTGCACGACAGCACAATTGTCTGTTAAAGTCACACAGTGCCGAATCGCAAAATAGGCCCTGGTCAGGAAGGGGGTAAAATCTTCCAGGGCTTAAGTGGTTAAAGGCCAAACTCCAATAGTTCCGCTTATCCAGAGACTTATTCAGATTACTTTGCAAAGCAATGTTTTCTGGATATTTTATTTACAGACAACACATGTATACCAAAAGGTCTGAACTTTGAGTGGAATCATCATGAGTAATACATGCAGAGGTCCTACAGGTGTACATATGGTTTTCTGTTATTTTTGGTTCCCTGTGTGCAGATCTATAGGTTTAATATAGTTTGATTCTGGTGGTTTGGTGAATATTTGTATTTGAAGTAGACAAATATGTGTCTTATGTTTTTATATATACATTTCTCTATACATGGTTTTCCTCTTTTTACACTTAGGATGTCATTTTGTATGTCTCTAACATTCATAAAACCTATATAAAGGTTTTTTAACATTGTATGTCTATAAGGTTCTAATATGGGACATCTGAGCCAGATTTTCTATTGTGCTGTGCTTGGATGTCTCTGAGAGCAGCCATGGTGAGGTTATGAATAAGCGATAACGAGCAAAATATGTCAACTTTGAACTTGTTCCCCCACTACATGTGATTCTACCTGTTGGAATATCAATAAAGCAGATCTGTTGGAGTGCAGCTGTTTGGGGTCTCTATTGTTTACTGTGAAGTTTGCAAGCTGGGGGAGCAACCTCTTGGCAGGTGTGTGGGGGTTTGGATAGTGTGACTGACCTGGAGCAGCGGTTCCTGCAGTTATCCAGCTCCCAGTGGGAGACAGTTTCAGAAAGTTGGCAGAAGAGACACTTACTCTTTCCCTTCTTGTCAGGTACCTTTCTCTAACACTGCTCCTACTCTCTCCCTACTTGGTGGGGCCCAGTTCCTGTTCAGTTCTACTTTCACACTGCAGACCAAACGTGTGACAGTATTTGCCTTTTAAGCACTTATGTGTCAAGGTGGCTGCCCAAGACCACTGACAGGATTTTGGCATCCAATAAGCATTGCTATCCTCCCCAAGATGGCAAAAAGTTTCTGGGCCTATACCTCCTCATGGGCATTACTAAAAAGAGTGAGTTGCAGTCATATTGGTCCACTGACCCAATTCATCATATGCCTGTGTTCTTTCCTGCCATGGCCAGGGCTAGATACAAGCAAATCTTGCCTTTCGTGCACTTCAGTGACAATGAACTCTGTCGTCCTCGGGGTGACCCTGGATATGACCAGCTCCAAAAAATATGGCCCCTTGTAAACCACTTCAACCAGAAGTTTGCAGCCTTGTATAAGCCCCAACAAGCTGTCTGCTTTGATAAATCCCTGATTAAATTTTCTGGCCGCCTTGCTTTAAAACAGTTTCTCCCCAGCAAGTGTGCCAGATATGGGGTCAAGATGTATAAGCTCTCTGACAGGGCACCAGGCTATACATATAGTTTCCATGTTTAAGAGGAAAAAGATAGCAATATGGAGCCCCCCAACTGCCCAGACTACATAGGGAGCAGTGGCAAGATTGTTTGGGACTTGGTATCACCCTTATTCAGAAAGGGGTACCATTTTTACGTGGACAACTTCTATACAAGCGTGCCACTTTATTGACACCTTTTTGATTTTGGAATTGGCGCATGAGGCACCGTGCAACCTAATTGCTGGGGCTTCCCCCGACCGCTTGTAGATTCCTGACTTAGATGGGGGGGGGGGGGGGGGAGAGCCTGCTTGAAGTCTGATAAATTGCTTGCAGTGAAGTGGAGGGACACACAAAATATTTTCGTTCTGTCCTGCATTCACGTAGATAAGACAGTCCAAATTGCAATGGTGACTGGTGTTGTTGAGAAGCCCCTCTGTGTCCAAGAATACAACCTTAACATGGGAGGGGTGGACTTCAATGACCAGATGATAGTGCAGTACTTAGTTGCCTGTAAGGCCAGACGCTGGTACAAAAAAGTATTTGTATACTTATTTCAATTGGCTCTGCTGAACTCTTATGTGCTATAGAAAAGAGTCAGGAAGAAGTGGATCCTTCCTAAAATTCCAGGAAGAGATCATCACAGCCCTTCTGTATCCAGAAGGTGCTGTGGCCCAAATTGACAATCCAGATGCAGTGAGCCGGCTGCATGACAGCCATTTTCCGGATGTCCTCTCTAGTACTCCTACCTAAAGAGCACCCCAAAGAAGATGTTGTGTCTGCAGAAAATGCAGATTTAGGCACGACACCCACTATTTTTGTCCCTCCTGTCCTGGCCAACCTGGTATCTGCATTGGGGACTGTTTCAGTCGCTACCACACACTAGTAGAGTATTAGTATAGGGTACAGCATGGCACAGTCTAGGGCACACTTTTTCACACAGGGTCTCGAAAGATGTTGGCTATCGCATTTTGAGAGTCCCTAGCCTGGGACAGTTGTTTTACAGTTACAAAAAAAAGTGTAAAAAAAAGTTACAAAAAAATAAATAAATAAAGAAGCCCAAAACAGTTGTCGTTTTATTGAGTTAGTTTTCTGTTCTTATTCTACTTTTATACTCTTTTACTGTATTCGAAATATACTGTTGTACTCTAATGTTTTATTGTTACTGTGTTTTATTGTTAACCACTGTTTGCTTTGCAGGTACGCCCATCAGCTGCAGCACTGATTTGTTTATTCTGACAGCAACAGCGTTTGCTCTCACCATATACCGTACGTAATCAATGATTTAGCACTGTAGAAGGTGACTTCACCACCGCAGTTAAAAAAAGAGCATATATATCGAAGTATAGGGAATGGGGTGGACACAGAGGGCGGATTTCCCCTATGCTTCGCCATATTTTTTTTAACACTTTTCTTAGCAGAGATTTCTTCATCCACATAGAACGATGTGAATGGAGGACTCTGCTATGTGCTTTTTTTTCCTTCAGCCCATAGACTGAAGGAAAAAAAAGAACATTGCCTGTATGCCCATCATTAGAAGTGGGTGGATGTTGGGAGGTCTAATGGTGGGCATACCACACACTTTCTGGTATCGTTTTTACAGCCAGCGGTCAGTTTTCATGTAAAAGAAATCCTAGCAGATAATTAGCCGCTAAACTGCTTTTACAAGCAGTGGGACAGGACGGGACAGGACAGGACTTCACCCCCCCCCCCACCACCTTCCATGATTTTCTCGGGCTCTCCTGTCCCACCGGGTAGCCAGAGACTGCAGCCAGTGGTTCTGTCAGCTGACCATAGAGCTGATTGGAGAATGGCTCCAATCATCTCTATGGCCTAAGATACTGGAAGCTACGAGCATTTCATGACTTCAGTTTTGCCAGATATAAACAGCGCCAGTGGCGTAGCATGGGGGGTGCTGGGGGGCGAGCCGCACCGGGCGCAACATCTGGGGGGGGCGCAGTGTCATGCTGCCATTTAGGAGCCTGCTCAGCCATCCTGAACAAGCCCTGCATGGACGGCGGGACTCGGGAGGCAGGAGGCTGATATTAAAGACAGTACAGCTCCGGATGGAGGGCGGGACTTCAAGTTAACTCGCAGGTGATTGGTTGCTAGCAACCAATCACAAGCTGATTACCTGGAAAAGCTGTGCAGATCCCGCCCTCCTTCCAGAGCTGTCCTGCTTCTGATGTCAGCTTCATGCTTGCTGCCATCCATGCAGAGCTGTCCACTCCACTGCTGTCCCCTGTGTGTGAGTAATGTGGATTGTGGAGGAAGCTTAGGGTGCTGTGAAGAGTGAGCTGAGGACAGGAATCTGAAGATAAGGAATGGGGGGGGGGGTTTAAGGACAGGAATCTGAAGATAGGGGATGGGGGGGAGGGGGAGAGCTGAGGACAGGAATCTGAAGATGGGGTAAAGCTGATGACAGGAATATAAGGGGGTAGTGGGGGACAGGAATGTAAAGGGGTAGTGGGGGTCCGGAGTGTAAAGGGGTAGTGGAGGGTCAGAAATGTAAAGGGGTAGTGGGGGGTCAGGAATGTAAAGGGGTAGTGGGGGACAGGAATGTAAAGGGGTAGTGGGGGTCCGGAGTGTAAAGGGGTAGTGGAGGGTCAGGAGTGTAAAGGGGTAGTGGAGGGTCAGGAGTGTAAAGGGGTAGTGGGGGGTCAGGAATGTAAAGGGCTAGTGGGGGACAGGAATGTAAAGGAGTAGTGGGGGACAGGAATGTAAAGGAGTAGGGGGGTCCGGAGTGTAAAGGGGTAGTGGAGGACAGGAATGTAAAGGAGTAGGGGGGTCCGGAGTGTAAAGGGGTAGTGGGGGACAGGAATGTAAAGGGGTAGTGGGGGGTCAGGAATGTAAAGGGGTAGTGGGGGGTCAGGAATGTAAAGGGGTAGTGGGGGACAGGAATGTAAAGGGGTAGTGGGGGTCCGGAGTGTAAAGGGGCAGTGGAGGGTCAGGAGTGTAAAGGGGTAGTGGGGGTCAGGAATGTAAAGGGGTAGTGGGGGACAGGAATGTAAAGGAGTAGTGGGGGACAGGAATGTAAAGGAGTAGGGGGGTCCGGAGTGTAAAGGGGTAGTGGAGGACAGGAATGTAAAGGAGTAGGGGGGTCCGGAGTGTAAAGGGGTAGTGGGGGACAGGAATGTAAAGGGGTAGTGGGGGGTCAGGAATGTAAAGGGGTAGTGGGGGGTCAGGAATGTAAAGGGGTAGTGGGGGGTCAGGAATGTAAAGGGGTAGTGGGGGACAGGAATGTAAAGGGGTAGTGGGGGTCTGGAGTGTAAAGGGGTAGTGGAGGATCAGGAGTGTAAAGGGGTAGTGGGGGGTCAGGAATGTAAAGGGGTAGTGGGGGTCAGAAATGTAAAGGGGTAGTGGGGGGGGGGTCAGGAATGTAAAGGGGTAGTGGGGGACAGGAATGTAAAGGGGTAGTGGGGACAGGAATGTAAGGATGTAGTGGGGGACAGGAATGTAAAGGGGTAGGGAGTTAGGACAGGAATGTAAAGGGGTAGTGGGGGTCAGGAATGTAAAGGGGTAGTGGGGACAGGAATGTAAGGGGGTAGTGGGAGTCAGGAATGTAAAGGGGTAGTGGGGACAGGAATGTAAGGGGGTAGTGGGGGTCAGGAATGTAAAGGGGTAGTGGGGGACAGGAATGAAAAGGGGTAGTGGGGGACAGGAATGTAAGGGGGTTGGGGGTCAGGAATGTAAAGGGGTAGTGGGGGACAGGAATATAAGGGGGTGAGGACAGGAATGTAAAGGGGTGGGGAGGTGAAAACAGGAATGTAAGGGGTGAGGACAGGAATGTCAAGGGGTGGGGGGGGGGGGTGAGGACAGGAATGTAAAGGGGTACTGGGGATGAGGACAGGAATGTAAAGGGGTACTAGGGATGAGGACAGGAATGTAAAGGGGTACTGGGGATGAGGACAGGAATGTAATGGGGTACTGGGGATGAGGACAGGAATGTAAAGGGGCAGGGGGTGATGACAGGAATGTAAAGGGGTACTGGGGATGAGGACAGGAATGTCAAGGGGTGGGGGGGGTGAGGACAGGAATGTAAAGGGGTACTGGGGATGAGGACAGGAATGTCAAGGGGTGGGGGGGTGAGGACAGGAATGTAAAGGGGTACTGGGGATGAGGACAGGAATGTCAAGGGGTGGGGGGGTGAGGACAGGAATGTAAAGGGGTACTGGGGATGAGGACAGGAATGTAAAGGGGTAGGGGGTGAGGACAAGAATGTCAAGGGGTGGGGGGGTGAGGACAGGAATGTAAAGGGGTACTGGGGATGAGGACAGGAATGTAAAGGGGTAGGGGGGATGAGGACAGGAATGTAAAGGGGTTCTGGGGATGAGGACAGGAATGTAAAGGGGCAGGGGGTGAGGACAGGAATGTAAAGGGGTACTGGGGATGAGGACAGGAATGTAAAGGGGTGGGGAGGTGAAAACAGGAATGTAAAGGGGTAGGGGGTGAGGACAGGAATGTAAAGGAGTGGGGAGGGGGTGAGGACAGGAATGTAAAGGGGTACTGGGGATGAGGACAGGAATGTAAAGGGGTGGGGAGGTGAAAACAGGAATGTAAAGGGGGGGCTGAGGACAGGAATGTAAAGGCGGAAGGGAGGTGATATAAAGGGGGCTAAAGACAGGAATGCAGAGGGGGGCTGAGGACAGAAATGTGAGGGAGGAGGGGCATGATATAAAGGGGCATAAGGATAGGAATGTAAAGGGGGGGGTGATGACAAGGATGTGAAGGGAGGGGGGGATATGATGGTGGGTTGAGGACAGTAATGTAAAGGGGGGGCTGTGATGTGCAGGGGGCTGAGAACACTGCTGTAATGACAGGATTGTGATGTGAAGGATCTGAGGCTAGCTTTATAACATTGCTACCTGTGTTCTGCATGTAGGCAGCCCATTAATTTCATTTTGTGTAATTGTCAGTATAGTAATCAGGTAGGTCTGTGTAGATGTCAGTACAGTAATCAGGTAGGTTAGTGTAGGAATCAGGTAGGTCTCTGTAGTGGTCAGTGTAATTGTCAGGTAGGTTTGTGTAGTGGTCAGGTAGGTCAGTGTAGGAATCAGGTAGGTCTGTGTAGTGCTCAGGTAGGTCTGTGTAGTGCTCAGGTAGGTCAGTGTAGGTGTCAGTATAGAAATTTGGTAGGTCAGTGTAGTGATCAGGTTGGTTAGTGCAGGAATAAGGTAGGTCAGTGTAGGTGTCTGTGTAGTGGTCAGGTAGGTCTGTGTAGGTGTCAGTATAGTAATCAGGTAGGTCAGTGTATGAATAAGGTAGGTCTGTTAAGTGATCAGCTAGGTTAGTGTAGGTGTCGGTGTAGTGGTCTAGTAGATTTGTGTAGGGGGCGCAAATTGCTTACCTTGCCCCGGGCGCTGACAACCCACGCTACGCCACTGAACAGCGCTATTGAAAAATTGGGAAAGCATCTTATCTTGGTGTGGTCAGATGCTATAAGGGCAGAGGACAGATCTAGAGTCCAATAGACCCCAATTTTTTGAAAAAAGAGTACTTGTCACTACTTATTCCTATCATAGGGGATATTTAAATTCCCTGTGATAACAATAAAAATCATAAAAAAATGAAAAAAAATGAAAGGGAAGGTGTCAAAATAAAATAAAAAAGCAAAAAGCAAAAAAAAATAATTCAAGCACCCCTGTTCCCCCCGCAAGGGCAAATGCAAGCATTGGTCTGGTGTCATATGTAAACAGCAATTGCGCTATGCATGTGAGGTATTGCCGCGAATGTCAAATCGAGGGCAGTAATTCTTGCCATGAACCTCCTCTGTAAATCTAAAGTGGTAACCTGTAAACAAACAAAATTGCAATACCCACCATTTTGTTCTGTAGGGCCTCTGCTTTAAAAGAATATATAATGTTTGGGGGTTCAAAGTAATTTTCTAGTAAAAAAGTAAATAATTTGTAAACAAAAAGTGTCAAAAAAGGCTTGGTCTTCAAGTGGTTTTAAGAGAGTGCGATGTGTGGCATAAGCTTCTAATATTGGACATAAAATGCCAGAACAGTTCAAACACTCCTCAAATGACCTCTTTTTAGAAAGTAGACACCCCAAGCTATTTGCTGAGAGGCATGTTGAGTCCATGAGATATTTTATATTTTGACACAAGTTTCGGAAAAATGGCCATTTTTTTTTTTTTTACACAAAGTTGGCACTAAATGATATATTGATCACACATGCCATGGGTATGTGTGGAATGACACCCCAAAATACATTCTGATGCTTCTCCTGAGTACAGGGATACCCCATGTGTGAGACTTTTTGGGAGCCTAACTGTGTACGGGAAAAAAAGGACGTAAATTTTGTTTGGGTACAGCATTGCATGAACGCGAAATTGTCAGTTAAAGTCACGCAGTACCAAATTGCAAAAAATGGCCTGGTCATTAGGGGGTATATCCTTCCGGTCCAGAAGTGGTTAAGAGGGCAGATCTTAGGATATGGTGTTTTCCAAAGTTAGGTAAGAGAGCTATTTAGTCTGGAAAATTCAGAAAATGTGTTCAGCCCGCCCATTTAATTCCAAATTTTGTGAATGTATCTTGCTTGTTAATTAGTTCCTCCATCTCTGCTATTTTTCAAATTCTGTTAAACCATTTGTTCAATTTTATGTCTGAGGTTTACAATCACAAATGTTCTTCCCTGTTAGAGCAAATGTTACCTTTTTTTCTTTTTTTTTTAATTGATAGACATACAGTTTTACAAATGATCAGCAGATCAGCATACTACATGTTTTGTCCTACAGACTTCATCAGTTCAAAAAGAACACATTGCTTCATTCAAATTTCCCTGACCATTCGGCTAACATACCTCATTATTACCATGTTAAAAACAAAATTGCTACTATTTATTAGCATTTAAACAAAATTTTTGAGAGAAACAGTACTCCAGCAGGTTGACACCACTTTGTCTACTGCTATGTGTTATACAGACAACTACCATCTGTCTAGTAGAGATTCATTAAATAAACCTTAAAGTCTGATCCAAATTAGCATGCAATGAGAATATTGTATATGGCTGATATCCAAGATAAAACTTTATACCTTTTTTATATGTATTTCTATGTTGTACAGAAAACCCTGAATGAAAAGCACATGTTCATTAAAATACTTAGATAACTTAAATACTTGTTATACAAGAAATTTTGTAAATTGGTTTTGTAACTTTAAAAATTTTAAGGGTTTTCAGATAACCATACTTACTTGTTCAGGGGATTGTCGATTGACTAACTGACCCTCCTACTCTAGGAGTAGAAAGTGATTGTATTTTAATTTCAACAAAACAGCAGCAGGTAAATCTCTGCGATAATGCTTTTTATGTTGTATATAAACGACTTGAAGATATAGGCCGGCCATAGACAGAGCAAATTTCTTTCCTTCAAAAAAGAAATTTGGTAGATTCGGGGGAACACAGTGATTACTGTTAACAATTATTACAGCCCCTAGCAGTAGTTGCATGTAAAATCTGACAGGGTGGTTGTATTCTAGTTGATCAATGAATTAACTTGGGTACATTCAGCCTGCCCATACATGGCTCGAATCTCAGCCGGTTCCTGCTGAAGAAAGCCAAGATTCGAAACTGTCTATTGCTGGCCTATGGGGTTGAATGAGTTGAAGCTCTGCTGGTTTCCATCATCTAATTATGTGCAATCAAAAATGCATTTTTTTAAATTTTCTTTTCATGTGATTGGGTATGTTTTGCAAATTGAAATTTCACCACATTTACTAAGCTTTGGGGACAATTTCCTTACAAATTGGAACTTCCCTTACAAAATGAACAGCCTACTTGCCTTTAGTAAATTAACTCCTAAAGGTCAAACATAAGAATGCTCATTACTACTACTCTAAAACCAGCCATAGAAGTTTCGAAACTCAGCCAGTTTAGCAGGAACCAGCCAAGATTCAAACCATGTTTGGGTAGGCTGACAGTACCAAGGTTTATCCATCAATCGACTTGGGTACAACCAGCATATCAGATTTTTAGGATGTAATTATTGCCAGCAGCTATAGCTACTAACAATAATTACTGTGATCTTCTGGCATGGACAGCTGAATACCCCCCCCCCCCCCAACCGGAAGAACACAATAGCGCCATGGGAGGGATTCTCCCATTAACACTGACTGTGTTGATAGGGGAAATCAAGCAATCGTATCATCCATAGTCAGCTTAACAGTAAATACAGCCACACGAGACTCTTAATTAATCCACAGTTGATTTTCCCACAATCCCAAGAAGCCTGGCACATTGACAATTTATAAATAAGCATAAAATACAAGCTTAGTGCCAATGTGTTAGATGTCACTTATGCTTACAGATTCTTGTTAACCTGTTACAACCTAATAATGCTGTACCGAGATGTCAGAGTTATGAGAGAAAAATAGCCATTAATTTTGACAGATGCGACCTTTTCAAAATTAGAAGCCATTTTCTAAGTTTACAAGATACATTTGCATTTCCTATCCTAAATTGATGGTGTATGAATATTAATTATGTCTTTTAATCAAACATCCCTTGTATAAACGTACACATGCAAAAAAAAAAAAAAAAATACAAAATGACACTGGTTTTAGAGCAGATCAGAAACTATATTTGCCTTACGACTAGTGATATAGGAGTACAGAGTAAAACACATGAAGACATAACTCAATAGGGTCATAAATTTCCCTCTATTTTCATTGCTGTGTAACAAAACCCAATCTTTTTTCATTTTTCTTTTCACATTGGATTTTGCCGTTTGTGTCCCAATTATTAGATTTTCCTTTGGTTTCTGTCCTGTAGATGCAGGAAGTGAGAGATAATCTCTACAAAGTTTAGGTTTATTTCCTTTTTGTCATCAAAACGAATGTCTGCTTTAAAATATCCCCTCTATATTGCCGTATTGGTAAAACTCAAAACTTTGGATGTCCTCATTACTTTCAGCTCTGGTAACAATGGGCACTAGGACAAATAAAGAGTTTATCTCTCCACAGCAGGGACATTCACACGAATATACACCTGAAAGGGGATCTGACCCCTCGTTTCTTTACACACACAAAACAAAAATGCACACACACACACACATATATATATATATATATATATATATATATATATATATATATACATATATATATACTGTATATATATTACACAAATGATAAATCCAGATGGCTTAATTGACAGCATACTTTGAGCAGGGGTAGAAGTTGGTAAAAAACAATAGTATGTACACATTTTGTCCTACTAATGCAACCTTTACCTGAAAGTAATTTTTGACATGACTTTGATAATTTTACGTTCTTGATGTTCCATATATTGATTGCTGCATTTTGATATGGAATGTGATAAAGTGGGTATTATTATTTTAAGAAATGTGGTTATAGTTGATGTGTTAGCTTCAAAAAGTGGTGATTCTAAACCACTGGCTCCTTTCTTCTCCCAAGTTTGTCTGGGATCCCAAGCCCTGAGCCATACTTTCTGCCCAGGATATTAAAGCTTTGGACTGTTTTAAGAATGGTCCACTTTGTACGTACTATTAAATAGAAATCCTTAGACACAGTGCAGCAGGTGGATTCAGCCATTTCTGATAGACCTGGCTTATGCGTCTTTTTTATTTCACCTCTCTCATCCCTACATCCTCTTACTGCCCTTCCTTGGACATTCCAAATTACCTGAATTGCAAAAAAAAAAAGTATCACTTTTTACATTCAACAGTTTTCCCTAAACTTTTAGAGAACTGAACAGTTATTTTATTGACAGCCTTTCCTTTTTTTTACATGGTGGATCATTATGATTTGAAGTTGTGACAGTGTCAAGCATTGCACCTAAGCAGTAGGGAACTGACACTTTGTGCTCTCATTTTACCTATTGGTGAAGAAGGCAATGATGAAAGTGACATTTTATTTTGGCAAGACTGAAATTGTCCCCTGCAAGGATGGTAAATCAGTGTGAGAGAATTATTTCAACAATCTGTGCAGGAATACATCAATGAAAAGGAAAAGGTAGGGAAAACATTGTTTTCTTCTGTATATATACAGTGTATATATATATATATATATATATATATATATATATATATATCATATAAACATATATATATATATATATATATATATATATATATATATATATATATACAATATACAGTATCTCACAAAAGTAACTACACCCCTCACATTTTTGTAGACATTTTATTATATCTTTTCATGAGACAACACTGAAGAAATTACACTTTGCTGCAATGTAAAGTAGTGAGCGTACAGCTTGTAACTCAAAATAACTCAAAACAAAGCCATTAATTTTCTAAACCGCTGACAACAAAAGTGAGTACACCCCTAAGGGGACATGTCCAAATTGGGCCCAAAGTGTCAATATTTTGTGTGGCCACCATTATTTTCCAGCAATGCCTTGACCCTCTTGGGCATGGAGTTCACCAGAGCTTCACAGGTTGTCACTGCAGTCCTCTTCTACTCCTTCATGATGACATCACAGAGTTGGTGGATGTTTGAGACCTTGCACCCCTCCACCTTATATTTGAGGATGCCCCACGGATGCTCAATAGCGTTTAGGTCTGGAGACATGCTTGGCCAGTCCATCACCTTTACCCTCAGCTTCTTTAGCAAGGCAGCGGTCATCTTGGAGGTGTGTTTGGGGTCATTATCTTGTTGGAATACTGCCCTGCGGCCCAGTCTCCAAAGGGAGGGGATCATGCTCTGCTTCAGTATGTTACAGTACATGTTGGCATTCATGGTTCTCTCAATGAACTATAGCTCCCGAGTGCCAGCAGCACTCATGTAGCCCCAGACCATGACACTCCCATCACCATGCTTAACTGTAGGCAAGAAAAACTTGTCTTTGTACTCCTCCCCTGGTTGCTGCCACACACGCTTGACACCATCTGAACCAAAAAAGGATCATCTTGGTTTCATCAGACCACAGGACATGGTTCCAGTAATCAATGTCCTTGGTCTGCTTGTCTTCAGCAAACTGTTTGCGGGCTTTCTTGTGCATCATCTTTGGAAGAGGATTCCTTCTGGGAAGACAGACATTGAGACCAATTTTATGCTGTGTTTGGTGTATGGTCTGAACACTGACAGGCCCACCCCTTCAACCTCTGCAGTAATGCTGGCAGAACTCATACATCTATTTCCCAAAAACAACCTCTGGATATGACGCTGAGCACGTGCACTCAACTTCTTTGGTCGACCATGGCAAGGCCTGTTCTGATTGTAACCTGTCCTGTTAAACCGCTTTACAGTCTTGGCCACCGCGCTGCAGCTCAGTTCCTGGGTCTTGGCAATCTTCTGATAGCCTAGGCCATCTTTATGTAGAGCAACAATTCTTTTTTTCAGATCCTCAGAGAGTTCTTTGCCATGAGGTACCATGTTGAACTTCCAGTGACCAGTATGAGAGAGTGAGAGTGATAACACCAAATTTAACACACCTGCTCCCCATTCACACCTGAGACCTTGTAACATTAACGAGTCCCATAACACTGGGAGGGAAAATTGCTAATTGGGCCCAATGTGGACATTTTCACGTAGGGGTGTACTCACTTTTGTTGCCAAGGGTTTAGACATTTAGACATGGCTGTGTGTTGAGTTATTTTGAGGGAAAAGCAAATTTACATCGTTATACAAGCTGTACACTCACTACTTTACATTGTAGCAAAGTGTCATTTCTTCAGTGTTGTCACATGAAAAGATATAATAAAATATTTTCAAAAATGTGAGGAGTGTACTCACTTTTGTGAGATACTGTATATCAAAGTGCAATGTATAAAATCAGCGCTATAAATAAACACCTAAAATGTGATACAAATTCAGTGTCAATGTCACTAACATCAAAACCAGCTTCGGCTGTACACCTAATAGTGGTTTCACCACACTACAAAAAACTTAGTAAATTATATGGTGCAGCACCACTGAATTAATAACACACATATATCTTACAAATTAAATTCTTTCAAAATAAATTCAAAAACAAAAAAGTCTCTTTTATGTGATATATAATTTATCATCCACCACCGTGTTTATCTATATTCTTCATAGAAATTATTAAATAAAATGTGCCACCGCCACCAGGTGAATTGTGCGCAATTGGCTTTACAAATCCCACCAGTCAGTTTGAAGTGGATTTCTTTCTCCTCTTATAGGGAGGGAAGAGCCTGGGGTGTGACGTCAGATAGTCTCCAACAGCTGGATGGTGTGGTGAGTCCTCTGATGTGTCACAAAGAAAATGCTGTTTATTTGATTTTATCTTGTGAGTGCTTTTAATTGGGGGCATTTTAATATTGTTTATTTTACGGAGAACATTATGAGTTGCATTTGTATTCCATGTGGTTCGTATGAGGAGTACTGAAGCAGTTGGGAGCATTAGATTCAGTAAACAGGAAAAAGACATCCACTTCAGACGGACTGGTGGGAGTTGTAAAGCCTGTAATTAGCAGGAGTGAGGTGAGCACGCAATTCACCTGGTGGCGGTGGCACGTTTTATTTAATCTTTTCTATGAAGAATTTAGATACACACGGTGGTGGATGATAAATTATTTATTACATAAAAGAGACTTTTTTGTTTTTGAACTTATTTTGAAAGATTTTTATTTGTAAGATATATCTGTGTTATTAATTCAGTGGCTCTGCACTATATAATTTACTAAACAAATGCACTGCTTAAAAAAATTAAATGAACACTTTGAAAACACATCAGATCCCAATAGGGAAATATATCATGCTGGATGGATATCTATGCTGATATGGACCAGGTAATGTGTTAGGAACGAAAGAATGCCACTTAGTTTGATGGAAATTTAAATTATCAACCTACAGAGGGCTGAATTCAAAGACACCCCTAAAAATCAAAGTAAAAAAAATTATGCAGCAGGCTAGTCCATTTTGCTGAAATTTCATCTTTTCTGATTTAAACTAGTATTGCATTTGGCTAGAGTCAGTGTCACTACTGGTAGCATGAAGTGATACCTGGACCCTATAGAGGTTGCACAGGCAGTCCAACTCCTCCAGGATGGCACATCAATATATGCTATTGCCAGAAGGTTTGCTGTGTCTCCCAGCATAGTCTCAAGAGTATGGATGAGATTCCAGGAGACAGGCAGTTACTCTAGGAGAACTGGACAGGGCTGTAGAAGGTCCTTAACCCACCAGCAAGATGGGTATCTGCTCCTTTGTGCAAGGAGGAACAGGATGAGCACGTTCAGAGCCCTGCAAAAGGACCTCCAACAGGCCACTGGTGTGAATGTCTCAGACCAAACAATCAGAACCAGACTTCATTAGGGTGGCATGAGGGCCTGACGTCCTCTAGTGGGCCCTGTGTTCACTGCTCGGCACCGTGGCGCTTGATTGGCATTTGCCATTGAACACCAAAATTGGTCCACCACTGGCGCCCTGTGCTTTTCACAGATCAGAGCAGGTTCACCCTGAGCACATGTGACAGACGTGAAAGGGTCTGTAGAAGCCATGGAGAACATTATGCTGCCTTGTAACGTTGTTCAGCATGACTGGTTTGGTGGTGGGTCAGTGATGGTCTGGGGAGGCATATCCATGGAGGGACGCACAGACCTCTACAGGCTAGAAAATCACACCCTGACTGCCGTTAGGTATCGGGATGATATCCTTGGACCCGTTGTCAGACCCTACGCTGGTGCAGTGGGTCCTGGGTTCCTCTTGGTGCATGACAATGGCCGGGCTCATGTGGCGAGAGTATGCAACCAGTTCCTGGAGGATGAAGGAATTAATACCACTAAATAGCCCCCATGCTCACCTGACCTAAATCCAATAGAACACTATTGGGACATTATGTTTCGGTTCATCTGATGCCACCAGATGGCACCTCAGTCTGTTCAGGAGCTCAGTGATGCCCTGGTCCAGATCTGGGAGGAAATTCCCCAGGACACCATCTTTCGCCTCATTAGGAGCATGTCCCGACATTGTCAGGCATGCATACAAGCATGTGGGGGCCATACAAACTACGGAGTACCGTTTTGAGTTGCTGCAATGAAATTTCAGCAGATTGGACTAGCCTGCTGCATAATTTTCTCACTTTGATTTTCGAAGTGTCTTTGAATTCAGCCCTCTGTAGGTTGATCATTTTCATTTCCATCAAATGATGTGGCATCCTTTCATTCCTAACAGATTACCCAGTCTATATCAGTATAGATATCCAACATGATATTTTTCCCCATAGAGATCTGATGTGTTTTCAAAGTGTTCCTTTCATTTTTTATAGTATATATATAATATATAGTATAGTATATATATATATAAAAAAGTATATATATAAAAAATAATAAATGCACATTTTTTTGCAGTTAAAATTTTTTTTTTTTTTGAGCCTGTAAAGCATTGCACCAGCAATCAGCAGATCTATGCAGGTCTCCAGAAGATCTGCCAGTGTATCTGCTTGCCCATACATCCTGCACGCATAAGCAGATGCAATCTGAACATGAATGAACTACCATGACACTCCACAGGGTCGTGGTAGTTCATTGAAAACTACAAGCTGACAGCCACAAAGGCTGCTGGACCTTGTAGTTTTCCATGCACAAAGCCCTGTCAATCAGTGACACGGCCGGGTGAGCAGAGCCCCACTCGGCCAATTTTTTAAATTGTAATAGCTAGCGGGGAGGGAGAAGAACCCCGCTAGCTATCTTAGCGGGGATTGGGGAGTTGGGAGGGCCAGTCCATTCATAACATGTTACATGTTACACCCTGAATATGGGTGTAACATGTTACAAAAGGTGAACTTATCCTTTTAAGGATAAGTTCACCTTTAGCAATGTGTTAGAACTGTATTTAGGGTGTAAAATATAGCATGTTGCTATTCACCAGCCCCTACACCCCCCTGGGCCCGTGTGATGGAAGTTGGGGGTTCCCTTTCCCCTGCAACCTCTCCCACATTTAAAATTAGCGCAGCTTTGTGGGGCTTCCCTCGCATAGCTGTGTCCTTCATTGACAGTGATCTGTGAATGAATAAACTGCAAGTCCCATCTTCTATAGCTGATCAGCGCCCTCATATTCCATTGACATTTCCTGCAGCTCAGTAACTGACAGCCCATATGGAGGTATGAGCAGAGAGCTGTAGGAAGTGTCTGCAGGAGCCGAACATTTCATTCACCATCCAATAATCATTGGTGCAAATTGAACCTGTGACCAGGTTACAATGACTTGTGCAGATATTGTTAAATCATTTATCCATAAAGCTCACAAGACAGTGAAGTCTCAGCATTCCGAATGCAACAGTGTTACTAAACCGAGGACCCTGCATTTACTACATCGGTCTCCTATATCTGTTGGATTAGTAACACTTTAAGCTTTAGGAAAGAAGAACCCAACTCCTGGTGCCCAAGAATTTTCCACCCACACCCTAAGTTGTTATCACAGCTTTATGAGCATCTATTACCTTACATAGTTACATAGTAGTTAAGGTTGAATAAAGACAATAGTCCATCCAGTTCAACCTGTGTAGGTGTGTGTGGCCGTAATCATCTCTCATACCCCTGAATGTTCTGATCATTGAGATGTACGTCCAAGAGTTTTTTGAAAGCAACCATACTTCCCGCAGAAACTACCTCTTGTGGTAGATAATTCCACAATCTTGTAGCCCTAACAGTAAAGAACCCCCTGCGTTGCCTGAGGTTAAAACGCTTCTCCTCTAATCGCATTGTATGCCCTCGAGTCCTTTCGACTTAATAGCTTTTATTCTATGCTGAGATCACCATTGAGGTATTTATAAATTGCTATCATGTCCCCTCTCAGGCGTCTCTTCTCCAGGGAGAATAAATCAAGCGATTGCAGACGCTCTTCATAATTAAGGTCCTCCAATCCCCTAATTAGTTTAGTTGCCCTTCTCTGGACTCTCTCCAGCTCCAACACATCCCTCCTGAGGACTGGCGACCAGAACTGGACAGAATACTCCAGATGCGGTCGGACCAGAGTTTTATAAAGTGGTAGGATTATAGTTTTATCTCTGGAATACATCCCTTTCTTTATGCATGCTATTATTCTGCTGACTTTGGCAGCTGCAGCTTGACCTTGTCAGAAGATAAGCGTATCTGATTGTGAGGTGTTTGACAAATTTTACTTGTAGTTTAAAGTTCACAAACTTTGCGGCAAACTCCATTGTCTATGGGGGGGGGGGGGGGGGCGGGGATGTTGTATTTCAATATCAGCCATTTGTATGACTGAAAAATGGACATGAGCTTGGGGTTGGGGGAAAAGCAGAACAAGCTGCCCATATTTAACAGGTTTACCCATCCGTTGTACACAGACATCAGTTCGGAGATCAGTCATTGTTAGTTTTGTATTTTATTTATTAATGGTATTTATATAGTATATTGTATCTTCACATCTGTTCCTGCCCTCATGGAGCTTACCATTTTGCCCAAGCAGCAGATTTCAAACTTGCATGAATCGTCCAAGAACCATGAAAGTGGCTACCGCATATACATTGTATACAAACAAAATGTCTCCAAACATGAATGAGAATCTGACACTAGAATGAAACATATGAAAATAGGCACTTCACATACAGAAAAGCTTCCTGTAAAGAAAAGTCTAAACAAATATCTGTATTGTGCCACGCTGTTAATCTTTGCTCTCTTGAAGTGCTTAGATGCATATAGAATAATAAGCATCTGAGACTTCTGGGAAGGCATGGTCCCTAGTTTTGGTTTTGCTCACTGGCCTTTGCATTGCCATGTCTTGTAGTGACATAGATGCTGGAGATGAACCTACTGAACCCACATTGATTTAATAGGATTATTTACATAAAGGATATGTATTTATGTACAAATCCTCAATAAGAGAGTGCATCCGCTTTAAGAGGATAGCAAGTGTTTCAGGTGCAGCTTACTTTAGTTGCTCAATGAGCTATTATTACACGAATAAATTACATTAACAACTATCCCTTTCCTTTTTGGAAGATACTATTGCTCATCTAGCGATTTTATGCTCTCACACCACTGAAAGAGTATGACACCCTCTCTCTTTAATTCTGTCTCTAGCATAATGCACATCTTTATGTTATTGTGCTTTTCAAATGTCAAGTCCATTACAGAAATTCATAAGTAAGACATTTTCCAGGAAGCACACCGAAACTGACAAACCATAGTTATACATTTCTTTTATCTTTAGGCAGAGTAAGAAAACAACTGTTATCGTATCACAAATGTATACACTTAAGCGTTTCCTGTCATATTATCAGTATCTCCAGGGCATTAATACCATTTTTAACACACCTATGAAGCAATGTTCTGCTATTACTCTGCAAATGATCAATTATGTTGTCCCTGCTGTAAGCTGAATCCTATCCTTCCATTCAGGAATGACAGGTGCTGTAAACTGAAAAAAACAAAATTGCTCATCAATTGCTGCAAGAACAACCAAGACAGGGCTGACAAGTAGGCACAAGAGGTGTATACCTTGGGTATATTAGTAGAGGAAAAAAAAAACACAAAGTGTAACCGCACTATTGAAAAAAAAATCAATCAAAAAGCAGCAACTTCCAGTGAGATGACACAATACAACAAATGTATAATACAAGCTGCGCTAAATAATGATATAATGGTGAGTAAATGATTTAAAAAAAGATAAATAAATCAATAAATAAAATGCATTCAAATAATAAAAATACTAAACTAATATCAGTATTAATAATCCAAAAGTCCCAAATTGTGAAGAAATAGTGACAAAGTGAGTAAATCAATAATAGTTGAAGTGAATAAGTGCTGTGTAGTCATCCACTCGATCCACCACCACATGCAAATCTGCTTACCAGAAAGCACAGGTAATGGAGCCAACAATAACCACTACAGGTAAGTAGATGTCCACAGACAGCAGGACTTCAAGTAACCTGGGATATCCTGGGGGAGTATCTACAACCAGAGGGGGGCAGGCTGTATATGTCACCACTGAGTCAACGCTTGTCCCACACATAAAGGTCCACAGATCGATATGCAGCCATCATAAAATAAAGAAATAGGGGCTCCATAGTGTAAATCCGTAATTAAACTTTATTAAAAAGTAGAAAGACACTTACACTTCAGAAGAGAAAATGCACTAAAAACAACTCAAGCCGGCCTGGTAATTAGTCCGCCCGTCCTTCCAGGTAGCATAAGTGACATCAGCCCACCATGACCCAACGCCTTTCGTCATATATGAGGTCTTCCTCGGGTGCGAGCGGCGTGCTGACTCCACCGTATATATAGGAACACAATAGAAGAGCTCCGCCTCAGTCTGAACCATGGGAACTCTCCGGAATGGCCATATTGGAAATGGGAAAGATTGCCTATCCATATAAAGCCACAAAATACAGAATCAGGATCAATGTAAATTCAATATAAATCAACTCAATGAATTAGTTAAATAAATAAAAACTATATGAACTGCCAATTGAGCATAAATACCCCAAAATAATGTGAATACTGGGAATAAGCTTGTAATTAACTAATGAAATTTTAGTAGAGGAGTAGAGCACCACCAGCATTTAGCCCTGCTTCTGCCTATCACGTGTGCACCAGTTACAGTACATCATTTACTGTAATACTTTAAATCTGGCCTGTTAGTGTGCCCTGAGGACCAGAGTTGAGAAACACTGATTTACTGTACTATTAAGGCATTCCTACCCATCTGCTTTTATTTTCAGCCCCAACCCAATGTTTGCTCAGGTGTCCACCCTCTCACCTATACCTGTCTCATATGTGACTACTGTGTGAAACGAGTTTTGACAGTCTTACCATTGCCAAACAGCACACAGGACTCAAGCTCATTGTTAATGAACAACAGGACACAAGGATATAAAGAAGGAGCTCAGCAGCAAAGCCTGGAGCATAGAGGCAGGCACAGTGTTATTTATGGGCGAGTTATGGAATATTAATGCTATTTCTACCTGTAGAGGTATATGAAATGCTTATGGGTGCTTAGAGAGAATGTTTTCAAATATATTGATTCCTGGAGAGACTTTTACATAAATTGCTGCCTGGAGGAATTATATAATATTCTGCTGCCTAGCCTAGGTGCTGTACTATATAACCTACTATTATCTGTATTTCTGTGAGCATATGAGGAAAAGTATATGAGGTAGGGACTAGACAGAATAACTGACCTTGCTAGATACAATTATCCTGACATTATTATGTATTTAACCGGTTGACGACCGCCGCACAACTATATACTGCGGCGGTCAGCCCCGGCCAGGCAGAGTGACGTATCGGTACGTCACTCGCCTGTCACTGACTTGAGAGCCTATTGCGGGCGGGCGTGCGCCCGCCGAGGCGCGCGCCCGCCGCGGCTCGTTCACAGACAAGTCAGTGCGTGTGACCGGCGGACTCGATGTCCGCCAGTCACACTACGATCGCTCCTGTGAAGGGAGAAAGACAGAGCGGCTTGTGTAAACAAGCTGCCTGTCAGTTCTCCCTGTGTAAAAGTGAAGATCTGTCCGTTCTACTATGTAGAACGGTTGATCTTTGCTTTTACACCAATAGGAATGTCCCTGCACAGTTAGAATCACGCCCCTAGGACACACTTAACCCCTCCCTGTCCAATAAAGTTAACCCCTTCCCTGCCAGTGTCATTTTTGCAGTAACAGTGCATATGTATAGCACTGATTACTGCAGTAATGTCACTGGTACCCCCAAAAGTGTCAAAAATGTCAGTCAAGGGTCCGATCTGTCCGCCGCAATGTCGCAGTACCGAAAAAAATTCGCAGATCGCCGCCATTACGCGTTAAAAAAAAAAAACACCAAAAATTACAAAAATCTTTCCCTTTGTTAGTAAACGCGATAACTTTTGCGCAAACCAATCAAAATACGCTTTTTGCGATTTTTTTTTACCAAACATAGGTAGCATAAAACAAATTGGCCGAAAAATGTTAAAAAATTATGATTTTTACATTTTTTTTTGGGGAATTTCATATAAAAAAAATGTGAAAAATATTGTTATTTTTGCAAAATTTACGCTCTTTTTTTGTTTATAGCGCGTGATCAAAAAATCGCACAGGTGATCAAATACCACCAAAAGAAAGCTCTGTTTGTGGGAAAAAAAGGACGTCAAATTCTTTTAGGTACAGCGTCGCACGACCGCGCAATTGTCCGTTAAAGTCACGCAGTAAAAAATCGCAAAAAAAACCCTGGTCCTTTAGCAGCCAAATCCTCCGGGGCTTAAGTGGTTAAACATATAGAAGGAGTCCAAAAAGGTTTTAACTTTTAGCTTAGCTTCTGATGATATTTGTCAGGCTCCATGCTGCTGCTTTGTATGCTCTCTCAACTCCTTTCTGCCTTTCTAGTCAATAAGGAATAAGCACAACACCTCAGTTACCATCATCGGGGCTATGTTCTATATCTGATTCAAAAACAATGAGTGATAAAGAATCTATCATCAAAAGATTTTCTTGAAAAGTGACCACTACAGTGCACATATTCTTTTTATGGCTTCTCTTACTGGCCAGCAATGCTGAGAGTGTTTTTTTTTTTTTTTTATTGTGTTTCAAACCAAGAACACAAAAGTTAAGCTTTATATCATAATCACAAAAAATATATTTTTCTTGCTGTCCTGCTCATACAAAAACTGCATTTTTCTTTCTTCAGGGTTGGTTCTGCGGCAATCGCACACTCAATCTCCCAAGAACACTCTGTACAACCCTCCTAGATAGGCCGCTAGGATGTTAAACAAATTATTTAGGGTTTTTTTGGGCTCATCTGCAAACATTGGACCAGGTATTGATTTATTTGGGATGTTCCGGATCTCACAGGTAACAAGTTTGACTGTTTCCCCCTGCCTTCTGGAAGTCTCTAGAACAAAGGAATAGGAGAGTTAAAGGGGCAGCTTGAATTTATATTGTGCTTCAGCCAATCCCTGGGTAGGCATGTACAGTAGGTGGCTGGTGTGAATATAAATAACCTGGGTCTGGAGCAGCCAGAGTTCTTGTCCTGCTAGAGAAGTTCCTGCTGAGGCCGTTTTGAGGTAGTTATATTGCAGTCTACTGATGTTCATCGAGGTCCCATCTGTGGCAGAGCTGGGGGGGGGGGGGTGCTATTTCTTTTTTTTTTTTTTTGCTATTTCTAAGTATCTTTGAAACTAGCTAAGGGAATTCACCTAAGGATCTATTCTAGAAAGCTCAAAGAGGAGTTCAAGGTAGAAGCTGGAAAATGTGTAGCTTTGGTGTGACATTTTGAATATAACCTTTCCCTCACTGAAGAGTGGAAGCTGGAAGTGAGAAGCTATCTGGCAGAGAGCCTGGAGGAAACTAGGAACTGTGCAATTGTCCTGTCTGGTGGAACCTGGGAAATGTTCAGCTGTCCTGTGGCTTTGTGAGTACTGACCTGAGCTTAAGATCCTGGAGACTGTGTGCGGTTTTATTTTGGGGGTGATAAGTGCTAGTAATAGCTTCCATGAAGACTGCTCTTACAGGGTCTCAGTTCTGGCCATGGCCATCCCCCATTTGTCTCTGGCCTACAGACTGTAGAGAAAGACCTAGCCTAGTGAGCTCAGCTAGCATAGGGAACTCCGGGATGTATATTCCAAATATAGAGAGAAATAGAAAGAAGACTCCGATAGTGTAGTATGTCTAAATACTCGAGGTTTGATAATAAAATTACACTTACTCAAATTCAGTGAAAAAATGCCTTCATTCCAAATAAAACAGCTTGAGGTCTGGTGGACGGGACGCTCAGCCCGCTCCTGCGTACCACCAAACCGGAACTCAACGGTCTCACGTTCCCGACGCACGTTTCGTCAGCCGTTCGTCGGGAACGTGAGACCGTTATTATTAAACCTCGAGTATTTAGACATACTACACTATCGGAGTCTTCTTTCTATTTCTCTCTATATTTGGAATATACATCCCGGAGTTCCCTATGCTAGCTGAGCCTGATCCACTCTCAATGAGGATACTCTAAGGATAGCTTGGAAGCATATGTGGAGATTCATGCTGATTGAGACCCCCTATAATCAAGGGGTCAACTACTTCTGGTAAGGAGTACCTTATCTGAGCACTGGGTGGAGTTTTTATGGTGGAGGTCCCTCACATCAAGTTAAAGTACATTCAGTTCCTGCTGAGAGATCCATTTGCACTGAGCACTTTAAGGACCATTCTCACTGAATATTATTCACCTAAGGACAATTTTATTTGGATTAGTGCTATTTATCTATGTATTTATTCAATTATTTATATGCACATAAGCACCTTTTTGTGTTTTGAGTGTTGAGCGCAATATATAATTTCCTATCCATATAATATTATATAGTATAACATATTATGGCCAAAAACACAGAATGTGTTTTTCACCCAAAAAAAAAATAACACATACTAGTCTAAACATTTATTTTTCTACTTTCAAGTCACAATAATATATGTAAACCATAACAATGAACTTCTTTTTTTTTTTTTTTTGCTCCATTTTGCTCTGCTAAATATACCATGTAAAGTGTTTTGTTTTACTTGTTATGCAAAAATATCTGCTGGTATATATACGTGCCACACTTCAACAATAAAATTAGCATAAATTAATACATAATTAATAAAACAATCAGTCTAAACATGAACAGGTGAGGTGAAAGTCCTATGCAACCAACAGCAGGATCCTTTAGTGAACCAAAGACATAAAGTACATATCCTCAGTGGAACTAGAAATGCTGTGATAACACCAGGTGTCCTCCACCACGAATCACTCTGAAGCTTACCAGAGTGCCTGTGACCCTCATGAGAGAAGTCAAGCATAGCAGTTATTATAATGAATACTCCCCAGCTCAGCAGCCCATGGAATGGTCTCAACCCTCCGAGCAGTTTCTCTTTACAACAATCTCCACATCCAGGCATTTATCATGTGCTGTTACACATGTTGTGAGGATTTATGTAGTTAATTTTATAAGCAATTGTTATTTAACTTCTTTATAATTGGTTACTATACTGCCATCCTGTTGTTATTTTGGTATAGCAGCATCCTTTTCTATTTTTCCCTTGTGTGTTCCCTCCTGTCCCTTCCCATCTTGTGATGTATTTCCTGTTCCTGCTTCTTTATGCTTTGGGATAGAGATGGCCACATCTGGCTAGGCCTATCATACAATCTGCTCGCATCTGGGAGCACATTACCATGTTCTGACCTGCAAAATACCATCTTTCCATCATCTGCCACATTTTGTTGTTTGCTATACTTACTGCTTGCAATAAAACATACGTGGATGAAAAAATATGTGTTTTGGTGAGTTCAGCTATCTGATAAAGATTGTCAGCGGTGATTATAACTGCTTATACAGGCCAGGCATAGGTCTCAGCAAGGGATAAGTCACTATTACAACAATTGGAGTCAGAATGGTGTAATAGTGATTTATCCCTTGCTGAGACCTCTATGCCTGGCCTGTATAAGCAGATATAATCACCGCGGACAGTTTTCATTAAATAGCTGAACTCACAAAACACTGTTACATCAGCGTGGGTCTTTATTGCAAGCAGTAGGTATAGCAGACAACAAGATGTGGCAGATGATTGAAAGACGGTATTTTGCAGGTCAAAACATGGTAATCTGTTCCCAGAAGCGAGCAGATTGTATGAAAGGCCTAGACAGATGTGGCCATCTCTTATCCCAGAGAAGCAGGAACAGGAAATACATCAAAAAGTGGGATGGGACAGGAGGGAAAGTCAGAAAAAGATGATACTATATCCAAAATAACCACTCAATGGCTTATGAAATGGCTTATGAAAATGAAATATATAAATTCTCACACAACTTGTGTAACAGCACACTCCCCATCTGGTATTGTAAACACCACTATGTTACATCATAACGGTAGTTATGCAATGCAAAAAAACAATGGTGCCATTTGCAGTTATCTTGAAGACCTGAAAGACAAAAGAAGAACATGCATATATATGCAACAAAAACCAGATAAGGCATGCAGAAGTGTCATTTAAAGTCCAAAGTACATTCTACTTGAGGTCAGAAACTGGATCCAGCAAACCCAGGTAAGCAAGTTCAGTCTCCAAAAGGCAAGAGTAAAACCAGTACTGTAATGGGTCTGAGGTAAGTCTTTACAGTTCCTTGTCTGGCAACTTTCACCTCTACCTTACGTACCATACCATCATCGCTAGGAATGGTCTTTACAACGAGTCCCATGGGCCATTCAATTCTTTCGGCTTGCTGGTTCTTGAGAAGAACTTGGAGATTAGGGTTCAGATATTGCAATTTTCTGCATTCTTGCAGAAGAGAAAGATACTCCATCTTCCAAAGATTCCAGAAGCAGTTGGCAAGGTGTTGTACTCCCTTCCATTGCTATAAGTTCCCCGCTTTAAAGTCTCCATGTGGAACAGGAACAGACCCAAGCTTCTGGGTAAGAAGAGTAGCTGGAGTAAGGATGATTGGGGACTTTGGATCTTTGTCAGGATCTAGAAGACTGAAGACCTCAGCTGTAGTTTCTTCCATATGATCCAGCAGGAATTCAGGTCCTCTTAGCCAAGAAGAATTTGTGAAGACACTTGCAGACATTGGTCTGGTGCATTAACCGCAGGATTAAACTCTGATGGAACATGATGGAATTGTTCAGGCCTTGAGGATTTTCTGATTCTTTATACACGATTGCTAAAATAGACATAGAAGTGCTTTGTCTGATTGTATATGTAGCCCAAAGCAACTTTACTGTCTGTGTAGAATTTGATGTCATCTATCGGAATGTCTAGCTCATGCAGTATAAAATCTGCAATTTCTACGGCTAGCACAGCCCCACAAAGTTCAAGCCTGGGAATTGTGTGTTCAGGCTTGGGTGCTAACTTTGCCAAACAGAAACCCTAAATGGGTTTGATTGAGAGAGTCTCTTACCTTGAGGTAGGCAACAGCTGCTATGGCCTCAGTGAATGCATCTGAGAAGATGTGAATCACTTTTCTCTGACTTGTAGCAAGGGAAGCTGAAGTGTAGCAGTGTGGTATGTCAGTTCCATCTAAGGCATGTAGAGATTGTTTCCTGGACTCCTACTATGAATATTTGTATGTTGGTAGTGGAGCATCCTAATCTTGAATAGTCTCAGATAGCTGTCTTAATAGGGATTTACCTTGTATGGTGATGGGAGCCACAAATCCCCGTGGATCGTATAGACTATTCACCACTAGGGATGATCAAACTTTTGAAAAGTTTGGTTCGACTAGAAAACCCCAACTTCCCAAAAGTTTGGGTCCGGATTCCAGAACCCCATTGAAATCATTGGGACCCGAACTTCGGTAATCAAAAAACACCATTTTGATGCCCTAAAACCCAATAAATGCCCCTAAACAGTGCCTAGGGTTCTGGGTCATGCCCCAGGGACTATTAATCACACAAAAAAAGTTCTTAAAAATTTTTGATAGAGAGCCAATTATTGAAGAAATTATTGGGGGAAAAAAATGAGATTTCTTTGTATTTAGTGTCTGGGGGGTCTAAAAAGTGTACCTGTGAAGTTTCAGCTCTGTAGCATGTCCAGAACCAGAAAAAAAAAATGTTTGTATTAGAATTGCAGTAGAGCAGGCATAGGGCTCCGCTATTTTCACACCTGGCCGTTTTTGTTGCAGGCGTTTATTGGGCTTTTTTGTGGACGTCTTTGGAGGCAGGCATGACATCTGAACTTCTGTGTAGGGGTATATATATACACACACACACACATATATGTATATATACACATACACACATATAGGTGTGAAAGTAGCGGAACCCTATGCCTGCAAATAATTTCATTAGCGCAGGCATAGGGTTTTGTTACTTTCACACCTATATGTGTGTATGTGTATATATACATATACAGTGCCTTGCGAAAGTATTTGGCCCCCTTGAACTTTGCAACCTTTTGCCACATTTCAGGCTTCAAACATAAAGATATAAAACTGTAATTTTTTGTGAAGAATCAACAACAAGTGGGACACAATCATGAAGTGGAACTAAATTTATTGGATATTTCAAACTTTGTTAACAAATAAAAAACTAAAAAATTGGGCGTGCAAAATTATTCAGCCCCTTTACTTTCAGTGCAGCAAACTCTCTCCAGAAGTTCAGTGAGGATCTCTGAATGATCCAATGTTGACCTAAATGACTAATGATGATAAATAGAATCCACATGTGTGTAATCAAGTCTCTATATAAATGTACCTGCACTCTGTAGTCTCAGAGGTCCATTTAAAGCGCAGAGAGCATCATGAAGAACAAGGAACACACCAGGCAGGTCAGAGATACTGTTGTGGAGAAGTTTAAAGCCGGATTTGGATACAAAAAGATTTCCCAAGCTTTAAACATCCTAAGGAGCACTGTGCAAGCGATAATATTGAAATGGAAGGAGTATCAGACCACTGCAAATCTACGAAGACCTGGCCGTCCCTCTAAACTTTCAGATCATACAAGGAGAAGACTGATCAGAGATGCAGCCAAGAAGCCCATGATCACTCTGGATGAACTGCAGAGATCTACAGCTGAGGTGGGAGACTCTGTCCATAGGACAACAATCAGTCGTATACTGCACAAATCTGGCCTTTATGGAAGAGTGGCAAGAAGAAAGCCATTTCTTAAAGATATCCATAAAAAGTGTCGTTTAAAGTTTGCCACAAGCCACCTGGGAGACACACCAAACATGTGGAAGAAGGTGCTCTGGTCAGATGAAACCAAAATCAAACTTTTTGGCAACAATGCAAAACGTTATGTTTTTGGAGTAAAAGCAACACAGCTCATCACCCTGAACACACCATCCCCACTGTCAAACATGGTGGTGGCAGCATCATGGTTTGGGCCTGCTTTTCTTCAGCAGGCACGGGGAAGATGGTTAAAATTGATGGGATGATGGATGGAGCCAAATACAGGACCATTCTGGAAGAAAACCTGATGGAGTCTGCAAAAGACCTGAGACTGGGACGGAGATTTGTCTTCCAACAAGACAATGATCCAAAACATAAAGCAAAATCTACAATAGAATGGTTCACAAATAAACATATCCAGGTGTTAGAATGGCCAAGTCAAAGTCCAGACCTGAATCCAAACAAGAATGTGGAAAGAACTGAAAACTGCTGTTCACAAACGCTCTCCATCCAACCTCACCGAGCTCGAGTTGTTTTGCAAGGAGGAATGGGCAAAAATTTCTGTCTCTCGATGTGCAAAACTGATAAAGACACACCCCAAGAGACTTACAGCTGTAATCGCAGCAAAAGGTGGCGCTACAAAGTATTAACCTAAGGGGGCTGAATAATTTTGCATGCCCAAGTTTTCAGTTTTTTATTTGTTAAAAAAGTTTGAAATATCCAATAAATTTCATTCCACTTCATGATTGTGTCCCACTTGTTGTTGATTCTTCACCAAAAATTACAGTTTTATATCTTTATGTTTGAAGCCTTAAATGTGGCAAAAGGTCGCAAAGTTCAAGGGGGCTGAATACTTTCGCAAGGCACTGTATGTGTGTGTGTGCATATATACCCCTATACAGAAGTTCAGATGTTTTGCCTGCCTCCAAAGACGCCCAAAAAATGCCCAAAAAAATGCCCAAAAAAATGCCTGCAACAAAAACGCCCAGGTGTGTTGTTGCAGGCGTTTTTTTGGGGAATTTTTTGGGCGTCTTTGGAGGCAGGCATAAAATCTGAACTTCTGTGTAGGGGTATATATACACACACACATATATGTATATATACACATACACACATATAGGTGTGATAGGAGCGGAGCCCTATGCCTGCAAATAATTTCATTAGCGCAGGCATAGGGCTCCGCTACTTTCACACCTATATGTGTGTATGTGTATATATACATATATGTGTGTGTGTGTATATATACCCCTACACAGAAGTTCAGATGTCATGCCTGCCTCCAAAGACGTCCACAAAAAAGCCCAATAAACGCCTGAAACAAAAACGGGCAGGTGTAAAAGTAGCGGAGCCACTACCCTGCTCTACTGCAGTTGTAATACAAACGATCTTTTTTCTATGGCGGTCACCCTGACATGGAAGAGTTTAGTCACCCTGCCATAGCAGTCAGAGACAGTTCACCCTACACTACACTACGGTCACCCTGACACTTAACACTTTCCCTACAGAAACTAGATTATTGAATCTAACTATAGTGGAAAATAGTACCCTAACTACACTAGATATCCCTTTCCTCACACTAATAATTGCTAAATTACACTTTTGAAGCAGGAATAACAGAACTGCTTCCACTCTCTTCCACAGCCCCTGTATTACAGTGCTAGAGATTTGGCGGGGGCTATGTTATATACTGGGGGGCGTATTCACTACTGATTGGCCTCTGGACCCCCTAGTCACTCCAATCACATTCCTAGCATCCTCCTGCCCCCTCAATTGGCTATTACTGATGGTTCTGGTCCAATCACGGGCTTTTAAATCCCAGTTCCTGTCCCATTGCATTTTGGTCGGTTCTCGTTGCCGAATTCCAAACTTTTTCCGAATTTCGAACAGTCAATGTACGGGTCGAACCGATGGTCGACCCGAACCGTTCGATCATCCCTATTCACCACTGACAGAACACTATGTTTGGTGAATGGCTTGTCTGCAGCGCTGACTTGGAAGCTGAAAGTGTCTTTTAATAGGTTCCATCGTAAGCCCAGACTTCTCTGAACAGGAGGCATGTCCATTCCTAGATTTAAAGCTTAAATCCTGTGGCATGATCGCCAGGCTGAAAGGCTTTCATCACAGCAGCACTGCTTGAGACAATCTTATGGAGTATGGAGTTGTTTCAGGAGTCCTTTGGAGCATGTCAATAGCTTCTTCAACTGTTGGTAATATTTTAATATTAAGCAATGGAACATTTGCTCAATGTCATCAGTTATGGCAACTGGCTCTCTTCTGAACCTCATAAGTACTCCTATAAGGTTGTTGGTTAGATTAGTTTAGGACCAGGGATGAGAACATCATTCAGAGATACGCCTTGATGCTTGGCACTGAAGTCAAACACTACCCTGATTTGCTTTGGTTTATGTGGATGATACACTCCAAAGAAAGGCAGATACAAGCACTTCCTAGAAAAGGTGGAGCTGGCTCAGAGTGATCATTGTCAAAGATCCTTTTAATAAAGGCAATGAAATGGTCCTTCATTTCAGGTTTGTTCTATTGTGTTCGCTGAAATGAATTGAATCTGGATATAGCTTGTTCGTGATTGTTTGGAAGTCTGACTCTTGTAGCACGAAGAGATAATGGTGCAACACAGCTGTTTAGATTTATCTTTGACTAATTCACTGTTCATTATTGTGATGAACTCTCTATCCTTAATTGACAAGGCTTTTCTGTTGTCGTAACGTGTAGTACAAGTACTGTGCTACCTAAATAGTCATCACAGGGAATGGGAAAAACATCAGGTATCTGGATGATGTCAAGCAGCTTCTCCTTTACTTCATAATGATGAGGGCATTGTCTGAAGTGAGATGCACGCCCATTTCTTAGCACAAGTCTTAAAGGAGTTGATCTCAGATCTGCACATCCTGTTCAAGCATACATCGCCCACTATTACCCAGCCTAGATGAAGTCTTTGTGCATTTGGGGCATTGTCAGATCCATTGCACTGCTGGCGTACTTATGCACTCTGTCTCTTCCCAGCCTAAGACTAAGATATCAGCATCCATGTCCATTGCAGGGATCTCGGTAACCCTCTAAGGCTCGGTAGCCTTAAGTGGGGATGGTGATACGCAGTTTCTGGAGTAGGAATTTATTCCCTGTTGTCTGGTATTTGGTCACACTCAACTAATGTTGGCAAGGGTATGCCCTTCTTTGCCTTGATATAGGAGATCGAGACCATGAACCCATCGGCCCTTCTACCAGAAGTTTCTACACGACCAGAACAGGTATTGAGAGTATATGGTGTTGCATGTCCCTTTATGCCAGATCTCAAAGAATTTAGGTTTACGTAGGAATCTATTGCTCTGCTCATCTATTAATCATCTACTCATCTATTAAAACATACATCCTGGTAGCTTTCTCAGGTTGATCCTTTGGATATATTTTGACTAGACATAACTTGGCACAGCATTTGTGGCTTGATCCTTCCCCACAGACTTGAGCACATGAAGAGGAAACAATTGTCGTGGCTGGAGCATGACTTTGTTGCTCCCCGCCATGATTTGAAGCAGGGTTCAATGTAGATGGCTGCTTTGGATTGGTTGGAAGTGGAGTAGGATGCATAGCTGTAACGTGTTTGTCACTACTGCAGTCTGTGCACTTCATGACAACTTTACAATGTTTAGCAAAATGGTCATAGAATGCACAGCACCTATAGCATATTCCAAGTTTCTGGGAATCTCCCTGCTTTCTTGAACAGTCTTTGCTCTAAGCCCATGACATTTCTTAAGAGGGTGAGGTTTGTCATGAATAGGGTACTGATAATTAGGTTCTTTATCTCTATCACTTGTACCACGCTGGTGAGCAGGAGAGGATACGGGACGTGAGATGTCTGTCTTTTTAGTAGATACAGCTCTATTTAAGTCTCTATGTTTAGCTGTTTTGTTATCATACCTTGATGATGATGATGATGATGATGATGATGATGATGATGAAGCAGGCAGGCTAGACTCACTGAAGCTGGGGTCATTTCTCATCCAGGATTGTTCCCTGATGAACCTATAAAAATATGAGAATGAAGGAAAAGATACATTATTGTCCCTTAGCACATAACTTGTGCATTCAACTGGATCTTCCACTTCTGCTGAAATAGAACAGTCCGAATTAGTATCTCCCATTGCTTGTTCAAGGACCTTTAGCCTTGCTAGGGCAGCTGCTTCCTATCTTTCCGTTTGCAGAATCTTTATTTGGGATTCCGCCTTTGCTTGGTGGGCTGCGATCTCTGCTTTAAGAGTTTTTCTCTGAGTTTCTATCTCTGCTTGGCAAGCCGTCATTTCTTAGCTTTTTTTCTGGCAAATGAGCTTTGCACTTTGCTTCTAGACTTGCATGGGTCTCTATGAGCTTGTCACCTAAGGTTGAGTTTCTAGAGCGAGAAGATCCAGAAGAATGTGCTGTGAGCTTAGCAGATGTGGATTTATGAGATCCGGTCTCCTGCAGTTGAGGGATGAAGAGCTCGGCCTTATCCTTAGCATCTTGCACTAAGAGATCTCTTTGTTGATTTAGTTCATCTTTCTTAGTGAGTTTTGCTAAAGAGCCCTCAATATTAGAGCCCTTTAAGAAAGCTGTGTATTTAGCACACAGCTGCTGGTAGCGTTCGTAAGCTGCAGATAGGCGAGCTGTAGAGTTTTTTAATTCAGCTTGTTAATTGAAGCGTGGCAAGACAGACATGCAGCATGTCATTTTGTCCCACAGATCTGACAGATTGCTGGAGAACTCATCTCTAGTGGTTTGTATTTTTCTCTAAGTTTCTGTGTTGGTATTATAGTTTGTTTGGGCCTTACACTTCGCTCTGCGATATCTGAAGAATCTGCCCCCGTACATCTGTGTGGTCAGAGGTATGATGTATCTGTGTTGATTCATCGATAAAAGAATGCTCGGAGCCTTGTCTAGACATTTTTTTAAGTTTTACAAAAAATGGTTACAGTCTATTTAAGAAGACGAACAGCAGCTTAGACAGGTGGGATAACACAGTCCAATGCAGAGAAACAGTATTCAAAATTCACAGATGACTTGCAGTAAGCTTTCACAAAATGGCGGATGGCACTGAGCTTGATTGCAGATTATACATGCACATTTACACCGCAGGCTGTAGGAATTCTACCACATGTTATAACTTTTCTGACTCCAACTGTTCTAAAAGTGACTTATCCCTTTGCTGAGACCTCTATGCCTGGCCTGTATAAGCAGAAATAATCACCGCGGACAGTTTTCATTAAATAGCTGAACTCACCAAATCACTGTTTCATCACAGTGGGTCTTTATTGCAAGCAGCAGGTATAGCAGACAATAAGATATGGCAGATGATTAAAAGATGGTATTTTGCAGGTCAAAACATGGTAATGTGTTCCTGGATACAAGCAGATTGTATGAAAGGCCTAGATAGATGTGCCCATCTCTTATCCCATCAAGACAGAGAAGCAGGGACAGGAAATACATCACAAAGTGGGAGGGGACAGGAGGGAACACAGAAGGGAAAGACAGAAAAAGATGGTGCTATAACCAAAATAACCACAGGATGGCAGTATAATAACCAATTATATAGAAGTCAAACAACAATGGCTTATGAAAATTAACTATATAAATTCTCACACAAAAAAAACATTTAATAAAATTAAAATAACACTTCCCATAGTGTATATTCTGCAAATAAATGTATTAAATTTGTTTAAAACATTTACAAAATGTTGCACTTAAAATCGGCATGAAGAAACTAAGCTATAATGCATGTATGATTTTCCATAACAATGATTATTTTCAGCCACCTAACTATTATTTTCAGCTCTGAGTATAGAGTATGCTGTACTGTGTGCTGGCTGCTATATTTACTTTTTTGTCTTTCCCTTTTTTTGTACAGCGCTTTCAAAATATTCTAAATATATCTGTTGATTTTGCCAGAAAATATAAGAACTGATATTTTTTGTGCTTGTTTTCTGTGCACAATGAGGACTTATGGAAAAGGTGGGGGGGGGGGGGGGAGGAGATGAAGGGAGGTCTGTGTTCCTTGTAATCCATCAGAAATAAAGTAGGCATCGCTGACACCATATCCTTAGAAATTCAGAGCTGTGTTATTCTGTCAAGAAGAAATTTAGGAGCACACTATTTTTCTGACACATCTCATATTTTTCTGTATTTGCAGCCTGATCAAAGAATACAATCAAGAGATGAAACACAGGGAACTAGCATGTATCCTTGAGATGTACCATTTTCTTTAAAATTTTTTCTTATCAGTTCGGGTCTTTGGACATACAACATATGTCCAAAGAGTGAGCCGTAAAGCGGGGTTGTACTTGTTTTTTTTTAGCTGGCTCCCGGTTGCAAAGTAAAGTGATCTAGCAGCTGTGTGGCCACCGGCGATTTTCACAGTGGGGGGCTTGATCCCCCTCCAGCTCTTACTGGGAACACTGGACTACATCAGAGGGTTCAAAATAGCAGGCAGGAGGAGACTAAAGAACATCTGTTCTTCAATCTTCTATGCCCAGCTTTAGACCAGAAGCAATGATGATTTAGTCACTTTCGGCTTCAGAGCAATCATTCTCTAACTGATACAGCTAGGAAACCATGTAACTGAGCAGATCTAGATTGATCAGACAGGCTTTAGGCAGAGAAGCTAAAGATAAGTCATTGTGTGCTGTACATTTGATTCACTGGGTGAGAGCCCAGGGTTGTCCTGGAGGAACCTTTCATCTATTTAGCACTTGGCCCCAATTTTTTTGCATTGGATTATGGCTCTATATGGTGCACCTTCTGCCAGGGTTAAGGTTAAAAACACTTTTTCTTAGACCTTTCTGATCAATATTAGGGACTTGACATGGGGGTCCTGCTCTCCTCTTTACTATTTGTCCTACTGAATGAAGCTTTAATCTACAAGATCAGAGGGATTTAAAATATGCATAGCATTATCTTGGGTTCCATGAATCATGAATTATTTGCTTACGTGGATGGCATCCTATTTTCTATTTAGGACCCGCTAATTACACTCCCCAAATAAATGTCAGGGTTAATAGAGTTCAGACTTCTATCTAATTTTGAAATTAATTCAAAGTTGGAAATATTACACCAAAATGTATTGCCAACTTTGACTAGGTTTCTCTTTGGAATGAAACATGCAATCTAAAAAATATTTAGGCATAAGATAGACGCTGATTTGAAGCAGTTGTACAAGGAAAATGATGCTACTATTCAGCATGATTTTTAGGGTCGAAAAACAATTATCTTTACCTGGGTAGGTAGAATCAACACTTTTTAAATGAATGTATTATCAAGAATTTTATTTTTTTTGCAAATGGTACCCATCGCTCTTTCAAAGATGTTTTCACCTGAATGAGACAGATTTTTTGGCGCTTTAATCTGGAACTACAAAAAACTCAGAATAGCATACAATATTCTCACATGGGTAAAAGAGGAAGATGGCCTAGGTCTTCCCAATCTGCACACCTATTGCAAAGCAATAGCCCTAACTAGATTGCTCAGCTGGAAGCATCATTTGAAACACAAGGCTTGGGTAGCTCTTGAAAACTCTATGGTGGCTAGAAACCTCACAAACATTCCCTGGGTACCTCATTCCTTTAGGGGTCTTTCACAATCCAGTTCTCCATTCACAACTCAAACTCTAAGACTATGGAACTCCCTAAATAAGCAGGAAGCTTTTTTATACTGTATTTTTTTATTGAGTTCAAAGAAAAGAAAAGTCATGTACAAGTGCAAATCATGATCGACTGTAAGTACATCCATATTTGCAACACAATTATTTGCTGTGCATCATTGACTGTGCTAAAAATAGACCAGTAAGTGATTTAGCCCACAGTACAGCACTGTATTACTGAAACAGTGAGTAATTAGTAAAATAAATAACAACAACAACAACAACAAAAAATAAGGTTTGCAAAAGCGAAAAAAATGTAGACATCAAAATAGGAATGTATTATATTTCCTGCGTAAGAAGTGGGCACAATAAACTGAAATAACAGTCTCTAGAACTTTTTGTGGCATGGACAGTGCCACCAGATATGTGTGAGGGAGGCAAGTAGTCCACAATTCCTCCAAGAAAGAGGTTAGGAGGTTGGAAATATAGTTGTGAGTCTTTGGGGTGTGTAGTACCACTTGTGTACTAGTTTTTGTAGAGATTCCCAGTGAGAAATGTGTTTTGATAGTTTCCTTGGTTTCCTAAGTGCTGTATGACAAACATGCAGTAGGAGGAACATTTTTCAGAGAGCAAAGCGGCCTGCCCAAGATGCTTAAGTAGATTTAAAGGATCCAGATAGAATTTAAACTTTTGCAACCAGGTTATTATAATTATGATTATGCAGGTGATTGTTAGGGGACATAAGCCGAATCCCTCAGTACGTGTCATGCTTACCCCAAATGCAGGTGGTCAGGCACTATAGCTAGCTTCTGTGTTCCTCACCTTTATCAGCCCCCTTTACGCTAAGGCAAGCAGGCCTACCAGTATTCGGTTTCCCCAGGACTTATACACAATGTTATAGTATCTTGCTACCATCCCAGGGTAAACTGAGCAAAGCAAACAGTTACTTGTGGTTGGCAGACAGGCAGAGTGGTTCAATGACAGTGCAGGTACAAGGCAGGCAAGGTTCAGAGTAGTCAGGGCCCAATCCAGTAGTCAAAAGGTAGGCAGAGTTCAGAAAATAGTCAATATCTGACCCGACAAACAAAGGGTTGGGGGGGGGGGGCACACCCTGAACATGCATTTCTAAAGATGGTGCTGCTAAAAAAACCAATACACATATATAACTACAGAGGATAGCGCACACATGCAAAATAAATGACTATCAAATATAACAAAGCAATCAAAATAAGTAAAAATGGGGATTTAGTCCCACCATATGGCCATATAGTGCTCGAGCCCACCACTACTACGTCAAAGTACCCCATTGTCAGTGGGTCCTACACTATCCATAAAATGAAGGATAAATCCAACCTCTCTATACCATTGGAGATACTTACTCCTTACATGGGAGAGATGTGCAACTGCGCTATAAGGGACTCCTATATCTGCTTACTGGTGGATACTGATAACGAAGTACAGGTGTGGGAGGGTGGGTGCTCAACCCCAGGAGTCTGGTCAGGACCCAAGGTAATAAACATGGGAATCCAAACAGCAGAGCAGGACAGACAGACAGACAGAGAGCTTGAGCATGTATACACATTCTATCACAAGCATGGGACTGCAGGCTTGGCTGGCTTAAATCAGGTTTGGTGTCCACCCAGAGACTGACCACATCAATCCCCATGATGTCAAGCAAAAACCAACTATATTGTGCCTGTTTTGGTTTTCCAAACTTTCCAACACAAAAGTAAAGTATACACATGCAATATATTTTCACCTATTGTGATTGTTTTGGTCAATCTGCTAGGAACACTGTCTTGTAAAAGAAGGCATAGGATCATTTATTATATAAGCTGCAGAGGATGATATTGAGAAAAGTGCCAGAAGCAGTATGGAATGGCATCAAGTCTCATATCAGTATAAAAGTATCAGCCAGCAAAAACTGCTGTAAAACTGCTGACATTGTCAACTAGATATCTTGATTGTCTTTACAGTCATATTAGGATGATCAATATGATACTTTGATTTTGAGCCAGGATACTACTCAGTTTTTCTGCTTCCCTACCTTCCAAGCACAATCTCTAATTCCTCGTTGTGTTTCTGTTGTAAGCAAAATCAGTGCTGGTGGCAGTGTGAATGTTTACTTCACTTCTAATAAAGCTGCTGCTAAGGAGGAAGGGAGAATAAAAGCTCACATTGTCTGTAATGTGTTGTATTGTGGTATAATGTGAGGGATGAGAGTGTTAAAGTTCACCTCCAGCTTCAGTTTGTTTTGTTTAGATGTGCTCTCCTTCCTCCTGAATTAAAAAATGTTTCCAAAGGAATACTCATCCTCTCTATGCTCCAGTGCTGTCTTCCATGTCCTCCAGTATGATCTTCAAGACTAAATGGCACCCAGTGTCTTTGAACTCAATTCCTGTGATCACTGATGATACGTCACCCCATCAGCTTGAGCTCTGAGGACTGCTGCAAAAATGATGCTCGGATGTGACTATGTGAGCCCCATTTGGACAGCAGTAAGGAATACCCACCTTGTGAGGGAAAAAGAGGAGGAAGAGAACTCCTCTTGGCTATTAACTAGCCAGACGACACCTGGAAAATATGCATGAATAATAAGCATGTTTAACCACTTAAGCCCCGGAAGATTTTACCCCCTTCCTGACTAGGGCCTATTTTGCGATTCGGCACTGCGTGAATTTAATGGACAATTGCGCGGTCGTGCTATGCTGTACCTACACAAATTTGACGTCCTTTTTTTCCCCACAAACAGAGCTTTCTTTTGGTGGTATTTGATCACCTGTGCAATTTTTTGATCATGCGCTATAAACAAAAAAAGAACGTAAAGTTTGCAAAAATAACAATATTTTTCAAATTTTTTATATGAAATTCCCAAAATAAAAAAATCTAAATTTTTTAACATTTTCGGCCAATTTGTTTTATGCTACATATGTTTGGTAAAAAAAATCGCAAAAAGCGTATTTTGATTGGTTTGCGCAAAAGTTATCGCGTTTACTAACAAAGGGAAAGATTTTTGTAATTTTTGTTGTTTTTTTTTTAACGAGTAATGGCGGCGATCTGCGATTTTTTTTGCGGGACTGCGACATTGCGGCGGACAGATTGGACCCTTGACTGACATTTTTGACACTTTTGGGGTTACCAGTGACATTACTGCAGTAATCAGTGCTATACATATGCACTGTTACTGTAAAAATGACACTGGCAGCGAAGGAGTTAACTGTATTGGACAGGGAGGGTTTAAGTGTGTCCTAGGGGCGTGTTTCTAACTGTGATTGGCTGTGGCTACTAGTGTAAGAACAGAGATCAACTGTCCTACATAGTAGAACCGTCTGATCTCCATTCTTACACAGGGGAGACTGACAGGCGGCTGTGTTTACATTAGCCGTCTGCCTTTCTCCCGCTCTAACGGACGATCGTGAGTGCCCGGCGGACATTGGGTCCGTGACCACCCGGGAGCGGGAGCGCGCCTCCGGCGGCGCGCGCTCGCTCTCTAGAGCCTCACAGGCTAGCGACGTAGCCCTACGTCGCTTTGCCTGTGAGGGGCTGACTGCCGACTTAAATAGTCGTGCGGCGGTCGGCAAGCGGTTAAAATAACATACAGGGGAGAGGGCAGAGTAGGGATGTGCCTGGAATTAGGCTTCAAAAGTCAGCATTATGAATGGTGGTGGTTGTGTTGCCTGTGGTACAAATGGAAAATGTGAGGGTTTGCAATAACTTTATGCCACAGTTTTTAAAAAAATTTTCTTTAGAAATGCTACTTGCAGCAGGTCTGATAGATGTAAAGATGATGAGGAATAGGTGTAGAGAACTACTGTAGAGACAACGACTGAGCTCAGCAGAATGTGTCTTCTACACACAGTCAGCTTAACTAACACCATCAGTCATTCAGAGTGGGTTATTAGGAAAGAGAAACAAGGGTTGTTAGGAAAGAGAAACACATGCCCAGTAATCCTTTTGTGGACCAACTAAACTCCCATCTGGTAAAGATGTTTTTGGTGTAGTTCCAGTTGCATTACATAGTTGCTTTTTGTAAAATATAGGGAGTGTGCTCAGTCCTCTCTTGTCCTTGAATTTCAGAATGCCTCCTATTCTTCGTATTCTGTGAAAAAATCACAAATTTTTTTGTGAATGGGGGGTGGTGCAACCAGAGTCCTTCACGGTCATTAGCTTTTGTTTTCATGCTGGCACCACCTGGAAATTTATAAGGATAAGCAAGATTAAAGCTGAATTCCACGTATGTTTTTTTGCATAGTTACATTGATCCAGCTGGGACCAACATAGGTGTGCATATTCCATACCTTGTTGATCCCTGTGGAAGCAAAGAATCACTGTAGTAGCCACCACTACTACAGTGATCCTCTCTGTCTACTGGATTCAGTGCAGAGTGACTGCCCTGCTGCATTGTGTACACAGGGGGGTCACTCACTGAGTATAAGTGCCATTCAGAAAATTCCTTGCATTTTTCTCATTTGATGCAAAGTATTCTCTGAGTAGACAAGGTAACAGTACAATCTCCACCTTGTCCAATCACAGGATACCTTGCATTAATTAAGAAAGATCTGGGATCAGGAAGACAATGGGATCAGTGTAGTTGAATATAGTTACTATAGCGATTCTTTGCTTCCACAGGGACCGGCCAAGTATGGAACATGCATACTTAGGTTGGACCAATATCACTATGCATAAATATCCATACGTGGAATTCAGGTTTAAAATAAAGGGAATAAAGCTTGACAAAAAGAAAAATGCTGCCACCAAAGACTTGTAAGCTGCAGTGCTTTACTATTTTGTTTTGCGGTTCAGATATACTCTAATAAAACCCAGTATGAATGTACCCCCACTATGATGACAGGGACATTATGCAAATTATAAGAATCATAATTGACCTTTTAATTGGGATGACTACAGTAAAAAAAAAAAAAAAAAATCCCAAAACCTACAGAAAGTCTTGCTCTATTCCCCAGTATCTTAGAGTCACTATTATTAAAAATAGATGGAAAAATTACCCAAAATAGCGTGTCCATGATTTACGATGTCCATTTTTTCTATTGGCCACAGGTATTGACAGCTCCATATTGTAGAGAAAAATGTTCTTATGCTACCTTCTAAATGTCATTGTTTTTGCTTTATTCTTCCTCTTTAGTGCAGGAAAAGACAGAAGAATACTACTGTGTGTACCTAAGATAATTAAATAGCTTTTATGCAAATAAAGTGATTTATATGAATAAAATACATTGCACTGTTCATTTGGTACACCATATATTTTGACATTTATTTTTACCACTTTAATTAAAAAAGCAATAAAATTACTGTAAAAAGAAGTTTGTAGACCATATTTTTTCCACAAACAATTTAATGTTTAAATGTACACAACTGCCTGAAAAAACCCAATAAGTAAATAAAAATAGATAGCTGTAAGGTTTAACAAAATACAGTTTTCAAAGCCCCTGGAGTTAGTAATTTTCTTCACAGACAAAGGCAATTGTAAAAGCAATTGCAAGTTATGGTGTTAACCCAACATGAACTCCTACATGCAATGTACAATACTAGTTATCTTTGTGTGCTTCCTATAATATCCTGCCTATTGCTTTTTAGTCGCCTTTTAGGAACCGAAAAATTACAGCCACAGTTACAAGTAGAAAATAAATGTTTCCCAATAGTTTGCAAAAGGGTGACTACTTCACGTTCTGTGTAACTTTATCCGTGTCACTAACACTTCATTTTGTTGCTTGGAAATAGCTTTTCTGTTTCAACAACATTTACCTCTCCTGATGCTTCATTTCAGGGTTAAGGGTGAAAACTTTCATATAGTAAAAAAATATATAGTTAGTAACCGCTATGGCAAGACTAGCTGAATCTAGTGTTTAAAGCAACCCTTTACTTTGCTGATATTTACATCACTTTACATCAATTTACAGGAGCATAATGAGTAAAAACAAACTCAGGCCAAGACTGTGTCCAGAGACGCAGCAACTCCTCCATTGGGCTCTGCTATCTTGGGTCTCACATAGACTAAAGCAAGTGAAGCAAATCTGTTATTCACATCTCCTATTTCACTTCAATTGATTTTTATTTGATTTTCACAAAAGGGAAACAAGCATATGGGAAACATAATAAGTTTACATAAAATAATAAAGAGGAAAAAGAAAAAAGAGAATATTGATATAATATGTTGATTACAGTACATTATGACATTATATGTAGCAAGAACAGGAGACAAAGAAGTCCAATACTGTATACATTCAAGACCTAGGAGACTACTTAGGAAGTATATAGAAAATACATAGGAGGTACCTAAAAAAATGCCAAGAAAGATACCAGAGGAAGCACCACCATGCTCCGAGTCGCGCCATCCACCGGCCTCAATTTTCCGTTAAACACCGTGAAAGTAGGGGCTTTGTTGCCAGAGAAGCCAAGCTGTATGAAATTTATTACTTCGAAACACTGAGTAGGCATATGCCTTTTCCAAAGAATAGTGTTGGTTAACTAAACCTATTACCTCTATATGGGAAGGGGCTATAGGTTGTTTCCAACATCTAGCGATTACCGTTTTGGCTGCTATCAATATGTGTATAAATACTGTTCTGATATCAAATGGTATATTTTCAATACCCAAAAATAGTAGCGCTATTGCGGGTTCAGGTTTGATCAGTATGCCCGAAACTTCAGAAAGTACTTCAAAAATTTTCCTCCAAAAACTAATAAGGCCTTTACAGGACAGGAATATATGAAAAATTGTGCCAGTTTGGCCGCACTTACGCCAGCACAATGAATCATATTTAGGGTATATTAAGGACAGGCGGTAGGGGGTCAGGTACCATCTAGTAACTATTTTCTGAAATTGTTCCCAGTGTGTTACGCATTGTGTTGCTTTATAAGACATTCGTATCGCCCATCTCCATTGCTCGTTGGAGAAGGACAAACCGAGGTCTCTTTCCCATTTCATCATGTAGGATGATTTAAAAAAAGTGAGTTTCTGCTGTAGTTGATTATAGAACACCGATATCCCTTTAAGCTTAGAATTTGGATCTGTAAGATATTTCCAAAGTGGTTGAGGAATTTCAAGTTTAGGGAGTGGGTGTTTAGATATGAAGCTCACTATACTAATGTAAGCAAAAACAGCCTGGGGGGTGAGTGAGAATTCTCGTTGGAGGGCTGCAAAAGACTTAATGATATTATTTTGGTATAATTGTGTTACTGTGTCAATACCTGCTGCCACCAATTTGTTAATATGGACACTAGGGAGCAAGATGCGCATTGTCAATAGGGGTATGGGAACTGATATGTTATTTGGCTGTGGTTGTAACTGTAGTTGAGCAATTAGATGACGCCAGGACTGTAAAGATGCTCTTATTGTTAACGGAAGGGTCTGAATTGTTATAGGTTTCCACATGTCTGCCAAAAGTAATGTATATAAATCCTGTGAATTAGATAGTGCGGCTTCGATCGGAGGCCACAGAAGAGATATTTTATGGGTTCTATGGGTAAACCAATACTGTAGAGGAGCCAGACGAGATGCATGGTAATAGTCCTCAAGGCTTGGTAGTCCCAATCCACCAACTGATTTGTGTCGTATCGTATGTAAATATGCACACCTTGCACGTTTCCCCTGCCCTTTCCCCTGCAAGAGTTTGTTGAGCGAGTTAATATAGTATTTAGGAATATGGATCGGGAGAGCGCGAAAGATGTACAATATCTTGGGGAGGCACGTCATTTTAAATGCAGCTATTCTTCCAGCCCATGATAGTTCCGTCTTCTTTAATTTATTAGTATCATTAGAAATAGAAGTTATTAGTGATCGCAGGTTAAGTGTCTGTAGCCCTGAGGTTGGAAATGTCAAGGTTATACCCAAATATTGCAAACCTTGGGGGGTCCATGTGTATGGTAAATTTTGCTTAAGATGGCTAAGTGCATGGCCCTATATACCCATATTAAGGATAACTGATTTATCAAAATTAACCTTATAGTAGGAAATATTACTAAATGTCTGCAAAATATCATGAACAGCAGGTAAGGACACGATGGGGTTCGTCAGGCTCAAAATTATGTCATCTGCAAAAAGCGTGATGGTATGTTGTAGGTGCTGAATTTTAAAGCCAGAGACCCTAGAGTTTTGTCTTAATGTTTCCGCCAAGGGCTCGATCAATAAATTAAATATCAGAGGGGAAAGTGGGCAGCCCTGGCCATTTAATATTGGAAAAGTTTTAGATAGGGTGCCCGCAGAAAGCACTCTAGCAGTTGGAGATGTATATAAGCTCATAATAGCTGAAAAGATCGGTCCGATGAAACCAAACTTTTCCAATACTGCCCTCATATACCCCCAATGGACGCGATCAAACGCCTTCTCTGCATCTATAGATAAGAGCAGAGAAGGCGTTTTGGTGTGCTCTGCCTGATGGAGCAGGTTAATAACTCACCTTGTAGCGTCAGGGGCCTGTCTCCCCTTGACGAACCCCATCTGGTCCTCCTTTATCAAAGTGGGCAAAATTAATGCGATCCTATTAGCTATAAGTTTAGCGTATAACTTAATATCACTGTTCAGAAGAGATATCGGCCTATAGCCAGCAGGATCAGTGGGAAATTTACCAACTTTAGGGATTGTAATTATATTAGCTTGTAACATTTCAGTGGGTAATATACCCAACTTAACCGTATTTGAAAAAAGATTCAACAGATGGGGTGCTAATTGATCTTGCATGGACCTGAGATATTCATTTGTGAATCCGTCAGGGCCTGGAGACTTATTTAAGGGCATAGTTGCAAGTGTATCAGTCACTTCTTTAATAGTGAATGGTCTGTTCAGTTGTGTTAATGTGTCGGTCGACAAGGTCGGAAAATGAAGGTTGTGTAAGAAATCGCGGATGGATGCGTCCGTCGGTTGAGGGGTATCTTTGTCTAGCTTAAGACTATATAAAGTGCTGTAGTAATCAGCGAACGCGTCCGCTATCTCTTGTGGGTGTAAGTGTTTGTTGCCCGTATGTGGATGTACAATGCCTTCAATCCTGGTTTTAACTCTCTTCGTCTTAATCCTAGATGACAGAAATTTACCTGCTTTATTATGTGCAGAGTAGTACTGCATATGAAGATGTGCTAGCATGTTTTCATGACGTTCCAACAGGAGTCTTCTAAGGTCAGTGCGAAGGGAACCCAGTCTGGAAGCATTGGATAAGGAAGGGGTCTTTTTATTCGCAGTGTCCAAAACTTGGATATCGCGAATGAGATCTTCCATTTTGCGATTTAACCTCCTCCTCAGCTTAGCCCCTAGCTGAATGAGGAGTCCTCTCGCAAAGGCCTTATGTGTAATCCACAGTATAGCCGGGTCTATATCCGGTGTATTGTTGAAAGAAAAGAATTCTTCCATCTGGGCTTTCAAAAATTTAAGAGACTCAGGGTCTGATAAAATGGAATTGTTACATCGCCATAGAAATGTAGTAGGGGAGACAGGACGGTAGGACAATGACATGTGAATTGCGGCGTGGTCTGACCATGTTATGGGAGAAATAGATGTATGAGTGACATACGATAGTGTTTGCATGTCAACCAAAAACATGTCAATTCTACTATAGGAGTTATGGCTCACAGAAAAGTAGGAATAATCCCTCTCCTCTGCGTGCTGATAACGCCACACATCATGGAGCCCCTCAGCGTGGATGAATGTAGCCAAAGAAGGAACCGAAGATCTTCCTTTAGATGAAGCATCCATACCGTGGTTTGCCACCATGTTAAAATCTCCGCAAACAATTAGTCTTCCTGATTTAAGTTTATTAATTTTTACCCACAATTTGCGGAAAAACCTCAATTGGTGCGTGTTGAGAGCATACACATTTACTATGGTGTATAAACAATTATCAATAGTGCAGTTAAGTATAATATAGCGACCTTCTGTGTCCAATACCACCCTATTGGAGGTGAAGGACACTGAATCTCTAATTGCCACCAAGACTCCTCTTTTTTTCTCCCCTGCTGAGGATTGAAAAATGTGCGGGTAATCCTTGTGGGAGCATCTCGGGCTGTGGTCAAGTTGAAAATGTGTCTCTTGAATAGCGAGAATATCTGCCCTATGTGAGCATGCTTCCTTCCACATGGAGTACCTCTTAACAGGGTGGTTCAACCCTCTGACATTCAAAGATAATAGTTGTAGAGACATGATAGTACCTTCTGTTTTGGAACGTCGGTTGTAGATATATATTTGGAAGAATAGTACCTTAGATGTGTATTAGATTTGATAGCCTCTGGGCAATGCCAAGTTGCAATTGAGGTGGTTCGGTCCACATAGGACAAGAGGTAAGGAAAAAAATACAGTTCGTCCGGTCTTAATTGCCGGTCTGAAGGGTAGACCAGAGCGTGATGGTGCTTCGTATCGATCGTGGCATATAGCTTCGTATAATCATCGTAAACCTGTTTTGCAAGAGAAAGCAAAAGCAAAAGGGAATAAGAGGAAAAGAAAAAAAAAGAGAAAGAAAAAAAAACCAACATGTAGACATACAAACTATCGTACAGACAGACATTACATATATAAAAAAAAATAAGGCCCAAACAGACCAAGTGCGCAGCTGTAGCTGCATCTTCAATGGGAGAAAAAATAAGCACGATCTAAGGTGCTATTCAAAGACAGGGGGTCTTCCTCCGTCCAGCTCAAAAGGGAAAAAAAAAAGAATGGTAGTCCTCATTTATGACGTTGAGTAGATCTGGAAGAGCGATTGGCTACTTGCCAATCAGGTTGTAAATGTTGTGGTTTCTGATCGTTGCTGTCTTCCGGCAAGTTGATCTTATCTGGGAGGATGTTCCATTGGCGAAGGCTTCTTAGCCCTTGTTCCTTAGTAGTAATCTGAAAAGTTGATCCTAAATGGGTCACACATAGCTTAGCCGGGTATTTCCATTTGTACAATATTTTATTGTCACGAAGGGCTTTAGTAATTGTATTGAGATTGCGCCTCAATTGGAGGGTATGCTGGGAGTAATCCGGAAGGATCTGTAGTGACGCAGCCTGATCAGGAAGGTGATCTTTTTTCCTAAAGGTATCCATAATTTTTTCTTTCACTTGAAAAAATGAATTCTCACCAATACATCCCTGGGGATCTCTTGAGCTAAAAAAGAGGGTTTCGGGATGCGATGTACCCTATCTATGGTAAGATCAGAGTCCGTAAGATCAGGCATGACTTTGGAGAAGAGATCGTGTGCAAACCCTGGTAGTTGAGACGTTTGTATAGATTCAGGGATTCCCCTTATCTTGAGGTTGTTTCGCCTCGATCTATCCTCCAAGTCGGCTATTTTAGTTTGCAGGCGCAGTATGTCTTCTTGTTGTGAGAGATGAGAGTCAATTAAAGCGTTGTGGGACTCGACAAACTCTCCCATTTTGGTCTCAACTGCATCCATTCTATCTCCCATCTGGTGCAGTTCTTTTTGACAGTACTGAATTGATGTTAAAATGTTGTTTTGCATAGATGTGTGAAATATTGATAACATTTCCTTCAGTGTCGTATCTGATACTGGTTGACCCGTAGTTGGGAGATGTATAAAGGGATCTGGTTGTGGTGTAAAAGCCCAATCGCCCTGTGGTTTTATGACATTGCTGCGCATCTCCATAGATGAGTTGCTATACTGCTGGGTACCTTTGGTGAGAAGCTGGGTATCTTCCTGTTGCGCTTCCTCTTCCCTCCTTGGCTTAGATTTTGCAGGGCTCTGCATTGAGGGTGATGCAGGGGAGGAATCTGTTGAGCGTGCTACTCTCATAGGTGAACTGTCTGCCGGCTGCTGATCTATTGTATGTCCTGCCTCTGGTGTCATCTCTAGAGGGCGAGATGGTTGTGAGCCGGGAATGGCCCTACCGCCATTTTGGCGGAGTCCCGCCGCTGTTTGCGGTGCCTGCGGGTAAAACTCTGATAATTTGCGTAGTTTCACGGCGGTTATTTTCCGTCTAGGCATGACAAACAAGCCCAGGAGGCCACCTCTGGTATGTGACCTTTGTATATGGTAGGCTGCTGGCTACAAAGGAGTAGGTAGGTAAGTAGGTAGGTAGGTCAATTCCCTCAATGTTCAGCCACTCTGTGCAGACCGGTATGTAGCAAAGACAAATATGTGACCAAAGCGGGTCTCCCACGGCGGGGCAATGTGTGGAGAAGACAAAGCTCCCTAAGTGTCCTCTGATGACCCCCTAATATCCGTGAGTAATTTGCGGCTGTCGGCAGTGTAGCCGTAGCCTTAGTATGACTGTTGCTGTAAAGCAGGCTCGGTATATGCCCTTTATACGAGGCTGCCGCTGGCTGCAAAGGAGTGAGGTAAGTCAAGGCTGCCGCTGCGTGCCTGTCTCCATCTCCGGGATGTCCCCGTGATGTCTCCCAATGGCAGCCGCCCTGCGCTCTGCGCTCCACACTCTGCTTGGTAGGCTCAGCAGGCAGGCTGGAGTGTAGCTGGGACGAAGCTGGAGCGAGGCTGGAGAGAGGCTGGAACAAGGCTCCTATGGCGGGCTCCTGTGGCGGGCTCGTACAAGGCAGTACGAGGCGGCAATTAAGATACCCGATCCACCCGATCCACCCTCCAGTGCCCAAGGTGTCCGGGAGCAGCGGGAGTGACGTGCGGCAGTCGGCGGCAATCAGCGGTAAGGCAGTCGGTAATGCAGTTGGCGGCGGCAGCGGTTAGGTAGTCGGCAGTAGGGCAGGTGAGGTTAAGCACTTAGGCTGGGCTCTATCTTGCCATGTCGGGCTGTAGCTATGGAAGAGCTATGGAAGAGCCGACGGAGTGAAGAGCTCCCTGTTCACGCGGCCATCTTGGACCGCCCCCTCTCCTATTTCAAAGATACATTTTTTTTTCCTTCCTTTGACAATCATCTGTCACTGTCTTTCTTCATATCAGATGCCATTGAAAACTGCCAGAGATGGAGATGATGATTTGGCTATTGACGTATAATATGGAATCAAAATAGGCGGTCTGTTTAGACTGGTTATGCTCCATTTTTTGCAGAAATATTAAGTGTTTCTGAAATAGCCAACAAAGGGAATTATGAAAGTATGTCCATCTCAATTTGTTTGATTAATAGAAAAGTTCACATTAATGATTTTCTCAAAAGTATATAATACTAAATGTGGTATCCTTCATTATAGTAATGTGATAATAGTGAGAATTTTTAGCTATGGTTTGCACAGTCAGAATACTACTTTGTTATAGGATATAGGTGAGGAATACAATTAAAATTGTGCAAACAATGAATCTAGATGCATATACAATTCCTAATTATATCAACGGTCACCGACTTAGGTGGCTCTGGGAGGGCGAATCTTCCCTACTAATATATAGGCACCCTCCCGTTTCTTGACAGTGCCATTGATAGTCCAATCTCTTTTCTTCACAGTATTGTTTTGTATCTGCTTGTAATCCCCTAGGACTTCTCTGGATACTGTCAATAATATATGGTTATTAACCATTGTTTTTTTCTAAATACTTGACATGTGGTGACTCCTGGTACAACACATACCACCTACAGTATATATACAGGATCTGTGTTTTATTACCTTATGGTTTTTGCATGTTTTTTTTTCTTTTACTGTGACCGCTCTATACTAAGATGGCCTATAGAATTGACATTAACATTGAACAGGAGATTGAGGTAGCCTTCGATACTAGAACAGAGTCAGATAATACTGAACCTATTAGAAAGCTCTTTAGGAGTCAAAAAATTAACCCTTAAGTTACTCAACAGGAAGTGGGACATAGCCTCCCTTCAGTCACATGTGACTCAGAGAGTTATAACCAGAGGTCTAAGAGAGAGGGTAACTCCAGCTCAACATCTCCACACTCCCAGATTTCTAGAGGTGTGGAAACAGGACTGTATCTCTAGGGGTATACATCTAATGAACCTCATAATTGAGGAATAACAAATACAACTCAAAGAGATACAGTCTGAGCTGGAAAAAAGCATGGTAGCCCTTGAACCCTTTAAAGAGGAAGAGGAATTCAAGAAACTAAACGATAATGTAAAAAAAGAGGTAGAGAGGACCAAAAAACCCTAAAAATGACTAAACAAAATAAATTTAAACAGAATATTCTAGATAGTGAAAGGGAGGATTTTTTTGATCCAACAAAGGTAAGAAGTAGGAGTAGATCAAGGGGCCCCTATAGAACTAACAGAACTCCAAGTCATAGCAGAGGTCACTCCATAGGGAGTGACTCTGACTCAATAGAAAAATCTGTTACTTTTTTAGGGCTGGGAACAAATTCAGAAACTTCTGGAGGCAACCAGCCCAAACAGAAATCACTGAAGGGCATCCAGAAAGAAAAACAAGATCCAAAAACAAAAGGAAGGGAAAACCAGAACAGAATGAGATCAACACGATCCCAGAACCAAAAAGCCTACAAATAGCTAGTAAAGACAAAGATCTTAAGGTGGTAAACTTGTCTGAATTTAAACTGGAAGATAGACACTATAAACTGCTGAGTAGGGGTCTATCTTTCTCACCAGCATCCCCCTTGTCAGAATTTGAGGTGTTTAATGATATTGGCCTGTTCCTGAGGAGGGTCATATTTCAAATATGGCATCAGGATAAGAATACTAACCTAGATGAAGAAAATGACCTGTCAGATACAGATAGAGAAGCCATTGAGACTTTGACATCCTTGCTGTTGGAAGGTGACCCCCCTGAGGTGGAGACCGAAGCTGGGAGCCCGGTCCGGAGAGAGGCCAACCTCCAGATTAGATCCCTCAAAATGCCACCACTATCTAAACACAAAAATATTAAGATCTTCCTTTACTTGGTCCAGGGGTACCTTAAGAAGATAACCTGGGATAGACGCAGGCTTGACAACCTGTCTAGGGAGGAACGTCTGGCCCTGAGAGAACTGGAGGAGCCCCCTGGCTTGGTTATCAAGGACAGCGACAAGGGAGGGAATGTGGTATTGTTAAGCGAAGAGCTCTATGAAAAAGAGACTCTGAGACAATTAAATGATATTACAACATACAAAAAATGACCTTCCAATCCCATTCCCTCCCTTGTCGCTGCCCTGAACTATAAAATCAGCCTAGCTAGAGAGGTAGAGCTAGTTTCCAAAAAAGAGGCGGACTACTTAAGGGTGGACACATATAATTTGCCGACCTTCTATACTATACCCAAACTGCACAAGTCGTTAATCAATCCACCAGGGAGACCCATAGTCTCAGCGATTAATGGTTCCCTAGAGAAGGCCGGCAAATATGTGGACTCCCTTATTAAAGGTATGGTCACTGGCCTTCCTTCATTTATACAGGACACAAGAGATGTTCTATAGCGAACTGCCAACCTCTCTATAGACGAAAATTGTATTTTCGTTGGCATCGACGTAGAGACCCTCTACACATCTATTCCACACGAGTGGGGTCTGAGAGCGGTGGCACATTTTCTACACCAAGAATTCCCAAAATTGGGGGCACACAACAAATTTATTGTTGAGCTCTTGGAGTTTATGCTCAATAATAATTTCTTCCAGTTTCTTAATATCTACTACCAACAAGTGAAGGGGACCTGTATGGGGGCGCCCTGGGTGCCGGCATATGCGTGCCTGCACGTGGGTCTCTGGGAGGAGCAGGTGGTCTATCCATCCCCGATGTACCTAAGCCACTGCCACCTGTGGCTGAGCTACATCGACGATGTCCTGCTCCTCTGGAAGGGTACCCTCCCCCAACTGGGAACCTTCATTGAAGAATTAAACAACAACGATAGAAACATTAGGTTGACCTTTACGGCCACCAAAAATGACCTTCCGTTCTTGGATCTCCTCTTTTTCCAGGAAAATCACAAACTAAAGACCAAGACCTTCAGAAAAAAGACAGCGGCAAACACGCTACTGGTGGCCGACGGCCATTGTCTTAGACCTTTGGTGGAGGGTATCCCGGTAGGACAGTTCCTACGCATCAAAAGGAACTGCTCGGACCCTTCTGATTATCAAACTGAGGCCAGGGAACTCCACCAAAGGTTTAGGGAAAGAGGGTACTTAAATAGAGTAATAAAAAGGGCCAGCAAAAAAGCCAGCCCTTAGAGATAGAACCGACCTACTTACAAATGGGGGGGGATAAATCAGTTGTACCTCCAAATTCCAAAACCTCATACCCACAGATAATCACCAAATTTGGGACCCAATGGGACCAGGTTAAGGGTATTCTGAATAAGCATTGGAGAGTACTTACTGTATCCCCATTAATAAATAAAATCGTGGGCCCAAACCCGCTTATTACGGCTAGAAGGGCAAAAAAACTAGATAGCCTGACCCACTCAGAATATGTGAGGACACGAACAGGTGGTGATTGGCTTTCTTCTTTACCCCCTTTAAAAGGCATGTTTGCCTGTGGAAAGTGTTCCATTTGTAAATATGTCCTCAAGTCTGACTCATTTACTAGCTGTGATGGCTCTCAAACTTTCAAAATAGACAGCTTTATAAACTGCCAGACAACACAAGTTATATACCAGCTTATCTGCCCTTGCAACAAAACATATATTGGAAAAACTAAAAGACAGCTAAAAGTCAGAATCGTTGAGCATCTAGCCGATATAAAGAAAAAAGACGACAACAAGACAATACCACTCGATTTTTTGGAACACCATAACTCTAATCCTGAGGGTCCTAAAATAAGAGGTATTTTTGCACTCAAACTCCCCCTGAGAAGGGGGGATTTTGTTACTATCCTCCTGCAGAAAGATAAATATTGGATTTTTAGAATGGGGTCACTTGCCCCTAGAGGCCTCAACATTGAGCTGAGCCTCCAGCCATTCCTTGAACATTAGGCAATATTTGCTACCGTAGTAACCCATAGCTGTAGCTAGGACTAACAGCTGTTCCTTAGGGGTTCTTTTTCCATGCAACCATCACTCTGCTCCTCTTTTCCTTATTTTTGTTCTTTCCCAAATTCATTCTATCCTTAATTTCCTAGATACTATTGCGCTTTCATTTCCCAATTGGCATATTTAAAGGCTTAACATAATGTGTTCTATTAAAGTACAAAATATGCAATTGTCTACTGTGCGCAAAACCCCTCTCTGAAAGATGGACCATTAGGTCTCTAGGAATACTTTGTGTGGCCAGATTCGTTATGCGGTCTCAGTATCTATTATTGTTTTTTCTTCCTTTCATAAATGTATTGTTATTTCTTCTATCCAGTTGGATGATTATTCCTAACATCAATTTCCATCTCACGGTATCCTGTATTTTTTAACGTTTTTTATTTCACTTTACCATTATGGTGTATTTCCGGGGAGGATATTCACATTATTTAGTGGATCTGTCTGCCCTGGAAAATCTGAATGACTTTAATGGGAGTGTACCTGTGTTTTCCTAGTGAGGACATCTAGTGGCTAAAAATATAATTAGGCCCGTTTGTCCTGATTCTCAACAGATGTGAATAATTAGCTGTCTTTATAAAGTGACTCCACAGGACACCTCCCTCCAGCTCTAGGCTGGCGAAACGCATCAGCACGCGTCATTTGGACCCACCCAATGGGAGATCGATGAGTGTGTGCTCCACGGCCGCTTCCCGTACTAGCCACCACCCACATCCAGCGTGACGTCGGGCCGCAAACTGCTAGCCCTCCCACAAACAAATAATGCGCGGATGAGCGAAGGATCGGAGGAAGGAACGTCGGGCCGGGCAGCACTCATCGTAAACGTGCAGCTTTCTTCCGGGATCCTTGCCAGCGGGTACGCATGATGGACTGTCTGTTATCATCATAATATGAGGTATAGTGTCACTATATGAGGTACTGTGTCCGCTGTCTGCATCTTCCTCAGACTTGAGTGCTGTGAACCTTGCCCCCGTACATGGAGCAATCTGTCAAGCAAGTATTGTTGGGCCTTCCATCTACAGCACTGCCACCTCTGCAGGAATATAGCCGTAAGGGGACTATCGGGGCTAGTCAAACAGCCTGACTATTGACACATTTTTTCATCCAGTTGTCCCTGCTACTAATATGACTGGTGATGTCCTCCTAATGATGCAACCTTGTTGCTGGGACTGAACTTTTCCAATTTTTCTGGCGCAGGAATGTCTTGCCCCCCTTTCTTACTTAATACCTTCATCAGCCCCTCCAATTTGTACCTGTTTACAACCCGGATTGCTGCTATCATCCCATATTGTTTTTAAAGTAATGTCATTTTAACAGTGTTGTGTGTTGTGTTTTGAGTATTCCACATGATATTTTTGTATAATAAAGTTTATCTTTCTCACCTTATACCGGTGCCCATAGTTGACCTTCTTGGGGGAACCGCTGAGTCCCCTACCTTTTTGTAGACCTAATTATATTAGCCTTTAACCCAATTTTACATGTATGAAGCACAGAAATGTATCATTGACCTGTTGAGACAATGGCTTTGCTACTGCAAAATTATTAGAGATGAGAAACTCTAAATTACCTGGGCTTGGAGAAGAATATGAAAAAAAAAGATGTGAAAAAGACTCAGAAAATTGGAGTGCAGAAAAACAGAGGGAAGGAAAGTTGCCCAGGGAGAGAATCTTGTAAGTGTGGAAGGAAGAGAATCGTTTAGGTTTAGGCAGGGCCAGGACAAGGGGTGGGCAGGAGGGATGGTTGCCCTGAGTGCAATGGTTTACTGCAGGGATGGGGGGGGCTTGACCCTAATCCTAAGGGAAGGTGGGGCGCAGTTTGGCATCCTTGCCCTGGGCGCTGGATGACCTTCTCCCATCACTGGGTTTAGGTGTGAATCTGCACTACTATTTTTTGGTCCAGCCATCTAAAATACTATATTCACCAGAATCCCATAGCTCTTCAGCACAGGACTCCCTAGAAGACTCCCAACAAGCATTGTGCCCAATCGCCCTATGCAATCCTACAGATGTAAGTACCCATATGCATACATTTTTTTGATGAACCCACCTATATCTGGCTAAATCTCATCCTACCATACTTACAAGAATCTCTCCCAAGGCTACTCCTCTTCTTTATTCTATTTTTATGATGGGGATGTGAAGAAGTTTCACATTCCCTTTTTTTAAGTTGAAGCCATCAAGGATGAAAACAACCACTGGTCACAGAGGATCACTGCATGATACAATAAAACTCCTATAAGACTCCTGAACATCACCTCAAGTAATGGAACCAATTAGGGACTCTCTATAAAATATCATTGCACTTTGACTACATTGGTTTGATAAGAAACCATAGAATTATCCATCACTAGTGAATATTTTAATGTTCATTCCAAGAGATGATTTACTGGGGTTAATATGGTCAAACCTCTGAATGTATATATACTGTTTTTCTACAACTCCATAATGCCCAGGGTCTGCTCTGAGAAGGTGGTGTTTTGTGTTTATGTACTTTGTTATTTTTTTATTATTTTTTTTTCTTTCTTCTTTCTTGCTTTTTGGTATTTTGTATACTGCTAAATATTATAAATAAAGAATTTAATGGAAAAAAAAGATAAATTCATGCACAGAAATGTTCTCTTTTCCCAGTTAAAATTAGAAAAAGAACATAGAAATAACATCATAAATAACCAAACTAACTGTACATATATTAATATCACTGAGCCTTTACACTGTTTAGAATAGTTATTAAAAAAGAGTTTTGCCATCAGACAGAACCCTCTTAAAAGCCTATGTATATGCAAATTATTAGCATCCCCAATACTTCAGAATGGTATCAATTTTTAGAATCCAGATCTAAAGATAAAATGATGGAGAGGATCATAGTTAAAAGATCAAACATCTGTAATGACTTGAAACTCAAAGTTGGAAGGGCAAGGGTACTGTTAATGCCCTAAGAAAAAAAGAAAAGCTAAGGCAGCAATCACACAATTATATGTTATGAGACCTGTGTGCTACCAATGTAATTTAAATCCCTTCCCTATATTAACTATGTGGACAGGGCTGCCAATCCTATATGTATCCCCACATATGCTGGTATATTTTTCTTTGTGTCAGCGCAGCACTTAGTCCTGTATGTGTGCAATCAATACATTTATAAATAGAATAACATTTTGTGTATGTGTCATAAATTCATGTCAAATGTGATCAAGTAAATTATACATCACATAAATGTGAGACCAAACATCCCAGTGCTGCAACCAGAATTGTGAGGGAGTTAAGACCAGACTTCCAGTGCTGTTAGTAAAATAAAAGATACCAAAACATAAAATGTGAACAACTCATAAATAATCAATTATGAATCACATGTATGTGGGACCACAGTCCCAGTGCTGCAAACAAAATTGTGATGGAGTTGAACTCTGACTCCCAGTGCATTAAATTAAAATATACAGTTCTATAACATATAACATTGACTACAGTGTAAGTCTCTACATTTTGTCTCAAAAAATCATTGTTGGCTTCCCTAATTGTTAGAAGTGCGCATAAAGGAGCAGGCATTCTTTTCCAAGATAAAAATAACTACATCAAGGAAGCATGCAGGACTCTACATGATATAAACTACTACCAAACACTACCAAATAATCCTCTTAAAGAGCATATAAAAGAGTATGATTGCTGTGTTAATAAGGCCTTTGTAAACAATATCAATACAAAAACCGAAAAGGATTTTTTTCAAACCTCCAGCAACATTTTATTTTCTATCACATTCCAAAGATTTACTAATCGCTTATAGACCCTCTGGGCAGACCAGACATTTCTGGTATTAATTCTTTGACATCAAGTTTCTCTCATTTCATAGATTACCATTTCAATCACAATCTTACCATATTACTTGTGTGATACCAGTGCAACACAACTGTTGTAACTCCTGTCTTCTGTGCTATGGCAAAGCTCGTATCAACACATCACTTTAGATGTGGCCTCATTTTACACCAACATCTCTCCCCATTATGGCTTGAAAGTAGTCTCAAGATACAGCACTCATACACTGATCCAAGAAAAAACTTGAAATGACAAAATTTATTTAACTCACAATGTATTTACTTTTGAGAAGAAATACTATATAAAGATCAAAGGCATGGTGATAGGAACTAAGTTCACATTGAGCTAGCCATGCTATCTAGACACTTCATATGATTCTGACATTATCTTATATAAAAAGGTATATAGTTGACCTAATTATGATATAGAATGGGGAGTCCACAAGCATTTCAAAATCCATTAACAAACCACAATGAGGGTTCATCTTTACCCCAAACCACCGTACCAACACTATAGATTTTCAAGCCCTTCAAATCCCAATTTCAAACAATAATAACATCCAGACAAAAAACTTCTTTGAAGAAAGTTGGCTTCAATGCTTATATTGTAGTCACCTCAGAAGCTGAAAAACAAATATACCGTATGGGCAATTCTAGCATATTAGAAAAATGCTTGTAACATAAATAAGTGGTCACCCAAGTGTTGATCATTTGGAAATATTCATACCCCAACTTGTACAGGCAGCTTAACTCATTGCAGTGTAGGTGTCCAGTTACCAGTGAGACCTGAACTTTAATGTCAGGACTAAAGAAAAGTAAAATATAACACTAAAGACATATGGAAATGGTGTGAACTTCAATTTAAATTAGAGATTCCTTTAAAAAGACTTCAGATTATGTGTTAACAATTGGGTCTTTGGGAATTCCTTTTCCCTTAACAGGAACTTTTACTTTTCAATATATGCATGCTTGCTGTAAGTATTGAACTGAATTGCTGGTGTTTTTTTTTATCCAGGTAAGAGCAAACCTGAAGAAGCTTTATAAAATAGTAGAGACATCTGATGAATGCTGCTGTAACAACAGTTTAAAAGCAAGAGACTTCCCTTAAAAAAAATGTAAAGTGAAACTAATCCTTGAGCATGATTGCACAGAAGAGGCATGAGCCTTTCAGCTCGGCCTGTCTAGACCAAAGAAATTAGCATCAGAAGAGGTTAAGTGCAACTTGAATTTACTCTTGGGGGATCAAGCTAAAAAAAGCCGTAAGATGCACGCACAAAGCCTGTCTTTTATTTCAAAGTGAACAAATAAGACTCCCTATTAGCCACTAGACTGTGGGGCACTGATATGTCCTATAAGTTCTACCGACTTCAAGTTAATAGACACAAGCCCAGGAGCTGTCCACCTAAGATAGTCCAACTCTTTAATCAGCACCTGGCCAAGCTTTAGAGCTCCAAGAATACCTTCCCTGAGATGATGGCAGATGCCTTTTTTTCCAAAATCTCCCTGACTTGAGTAACTGAATCCTGACGACAGGCACTTGACCCCCTCTCAACAAAGGTGGTTCCTGCAACTGTTAAAGCGGAGTTCCGGGCACAGAAATGATTTTTCAACAAACATACCCCCGGGACAGTCAGGGCTAGTACATTCCACAATGGCTAGCCTCTGATCTGTCCCGGTTCGCACTTACCTTTTAGAAGAAATACTTATTTATAAAATTTCTTCCACAGCGTTTCCATCTCTCTTGTGGGCAGCTGAAGCCGACGCGGTCCTCTTCGGCGTCTTCTTCCGCGTCTTCTTCTCCCAGAATGCGCCTGCACCGGCCCCTTTTGTCACTTCCGGTGCGGCGCCCGGAAGTGACGAGCGGGGCCTGTGCCGTCGCATTGATTCCTGGGAGCGATGACGTTCAGCTCCCAGGAATCATCGCGAGACAAGAAGTGACAGCGGAGCCGCGGCGCTGAGGGAGGAAGTACACTGAGGTGAGTATTTACGATCTTCAATTACAAGGTGAGTAAACAAAAAAAAAAAACCTAGCTATCCAATTCCTTTTCAGGTGATGTCGAACTAGCGGACGGGCACAAAAAAAAATATCGATTTTGTGCCCGGAACTCCGCTTTAAATCATTGAAGCCATGCAAAAGCCCTGGACTGGATTTTTTTTTTTGCCTCTTACTACAAATGCTTTTCAGACATTCTTACACCTTTATTATGCAATGCCTTCAATGACATTTGCAATCATGGGTCTTTCTGACCAGAATCTCTCCAGGTGTCTTTTTTTATGATTCCAAAACCTAACATTGTTGATACCCAATGTTCCAACTTCTGACCAATCTCTTTTTCATATATAGATAGTAGGCTTTTGGATAAAATGTTTGCCACTAGACATATTTGAGGAGTTGGAGGCCTTATCCATCGTGACCAAGTTGACTTTATGCCTACTAGACAGGCTAGCAACAACATATGCAAACTTGCTCTCCAGGTTAAGGCCTCCAAATGTCAGAAGACATAACTTATGCTTCTTTCTCTCGACATAAAGAAGGCCTTTGGCACTGTCTCCTGGCTTTTCCTGTTCTATGTTTCCACTTTTCTCTATCTTGCAAAGTACTAGGTAGGGATGCCTACTACTCCCCACTTTTATTTGCTTCAGTCATAGAGCCCCTAGCACAGGCAAATCAGGAGTCCCTGAATATATCAGGTTTAAAGATTGCAACCCAAGCTGAGCTGAGCCTCTTTGCAGATAATATCAACCTAACCATAAAAAATCCACTAATTTCCCTGCCCATCCTACATGCTATTCTAACCAAATTTAGCATGATCTCAGGCCTGCAGGTAAAATCTAAAGCCCTAAATGTATCCCTACCCCTGTCACTGCTTCAAAATCTTCAAAAGACCAATGGAAACACCACAGATTGCCATATTTTGGCATTGCCCAGAACAAGGATTACTCTTCCCTATACAAAACTAATTGCCCACCGTTTCCCTGGAAACTCCATGCCCTCCTAGATACTTGAGATGCGCAACACCTTTCATGGCTGGGCCACACTGCAACAATAAAAATGACATGTCTACCTAAACTGCTGTATTTTTTTAAGGTCTTGCTAATTTGCGTTTCTATGCTAGTGATGCGCCAGATTGAGGCATGTGTGATGCACTTTTTATGGGACAACCGAAAACCCCAAATCTCCACTCAAGTCATCTACCAATCCAGATCACAGGGCGGCCTTGGTGTCCCATGTTTCTCAAGATACTAGTACACAGCCCAATTAGCTCAACTGACTAAATATCACACAAGTCAGGAAAATCCCCTGTGGGTCGATATAGAAGCCCATGATTGTGCCCCCCCTCTATTCACAATTTTCTGTGGCAAACTCCCCAAGACAGGAAATGCCCATCGAACCCAATCTGCCTTTCTGGGACAATCATAAAGATTCAGGCAGATTCCTTTCACCTCACCTTCTGCTACTGTCAATCACTCGCAATCCTTCGTTTGCATCTGGTGTTAATTCCCAAGGGTCTTTTGCCACTGGATCACCTCAAAGGTGACTTGTTTTCACACCTAGCTAACTCTGAGAGGCTTGAAGTCCTTTGCAGATCTGCAGACCTCACTGATCCTGATGCAGTCTAATATTCTGCTACCTACAGGTCAAGCAGTACACAGTACATATTGATGGAAGCCCTTTGACTCTTACAATCTTTGAATCTGAATGCAAAAACAATCCCCACTACCTATACAATATCCTAACCACCAAATGAACACCTCAACTATTGAACTATGTCTCTAAATAGGAACAGGACCTACAACATACCCTAGATCAAACGCACTAGGATCAGATTTGGGCCACCACAAAGTCCTACTCCTATAATGCAACAGCCGTGGAAACTAATTACAAAATGCTACTACTGGTGGTACTTGGTCCCAAGTAGGCTGGCACACTTTTCTGCCGATACTACCATGTACCGCATACTTTTTGCATGTTTGGTTGACCTGTCCAGTAGCCCAACATTTTTGGCAGCAAGTGTATCAACTCCTCTCAACTCTTTTCCGTCTGGCCCCTATACTGAACCCATTCGAGGCCTTACTTAACTGTAAGCCTGAGGGGATCTCTAAATCTCATATTATCCTTATGGCTCACTCACAGCTGCAAAACAAGTTCATAGCAAAGGCCTGGAGGTTACCGCATATCCCCCTATTGGAGGTTGAATCCAGAGTCCATTGGACCTTGATGAATGAAAAATTAACAGCACAACTCCAAAACATAATGCCCAAATTCCATCGAGTTTGAGACCCAGAAGAAACAGCCCTGACTCTACATGGAAGAAACAGCCCATTTCCCCTTACATCCTGAACTGGACCCTTCCTCCCAGTCCCTTTTTCCCTCCTCCCTCATCTTTCCTCACTTGTCTATACTTACTGCTTGTCTTTCTAAGCTTAAATCTATAGTCAGAATTGTAGGCTTGTGCATTCACTCATACATTTCCTGTTATTTGTACAAACTGTACTTACAACATACCTTTGTGCATACTGTATGCACTCAATGTTGCTTTAAAGCTTTTTATGTACACTCAGTTCTGTTACTTTTTAAAATGTAATACAAATTATTGAACAAGACAAAAACAAGAGCATGCCTACCTCAACAAAGAGGCAGAGCAATAGAAACTGTACTTCAATGCTTAAAGCCGAGCTCCTAAAAACAAAAATGATCTTTAGTTTTGAAAACAATTTGGAGGGGTTATGCTAGGTAAAAGCAATACAATCTTTACATATGCTATAATTCTTCTAACCTTGTACTATAAAAAAAAGTTTTTTTTGTGACTCTCTTTGTCGCCATTGGAGATATATTCTGCAACTCCCTGTCCACGTTACACTTTTTAAATAGAGCAGTAAGTCAGAGTAAATCTCTAAATTTGCTGGATCTGGGTTTTAAAAGCAAAACTACTTTGTGGATTAAACCAAAAATAGCTGTTGCCTACAGCTAATAAATGACTATGCTTTACCTATAGCAGGTGATTTATTTGCCTACTCTCAGTGCTGATTCTCAATAAATGAGCAAAATGTACCAGTCTGACCAGCTAAATCTGAGGGAAATAGCCTACTAATATGTATTGTATCCAAAATGTCTATTTACAGTTTCTGGATTGATTTTACAATAAAATAAAAGTGTTTTATCACTCTTAACTTTTCAAGCAGCTATTTTTTATCTGGCGAGAATGTTTATGATAGTCTAGTTTCCAATTTCTTTGGCCATGAACCCGCTTTGAGTTTTTTTTTATCTCATACAAATATAATTGCATAGTCAGGAAAGAATATGCATAGTTAGCAAAAATAAAGAAAAATGTACTTTAATAATGCAACAACTCAAATGGATGAGGACTTTTTTTTATTACCCTGAAGTGAACTCATAACTGTCAAGGTATTGTGGCATTCTCCCCTAAAGGGGGGATTTAATGCAGAAAACTTAAACAGGGGAGGGGTAGTTCAGGGTACTCCAAAACACCAGGAGAAATTAGTAGGAAGACAAACTTTAGCCAGAATCCTCTTGTAACAGCCTTGGCGGTAGAAGGGGATGGCAAGCTAATTTGGAACTTTATGCAAGAAGGTCCAGTCCTTACAGAAACCTCTTGCACTTACATCCCCAAGCACATGCACACCTGTCCATGGACAGCTGTCTGCCACCCAGTCTCCATGAGGCACTCTCCAGTGAGGAAGAAGGGGTCTTTCTCCAGATCAGTCCTTGCAGTTGATACCCTCCAGCAAATGTCTCTCAATCAGATTTCCTTCAGGCCCCGAGCTAAACACATGTTGAGGCTCAAAAAGCAACTCCAGTACATAGGCTGCATCCTAGGGTCACCAGCCCCAGGAGAAGAACATTCTGAGCAAGTCTCCCAAACATTAATCTTCACCCTTAGCCACCTTGTGGGTGCCCTTCCCAGGGATTGACTGAGAGAAGATAAATATTCATAACTTCAATGGCTGACCCTCCTACTCTGTTCTCTGGAAGCTTCTTCCAAAGACGGACAGGACCAATAAACCACCAAGCTTAGGGAGACCTGACCAGACCTAGAAAACTGATCACCACTCCACTGAGTACAGCAGAGTCAAACACCATATTTAATCTAACTAGGGCAGGGCTCTACAGTATGGTTTATAGATGATGCTAAAATTGAGAACTAGAAATAAAAAAACAGAAGTACTAATAACAAGTTTCAGTTGTATTATATTTACACTAAACAGTATTTGATAAAAGAGGCTTAAAATGGAATCATGTGTTTATTTGTTAAAACTGTACCAAAATGTGCAGCATATATTGAAGTGACTAATGAACTTTCATACCACTGATATATTAATGTTTTTCGACTAATAATTTTTATATATTTGTAAATCTCTCTTTGCACAAAATAATGTCCCACACACAAAATAATGTCCCCACAGCTATTGCCTTTTGTATCAATTGACCCTCCCTTTTAGATTGTAAGCTCTAACGAGCAGGGCCCTCTGATTCCTTTTGTTCCAAATTGTAGTGTAACTGTAATGTCTGCCTTCATTTTGTTAAGCGCTGCGCAAACTGTTGGCGCTATATAAATCCTGTATAATAATAATAATAATAATAATAATAATAATAATATTTTAAACATTTTTGCAAACTAGGACATATTTGATTGAAGGCTTGAGATCATACTGTATTTCTGAAATGGCAAAAGTCATTATTTAACCACTTCAGCTGTTGAAGGTTTTACCCCCTTCATGACCGGATCATTTGCTGCTATTCGGCACTAGGGATGATCGAACGGTTCGGGTCCACCATCGGTTCGGCCCGAACATTGGGTGTTCGAGGTTCGGCCGAATTTAGAACTTTTTGCCCAAAAAGTTCGGAATTCGGCAACCAGAACCGCCCAAAATGCAATGCTTCAGGAAATGGGCTTTAAAAGCCCGTGATTGGACCAGAACCATTAGCAAAAGCCAATTGAGGGGGCAGGAGAATGCTAGGAATGTGATTGGAGTGACTAGGGGGTCCCTAGACCAATCATTAGTGAATACGCCCCCCAGTATATAAGATCGCCCCCGCCATATTCCTAGCATTGTTATACTGGACATGGAAGAGAGCGGAAGCAGTTCTGTGAATTTTACTTTAAAAGTGTCATTTAGCATTTATTAGTGTGAGGAAAGGGATATCTAGTGTAGTTAGAGTGCTCCTTTACACTTTAGTTAGCTTCAAAAATTCAGTTTCTGTAGGGAAAGTGTTAAGTGTCAGGGGACCGTAGTGTAGTGTAGGGTTAACTGGCAGTGACTGCTATGGCAGGGTGACAAAACCCTTCCATAGCAGGGTGACCGCTATAGAGAAAAGATTGTTTCTCTGAATAGCTTCATCACACCCATATGGCTTCTCACCAGCCAAGCATTTTTTATGCTGCAGGGGCTGCCACTGCCAGTGCTTTTTTGAGGACATGTTTGATGTCAGAACATGTGTATAGGGGGTATATATAGACATATATGTCTGAATATATACCCCTAGACATATATAGGTGTGATAGTAGCAGAAATAAATGCTTGCGCTAATGAAATCATTTACAGTAATATATTTCTGCTACTATCACACCTATATATGTCTAGGGGTATATATTCAGACATATATGTCTATATATACCCCCTATACACATGTTCAGATGTTTTGCCTACCTCAAAAGAACCCAAAAAAATGCCGAAAAAACGCTAGCGTCAAAAAAAAATGCCCAGGTGTGTTTTTGCTGGCATTTTTTGGGTGGTTTTGGAGGCAGGCAAAACATCTGAACTTGTGTACAGTACCACTATACACAAGTTCAGATGTTTTGCCTGCCTCAAAAGAACCCAAAAAAATGCAGAAAAAACGCTAGCGTCAAAAAAAAAATGCCCAGGTGTGTTTTTGCTGGCATTTTTTGAGGGTTTTTGGAGGCAGGCAAAACATCAGAACTTGTGCACAGTACCACTATACACAAGTTCAGATGTTTTTTCTGACTGCAAAGATCCCAAAAAAATGCCTTCTATTAAACCGGCAAGGTGTTACAGGAGCGAAGCAAACCCCCTGTCAGAAAGTTTTCTAATACAAACAATCCTTTTTTTTTCTGGTTGTGGACATGCTACAGAGCTGAAACTTCACAGGTACACCTTTTAGACCCCCCAGACACAAAATCACCCAAAAATAGTTCTTAAAAATTGTCATTTATGATTAAAAAGCCAATTATTGAAAAATTAAAAAAAAAAAAAAAAAAAAGAGATTTTTACTGTAAATGATTTCATTAGCGCAAGCATATATTTTTGCTACTATCACACCTATATATGTCTAGGTGTGTATATAAATATATGGATGTGTGTTTTTACACCACTATACACAAGTTCAGATGTTTTACCTGCCTCAAAAGAACCCCACAAAATGCCAAAAAAAAACGCTAACGTCAAAAAAAAATGCCCAGGTGTGTTTTTGCTGGCATTTTATGGGGGGTTTTGGAGGCAGGCAAAACATCAGAACTTGAGCACAGTACCACTATACACAAGTTCAGATGTTTTTCCTGACTGCAAAGAACTCAAAAAAATGCCTGCTATTAAACCGGCAAGGTGTTACAGCAAACCCCCGTCAGAAAGTTTTCTAATACAAACAATCTTTTTTTTTTATGGTTCTGGACATGCTACAGAGCTGAAACTTCACATGCACACCTTTTAGACCCCCCAGATCTGAAATCCAAAGTAAAAATCAAAAAATCTCTCTCTCTTTTTTTTAAAAAAAATTTTTCAATAATTGGCTTTTTTATCAAAAATGACAATTTTTAAGAACTTTTTTTGTGTGATTTTGTGTCTGGTGGGTCTAAAGGTGTACCTGTGAAGTTTCAGCTCTGTAGCATGAACAGAACCAGAAAAAAAGATCATATAGGTGTTAAAGTTAAAGGAGGGTCCCGACCCACATCCCTGTTCTACTGAAAAATTATCTTTTTTTTTTTTCATGGTTCTGGACATGCTACAGAGCTGAAACTTCACATGCACACATTTTAGACCCCCCCCCCCCCAGATACTAAATCCAAACTAAAAATCAAAAAATCTCTCTCTTTTTTTTTAAATTTTTTCAATAATTGGCTTTTTTTATCAAAAATGACAATTTTTAAGAACTTTTTTTGTGTGATTAATAGTTAATGGGGCATGACCCAGAACCCTAGGCACTTTTTAGGGGCATTTATTGGGTTTTAGGGCTTCAAAATGGTGTTTTTTGATTACCGAAGTTCGGGTCCCATTGATTTCAATGGGGTTCTGAAATCCGGGCCGAACTTTTGGAAAATTCGGGTGTTCTGGTCGAACCGAACTTTTCAAAAGTTCGATCATCCTTATTCGGCACTACTCTATTTTAACCGGCAATTGCCCAGTCATGCAACACTGTATGCAAATAAAATTTATGTCATTTTTGTCACACAAATAGAGCTTTCTTTTGGTCTGACACTAACTGACACTGAGTGGGAGGTGACTAATACTATACACCAGTGGCAGAACTACCAGGGTCACAAAGGTAGCACTTGTGACTGGCCCTGGCATTCTGCCACTGTCGGGGGGCTTAGAGTGTCTCTCTCATACAGCTTAGAGCCTGCACTAACTGTTCCCCCTCCCTCACACAGATGGGAAAGGAGAGAGTTGGTCTGCTCCTTCTCCTCCTGCTCCTCTTCTCCTGCTCCTCTTCTCCTGTGTGCACCACAGTAGGTGAATCTAAGCAGCTCACACTTTCCACGATGCACAAAGGAGGAGAGGGGCAGAAGGAGAAGGAGCATAGTTACATAGTTAGTCAGGTTGAAAAAAAAGACACAAGTCCATCTAGTTCAACCAAAACCCCCCCCAAAAAAAAACAGCAGATCAGCTCTCTCCTCTCCAATCTTTGCAAGGAAGGAGGGAGGGGGAAACTGTCATTGCAGGATCTGAGCTGTACGAGAGAGATGCTCTCAGCTCAGAGTCCTGCTGGGGAGGCTGCACTGTTATGCTGCACTGTTGGGCTCTGATAGGCAGCATTGATGAGCATTCATAGGTGGCACTGATGGGCACTGATAGGCAGCATTGATGACCACTGATAGGTGACATTGATAGGCCCCACTGATGGGCATAGATGAGCATTGATAGGAAGCACTGATGTGCAATGATAGGCGGCATTAATGAGCACTGATAGGCAGATCTGATAGGCACTAATAGGCAGGATTGATGAGCACTGATAGGCGGAACTGATGGGCACTGATAGGCAGCATAGATGAGTACTGATAGGTGGCATTGATGAGCATGTATAGGTGGCACTGATAGGCAGCATTGATGGGCAGTGAAAGGCAGCAATGATGAGCACTGATAGGCGGCATTGATAGGCAGCACTGATGGTGCTGCGCTGACAATTATTGCCCTGATTATCAGTGTAAACAATGTACTGACAGTCTTGCTGGTTAACGGCTCTCCTTTCCTCACACAGACACAGCGTGGAAGGAAAGGACCATAACCGGGAAGTCTGTTTACATGTGATCACTGTGGTGGGCCCTTTACCATGATCTGTGATCAGTTGTGTCACAAAGAACACAGCAGTCACATACTGTGCTTTATACATGCCCCAGGGGGCACGTGGGAGGCAGGGTTGTCCATGGACATCCTCCCAAAATTGGAAGCCCGGGGGGGTCAAGAGGAAGGGGGGGGGGGTCAGGGGGGCCCTTCATGGTTTCTTGCATCGGGGGCCCTGAAGGTTCTAGTTACACCTCTGCTATACACTGTCATTGTACTAATGATACTGGCTGGAAAGGGGTTAACATCTAGGGGTAATCAAAGGGTTAACTGTGTGCCCAAAATGTGTAATGTGTGTGATATGTGCTGATTTTTCTAAACAAAGTGACAGTTTTATCCCCCTTTCCACATTTCTGTTTTTTGTCAACACAGGGCTCTGTATGTCATTCGCTAAGCGGCTCAGCAAGTCTCAACCATAAATCATTGGCGGGGACTTGCTAACCGACTTGTACTGTAGTGAATGACAGCACAGCCGGGGCGGCGTGCACGTGTAACCCCTACCTGGAGTATATGTACATGATCCGGAGCAGTAGAGCTGCCTTGACGCAGTATAAGTGTGGTGGGGCGGTCCGGAAGTGGTTAAAATAACTTTTATTTACTAAAAGCAAAAGCTGAAATCAATATTAATCCACTATACAGGTGCCACATAAAGCTGTTCATGTTATGCTTATGGTATAAAAAAAAATCTAGTTACAGTATTTCACAAAAGTTAGTACACCCCTCGCGTTGTAAATATTTTATTATATCTTTTCATGTGACAACACTGAAGAAATTACACTTTGCTACTATGTGTTGTCACATGAAAAGATACAATTCACTATTTACAAAAATGTGAGGGGTGTACTCACTTTTGTGAGATACTGTATATATATATATATATATATATATATATATACTGCAGCTTACAAATCTTTAGATGTGGTTTCTGCCATAATTTTCTTTTGTGGAATTTTTCCTCTTATTTTCACCTAGTAAATCTGCAAAAAAAAAAAAAAAACACTTCCCATTCCTTCATGGCTACACTTACTTCTCTACTGTATATATACTGTATATACTGTATATATAACGTGTCGGCCATGGTTGTCACACAGGCTGCAATTCAAACATGTCTGCACTTGTTCATATCTATCACATAGTAGTTGATGGGATTAGTAATATAACATTGTTGGTTGTTTTTGCTGTCTTTTTAGCTCACAGCAAGTGTCCAGAGCACTGCATTGCAGAGAGAAGCAACAGGCATTTTCTGTACTTCTGACTGAAAAAGGAAAATGAATGCAGCTGTTACATCTAAGAACTGCAAGATAGTACGTTTTTGGTTTTGGGCTTACACCTAAATGTCTCCATCTAGTTTCACAAATGGGAATTTAGAGCAGTGCAAAAACCAAAACCAAAAATGTATTATATTGCAATGTACCAATTATTAAATGTGGTGGCTGCATCGGTTTTCTTTTTGACTTTTTCCCCTTTGTTTTCACCTGGTGATTTGGCCAGTGACACACCTCCTGTATTAGTGAGACAACTCTGGAGGAATAAGCCAGTGACGCACAGCAGACAGCAGCATTAGCAGTCGTTAGTCGTTAGTCATAGCAAACAGTTTCTTTCCTTTTGTGATAAAGGCTTTGCATGAATAAATAAAATCTGACCATTTAAATCACCACTGCCAGTGTTAAGTGGTTTGTCTCATCCATGTAAACTTATACATTATGCTGGAGAGTTTGTGCTGTGAAAAACACTAGACTTGATGGCTGGATTACCAGATAAAAATAGAAGAAAGAAAGTTTAAAACAGGAAACTAATACAATCATCAATCATGTGACCATTGTGATTGGCTGTCATGATTGGGAGCCAGTCCAACTGGTTCCCAATAATTAGTACAGACTAACAGCTGTCCTTAACAGTTCTGACTCTGTGCTGAAAGCACACAATGTATGTGATGTGTGTGCCATTTGATGAGGAGGGGGAGAGTGGGCACCACATCCTAATAACTCTGTATACAAAAAAATCTGTGAAAGTCGTGGATTTTCTCTGTACTCAGACATAGAGTAAATACAATTTAAATATGAGAGTTTATTATGCAAGTCGTTGTAGCAAGGTTTCCAGGCCTGTGGCCTAATGTGGGTCTGCCATTAGTACCGGAATCCTCTCCAGCCCATGTGAGCTGAAACAGTGACAACTCTGGCATCTTTGTTTGTGGTTTTTATTATGGATTAAGGGGATGGGAGAAGGGAATGAGTGGGATACTCCTTTAGGCTTAAACTAATTACAATTGGTACTTTGATCCTGGAAAAATGCCCGTTGGCACTTCCTTTACGCTAGCCAGCCCCAGCCAACGCTCACTGACTCTGAGAACACTCTGTAAAACAGAGGAAGTGTTGAATCCCCGACCTATAGTCCAGTAGATCTAAGACTGAGAACTGTAGAACTCCTGATGCTGCTTCACTGTGTAAGTCTTTGAATACTTTCCCCTGCCTAGCACAGGCTGAGGTAGTATTTTGTAGATCTCCGTATTCCCTGCTTTGAAGGGACACATATTCCATCTCTTCCCTCCAAACACAAGGGACATAAAAAGTCAATCCAATTGTTTTAGGTGTGTATTCCTGATAAGTGAAACTGGCATACGCAATACAATTCAGGGCCCAGACTGCAGGTGCCCCCTTTGCTCCTTGAACTCTTCAGGGTCCACTGACTATGTACCCCCTTTATACTTCAGGGTCCTCAACCCCCTTTACAGCTAGCTGACCTTGGATCCCTGAACTTCTTCCAGAGTGGTCCCCTCTGACTCTAGGCAGACCCCCAGGGGCAATCCGCAGTACTCACAACCTGTGTAGGCTTTCTTGGGACTGGACCCCTCTCTCTCTCCGCAGGCTCTCGGCAGACCGGATCCCCGTCAGCTCAACACAGCACTCTCTGGATTCTCAGGCGACACCCCGAGACATCCACCTTCCTCAGACAGGAGGAGAGACAGCCACACTCTCTTTCCTGGGACTCTGCTCCCGCCAAAGACACCTTGCCACGCACTTCCCCCCAAACTTATACCCACTCCCAGAATCCCTTGCAGTGTAATCTGCCTTCTGGGGTAGTTACAAGCTGGGATGTGTCCCCTGATTGGGCTTCCCTATGAGAACCCTCTCACAGGAGCCAGTGGGGATATTTCTCCCCTCAGCAGGCATATCTGGAAGCCATGACACCCTGACTAGATAAATCACAGCCCTGCTATTAGGCAGACAAGGCCCACTATAGTTTTACCTAGCACCTATTTGTAGGGTGTTACACCCACCCCACACCAAAATGAGTCAGGTCCCTCTGACTCTGAGGCAGCTGCCTCCTATCAAAAACTCTGCCAAAAAATCAGGAGTATCCCACAAACCTGGAAAGGGGGAAAAGGGAAAAAACGAATTTACAGAATAAATTAGCGTGAAAAAATATATTTTTACATCTGCTGTACATGTATATACATGTTTTTAAGGTGCATGAAAACTGATGCACCCCCCACCAAATGAACTCACCTGGTGGAGAACAAGGAAAAATATAATGCAAACATCCTGACTGCCTAACTCTAAGGTGGTCCCACCTGTATGAAGAAAGGAAGCAAAAGTTAGTCAATCTCACACATCACATGGAAATCCCACCACATTGCTATATAACTGAACAGTTGAATGGAAAGATCCTCCTTCAAGATTGCAAGGGCGACTTTCCCATTTCCTCCCTGACTACCTCTGCCAACCAGTTTCTTGACACGCCGGGGTCCTCCTTTAACTTGGAAGAGCTGATCCCCTCACACTAGCTGTCTAAACAGAGCCCTCTTTATTGAAGTGAAACACAGCGCCCCCTGCTGTCTCTTTGAGCACTTCAGAAAGGAAACAGGGCAGGCCACAGTCTCTAATGGCCTACAGTCCTGCTGAGTAAGGGAAACATCACAGGTCCAGCAGGGCACCCCACACCAAAGCTCTTGGCCCTCACTAGCTTTGCAACAATTTCTTCTTCTGTGTAGACTGTGGGTGAAATCTCACACAGCCATTTGTAATCCACAACAGACCCCGACCCGATGGTCTAAGAAGGTCTAACAATGCAACACTTTACTTTCCCAAAGACCCTGGCCCGATGGCCCAAGGGGTCTATTTCACTTTAACAGATGCAACTTGAATTCAGCACTCTATTATTGTATGAACAAAGATTTCCTTGGTCAGTTGTGGTAGCCAGCCGGGCACACAAAGTTTCTTGTTGAGTCTCTCCTTTCACCTCTAGCCACTGTTGGATACTGATAAATTGGGTTTCTCTCAGATATAGTACTCTGGATGAGGTATTTGATCATAGTCCCCATTTTCATTTTTGACCTGGATGGACCATGCTTGTCTAGAACCATCTGGGTGCTGGACCTCCACCCTATCTATGTAGATGGAGCATCCATAGTACCACTGAACCTTGACCTTTTTAAATTTCTCCTTCAATCCTTCCTCCGGAGAATCTGGGTACCGCTTAGGGACAAAGAGATTGTCCCAGATAAGTTAATCGCACCACCAGTCTCTGTATTTTTCCACTAGTAGCATGACCTCCCTTGGAGCATATGGGTAGTCATAGCCATACTCCAAGGCAACTTTCTTTTGCATCCACCACTGCATTCTTGACAGTCTGGGGAGGGTTTTCCGGTTACCTCTCCCTGGTGGAGAAAAATGGGGTATGCACTTTTTGGATTATCTCCTCATAGGCAGTGTTCTGATCCCTGGCCCAAGCAATATTTCCCGGTGGGGTGAGGCCTGGGACCCTTGTAACATAGGCCTCACAGAACCCCAATTGCTGAGCCAATCCCCCCCTCTCGATAGCCTCCATGGCTTCCTGGTCTAGGGGTGCAACAACTTCGGGACCTGGGGAGCTACTTCCAGTCTCCGATCCCCACTCCCATTCAGTCTCCTCAATGGATCCCCAGTCATCCATGCCTTCTTCCACAGAACAATGCTGCAAATAGAAGGATGGGGAGTCCACTCGAACAGGGCAATTCTCACCCTCACTGCTGACGGGGGAGGAAGACACCTGGGCAAATTCTGTCTGGACAGGCTGGGGAATACTTATAGGGGCGGAATCCGTGATGGCCCTGACCGACCGTGTTTCAGACCAGGCCCCTACTGTTTGAGTGGCCACGGATCCCCTCCCTAGGGGGCTCTGCGACTGAACCTCCCTCCCACAGTCTGGAAACCCATCGACTGCAGGCAGGGCCTCCATCTGCATCATCAGCCTGAAGATGTCTCTCCCTGCTCCGTGGAGATACTTTGATTTGATCCCCGTCATCTCCTGAGTGAGGCCTGTCTCCCACATAACTGCAAGCTTCTTGGGACAGCCCTCGCTCTTCTCTGCCCTGAGCAGCAAATCTCCGCATTGCCCACATTGAACCCACACCTGCACCCTCAGAGTAATAGTGGCACATTAAAGACATACCACTCCCAGGAACTCCCGACCTCCTCCGGTGCATAACGTAAGTCCGCCGTCCAGCACCATCTGGATACCGGTATCCCAGACTAGCGGGGGATCAGGCGGGTAGATCTGCTCTCGGCTCTCCGCAGGATTTTCGGCCACCGTGGTAGCCATAGCGGGAACACTCTTTGCTCCTCTGGTGAACGACATAACTCCTTCTCCTACACGTGTCTCCCGCACGGCCGCGCCCGGAGGAGGGGGTAGTAATAGAGTCCCCTGGGTCGCTCCGGATTGGCCAGAAGTTCCCTCTATCTTCACCCATTCATGTTGGGCGTCCGTAGCGCGCTTTCCTGCGCGGTACTGTAACTCTTACCCTGCCATGCTGCCGCGCTGCAAACACTTGGGAAGTAACTGCAAAGCAGAGTATGTCACTTGCTAGACATACATCTGCCCACCTTAATTGCACTAGGACCTCCACTGCGCTTTTCTTGCCTAAAGCCAGCCGCTCTCTCTTGCTCGGTAACAGCAGCATCCCACCACCAACTGCATGGTCGATACTACTCTTCTTTGCCACACACGTGCAATGAACATCTTCCATACTGGCTCTGGGACTAGCTCCATGGCCCTCCTCAGCTTGGCCGACTACAATCCCCACAGTATGTGTGCACCAGCCATAAAGAATAAATGTCCCGCTATCAGCTGCATGGTGAACATTCTTCCACATAGCTTGCACCACCTGGCCCCTGGCACCTCTCTTCCCTAGCCCCTGGCCTCCATTTTCACTGTCCACACTAGGACCTCCAGCGTCCACTACTCTGTCCTTTCCTGGACCCTTGACGCCATTTTCACTGTCCCTACAAGAACTCCTTGCTATCAGGCAGTTGCTGCATTCACGCATCCTGACATACTTGTCTCCTGCTCTCCACTTCCTGACAGCAGAATACATCTCATAATCCACATAAAGAGTCTTGGTCACTTTGCAGTCCCTCCTGGAATATTTGCTTTGCCACAAGCATCCCTCTCTGTGGGCCTCCAGCCTCAGTCCACTCTCCCTGCCTCCCACAGTTGCAGTCTCACACCCGGCCTGATGCTGATGTAGCATTTCCGGACACAAAAATTGATTTTCTGGACTTTTTCTTGTGCCGTTGCTAATGGCAACTGGCCCAGTAGCTAATGGCAAAATTCCGGACGAGACCCCAAATGTAGCAAGGTTTCCAGGCCTGTGGCCTGATGTGGGTCTGCCATTAGTACCGGTACTCTCTTTAGGCCATGTGAACTGTGACCCTGGGTGTGACAACTGAAGCAGCGACAACTCCGGCATCTTTGTTTATGGTTTTTATTTTATTTAAAGAGGATGGGAGAAGGGAATGAGTGGGATACTCCTTGAGGCTTGAACTAATTACATGTGGAATTTTACTCCTGAAAAATGCTCGTTGGCGCTTCCTTAACGACAGCCGGTGCCAGCCAACGTTCTCTAACACTGTAAATATCCTGTAGAACAGAGAAGTGCTGAATCCTCAACTATCAGTCCAGAAGATCCAGGACTGAGAACTGTAGAACTCCTGACACTGTTGTGCTGTGGAAATCACTGAATACTGTCCCCTGCTTTGACTAGCTTGAGGTAGTATGAATTAGAACTCTGTATAGCTATACTTGCAACTGAAACACTCCTGTACAATTCAGGACCCAACCTAAGGTGCCCCCTTTAACTTGAACTCTTTAGGGTCCACTGACTATGTACCCCCTCTGTAGCTTCAGGGTCCTCAACCTAGGTACCCCCTTTACAACTAGCTGGCACTGGATCCCAGAACCTCTTCCGGAGTGGTCACCTCTAACTTCAGGCAGACCCCCAGGGGCAATCCTCAGTACTCCCGGCCTGTGTAGGCTTTCCTGGGACTGGTCCCCTCTCTCTCTCCGCAGGCTCTCGGCACACCAGATCCCCTCAGCTCACTCAGCACGCTCTGGACACTCAGGCAACACCCTGAGACATCCACCTTCCTCAGACAGGAGGAGAGACAGCCGCACTCTCCTTCCTGGGACTCTGCTCCCGCCAAAGACATCATGTCATGTGCCACCCCCAAACTTATACCCACTCCCAGAATCATTTGCGGCAGAATCTGCCTTCTGGGGTAGTTACAAGCCTGAAAATGCCCCTGATTGCGTTTCCTTCACTGCCCAATGAGAAGCCTCTCACAGGGCCAGTGAGGAGACTCCCCTCACAGCAGACATACTTGGTAGCCATGACAACCTACCTCACAAAAAAGAAAACATGGCTCTGCTGTTAGGCAGACAAAGCCCACTATATTTTACCTAGAACCTACCTGTAGGGTGCTACAATAAATTATTCAATAATATACATACAACAAGATTTCAGCAACGATAACTACATCCAAGAGGCTGGTTATGAGAGAGACAAGGGGGGCATACCCAAATCCCGAGAACAGCCACTGAGGCAAGGGGCCCAAATCTGAAGACCACACCATCCCCGGGGGCAGACCTGGCAGCCAATATTGACTAAAGGGCATTTTAAGGTTGTTATTATTATTATACAAGATTTATATAGCGCCAACAGTTTGCGCAGCTCTTTGACACTACAAAGAAACAAATACACATACCCAATTATTAACTAGAGAAAAACATTTCTCAAGTTTATATGTAGGGCCAGAAGAGGAGAGAAAAAGGGAAAAATACCTACCTACATGACAGTTCAGTCTCTGTGCTGAGAGCATAGAGTTAGCGAATTCTTAGCACAGAAACCTCTGCTGGTAATAGACACATATGTGTGGCGTGTGGGCGTTAAAGCCCACCCTGTTTGTCGCCATGGAGAAGACTGAGATCTTCCCAACAATATCTTCCCCAGGAAAGCTTACAGAGTAATGTCACAAACTGTAATAACCCACAATTATACACTTAAAAGAAACACATACATGCAGAGAATCCCATGCTGGTAAGTCTTTGGTTGAAAATTAAAAACAAGACAACAAAGGTGCAGGGAGGAAGATTTTTGGAAAAAGCTGTGGCAGAAGAAGTCATCCATCATCTTATTTTGGGAGCCTTCATGGACTGTATAAGATGAACCTTGCAATTTGTCTTAAGTCACAACAATGACAACAGAATTGCACTGGACCCTTTAAATCTTGTATACCAACTCAGAGAATATTCGACAGCAGGATAACTTATAGCAATCAACCACACACTTTACCCTGGCACATTGGACTCTTTTCTACCTAGCAAGTCACTAAACATCCCATTCAGTAACTCACGTTTTATCGCCATCCCTATCCTTCACTTTGACTGAACCTATTTGCTACTTCATTCTCTCCTTCACCACTTAAAAACCAGGCATTGTATACAACTTCCTCTAACAACAGGGAAAGAACATTCTATCATGACAAAGCCTGAAGGCATTGATATGTCAAAAACTCAATATGTACATGACCCACCGAGAATCTATTAAAACAAGCTTTATGAAAATTGGGGCCCTATCTAACCTTGAAGTCAATCTCACAAAGTCTAAAATACTGCCCCTCTATTTACCATCCACCCTAATTTACTCCATTCAGCAGTCCTTCCCTTTTTTGTGGACTATGAATTCCATAGAATATTTAGGCATAAGACTAAAAGCCAATGTACAGTGTTTATATGGGGAAAAACTTTGCCTCTGGTTAGTGCTGTCAATTTATGCAGTGTTTTACATATATATTAAACATTCACATCAGTCCCCTGCCCTCAAAGAGCTTACAATCTAAGGTTCCTAACTCACATTCATACAACCACATACTAGGGCATATTTAGACAGGTTCTAACTAACCTACCAGCATGTCTTTGGAGTGTGGGAGGAAACCGTAGTACCCAGAGGAATCCCAAACAGGCACAGGGAGAACATGCAAACTCCAGGCAGGTAGTGTCATGGTTGGGATTTGAACCAGCAACCCTAGCACTGCTAGGTAAAAGTTCTAAGCCACTGTACTGCCCTATATGGCCTATTAAACAGTACCTGGAGGGCTAGAACTATAGAATAATAATATTAACCACTTACGGACCGCCCACTGTGTATTTACATTGGTATTTTGACATTAAATACCCAGGGTTATGACAGCCGCCATAACCCTGGTATTTTTTTAAATGGCGGTGGTCCTCTTTGACATAAGGGTGGTCCCAGGGGTGGTTTCGCCACAGGATCAACTTTATGGGGGGGCAGAGGTGCCCCACCCGCCGCTTCCTAGTCATTCTCCCCGCTTACCGGAGCCATCGGTAGTGAGGAAAAAGATCCGGTCCACTGTCCTTTCAGGCAGGAAGTCAAGTGAGGGCAAGATGGCCCTCACTCGACTCTATGGCCTTGGAGGACCGGAGCGACATCATACGTCGCTTCCTAGCAACGGCTTTAAAGAGCCCATTTTTTTTTATCATGAAAAAAATTACTTTTTTTTTTGTGTGTAGATGTGATGAGATCTGAGGTATTTTTGACCCCAGATCTCACATTAAAGAGGACCTGTCATGCTTATTTCTATTACAAGGGATGTTTACATTCCTTGTAATAGGAATAAAAGTGATCAAAAATATTTTTTTAAAAGGACAGTGTAAAAATAAAAAATAAAAGATAAAATAAATAGGGGAAAAAATTTATTAATTTAAGCGCTCTATCCCCGTTAGCTCGCGCACAAAAGCAAACGCATAGACATGTCGCACCCACATATTTAAACTGTGTTCAAACCCCACAGTGAGATATCACCACAATTGTTAGAGCAAGAGCAATAATTTGAGCCTCAGACCTCCTCTGTAACTCTAAACTGGTAACCCGTAGACATTTTTAAAATGTCGCCTAAGGGGATTTTTAAGTACCAATGTTTGTTGCCATTCCCCGAGTGTGCGCAATTTTGAAGCATGGCATGTTGGGTATCTATTTACTTGGCATAACATTATCTTTCACATTATAGAAAAAAATTGGGCTAACTTTATTGTTTTCTTATTTTTAAATTAAAAAAAGTGTATTTTTAAAAAAAAAAAAAATGAGTTTGCAAGACCGCTGCGCAAATACGGTGTGATAAAAAATATTGCAACAATCTCCATTTAATTCTCTAGGGTATCTGCTAAAAATAAATATATAATTTTTGGGGGTTCTAAGTAATTTTCTAGCAAAAAAAAAAAATATTTTAGCTAGTAAACAACAAGTGTTAGAAAAAAAGTTAATATTATAAATATAAACGTATGGCCTAGAATTCTATTCTTCTTCAAATAGCACCTGCTGCTCTCCCCAGGGGGTTCTTTCTTCAAGTGAGGTGATTGATTGAGTCATATGTATAGAAAAATGCTAAACTGAGAATAGCATATCATACCCTGACATAAATAAAGGAAGAAGGAGGTCTGGCTCTACCCAGTTTAAACACTTACTATATGGCAGTAGCGCTGAACAGAATACTCAGTTGGAGGCATCATGTAAGCCTCAAGGCCCGTGTCTGGGAAAGTCAATGGCGGGTAGAATATGCCCCATGGTTCCCTATCCTTACAGGGGTCTCTAAGACTCCACCTACCCTCTCACTCTTCATACACTGAGGATATGGGACTTCATGAACAAAAAAGGAAGCATATCTCCTCCCTGCCTCCTCCCCCTCCACTTACGCTTGGGGGCTTTTTGTGGTTCTGTTCATTTTGCAAATGTTTCTTAATCAAACAAATTACCTTGCAGATCTGAGTTTTTTTTCAGAGAATGGCAAAAGGAGATGGAGTGTAAACTGTGAGAGCCTCGTAGACACATCATCTTAAAGATGACACATGCTTCCTCCATCTGCTCTAAATATCAAGAAACACATTAAAAAATGTGAGGTAGTACAGAATACCCAAGACATTGGCTTTAGTATATCTGTGTCTGGTGGGATTGCCTGAAAATTCAACTCTACTCTACTGGGTGGAAATATAAAAGCTGATTTTGGACATCATGACTTTCCAGATAGACAATGATCTGGTACAATGTCTGCAGCATACTACTCAGGCACCTAAAGGGGCCTATAAGCACAGTGTAACACCCCATCTGCCTAATGTTGCTAAGATCTTGGTCCCATTGTTATGGAAGCAAACTCAGAAACCCATGGCAGATGACTGGGTACACAGGGTACATCCCAAAAAATAAACTGAAAAATAGATACATGTCTGTCAAGACAAATATGATAAGTTTTTATATGGGCCATCTGAATACATTTAGAATCCACTTGCTTAGCCCACTAAATTTAGACTAAAAGAAAAACAAAAAACGGGCTTTATGAAGTTTGGCAATTGACCACAGAACTAGAGAAGCTGGAGATCTATGTTCAAGTCAGTCCAGGACTTTTGCAATCCCTCCTATGTAAGAACTTGACTTGGCAATCAAATAATTAGGTCCTCAGTCATTAGACTGTGTTAAAGCGAAGTTCCGGGAACAAAATCGATCTTTTTTTTTTGTGCCCGTCCGCTTGTTCACCTTCACCTGAAACAGAATTGGATAGTTAGGTTTTTTTTTTTTGTACTCACCTTGTAATTGTAGATCGAAGATACTCACCTATTCTTCACTTCCTCCCTCTGTGCCGCGGCTCCGCCTTCACTTCCGGGCTTGCAATGATTCCTGGGAGCTGAACGTCATCGCTCCCAGGAATCAATGCGACGGCACCGGCCCCGCTCGTCACTTCCGGGGCGACGCCGCATTCCCTGCTAAACAGCTTCTGGGCATGCCCAGAAGCTGTGGAGGAATGCGGCGCTGCCCCGGAAGTGACGAGAGGGGCCGGTGCAGGCGCATTCTGGGAGAAGAGGACGCGGAAGAAGACGCAGAAGAGGATCGCGCCATGGCTTCAGCTGCCCACAAGAGAGATGGAAACGCTGTGGAAGAAATTTTATAAGTAAGCATTTCTTCTTGCAGGTAAGTGCGAACCAGGACAGATCAGAGGCTAGCCATTGTGGAATGTGCTAGCCCTGACTGTCCCGGGGGTATGTTTATTGAAAAATGTTTTCTGTGCCTGGAACTCCGCTTTAAGAGACCTGATACTGTTTACATTTATGAACCAGACAAAAGCCTTAATCTTTATTGGGAGAGATTCAAGCTAATTTATGGAAAACTTAAAGTAATAGAGCATGCTTGATTCAAAAGATTATAGGACTTTTCTAGCTTGTCTAACAGAGACAACTAGAGGTTCCAGGAACTATGCCTTTTTTTTTTTTTTCTTGAGCTTGAATTTGCCAAGGAAGACTCACATTTATCAGGTCTTAGCTACCCAGACACTGGTGTATACCCAGTTGTAACAAAAATTGCCTTATAAATTCCAAGAAAAAAAGGCAACAGTGGGTTTAAGGTATAGGCAGGAATATCAAGTATGCTTTCTAACTTTCTCCTTGTTTTCAAAATTCAATAAAGCCGGAGCTAAAAATGATCCAAGTGTAAACCTCACCAGTAAATAAAGAGACTCTAGAAATGGTGTCATTAAAATAAAGACAGGAATCACACCCACTGCCAGCTGCAACACCAAAAAAAAAACAAAAATGGAAAAAGACGCAAACTCCGACTGTCTCTTTCACAACAAACCACATGCTCTCAGAAGGTGTTGTGCATTGAATACAAAAATGTGCCATTATGTACAATACATTCATGATGCCTGGTGCCCACTGAAAAAAAGCATGTCAATCCCAATGCCACGACGCCACTCGCCCAAGAACAGCTCCTGAAGATGTCAATGACAATATAAGGGAAGGGGCTAGAATAGCTTTGAAAAATTGTACAAATATGGTCATGTGACCATATTTAGGCAATGATGTAACCCCTCTGATCCCCAACCATTAGCGTACGTAGCTGGGGATTATGGGCCATGTAAGTGATTAGGCTTGGTGATGTTGGTGGTTGGTAAGGGCGTGGTGGGTGCAAGTACCCACTGCTTATTTAGCAATCACTGATACCAGAATGCTGTCATGTTCCTCCATACTGAACTCCCTATACTTTTGGTGATCATTCATGCTGAGCACCCTAAACTTTTAGCATTCAGATGAATTGTTCTGTCCAAACTTGCATTCGGACCAAACACTTAGCTCATCCCTAGTCAGGATGTATGCTGTTTAAGATGACCAAATACTTCAGAGTTCTTTGACATGTTTAATGTAAGGGAAGAAGCATTACCCTGCACCCTACCCTGCACACATGTGCTGACACAGTAGAAACCACAGGAATAATTTTTACTGCTGAGAATTAATTCATCTATCTACATTTAACAAGTGCAATCAAATATTCAATGACAGATACTTTCTCTCTGAAATGTTTTTTTTAACATTGATAGATGCAAAAACAGAAAAGCCAGGAAAAATGTCAAAGGCATTAATATTGTATTGAAGCTTACCAAGGGTCCAGGCTGTTTTCAGTATGCCTTCCTGTCCTTCAAGAGAAGGATTCTGTTGATGAGAGGTCTAGAAGCAGCAAATGGTGGGAAAGGATGTATAGGAATAGAGGGGTTGATTTACTAAAACTGGAGAGTGCAAAATCTGGTGAAGCTCTGCATAGAAATCATATTAGCTTCCAGGGGTTTTTTTTGTCAACGCTTAATTGAACAAGCTGAAGTTAGAAGCTGAAAGGCTATCATGCACAACTGCACCAGATTTTGCACTTTCCAGTTTTTGTTCACACTGAGCGCAACTTTCACGTGATTTTGAAGCCGTAAACCCAGCGTGACTTCGACACAACTTGGATACGACTTCTTTAACAAAAGTCAATGCAAGTCGTGCTGAAGTTGGACCAAAAGTAGTGCAGGAACCTTTTTCTAAGTTGGAGCGACTTGCACTTAATGGGGTGCGCCTTGTAAGCGCATGTCGCACCAGTGTGAACTGGGCCTTAGTAAATCAATCCATTGATTGATTTAGCCATTTTTCTAGGAAAAACGTTCTGATCTCCAAACTCTTTGGAATCCTCAGGAATCTGATATTATTCCTACAGAGACAATTCTCCAGATTACTCAGCTTCAGAGAGATCTCTTCAAACACCATGGAAATGTAGCCTGTCCTTATGATTGCTAATTCTCTTTTCAGCATTAGATACTTTGTGTTCTATTTTCTGCATAACATGCTTAAGGCATTATAAATCCATTCTGACAGTGTCTATCTGGGTCATCAGAGAAGCCTGACATTGATGGATTGCTTCTATTACATGCCTGAGAGTTAACACCTACGTTTCCTGTGCTTCATCTTTCTTCTGATCCTCCTTGCTAGGTCCTGCAAGGTCTGTTTGTTCTTGTGATTATTGCTCCTGACTACTGAGTGTAAGTATGAGGAGCCTTATCATGCCTAATGCCTCGTACACACGCAACGATTATCGGCCGACCGATCGGCCCGACTTTTGTCTAGAGTTGTGTTTTGTTGGTTGGAATGTGCCTAGACTGCACACGAATTTTCTCGGGCCAACAAAAATCAACTTCAGAAGTGATGTCTTGTGCTGGTTTACTTTCCGTGTGTTTTTTCTTCTCTGAGCATGCCCAGTCTTGCTCATCAGATTTTTGTCTGCCGAAATCTGTACTGACTGACGGAAAATTGGCCGTTGTGTTGACGGCCAACAAAAATTTTATAGCCTGCATACCAGATTTTATTCGGCCGAAAAGTCGGAGTCGGTTGTCGAAAGCATCATACTAACAAGCCTAAAATCGGCCGATCGGACGTTGGCCGAAAATTCCCGGCCAATAATCGATGCGTGTGTACGAGGCATAAGGCTCCTCTCAGGGTCTTGGTGCTGCACATCTTGTGGGTCTGGGGCCTGCCACCTTTATATGTCTCCCTTATGGCTAGCTTCTCCCTCACAGTTTTGTAGGCTGCTTGCCTGATTTTAACCATTGCTGGCAGCTGAAATAGATCTAGGGATGCCCACAGTGCAGTGAGGCAGGGTAATAATGATGCCCACAGTGCAGTGAGGCAGGGTAATAATGCTCTGTGTCGACAGGATAGTGTATGAATGAGATGGCCAGAAAAGGAGATCAAATGGTATGCATCCAATTTCCCCAACAGGTTAACTTTAAATGTTAGGACACTTTTTATGGTATAAGGCCCGCTTAGTATATTTTCAGGGATATTCATTATACTACTTTACCTTCTTTTATTTTTTTATTTTGATTCATATATAGGGCAACTTCTCCAAAACCAATATTACAGTTAGATGATGGTGGTAAAAAGTCAGTTTTGGTAAATTCAGTGCATTAAAAATTGAGAAATCTATTACTGTATGCTGGGTAGATATTTGCAACAGCAGAAGAAAAAATAGCTTTTAGCAGAAGAAAAATTAGCATAGGGGTTTTTGGCCACCTTATTTGTTCATCTGAAAGGCCATTTCTTAGTTATTGAGTATGTAGACTACAATAGAGATAACAAATGTTCAATTTAATGTGGATGGTGCAGCTTTCTATCTTTTAAAATGTCTAATGCAATGGACCCCTTTAGCATTTCATGAATAGGTATTGAGATTCTCTATCACTACTGGGAAGTTAGGAAATCTGAAGAACTAGTCTTACAACAAGCACACACACAGCATACTTTTTCACATCTCTCAACTAAAAGTACAAAAAGTATAGCACTAAACCAATACAGTGTGCGATTGATCACAGTAACCCAAATGAATTAATAATTATTAAAATGAATTAAAATAATTAAAACAGTATATTAAAAATGTGGACAATACTAATTGAACATACATTGGCTAATCTATGAGCCAAAAATAATAGACATTCAATTAAATTAAACTTCACATAAGAAAATAAATGGCACATGGCATGCATGGCTGCTTTCTGAAGGAGCTCCTGCAGTCTATATAGTCAATGAGATAGACAGCGACCTGCAATCTGCAAAATATGGGCAGAATTCTTAAATCTGGGGCACACAATCGATCCCAGCGCTTGGCATCTACCCCATCTGGAAAGCAGATGCCTGCAATTTTTAAAAATGATGAAGAATTTGATGATGTCTCACTCCCAGCATCAGAAGATTCGTTAAGAGAATCAATACAACCTGACCAACCTCTGACTTATGCTGACATGACAGAAATAGCAGCAGACATCAAAGACTCTTTCTCAGCAGCCATTAAAGATCTAAAAGCTGACTTACTAATGCTGACTGAGCAACTGGCTGTGAATGAGAGAGCTGTGAAACAGAGAGAAAAGGCAATAACAAGACTTAAACAAGTTACAGCCACACATTCTCAACATATGATAGATATGGACAGACAAATAGAAGATCTAGACAAAAGGGGACGTAGAAACAACATCAGAGTGAGAGGAATACCTGAGTCTGTGAATTCTATGCAAATCAAGCCAGCCTTACGCTCCATCTTTATTAATCTGCTTGAGAGGCCACCAGAATCACCAATAGATTTTGACAGAGCACACAGAGCCCTCAGACCCAGAGCTCCAGAAATTTATCCTCCAAGAGACATAATTTGTTGTCTTCCTAATTTTTGCATAAAAGAGGAAATCCTCCAAAAAGCAAGTCAGAATGAGGTAATCACATTTAATGGGGGGGAACATACAGCTCTTCCAAGATTTATCCCCTATCACGCTTAAAAACAGAAGAGCAGAAAAACCCCTACTAGAAATTTTGAAGGAGAAAGGAATTTCCTACAGATGGAAGTTTCCCTTTGCAGTGCAGGCAACACACAATGGAAAACAATACATGCTTCCCACTTCAGATGACCTTCCTCTTCCTACCTTCTGTGATAATCTCCAGATAGACTTAATAAAACTACCAGACTGGTATCAAGAATTCTAACTGGCACCAGCATTTAATGACTCTACCTCCACCCCGGGTCACTCTCCCCTCAAACCTCCATTCCACAAGGGGAAGCACCGGAAACATTCAAGTTGCAATAACTACAACTCTCCGGCTTCAAAATCACAGAGAGTTAGGGAGAATAGTTAAGAGGGTCCTTACCTGGCACCATCCACACCTGAGGATCTGATGTACTGTCTCTGAAGTGACTGAAACCTTTATCAGAACATATCCCTTCTGATACTCTCTGATTTCAAGATCTTCACTTTTCTTTCAGTTTAACAAGGCTGACATATACTAAGTTTGTTCACTAGAGGGATCCCTAACCTAACAAAGGATTTCAATAGCTCCTAGTCAATACCATTTTTACAGTTCCTTTACCTCAAGCAAGGGGTCTATTCCCAGATGAGCTTTCAGCTCCTGTGTAAACCCTACTTTATGACTTTGACAGAGGCTAAAATGTATGTATTAGGGTCCGACCGATTATCGGCAAGGCCGATATATTGAGGGCCGATATGCACTTTCCCCGACATATCGGAATCGGCCCCAGAAGTTACCGATATTGCCAATATTGTGCGCAGCGCACACGTGACGTCATTGCGTGTGTTGCTTCACGTGTCTCTGCGCACTGGGCCTATAATTTGACACGTTCTGCCTTCTAAGACTGCCTCCCACACCTCGGACAGTCTCACACAGTGTGTGCAGCTGCAGTCTGGTCACGTTGCCAGCCAGCCACCCACAGGCTGTGGCCTCAGCCACCCACCACAGGGTGCCAGCCACCCACCACAGGGTGCCAGCCACCAGCCATCGACCCACAACAGGGTGTTAGGCCAGCATCCAGCCACCCACCGTACAACCGGGTGCCAGCAGCCAGCCATCCACCCCACAACAGGGTTCCAGCAAGCCAGCCACCCACAGGGTGACACAAAGCCAGCCACCCACCACAGTGTTCCAGAAAGCCAGCTACCCACAACAGGCCAGGGTGAGTGACACCAAGCCAGCCACCCACAACAGGGTGACACCAAGCCAGCCACCCACAACCAGGTAACACCAGGCCAGCCACCGACCACTGTGTTCCAGCAAGCCAGCCACCCACAACAGAGTGACACCAAGCCAGCCACCCACAACAGGGTGACACCAAGCCAGCCACCCACAACCGGGTAACACCAGGCCAGCCACCGACCAGTGTGTTTCAGCAAGCCAGCCACCCACAACAGAGTGACACCAAGCCAGCCGCCCACAACAGGGTGACACCAAGCCAGCCACCCACCACAGTGTTCCAGCAAGCCAGCCACCCACAAAAGGATGACACCAAGCCAGCCACCCACAACAGGGTGCCAGCAAGCCACCCACACTGCCAGGCATCAGCTACTGACCCAAAACAGGGTGCCAGACAGCCACCCACACTGCCAGGCATCAGCCACCGAATCCACAACAGGGTGACAGCAGCCAGCCACCCCACAACAGGGTACCAGCAAGCCACCCACTCTGCCAGGTGTCAGCGACCGATCCACAACAGGGTGACAGCAGCCAGCCACACCACAACAGGGTGCCAGCAAGCCACCCACACTGCCAGGCATCAGCCACCGACCCACAACAGGGTGCCAGCAAGTCACCCACACTGCCAGGCATCAGCCACCGACCCACAACAGGGTGCCACCCAGCCACCCACCCTGCCAGGCATCAGCCACTGACCCACAACAGGGTGCCAGCAAGCCCCCCACAGCCGACCAGGGTGCCAGCAGCCAGCCAGCCATTTTTTTAACCTTATTGTCTCTTTCAAATTGCAATGGAGATGGGTAAAGACAAAAAAAGTAAAAGTGTGGTCTGGGACTATTTCTCGTCTCAACCATCTCCAGGAAAAGCAGCAGTATGTAACACATGCACAAACAATATAAGCATGGGATCAGTAACTGCAAAAAAACAAAAATACGCCAAATCTTTGGGCCCATCTAAGAGTTCATCATATTGAATTATATCATGCAGCACAGAAAAAATAAAATTAATATCAATGTGATTTTGAAATACCTCCTCCACTATCCCAGGCAGCAATAACAGATCTGTTTCAGAAGAAAACAGGTGTCACAGTCTAGATTCAGATGGAAAATCCCAACTGCTGGACAGAGTAATCACAAAGATAAGGGTCACTGATAGCCAGCCATTTACAATGGTATCTGACTCAGGATTTAAGCCATGGATGTCCATACTTGAGCCAAGGTACAAACTGAAGAGTGAGAAAGATTCACCAAAAGGTCATTGAGAAAGTAAAGGCTATGCTGCAACCAGAGAATGCTGGAAACTCACTCTCATTCACGACTTACTGCTGGTCAGGAGGAGGACAAACAGAGTCACTAATGAATCTTACATGCCACTTCATTGACAGCGGATGGACAAAAAGGAAATTGGTCTTAAATACAAAAGAGATGCAAGGATCCCACACTGGGGAGTACAGTAGAGAAATTTTTCTAAAGACCGAGTGATGCTTGTGCTCCTTCAAGACAGTGGAGCAAACATGCGGAAAGGAATGAGGTTTGCTGATATGTCAGAGTGTCATGACACACAACATCCTCCAACTTTCAAATGATGGTCTGTCAAGCCAGAGAGCTTTGATTGATATATGTTTTGAGAAGCATGAATAGATTAAAAATGTTGCGCTGGCAAGTCTTTTGAATCTTCGATACAAGAACCATGCTTTCTTTTCTGATGATGTATTGGCCAAGGCAAAACAATGGCTGGCAGAAGATATTCAACAGGAAGTTCCTGCCGAAAGGACAAGTCCAGAACAGCATTTTTATAATCTGAAAGAGCAGCATGCTGCAAAAACAGAAAAAAGTCCAAAAAGACGACAACGAACAGGCCCAATTGATCATGACATTTTCAGTGTTTTATTAGGGCCTCATGTGAAGGATTCTTCTGAATCTGCAATAATGAGCCTGAATGATGAACTTCATCTCTATTTGAAGGAACCAGTAATTGACAGAAGAAGTGGAAGTCCACTGACTCCAGTCCAATCCACTGTCTAGCTTTTATTCTAGCAGTTTTGCACTGACTGTAGTAGTGATTAAAATCATTGCACTGAGTGCACTACTGCAGCAATAGTCCACTGACTCCAGTCCAATCCACTGTCTAGCTGTTGTCTAGCTTTTTTCTAACAGTTTTGCACTGACTGCAGTAGTGATTTAAAATCATTGCAGTGAGTGCACTATTGCAGCAGTAGTTCACTGACTCCAATCCACTGTCTAGCTGTTGTCTAGCTTGTTTCTAGCAGTTTTGCTGCCACTGACTGCACTGCTGCAGTAGTGATTTAAAATTATTGCAGTGAGTGAGTGCACTACTGCATCAGTTTATGCATCATTCACAATCAGATGATGTGAAACTGATGTCCCTGTAAGTCCATTTTTGCTATCAGTTTTCATGCAGTTAAGGTGTGAAGAACGAGCCCTTAATGTTAAAAAAGTTAATAAATAAACATTACCATGTTCAGTAACAGATTTGTGTCGAAATTTGTGTTTTGCAAAACTTTAAATGTACAAAATATCAGCCCATACTGATATGCGATGGCCAAAATATCGGTATCGGCAACGAAAAAACGATATCGGTCAAACCCTAGTATATATTTGTGTGTATATATATATATATATACTAAACTGGAACACAACACCAAGATTTTGCAACGGAAACTCCTGGAGTGCATTTTGCTTTTCATTACTAATGCTGAATATGTTAAAAGGTTCATAAGTAGAGTTGAGCGAACACCTGGATGTCCGGGTTCGGTGGGTCCGGCCGAACTTGAAAAAAAAGTCCGGGTTCGTGACCCGTACTTAACCCGAACTTGACCCCGATCCCGAACCCCATTGAAGTCAATGGTGACCCGAACTTTTGAGCACTAAAATGGCTCTAAATCAAACATGGAAAGGGCTAGAGGACTGCAAATGGCAGCAAAATCTACTTTAGAGCATGGCAAAAGCTCTGCAAACAAATGTGGATAGGGAAATAACTTAAAATAACATAAAATACATAAAAATAAAAAATAATAATCTTGAATGATGTAGGAGGAGGACAAGGCCCATATAGAGCAGGAGGTTGAGGTGGCGTTGGATATGGCGGTGTAGGTGGAAGCGGCGGCAGTGGAGGAGGAGGACAAGGTAGCCAACACTGGTTTTGGTTTTTAATTTCATTTTTTTTTTAAATTAGGGTACACCCCAAAAGAGTAAATAAGATCAAATACAACAATGGCTGGGTAAGGCCGGTATACATGTCTATTCTGCAGAAGGTACGGACAAGTCCTGTGGGATCCATGCCTGGTTCATTTTAATGAACGTGAGCTTGTCCACATTGGCTCTGGACAGGCAGCTGCACTTGTCTGTGATAACGCCCCAGCCATGTTAAATACCTGTTCAGATAATACACTGGCTGCAGGGCAGGCCAGCACCTCCAAGGCATAAAGGGCAAGCTCAGGCCATGTGCCCAACTTGGAGACCCAGAAGTTGAAGGGGCAGACCCGTCATTCAGTACGTCTAGGCGTGTGAACACATACTGCTCCACCATGTTAGTGCTGGGTCGAGGTGCTGCTGGTGGAGCTTCTGTTGCAAGGAGAGGATGTGGTATATCTGTGCCAGCTACACGCACAAGTGAAACACCTTTCTCAGCTGCGAGTAGGCGACAGAACCTGCAGCAGTATTTGGCAGGGCCTAATGCGCCTCTACAAATGTTGAGGCCAGAACAAGCACAGGCGATAGTAGATTGAGTTGCTGACAGTACCTCCAGTTCCTTTGTCTCCCAACCAGTCTTCTGCTGAAAGGTCAGAGTTGGCACCTGCAGCCAATGTCCATCAATCTTTCACCTCACCCCCTTGCAAATCAGCCAAGCAGTCTGAGCCCCAAGTCATGCAGCAGTCTCTTCTTCTTTTTGATGACTCTGTTAGCATGGTTTCCCAGGGCCATCCACCTAGCCCTGCCCCAGAAGTGGAAGAGATTGAGTGCACCGATGCCCAACCACTTATCTCTCAAGATGAGTACATGGGAGGACCATCGCAGCACGTCTCGGATGATAACGAAACACAGGTGCCAACTGCTGCGGAATTCCGAATTGTGGAGACCGACAAGGAGGGCAGGGGTGAAGACTGGATGGAAGATGATGTGGAGGACGATGAGGTCCTTGACCCCACATGGACCAATGAACGTCATGCAGGTGACCTGATTAGTTTGGAGGAAGAGGTGGTGGTTGCACAGAGCCACCAGCACAGCAGAAGAGGGAGCAGGGTGCAAAAGCGGAGCAGCCGTGCCCTAGACACTACGCCTGCTACTGCCCAACACAGCAAGGGACCGAGCACACCAAAGCCAGCTCAAAGGAGTTCCCTAGCGTGGCAGTTCTTCAGACAATGTGATGATGACAGGACACAAGTGGTTTGCACGCTGTGCAATCAGAACCTGAAGCGAGGCATAAACCTTCTCAACCTGAGCACAACCTGCATGACCAGGCATCTAAGTGCAAAGCGTGAGCTGCAGCGGAGTAGACAAGAAAGGTCTCTGGCTCCTCCTGCTTCCTCTTCTGCTGCTGCAGTCTCGGCCTCTTCATCCACCTCTGTAGTGACAGTGGCACCTGCCACCCCGCAAACAGAGGATCTGCCAGCAACACCACCACCTGGGTCACCAACAACCATCTCCACAATGTCCTGTGGAAGCGTTCAGCTTTCTATCTCCCAAACACTGGAGCGGAAGAGGAAGTACCCCCCTACCCACTCGCGATCCCTGGCCCTGAATGCCAGCATTTAAAAATTCCTGGCCTTTGAAATGCTGTCATTCCGTCTGGTGGAGACGCACAGTTTTAAAAGCCTTATGGTGGTTGCTGTCCCACAGTACATCGTGCCCAGCCGCCACTACTTTTCCAGGCAAGCCATCCCTTCCCTGCACAACCAAGTGGGTGACAAAATCAGGTGTGCACTGCGCAACACCATCTGTGGCAAGGCACCTAACTACGGATACGTAGACCAGTAAGCACGGTCAGGGACGTTATATCTCCCTAACAGCACACTGGGTAAATGCAGTGGCGGCTGGGCCTGAGGCGGATAGCAGTTTGGCGCATGTCCTTCCACCACCGAGGATTGCAGGGCGCTTCAGTTTGCCTCCTGTTCCTAACTCCTCCTACTCTGCTTCCTCATCCTCTACCGCCTCCTCATCCGGTCAGCGTAACACCTTCACCACCAACTTCAGCACAGCCAGGGGTAAACGACAGCAGGCAGTTTTAAAACTTGCCTGTTCGGGGGGAAAACCCCACACCGTGCAGGAGTTGTGGAGGAGCATGAAACAGCAGACCGATGAGTGGTTGGTGCCAGTGAGCCTCAAGCCTGGCCTGGTGGTGTGCGATAATGGGCAAAATCTCGTAGCAGCTCTGGGCCTAGCCGGGTTGACGCACATCCCTTTCCTGGCGCATGTGCTAAATTTGGTGGTGCAGAACTTCCTTAAAAATTCCCCTGATATGTCAGAGCTGCTGCAGAAAGTGCGGGCCGTCTGTGCGCAATTTCGGCGTTCTCACCCTGCTGCTTGCCTGTCAGCGCTGCAGCGTAACTTCAGCCTTCCCGCTCACCGCCTCATATGTGACGTGCCCACAAGGTGGAACTCCACCTTGCACATGCTGGCCAGACTTATTGATTGACTTATTGATTGACTTATTGACTTATTTATTGATAAGCAGAATAGAACAACAATATCCAATGGGTGTATCTCACTGTAACATATGCAGACTAGCCCGCAATTACATTTATTTCCCCTAAATGGGTTTTTATTGATAAGCGGAATACAACAACAGTATCCAATGGGTGTATCTCACTGTAACATATGCAGACTAGCCCGCAATTACATTTTTTTCCCCAAAATGGGTTTTTATTGCAAAGCGGAATACAACAACAGTATTCAATGGGCGTATCTCACTGTAACATATGCAGACTAGCCGGCAATTATTTTTTTTCCCCTAAATGGGTTTTTATTGATAAGTGGAATACAATAACAGTATCCAATGGGTGTATCTCACTGTAACATATGCAGACTAGGCTGCAATTTAATTTTTTTCCCCTAAATGGGTTTTTATTGCAAAGCGGAATACAACAGCAGTATCCAATGGGTGTATCTCACTGTAATGTATGAATGAAAACATTTTATTTTTCCCTTTAATTGGTGATTTATAAAGAGCAGATTTGAACAGCAGTGTCTAAATGCTGTACATAAAAATAAAAAATAATAATCTTGAATGATGTAGGAGGAGGACAAGGCCCATATAGAGCAGGAGGTTGAGGTGGCGTTGGATATGGCGGTGTAGGTGGAAGCGGCGGCAGTGGAGGAGGAGGACAAGGTAGCCAACACTGGTTTTGGTTTTTAATTTCATTTTTTTTTTAAATTAGGGTACACCCCAAAAGAGTAAATAAGATCAAATACAACAATGGCTGGGTAAGGCCGGTATACATGTCTATTCTGCAGAAGGTACGGACAAGTCCTGTGGGATCCATGCCTGGTTCATTTTAATGAACGTGAGCTTGTCCACATTGGCTCTGGACAGGCAGCTGCACTTGTCTGTGATAACGCCCCAGCCATGTTAAATACCTGTTCAGATAATACACTGGCTGCAGGGCAGGCCAGCACCTCCAAGGCATAAAGGGCAAGCTCAGGCCATGTGCCCAACTTGGAGACCCAGAAGTTGAAGGGGCAGACCCGTCATTCAGTACGTCTAGGCGTGTGAACACATACTGCTCCACCATGTTAGTGCTGGGTCGAGGTGCTGCTGGTGGAGCTTCTGTTGCAAGGAGAGGATGTGGTATATCTGTGCCAGCTACACGCACAAGTGAAACACCTTTCTCAGCTGCGAGTAGGCGACAGAACCTGCAGCAGTATTTGGCAGGGCCTAATGCGCCTCTACAAATGTTGAGGCCAGAACAAGCACAGGCGATAGTAGATTGAGTTGCTGACAGTACCTCCAGTTCCTTTGTCTCCCAACCAGTCTTCTGCTGAAAGGTCAGAGTTGGCACCTGCAGCCAATGTCCATCAATCTTTCACCTCACCCCCTTGCAAATCAGCCAAGCAGTCTGAGCCCCAAGTCATGCAGCAGTCTCTTCTTCTTTTTGATGACTCTGTTAGCATGGTTTCCCAGGGCCATCCACCTAGCCCTGCCCCAGAAGTGGAAGAGATTGAGTGCACCGATGCCCAACCACTTATCTCTCAAGATGAGTACATGGGAGGACCATCGCAGCACGTCTCGGATGATAACGAAACACAGGTGCCAACTGCTGCGGAATTCCGAATTGTGGAGACCGACAAGGAGGGCAGGGGTGAAGACTGGATGGAAGATGATGTGGAGGACGATGAGGTCCTTGACCCCACATGGACCAATGAACGTCATGCAGGTGACCTGATTAGTTTGGAGGAAGAGGTGGTGGTTGCACAGAGCCACCAGCACAGCAGAAGAGGGAGCAGGGTGCAAAAGCGGAGCAGCCGTGCCCTAGACACTACGCCTGCTACTGCCCAACACAGCAAGGGACCGAGCACACCAAAGCCAGCTCAAAGGAGTTCCCTAGCGTGGCAGTTCTTCAGACAATGTGATGATGACAGGACACAAGTGGTTTGCACGCTGTGCAATCAGAACCTGAAGCGAGGCATAAACCTTCTCAACCTGAGCACAACCTGCATGACCAGGCATCTAAGTGCAAAGCGTGAGCTGCAGTGGAGTAGACAAGAAAGGTCTCTGGCTCCTCCTGCTTCCTCTTCTGCTGCTGCAGTCTCGGCCTCTTCATCCACCTCTGTAGTGACAGTGGCACCTGCCACCCCGCAAACAGAGGATCTGCCAGCAACACCACCACCTGGGTCACCAACAACCATCTCCACAATGTCCTGTGGAAGCGTTCAGCTTTCTATCTCCCAAACACTGGAGCGGAAGAGGAAGTACCCCCCTACCCACTCGCGATCCCTGGCCCTGAATGCCAGCATTTAAAAATTCCTGGCCTTTGAAATGCTGTCATTCCGTCTGGTGGAGACGCACAGTTTTAAAAGCCTTATGGTGGTTGCTGTCCCACAGTACATCGTGCCCAGCCGCCACTACTTTTCCAGGCAAGCCATCCCTTCCCTGCACAACCAAGTGGGTGACAAAATCAGGTGTGCACTGCGCAACACCATCTGTGGCAAGGCACCTAACTACGGATACGTAGACCAGTAAGCACGGTCAGGGACGTTATATCTCCCTAACAGCACACTGGGTAAATGCAGTGGCGGCTGGGCCTGAGGCGGATAGCAGTTTGGCGCATGTCCTTCCACCACCGAGGATTGCAGGGCGCTTCAGTTTGCCTCCTGTTCCTAACTCCTCCTACTCTGCTTCCTCATCCTCTACCGCCTCCTCATCCGGTCAGCGTAACACCTTCACCACCAACTTCAGCACAGCCAGGGGTAAACGACAGCAGGCAGTTTTAAAACTTGCCTGTTCGGGGGGAAAACCCCACACCGTGCAGGAGTTGTGGAGGAGCATGAAACAGCAGACCGATGAGTGGTTGGTGCCAGTGAGCCTCAAGCCTGGCCTGGTGGTGTGCGATAATGGGCAAAATCTCGTAGCAGCTCTGGGCCTAGCCGGGTTGACGCACATCCCTTTCCTGGCGCATGTGCTAAATTTGGTGGTGCAGAACTTCCTTAAAAATTCCCCTGATATGTCAGAGCTGCTGCAGAAAGTGCGGGCCGTCTGTGCGCAATTTCGGCGTTCTCACCCTGCTGCTTGCCTGTCAGCGCTGCAGCGTAACTTCAGCCTTCCCGCTCACCGCCTCATATGTGACGTGCCCACAAGGTGGAACTCCACCTTGCACATGCTGGCCAGACTTATTGATTGACTTATTGATTGACTTATTGACTTATTTATTGATAAGCAGAATAGAACAACAATATCCAATGGGTGTATCTCACTGTAACATATGTAGACTAGCCCGCAATTACATTTATTTCCCCTAAATGGGTTTTTATTGATAAGCGGAATACAACAACAGTATCCAATGGGTGTATCTCACTGTAACATATGCAGACTAGCCCGCAATTACATTTTTTTCCCCAAAATGGGTTTTTATTGCAAAGCGGAATACAACAACAGTATTCAATGGGCGTATCTCACTGTAACATATGCAGACTAGCCGGCAATTCTTTTTTTTCCCCTAAATGGGTTTTTATTGATAAGTGGAATACAATAACAGTATCCAATGGGTGTATCTCACTGTAACATATGCAGACTAGGCTGCAATTTAATTTTTTTCCCCTAAATGGGTTTTTATTGCAAAGCGGAATACAACAGCAGTATCCAATGGGTGTATCTCACTGTAATGTATGAATGAAAACATTTTATTTTTCCCTTTAATTGGTGATTTATAAAGAGCAGATTTGAACAGCAGTGTCTAAATGCTGTATGACAGTGTCACAGTAAAGTATGAATGAAAAACTGAAAAATAATTGTCACCTTAATTGGTGTTTGTTGAATAGCAGATTAGAACTGCAGTGTCTAAACGCTGTAAGTTAGAGTAAAATATGAAGGAAAAAAGGTTTTTTTTTTTTTTAATCCAGATTAAGCAGACACATATGCACTGAGCTTGCATTACATAGCTGCTACACGCCGCACGCCTAACAGGTTGGATACTGTTGTTGTTCTATTCCGCAATTTAATAAAAAAAAACCATTTGAATGAAAAATTGAAAAAAAAATATTTTTTCCCTAAAAACTGAAAAAAATGTTTTTCCCTTACATTGGTGCTTTTTGAAGAGCAGATCAGAAAAGCAGTGTCTAAACACTGTATGTCAAAGTAAAATATGAAGCAAAAACGTTTTTTCCTTTTTAAATCCAGATTAAGCAGACACATATGCACTGAGCTTGCATTACATGGCCGCTGCACGCCGCCCACCTAACAGACTGATAAAAGTTTTTTTTCTCCCTTCTCCTCACTGAGCACAGGTCAGGGCAAAAAGATCGTGCACTGCACCCCCACAAAATAAAATCAATGTAGATCGCTGTCTGATTAACCACTTTAATACAGGGCACTTCCCTCCCTTCCTGCCCAGGCCAATTTTCCCCTTTTAGCGCTGTTGCAATTTGAATGGCAATTGCGCGGTCATGCAACACTGTACCTACACCAAATTTATGTCATTTTCCCCCCACAAATAGAGCTTTCTTTTGGTGGTATTTGATCACCTCTGCGATTTTTACTTTTTGCTAAACAAATAAAAAAAGACCGAAAAGTTTGAAAAAAAAAAAAAGTTTTTTTGTTTATGTTATACAATTTTGTAAATAAATACGTTTTTTCCTGCACTGATGAGCACTGATGAGACTGCACTGACAGGCACTGATGAGGAGGCACTGATGGGGTGGCACTGATGGGGTGGCACTGATAGGCAGGACTGATAGGCGGCACTGATATGCGGCACTGATAGGCACTGATATGCGGCCCTGATAGGTAGCACAGATATGCAGCATTGGTGGGCACTGATAGGCGGCACTGCTGGGCACTGATAGGCGGCATTGATGGACACTGATAGGTGGCACTGATGGGCACTGATAGGTGGCACTGACGGGCACTAATGGGCACTGATAGGCGGCACTGGTGGGCACTGATGGGCACTGATGGGTGGCACTGACGGGCGGCACTGATGGGCACTGATGGGCACTGATAGGCGGCACTGGTGGGCAATAATGGGCACTGGTGGGCGACACTAAAGGATAGCAATGATGGGCACTTGTGGGCAGCACTGATAGGGAGGACACTGGTGGGCATCACTGATGGGGAGGGCAATGGGGGGCTCCCTGAGCCCTGATTGCCATCCCTGGTGGCCATAGTGGGCATCCCTGGGGTCATAGTGGGCATCCCTGGGGTCATAGTGGGCATCCCTGGTGGATCTAGTGGCATCCCCCCCCCCGAGGGTCTGCACTGGTAATCAATGATCTGATTACCAGTGCTGACCCCCCCCCCCTGTCAGGGGAGCCGCCGATCGGCGCTCCTTTGCTCGTGCCTGTCAGGCACGAACTAAGGAAAGCCGATCAACGGCTGTTCCTGTTTTACTATGTGACCAGCCGTGATTGGACACGGCTGATCACATGGTAAAGAGCCTCCGTCAGAGGCTCTTTACCGAGATCGGAGATGCAGGGTGTCAGGCTGTCACCTCGCATCACCGATCGCCGCTCTGCGCGCCCCCGGGGGGCGCCCAGAGCTGTGTTATCCTGCCGCCGTCATATGATGTCCAGTCAGGATAAAACAACCACATTCCCGCCGTCAATTTGTAATAGGGCGGGCGGGAAGTGGTTAAAGAAGATTTTTCCTACCCTTTCCCTGAAAGCAATCTCCAGCCCGCCCCTACAATAATCTCCTATCTCTCCCTCAGCAGCATCAGGAACCTGTCCCTAGTATAGTTAGAGCAGAGTGACGCACGGCACTATGTGACTCCAGCTTATATAGAGGCTGGGTCACATGCTGCACTGGCCAATCACAGCCATGCCATTAGTAGGCATGGCTGTGATGGCTTCTAAGGGCACGCTAGTTAAACACTTGCTGATTGGCTGCCTTGCAGCTGTTGAAACCGCGTCAAAACATTAAAACCGCGCCAAAACATGAAATAACATTACTGAACAACGGACTGTATCCCAAACATACAGTGAAATGTTCGGGTCTGTGTCCGGGACCCGAATACCCAAAAGTCCGGTATGATCCCGAACAATACAGTCCGGGTTCGCTCAACCCTATTCATAAGACATGTTGTAGCTGTAAATATATTGTCACCATTAACTTTTGCTCTCTCACAGTAATTATAGAGTCTCATATTTCAGCGGACCTCTACCACTGGTTATATATTACCCTGGTTCAGAATGCATCTTTCTGCACCCTATTAATCACAATGGATTACTCCAGATGGTCATCTCCAGCATCAATTACCATTTCCCAATCTTCACATCATACAGGGTAAGCAGAGAGTAATAAACATTCTCAACATATACTAAACTTAATCAGAATACGCTCCACCACAGGGCCAACCAAAGACTCCACACCCTTCTTAACTTGGAAAGAATGGACACTACAAGAAATTGGCGCTACTGTTTCTGACTTTTAAATGTGTTACATCACTGTCTGAGAGGTGTTGCATCACTGCTTTACCACTAACATTAATATTTTCTCTCTTATTAACCTATATCTTTAATGGTTTGGACCTCCAGGGCTAATAACTTTAAAACTACTTTATGTTGTTAAGGTTTATTTGAGACTGTTTGATTGCCTGACTCCAACAGGGATATTTATTTCCATCGGAGACATACAATCATTGCCTAAAACATTATATGCGGTGGGGTGAATATGACAGTAATATCCCCTCTCAAAGCCTTAGGTGACTTAAATATGTGTTTCAGAATTAAAAACGTATATGGTTGTGTAGGTTGTAGTTTGGCAAATGTTTCGTACACCATCAAGAACATACCTACTATACTGTGCTCTCCTGATCCCATAATTTCCAGCTTAAGCCACTCAGAGTTTGCACACTATTAGCACGTTATTCATTAATAAAACCCCTCTCGGGGACTGTTGACTGCTCAGTCTGTACGCATAGCAAACTTGTTTTGCCAATTAAGGCACAGTTTTGAGCTTATTGCACTAAAGTGAACCTCCCACTTACTCCCCAAAAATTCACATAAGCTCACGTGTGTAAAGCCAAAAATTGAATTAACTTAATAATTAACCGCACTTATGAAATTAATCGGTTACTCACAGAAGCAGTTTTCGAAGTTGAAAGTACCCTTCCTTACCCCTATTCTCCCCCTCATGTTTTCCTTATCTCTCCCCTCCTCTCCACCCTCCCTACCCCCTTTTTTTTTTCTCACCCCCCCCCCTCCGAAAATGGCCTTCTCTATGCTGGGTAAATCCCCCACTCTCATCTCACACAATGTGAACGGTTTGAACATCCCTGAAAAGAGATCCAAACTGCTACAGGAATTGAAAAACGCTAACCCAGATTATATTCTTACAGGAAACACACTTCAAAGGAAATAGTATCCCACGTCTCACTAACAACTTCTTCACTTCCACATTTCATGCCACAAACCCTTTAGCTAAAACAAAAGGTGTCTCCATATTGTTAAGCAAGCACTCCAAATTCTTCCTAACATAACTACTAGCAGACCCTGAAGGCAGATATCTGTTTTTAAAAGGTGCTTCCACATCAATTTCTCTGACCTCTCCCGTACACAAACCACATACGTTTAACTGGAGATTAAATGCATTGCTCCTGACAGACCCTAAGGTACAAGAGGACATACAAAACTCAGTAAAGAATTTCTTTGACACTAACATAAACCATGACACTTCACCATTACACACCTGGGAATCTCATGAATGTGTAATAAGGGGAGATTTCATAAAATGGGGAGCAAGGAAAAAGAAAGAATGGGAAAATAATATTTCTGCTCTCTCACTTAAAATAGCTTGTCTAGAAGCACAAGACAAAAGATCCCAGGCAGCTAAGACTGAAACAGAATTAATCGATAGTAGGAAAGCCTTACAACAAATCCTGAACTTAAAAACAAAAAGATTCCTATTTTTCAAAATATGTATCTATTATGAGCATGGTGACAAAGGGGGAAGATACCTTGCCAGAGCCCTTAAAGACGCAAAAGTAACAGGACACATCCACGGTATACGTAACAAGGAGGGGAGAATTGAAAATAATTCTGATAAAATTGCGGCGCTTTTCCATAACTTTTACTCTAAGCTATATAACCTCTCATCACAACACAAACCCCCTCACCTTGATATGGACAAAGAACAAATAATACAGGAGTTCCTCCACAATAGTAAATTACCCACCTTACCAACTGAAGACAATGAGCAACTAGAAAAATCTATTAATTTAGATGAACTGCTAAATGTTATCAAAGAACTCAAACAAGACAAAAGTCCAGGACCTGATGGATTCACATCCCAATACTATAAAACCTTTTCCCCCCTTCTCTCCAAACCTCTTTTGGAAACATTCAACTCCTTGACAAAAACTAAATACATCCCCAATTCCTTTCTCATGGCCTACATAACCGTCATTTCAAAACCAAATAAGGACCGTACAGAATGTTCCAATTTTAGACCCATTTCCTTACTTAGCATCAAACTTAAAACTTTTATCCAAGATCCTAGCAAATAGACTAAGACCCTTTTTATCCAAAATTATAGGACCAGAGCAACTAGGCTTTATACCTGGACGAGAAGCCAGGGATAATATAATTAAGGCTCTAAATCTAATTTACAGAGCAAAGACATCAAGCGTTGAGGGGCTCTTACTGTCCACTGATGCAAAAAAGGATTTTGACCGAGTAGCATGGGACTAAGTGTTCTCCACCTGCTCATTAGTTGGTTTTGGAGATAACATGTTGACTTGGATTAAATCCCTATACCAGAACCCACAAGCAAAGTCCAATGCAGGGATGAGGGCAAACTGACTCTTGGACTCTCTTCTAGACCCAACCATTTATCTTTTCAGAACCCACAAGCAAAGATTAAAATGAACTACATTTTTTCAGACCCAATTAACATACGCAACGGGAAGAGACAAGGCTGTCCACTTTCCACCCTCCTCTTCATCCTAACACTTGAACCATTAATCAGGACAATAAATCTCAAAAAAGTGATTCACGGCTTCCACTTAGACAATAGAGATTATAAAACTGCAGCTTACGCAGACAACTTACTGCTATTCATATCACAACCCCACAGTTCTATGCCAAATTTAAATAAGATCTTTAAGACATTTAGCTATATTTAAAATTTTAAAATTGACTTCAGCAATTTCGAGGCTCTTAACCTATCCCTACCCAACACTTTACTTCAGCTCACTCAGGAAAATTTCCCATATAGATGGGAACAAAAAGGCCTGAAATATTTAGGTATCAAACTAACCTCAGACTTAACTTCCTTGTTTGATTTCAATTTTAAACCCCTATTAAAAGTTATAGAAGCAGATCTAAAAAGATGGAACTCTAAACAGTTCTCTTGGTTTGGTAGAGCAGCCATTCTAGAAAATGACAATCTTACCAATACTATTTTATTACTTCCATGCCCTCCCAATCAGGGCAAACAAGAAACTTTTTTTTATAATCACTTAACCAGCTTACAATGCAACTTCGTATGGGCAAACAAGAAACCCAGGACTAATTTCTACCAACTTACCCTTCCAAAAAAAAAAAAAAAGAGGAATGTAATTACCGGACTTTAAAAAATACTACTATACCACACACATCACAAGAGTAATAGACTGGCACTGCCTTGCCAATAATAAAGACTGGGTAAAACTAGAAAAATCATGCTCCCCTCACACCCTACAATTTTTACCATGGATTCTTGATTCAAAACACCATGGAACTGCCAAACAATACCCTTTAGTTAAAACCACGCTGAACATTTTGCATAAAGTCGCCACCTCACATAACCTGGTATTCGTTCCTGGCCCTTTAACACCAATCGCCGATAATCGCGATTTTCCTCTGGGCACAACAAAAATATACAAAGAATCGATCAAGACACACCTCTGCTGGCTTATTACTGCCACCACAAAGGTAAAAATAAAATCATTTAATTCTCTCCAGAGGGAATATGAGGGTACCTCTTTTAACTATTGGCTATATGTACAATTGCATGACTTTATTCAAAATAACCAGCACAGAGCATCCTTTACTAAATCCATTACACCATTAGAAGTTACCTGCAATAACAAGATGCATATCAGCAAAATTACATCGCTACCATATTCCCGGCTTACATAGGAAGGACAAAAAGACTTTGACAAACATAGAAAAGCATGGGAACAGGAGCTCAAACTGCAAATTACAAATGCTCAATGGGAAAAAGCATGTGTTTTTGCCCACAAGTGTTCCATGAGCACAAAAATGCAGGAAATTTCCTACAAAGTTCTTACACAATGGAACATTACGCCACTAAAAATAAGAAATTGGTTTCCCTTGGCTTCTGACACATGCTGGAGGTGTCACAAAACCAAGGGCATCTTTTTACATATGTGGTGGACATACCCCCCAGTGCTTGATTTTTTGCAACAAATTAAAAAAATGGATCAGACATGTTACTGAAACCACATTAGATCTAAATCCTGCTGCATGTCTACTACACATAAATTCCTTTATATATAATACAAAAGGTCACTAACTAGGCCCCTACTAGCAAAAGCTTTAATTCCAATTCACTTGAAATCCTTATATATACCAACAATTAAAGATTGGCAGGCAAAGGTAAACAGTATCTATTATATGTAAGAAACCATGGCCATGCAAAAAGAGTCCACCACCAGATTTCACAAAACATGGAGTAATTGGTTTTTGTTCCCCTTGTCTGAAGAATATGAAACTATAAATAAATAGGAGCTGCATGGCTCACTAGGCTATCATCACTCTCACTTATCCACATTACACCTCTCTTGGATTGCTAGCTCACTCATTTAAGAACTTGTATATAGAGAACATATACCTCCGACACCAGTAGCATATTTCCTTTATATATTGATATTATCATGTTATCAACATTAAATTGTCCCTTACCTATGTGTCATTTATAACTCATATTAATGAGGCCATTTATGATTTTTATTTGATTTCATTTGAATTTAATTTGTGTATTTTATACCGTGTTTTTTCATACCATATTTTATTCTTTTTTTTCTCCTATCCACAATCAAAACGAATGCACTCTAACCATCACTATCAGAAATATCTTGTAACAATACGTTGTTATTATTTGTGTTTGTATACACTTTTGTTGTACAAGTTATATATTACCATATATTATGTAATATTTTTACTTACTGATCATAAAGATCTATTGTGAAAATAAATAAACAACACATCAAGTGCAAATACCTCATACACAAACCAATCTATAGGTCATGATCAATCTTTAGTCCACTATATCAAAATATGTGAGAAACAGTGTCCATAAACCAATATTTTCACTCTTCAAGAGTGAATGATCCAGCTTGACCACTTCAAAGTGTTATCCACACTCACATGATACAGGACTCCCCACTGATCAGACATGGCCCATAACGCATGGATGTAAAAGAACAGGAATCAGATCATCCATCATCCTCCTATTTCTTAGTAACTGATGACGAATAATTAGTGGTGCTGGAACCGGCTGGCAGCTGTGACAATGGGGGAGATTTACTAAATCTGGTGCACCCATAGCCTGGTACAGCTTTGCACGGTAGTCAGTCAGCTTCTAACTTCAGCTTGTTTAATTAAGTGTTGACAAAAAAAAAACTGGGAGCTGATTGGTTTCTATGCTAAGCTGCACCAGAATTTTGCATTCTCTAGTTTTAGTAACTAGCTATTTGATCATTTTAGTTTTAAAAGGTCAATATTTTCTAGTAAGAGGTTTGGTGATTGGTTCTAACATGACTGGAGGTACTCACTTTGTGGAGCATGTGGATAACACTTTGTGGATAACTAAGCTTTTTAGACTTCACCTATGTAACTTTCTTTCTAAAAAGGAAAGAAATCATCAAAATATTACCAAGCCTGCATTTGATTCCTGTACAACTAATGTTTTTAGTTATTTGAGGAAATTTGAGGAACAATGGCCTGTTTAATTGAAAATAAGAAATGTCCCTGCAAATTACGTAAAACCGGTAATCCTTCTCAATGGAAATATGAAGAGTGTCAGAACAAGCGCATGGACCTTTCTGTAAACAGAAGAAAATGTTGTTACCGATTTAAAATAAATATGTATATTGAAAGAAATTATTAACTGTGTTACCTCTGCTATTTAATATTCAGCATATAATATATAATGCGGAATTAATTTACACATACTTTATTGTGATGAAAAGAAAATCCAAACATTTTACATTTTCAGTGACAATAAAATATTGTTTGCATACTGTTGTCTCCATAAAATCTGTAGATAAGCAAATAATTCTTGGCATATTTTGTAGTACTAAAAGGCATCCTACTGCCAAATGGTTTCTGTTTACAACAAATCTTATTGCAATTTAACTTCCAAATGGCATCTTAAATATATACTTGCATACAATGCTTAATTAGTTTCCTTGCATAGTAACTTATTTCTTAATAAGGAATTCAATGCAAGCTTAGCAAATAAAGTAGAGAAAATAATAGATTATCTCTGCAGAGTATCAAGACTACACTGCTGAGCACAATTTTGTGGCACTGTTGTACAATTTTCATGCAAATACTGTTCCTGAGAATTTTCTGTTTAATATGAATTATACTCATAAATGTGTCTTTTAAATAATAATTACCTGGAAGTGAATTTTATATATATATATATACATACACAGTATTTTACAAAAGTGAGTACACCCCTCACATTTTCGTAAATATTTTATTATAACATTCATGTACAACACTAAAGAAATGACACTTTGCTACAATGTAAAGTAGTGAATGTACAGCTTGTATAACAGTGTATATTTGCTGTCCCCTCAAAATAACTCAACACACAGCCATTAATGTCTACAATGCTGGCAACAAAAGTGAGTACACCCCTAAGTGAAAATGTCCAAATTGAGCCCAAAGTGTCAATATTTTGTGTGGCCACCATTATTTTCCAGCACTGCCTTAACCCTCTTGGGCATGGAGTTTACCAGAGCATCACAGGTTGCCACTGGAGTCCTCTTCCACTCCTCCATTTCGAAGTCACAGAGCTGGTGGATGTTAGAGACCTTGTGCTCCTCCACCTTCCATTTGAGGATGCCTCACAAATGCTCAATAGGGTTTAGGTCTGGAGACATGCTTGGCCAGTCCATCACCTTTACCCTCAGCTTCTTTAGCAAGGCAGTGGTCATCCTGGAGGTGTGTTTGGGATCATTATTATGTTGGAAAACTGCCCTGTGGCCAAGTCTCCGAGGGGAGGGGATCATGCTCTGCTTTAGATACTGTGTATACTATTTGTGAGATACTGTATATACAGTATATATATATATATATATATATATATATATTTTTTTTTTTTCAAAATATTTTAGGAAACTAGTGTAATCTTAAAGTATAATTGTAACTTTAATAGGCATTTACACATCGGAAATGTATTGGAATTAAACCAGCAGAGGATGGTTCTAACCATTTATGGGCAGGCTGATTGTACTCAAGTCAATCGAACATGTCATATTTTTGCATGCGATTATTGCAAACACTAACATTAATCACTGTGTTCTCCTGGCAGGGATGACTCCCTGTGCCCTCTTGCCAGGAGAACACAATAGCTCCACTGGAGGGGTTACCCCATCAGTACTGACTGTGTTTATGGGGGAATCAAGCTATTTTCTTTCCTGTAACCTGTGGTACCATATTTGGCTTGCCTTGGTTTATAAGAACAACCAGACAATGTGGTTGTTTTACTAAAGGCAAATAGACCGTTCACTGTGCAAAGGAACTTTCACTTTACAAGGGAATTTTCTCTTAGCTTAGTGAATGTGGTAGATATCCTATGCAAAGTGAATTTTCAACATGCTCATTAAGCTAAAAAAAAATTATTTGCAGTCATGTCTGTTGCTACTTTTGGTCAATTCACAAGCTCAAAACAATATCTTAAAATTTTCATTCATTTTTCTGACTGTACTAAACTAATAAAAGGTTTAATCAGATTGGTTGGTATGGATATACGCTACTTAAAGACATGTAAGTCAGTCACCTGATCCAGACATTTTGGCTACTTTGCTTCATGTCTATGAGCAGCAGCAGATTGATTGACAGATTAACAACTAATGACGTTTTTTCCCCTTCGTAAGTCAATGCCAGAGACCACCTTTACTACATCTATAGCCAAGACATTGGGACTGCAGGCCACACCCACCCAAACTATAACATTTTCTCTGAATACAACCACATAATAAGAGAACCAGACAAAAATGGTATTTTAACAAATACATTACATAGCAAAAAATCTATAACACTGTTTTAACCATTCAAATAACATATTACCTCTTAGCTCAGTTATTTAGAACTCGAGCCAGCTTAACCAAACATTTTAATAAATGTCCCCTTTAGAATTCCAGGGTGACACTAGCACATAAAGCATTCCGCAACAGGCGAGAGGGAGCTCTTTTGCTGCCAATGGCCACAATGTTGGATACTATTTCAGCCCTCCTTATATACTGGAAAAATGTAGAAGATTGCTGCACTACTGTCATGGAGAACAGCTGCTGGCACTACAATACAACAATATTGTCTAAAGTGATAAGAGGAGAAAGTGCAGCGCTAAAAACATATACCTTATAAGTAAATACATTTACACAAGGATGCATACAATAATCATGCAAATAAAGTGCTGCATAAATGCATACAACATTAAGTATATGGATAAAGTAAAGAACATCCACTCTGCAATTTACAAATGATTCAAGTACAAACGGCGTGATCACAAGTAGTATCCAACAGGCGCAATGACATGGAGCAAGCTCAGTACAAACCAACGCGTTTCGTCCACAAGAACATAATTTGGGGTATGAGTGTGTGTCCATCCATTGCACATATGTATATATAAATATATATATTTAGCCAAAATAATATTCTCAAATTGGCTCCACATTATACAATCAGTCTCACCATTGATCAGGAAGTGGATCTGCCATGGTGTATGGCGTGCATTCTAAGCCTCCCTTCTATGTAGGTAATAGCTGTATTCACAAGGAATTATCTTGCGAACCAAACCTCTACTTCACATTGAGCTGTACAGCTCCAATGTGAAGTCTTGCGATACCGCAAGTGGAGTGCAACATTGTATGTTCCCCGCCTCGATCTGACTCGCAGACATGACACCGTTCTACAGCACAGTACTGCGCACACCACGCCTCGATCTGGTGAGCAGGCATATTGCAATATTAAACATAAGGCATAGAATACAAAGCACTGCTCAGGAATGTGCCGAACTGCATTGAACATGTCATAGTACTCTTCCCCTGTCCTGAGACATTAGTCAAAGACAGTGTCAGGACCCGGACTTGAACCTGGGACCTCCATGGTGTCTGGCAATGACTCTACTCGCTGAGCTACCTGGAATGCTGGACAGCTCCCTGGACAAATCCTTGAATGATCCTGCTGTGAATCTTTATTGCCTTGAACCTTGAACCCTTTGCTCCTCCCATGAACTTCCTGTTATAAGCCATGTCTTTGCACTTCCTGGTCGCCAGAATATTGTGCCTTCAACAGCCGATATCTCGCTTGTCTCTCCTGCTGCCGTCTGTATCCTTGCTACTATCCGTTATCGACACTTGGCTTGTTCCTCGACTACTCTTCTGTTTGATCCCAACCTGCAACTACTGGTTACCGACCTTTGGCTACTCCTTGACTACGCTTCAGCTTAATCCCTATCTGCTACTGGACTCTGACTTGCTCACCTCCTGGTGGGGCGATCTTGAGGACCGCGACCTGGTGCTAACACGCAGCAAAATCCATCTCCACCTTCAGGAGCGCTGGTGAAGACCGGTTAGTACTTAGACTCCGCACCTCAGGTGAGCCTGCGTCATCTGCCTGGGTGACCTGTCAGTGTTCCTATCCTGCTGGTTCCTGTGTGCCCTGCGACTGCTATAGCTACTGGCCTTCGAGCCTGACCCCGGATCGTGACAGACAGCATTAACTGAGTAACTGAAAACGAAATAATAAAAACCAAATTGGGAACGGCTAATCTGGAATTAAGCCGGTACAGGCCGGGCACAAATAAGAGCCAGAAACTGACAGATCCACCTACAATTCAATGCATCATATCTGCATCAAATCAACATGTTCAATTGCAGACCATACATATTAAAAAATGACAACAATATACGCCCCCATGGAGGGGTGGTTCCACTGCTAGGGGAGTAAGACTTTTTGGATTTATGAGCTCAGATCCTATTGGCCATATGGCATGAATGTTGAGTGGGACATAAATTTCTTTATCAATAGGGCGTGAGCTCATAAGAGTAGGGGTGAGAATTTCTTTCCCCCCCTTTTTAAAATATATTCTGGATATAGATCTTTATTTTTATGGCATTCTATGCTTTGGTTGTCATTTTTATATTATGTAGAAATACCCCATTAGCCTAATGCAGAAGAAAATACCTGCTACTGTTATATATATATATATATATATATATATATATATATATATGACTATACCAATACTTCCGCCCCATCAGATAGGTCAGAAAAGACAAAATAGCCATTTCAGTTGGGGTATCATATTTAAAGCCACCCCCATTTGCAAACGACACCCATTTCCTCCATGTGGTGCAATAATCCACTCATGTGTGGGGCCTCTGAATTTCTTATAGCATCTTGTATCCTGCTCAAATCATGTCCTACAGATGCAACAGACACAGGAAACCTTTTTTGATTGCCTCCGGAAGTAGATGACGAAACTGGTGCATCTGGAAACGACACAATGCATCTGCCAAAGTATTAGAAAACCGGAAAACATACTGGGCCTTAATCCAGACATAAAACATTTTAGACAGAGAAAAACTAGATGACGTAAGAAACGAATAACAAAAACCGAACTAGAGGACAGACAGTTCACTGCAAACAGTACACCTTTGTTATCCGTATTTACCAGTATACGCTTGTTCGCAAAATGAAGGCCCCAGTTCAAGCGCTACCACCATTACAAACAGTTTCAGAAGAACAATGTTCTTGATATCTTTCTTCTGAATCCACTAATCAGACCAAGTCCCAAAACACCAAAGTGTCTTCCATATGGCAGCAAAGCCCTTAGACCCCGTCACATCCGAGTACAATAAAAAATCCTGAGCAGGAACAAATTCCGACTGAAAAAAATAACCTACCATTATAACAATCCAAAAATTTTAACCAAATTATTAAATCCTCTTTAAAATCCCTGGTAAGGTGAATGTGCACAAAGGGAGATTTAAAACCCACGATAGAGAGATTCAATCGCCTCGAAAAAATACGCCCAACTGGCATGATTTTTAAAAAAGCCAATAGGCTCAGTAAAGACTGAATCTCCTTCAATGTTACTTTGCGCTTGTGCTGAAATGAAATAATTGAATGCTTCAACCTCACCAACTTTTCCTGAGGCAAGAGACACTCTGTTAACGATGTATCAATTTGAATTCCAAGAAACTCAAGGACCGTGGAAGGCATACACGTTTTTCCATTGCCAATGGAACCCCGAAGTACTCCATGAGTACGCAAAAAAATTGAAGCAGACCATGGCACAAAACAGAGTCTAAAGGACCAATCAACAAGAAATCATCCAGGTAATGAACTGTGCCCTCATGGCCGGTTTCAATACAAAACACCCATTGTAAAAATGTAGAAAATTTCTTAAAATAAGAACATGATAACGAGCAGCCCATCTGAAAGGCTTTTGTCAAAATAATAACTGCAATTGAAATAAAAACCCAAATAATCAAGCCTGAATGCAGATTTGATGTCTGTCTTAGCCAAAAAGGCTCTTTGCCCAAAAGGATCTGATTTTTACAATGGCATCCTCAAAGGTGGCAATTGAAATATGAAAATTCCAGAATGGCGGTGAAGAAAATTCAGCCCTCTGCAATCTTTTTAGATATTTTTTCCTGCACTACCCGAGGATAAACTGATTTCAAATTATCGAGTATGAGACAATCCTCACCTGAAAATGGAGTTAAAGGGAAGCCGCAAAGAAATCCCTCAATTAGAATTTGGCCAGTCACCTTGTCAGGATACCACTCCAGCAACGGGCGCATTTTTTCCAGCCTCACCGGTGTGCTGGCTTATTGAAAAAATATCCCCCTGTAGCATTGAGGTCCCACCTGACTTCCTAACACTTTTAGACACAGGATGGTTACCTGCAGAGAATGAACACTTGTGATGATATTTACAGTTAGCATTCCATCTGCATTGGTTGTCATTGAACACAAAGCAGTAACCCCCCTTGGGAACAGCTGCCAGAGCCATATAGGGGGGGGGGGGCTGTCTAGCAGAAAAAAGTTTCTGTGGCAAGATCAAGTTCAACTACAACCTCACATCCTTCATACCCTAACTCAGGGCTGGAAGCACTGCCAACTTTTGATGAAATGACTCATCATAATATTACCACCCCAGACGTCTGAAATTCCTACATGCTTAAAACATGTGATCAAGGCACTAAAACAAACCCTCGCATAAACCTGGTTGCTTTTTAGCCAAAACACTGCAGAAGATACAATAATGGCCAGCAACCAGAAATACTGGCTTTCTCCTTGGGGCTCCGCCTTTCTCTCCCTCAAATTGGCAGTGGCCAATGGGCCCGCCTTCTTCTTGTCATTCGCCAGCTGGGCCCCCACTGTGGTGTCTCCTCCTCTTGGTCTTTGGCAAGATGGCGTCGCTCCATCTCTTGCTCCGTCTCTGACTGTTGAGGCTGCTCCAGTGGCCGATTTTGACACTTGTCTCTTGTGGTGGCCTCTGGATCCACTCTGCTGGTTCTTCAAGGGGAGGCGCACTGACTGCAGCTTGTTCCGGTAGGTCCCAGTCCTGGCCTTCTCCCTCGTCCATCTCCAGACAGTGGCGCAGCCAGGCTTCCCCTCCACTGCTCTCTGCCTTCTCCAAGATGCGCTTGAAAAGTTTTCATGGCCATACTCAGGTAATACAGCTCTCCTAATGTTAGCTCTTTTACTGCCAATGGCCACAATCCAGCCCTCCTTATACACTATCCCAGGAGTTTTTTTAAAGTTTTCCATGAAACCCCATCGGTACAATTTGGATCCTCTAGTTACATATTTAAAGAGGCAGTACCTCAGAATACCTTGATGCAAACACATTATCATAATCAAGCTAAAGAAGCCCTATTCCTGGGCTGCGGTGGTCACAATCCCACGAAAGTAGTCCCAAAGCCTTGTGCCTACTTTAGACAAGGAAATTATGCCAGTTTACATGAGGGCCAGCTGCTATTCAAGACAAAGTTGTCTTGATTGAACTGTGATGATAATGTTAGCAGCTCATTTTTATTTTAAATGGCCCATGGTGACTGAAGAGTTCTAAGTCATATGCTAATGCCTTATCATTTTTTTTTTTTTGTAATAGACAAGCTTATATGCAGTAAGTCATTGCTGCATCTTAATATATGCACCAAACAACAACTCTGGCAGGAACATCACTTTAAAGATCACATACAACAGCACGCATCGGATGCACAGGCACTTATACTGGTGCCTTGAGGGCTATTTAAACTTGGCCTCTGCGTGAGCTCATTGCTGAATGGTCTTTAAGCCTAAGTTCCTGTTATCCTTGATCCTGAACCTACTTGACCATTTTATTGACTCCACTTATTCTGACCTGCTTCTGGAGAATCCTTGCTTGTGTATGTTTGCTGCCTACCTTTTTTTACCAACCTCTGGCTGAACTCTAGACCAAGAATTTGCCTATTGATTCTGTATCTTGCTGCCTGCGTGTTCCAACCTCTGCTCCTCCCTGACCCTGATCCTGTTTACAATTTGGTGCCTTCCTGCTGAGCTTTTATCAAACTCGGCTTGTGACTCTGATCTCTACTGGACTTGGTGTATTCTGGGGCCCTCACCACTGTGATTCTTCTTACTTGACAGCAGTACTCCCAAGTTCAAGTCTTTTGTTCCAGCCTCTTGGCACCTGTGCACTTCCACTGCACTCTGCAGTCCCTGCCCCAATGTTCAGGGGTGCTCAATTGGGTATTGTGCAAGAGGCCACCCTCATCATTCTTAACTCTTTATTCAGTTATGTAGCAAGCTCTGCTACTCAAAATGTAACTTTTGTTTTGATTGCTATTGTTTAACATATTTGAACACCATTATATATACAGATTGAGTCATTCTTTGTCATCTTAGAGCCAATGAACAGTGCAAACCACTTTAATCCTGTATAGAATCCAGTAAATATATCACTAACCTTGATCCCTCACCATGTCAGGTCTTACTAAAGCCTTGTTTTTAGCACTTAATAAGTGTTCTCATTGGTAATATGAATGCCAGGCTAAAGGAATAGTTCAGATTGTAACTCTTGTGTGCTTTAAAAATATTATGTACCTATAAGTGATTTAAAAAGACAGATACGTAGTTCAGTAATATACCTCCTCGATATACATTATTATCAGTATATTAAAAAGTATTTAGAAAGAATGTTTAGAGAGGAACTTTAAATATACCACCAAAGAATACATGCAATATCTGTAAATAAAAAATACAAAGTTTTATAAAGGAACTTAATAAACTTTTAATGGACATACATTTCTAAAATCAGCAAATCTGTGCATACATGACAGCATACACAGCATTACCTTGGGCATTCTCTCATCAATGCATTTTGCAGACAAGGTTTGCTTCCTCAGGACTGAGATGAAATACAGTTGATAAAACTTGGCAAACAGTGGTCCAACCATTGATTTAGGAAAAATATATAAATAATGATAAATATACAGATTTATAACATTTAATTGAAACAACTCTATTCAGCATATATTCACACAGAGCTATAGCGTACTTACAACATGCACATAAAGGATACATATGTAGATAACTCTCCCTCATAGCATAGAACTTAAGGAGGAAAGAAAAAGAAGATGACTCCCTGGTAGAAGCTGTCAAGAGAGGTGGTTAGTTTGCAGGAGAAACAAAAAAAAGCGACCCCATTAGGGGATATTGGCCAAGCTCCCTGCTAAAAAAGGCCTTAACAACATTAGAGTCTGCACCACATTGAATCTGTCCCCTGGCAACCGCGACAATATGAAAAAGAAGAAATTTAGTTAAGACCCCACCCACTTTAATAAAACACAAACTTTCCCCTAAAAAAATGTTCAATCAGACATTTCAACATTTTCAAATATGTTTTATGTTTCAGGTCACAAAGATATATGTGGGAACTCAGAAAGAGAGCACTTGCTCCTGCTAAACTCTTTTAAATCACTAAACATCTATGTTAGGATCATTTGCAGCATTGTTGTATGCTGCCAAATGGATCACAGTCAAATCAGGCGAATCTATGAGTGAAATTTAAAGTGTATGGATTCTTGTGTAAATTTAAATGAACTTTCTATTCAATGCTAGTGTTACAAAATTTATAAAAGTGTATCCTCTAAAAAGTAAAAATCATTTCCCAACTTGCCTATTACAGTATATTATAATAGAATTAACAAAAACCTACTATTGTATCCAGATGATAATGGCTTTTGACAGTTTTAAATGTATTTATAGATGTTGCCAGCTCCATCTAAATTCTTATAGGATTATCCAGGATTTTGTGGATTTATCACCACAGACACACAGGATTAATAGTGTGATGAAGTAAAAAATAATTATTCCAAAGCTGCCATATGTTTTTAAAATGAAACCTGCTTTGACTATTTATGCCACTATTGCCAATAATTTCATTTGTTTTAAAATAAATGATAATTTTCACTGTTTAAATCTAAACACTGATAAAATGGTTTCATTTGAAGCTGTAATGAGTTAGGTTGCCAATAAAAAATGTATATGTTCCTCATAGAAAAGTATTCTAAAACTTTTAATATTTCTTACATATACTCTGTTAACAAAATGCTTTTCTAGATTTAATACATAACTGCCAATGCCATAGATGGGGGTGGTTGTAAAAGAATACTATCATTTCTGCAACTAAGCTGACCATTGCGAAGGCTTGGAAAACCTGCTTAGCTTCGAAGCAGTTAAGAACCATATGAATTATATCATGATAAATGAGAAACTGATGGCCTTTGCTTCGGATACCCATGACAAATCTCTCAGGGTCTGGAAACCGTGGATAGCATATATCCAACCTTCCAGATTCGGTAATAAACTCCTCTCAATTTGAGTGATCCTCCATTGCACACCCCGTTGGATTTCCCCCCTTCTTTCCCCTCTCTTGGCTCTTTTCCTTTCCCTCTATTTTTTAGCTTTCCCTCTAGCTCTTTTCCTTTTATGTATACCTGTCTTTATTGCCAACTAGGCTGCTGGGGGTGGTTTTAGTGAGGGTGGTTACAATGATCACATCTTCTCACTAGTATACCGTATACTTATTTACATAGACATCCACTCTCTACCAGTTGAACTGTCTTGTGTCCTCCACTAATAAGTTTGGGTGTCTAGGTTTTAGCCCTCCATTCACTACAGTCTGGAGTATCAAGCTTTATTCATCAAGGACTTAGGGACTTCAGTCAGTATGACATACTGCATTAGGAAATTATGTAACATTCTTTTTGTGTCCCTCTGTTGGGAGTTCTCCTTTATGCTATATTTCATTTAACCATCTCATTGTTGAACTTATTTGTACATTTTTTTTTTTTTTAAAGAAAGAATACTACCATCTATCATAAGCCATTGCATACTATGATGGTAGATGTGGCTTTAGAAAGAAAATATTATAGACAGAGACGCACATAGGCTTGTAGTTTATTAATACAATAAAATCAAATGAGAATGTTTTAAAAGCACATTAATAAATAATGCTGTGCATTATCCACAGAAACAACATTTCTGGGTATAGGGGCATACATATATGGCTAAATAGTAAAGTTTTAGCAATGGTAAGTTTGAGGATACTAAAATTGCAATAATTTAAGGCAAGGAATGTGATTAAAACATGCTGTAAACTCTAAGGGTTTAATTTTTAAGCCTAATCACAACTATATCCATACTTTTGTATAAGGTGAAAGTATTAGATAAGGTTTTCTATTAAGAATAAAAAAAAAATATAAATTAAACAAAATAACAAAAATAGTCTGTACCCATATGTGCATTCCCAAATAGTAAATAAATTCAACAATGTGTATAACTTAGTATTTCAGATGCTATCCCACCACTTAGTAGACTGGAATTCCCCACTTCAGAATGACCTCCTATTTATAGGCAATCTGCTCTGTAACATAGGTATTATGGATATTAAATAAATAATATAATATCTAATATATTAGGTAATCTCCTATGTTGAATCACACTTGCGGTCTTGTACTCTATATAGATGAATATTCTACTGACAAATCAACATGTTCTTTTGCCATTGTGTAGGAATGCAATGCTCAGGAAATAAGAAAGAGGCTTCTCATAGTGTAACATTTTTATTTTAAAAACATTTAAGTGCGCATGCATGCGGTCTTGGAGTCAGACATGATCTGACAGGGCTCCATACTCATCCGACTCCTTACAGCACCCGAGGTCTGATATAGTAATGGTAGTTACATTTACGGCTTCTCTGCAGGGTGTTGTGGTGTTGGACAGCGGGACAGCCCTGGAGACATCATGGTAGATCAGGAAATCAGCCACGAATGACACAATCCTCTCAGGGACAGCCTTCTTCTCCCAAGATGGTGTAGGAAATAAAACAGACACACAGTAACCTGTCAGCTGTTCTGTCTCCTCACACAACATTACCTACTGCAGATGGTACTTCTAACTCACCACAGATGAGCCATTGGCTCCCACTGCTGTCAATCAAAGCCAGTAACAAGAGAGCGGGGGCAGGGCAGAGTCCCACTGCCTGCATCAATGGATGCAGCAGTGGGGGTTGGGTGCAACCATGCTCGAGTGCCCCCATGGGAAACGGCTTCCCATGGGGGCACTGGACAGAGGGGAGGGGCCAGGACCCCAGCCGCTCTGTGCAATTCCATTGCAGAGAGCAGGTAAGTATAGAATGTTATTTTAAAAAAATAAAAAAACAATAATTACCTGTAACAAACTATGATAACACAAGCGAATACAGTTGTAATGCACTTACATATCCTGCACTCCCTATATAATATGATCCGCATCTGTTTTTCTGCTACAAACAGGATGGACAGGATGGTGGGCACTCACTGAACATAGCTTTATATGTGCATGTAAACATGTTTCTGATTAGTGAGGAGCCACCTTTAGATATAACAGACATTAGTTAAAATACCTAAAAAGAATTCTATTTACAGACCAAATTCTTTCATATTCATAACACCTACATTTTCTTTTTTTTTTTCCAAGCCAGTACCAGACTACTTAGTATTTCATCAGTGCTTAAAAATACTAACTATTAACTGCCACTATTGGCAAACAATAATTGTATTGGATCATCTACATGTGAAAAACAGCTTTAGAGTGAAAATATTTCTTTGATGCTAAAAATTCACTGCGGTACATATCAAATTAAAACGGTATTGTTATTTTGCCATAGGGTAATTCCTTGTTTATTGCACAAACCATCAATACATTCAACTAAATTAAAAGTCCTATCCACTGTTCATTACAGGAAATATTAGATAATTCAGAAATGTTCTTCATTTCTATAAGCTTTGTCTCATATAATTTGATACATAATTAACACCTACGAATGGTCTTTTGTGTGTGTTTGCTGCATTACTCACTCATATTCAGGATGCGTTATATCGTATTGTAATTAGTTTTTTTGTGTACTTTATACTGTTGTGTTTTTTCATGATCAGTTAGGTAAAATATGAGAAGGACAAATGATAAACATCATATGAAATGATCATTAAGTTACAAGGCACTTTACATTATGAAGAGGGCAAACAGTAAGATGGCAGTATTAATAGCATGCAACAAGCAAAAGAGCTATCTCCATACCCTAAGGCAATGTGTAAGAATATTGCTCCACATAGCAGTAGTCTCAGTAGCAAAGACTTAAAGCTGAACTCCAGGAAAATAGCTTTTTTTCCATTTACTGGTGCTGTGTATAAACAAGTTACCTCTAATAATGTTAAATATGTGCACACTGTGCTCTAGATTGCGTATTTCAGTGATTGTGCTGCTACTTAATTACGGTATTTACAATAAACAAAAATTGAAAATATACATTACAATCCAAAGACATACATTTCACAGTAGCGCACTGAAGTACATCAAAATGTGAGAGTACCCGAAAAATGTAAAAATAAAATGTCCATAAAAATAACGTAGTGTCCGTATAAAATGTGAATCTCATACAAAAAACGTAAAAGAAAAGTTCCTGTCAAACATGATAAAAAAGGTGTAACAAACTAATAATATAACACCCACAATCCTCCACCACAGTGATGTGTGCCACTCCCTTAAGCTCACCAGATGCTGTTGCCATTCACTCATGTGTCTGGTAAATATTGCTTATGTGTGTATTTAAAGAGCCGCTAATGCACACCTCACCACATCCAGATACCACTTTAAATCTCCACATGTAGAGATAAAAGTGAAGACAGAGCCTCCAATAGAGTAAAAACACTTTAACCACTTAAGCCCCGGAAGATTTTACCCCCTTCCTGACCAGGGCCTATTTTGCGATTCGGCACTGCGTGACTTTAACTGACAATTGCACGGTCGTGCGATGCTGTACCTAAACGAATTTGACGTCCTTTTTTTCCCACAAACAGAGCTTTCTTTTGGTGGTATTTGATCACCTGTGCGATTTTTTGATCATGCGCTATAAACAAAAAAAGAGCGTCAATTTTGCAAAAATAACAATATTTTTAAAATTTTTTTATATGAAATTCCCCCCAAAAAATGTAAAAATCAAAATTTTTTAACATTTTAGGCCAATTTGTTTTATGCTACATATGTTTGGTAAAAAAAAATTGCAAAAAGCGTATTTTGATTGGTTTGCGCAAAAGTTATCGCGTTTACTAACAAAGGGAAAGATTTTTGTCATTTTTGTTGTTTTTTTTTAACGCGTAATGGCGGCGATCTGCGTTTTTTTGTGGTACTGCGACATTGCGGCGGACAGATCGGACCCTTGACTGACATTTTTGACACTTTTGGGGTTACCAGTGACATTTCTACAGTAATCAGTGCTATACATATGCACTGTTACTGTAAAATTACACTGGCAGTGAAGGGGAGGGGCTATGTGTGTCTCTAGGGGCGTGATTCTAACTGTGATTGGCTGTGGCTTGAGATGTATGAACAGTGATCAACGGTTCTACATAGTAGAACCGAATGATCATCATTCATACACCGGGCAGAATGACAGACGGCTTGTTTACATTAGCCGCCTGCCTTTCTCCCTCTCCACCGACGATCGCGAGTGACCGGCGGACAATCGGGTCCGCCGGTCACACGCGCAGGGGGGTCCGTGGTCGTGCGGCGGTCGGCAAGTGGTTAAGGTAGCCAATTTATTAAAAAGTATTGCAAGTATATCAATTAAAAAGTAAGCAAGTCTTCATATATAAGTTCAAACATGCTGGGTGACACAGTGCTGCGATCTTACTATCCCTTCGTTCACACACACCAAGTCGACGTCCGGCATCCGCATACAGTTGCTGTGTAGTCACGCCTCAATGCATTTTGTCACTTCCAACTTCGTCACAGGGACCCCTTATTTTTATGGACATTTTATTTTTGTATTTTTTGAGTACTCTCACATGTTGATGTACTTTAGTGCTCTACTATGAAATGCATGTCTTTGGATTGTAATTGTATATTTTCACTTTTTGTTTATTGTAAGTACCTCTAATAATGATTATCCTAGGTGTGGATCACTGCTGTGTTCTATATAAATCATAGTTTAACCACTTTAGGACCGCTCACTGTGCTGCTACTGAGGCACAGCGGCTCACCTGGGTCCAGCGACGTAGACCTACATCAAAAGAAATCTCTATTGTGGGGAAAAAAGGATGTAAATTTATTTTGTGTACAGTGTCGCTTGACCGCGCAATTGTCCGTTAAAATAACGCAGTGCCGAATCGCAAAATATGGCCTGGTCAGAATGGGGGTAAAATCTTCCAGTCTTAAAGTGGATAAAAATACACTCATTGAGAATTTTTTGTCAAAGACATGTAGCTAAATACATTTTGGCCTAAATATATGTCAAAAATTTAATATATTGGATATTTTTTAACAGTCAAAGTAGAAAATGTAAAAAACATCGCAAAAAATAAAAAGCACAGAGGTGAGCAAATACCACCAAAAGAAATCTCTGTTTGTGGGGAAAAAAAAGGATGTAAATTTAGTTTGGGTACAGCATTGCATGACCGCGCAATTGTCACTTAAATTTGCACAGTGCCAAGTTGAAAAAAGTGGCCTAGTCATTGAGCAGCAAAATCTTCCAGAGATAAAGTGGTTCATAGGTGCCAGAAAGGTACAGCCAGCGCTATACTTCAGACACTTCGGCTAACGGAGCTGCGGCTCATATACACACAAGCCTTACTGTTGTTTGTCTAACCTTCCTTTCCCCTTGTCCATTCACTTAAGCCTTTGTATTTTGTGAACCTAAAACATCATAATGGGGGGTTACATAATGCACCATAGGGAGCACTTAGTACTGTTAAATGACCTCACATTTTTTGGTCATTACTTGCCCATGGAATTGAAACACTGAAACTCCATAGACAAAGAGGCAGATCTACTAAAGGGATTTGAGAATGTTTACTCCAAAAGGAATGAAGATTCATATTAGTTTTCCAATCACGTGCAGAAGAAAAAAAATAAATAATATATTTTAAATATATAATTAAAATAATGAACAAGAATTTGCTTTTGGCAAAATTGAATAATAGAAGTGAATTTTCACTTTTTTTTTTTTTTTTTGAGAGAATATTCTCTAATACTTTAGTAAATCACCCTCACAACATCAGCTTGAGAACACTGTTCTTTGTTCTACTGGAATTTTTTTTGTACTACTTTTATTGAGAATTCCGTGTACATACAACTAAAACATAGCTATATTATGGTGCAAAGAGCAATTGAAAATAAGGTAAAGGTATACATGATAATGGGGCATGCCGTGTAGCTGTGAGCAATGAGAGACATACAGCCACTTGTAAAATTTCTTATAGCAGAGATTCAATCCTAACCCAAAATGATATTTGCCTAAAGACTGTTAAACATATATGTTTATATGTTCTGTTCCTCAAGCATTACTAAAAAAAAACTTGAAGGTACATTGAATAATATTACACTGTTTTAGAGTACAGGTCTAGGGCTATTAAGGATATAATGATATATGCAAAAGTAAACCTGTACGCAGACTAAGGTAATAATATATTCTGCCCAAGCTGTAAAACACTTTATAAGAAGTCCTCATTCACCTCTATAATGAAATGCATCTTTAAAGTTCACAACAGAAGCACTGAAATCTTAGCTCCTTTTCTATTACTTTCTATGGAGCACAGAATCTTGGTAGTCTGCAAACGGTCTAAGGTAACCAACCACACAGCTGGTGTTTCTAAGTTGTTAAACACTGACTAAAAGTTAACTTTAAAGTAGCTTTTAGTCAGTTTTGTGGCTCTGCACAGATTCCCAAAAGTAGTTTCTGCACTACTTTTGGTGACTTTGGGGGCGATTTTAAAAGACCTCTATGCAAGAACCTGCACAGAAGTCTGTCAAATCGCCCCCAAACTCACACTGACATGCGGGTTTGAAATCGTGAAATCCTAAACTCACAAAATTTCAAACCCGCCTTCAGTGTAAAAGAGGGCTCAAGCTCTTTTATTGCTTGTTAATGTTTGAAGTCCATAGACTTATCTTTATCTGGCACTTGAATTAATGACATATTTGCCAGTGTCATTTCACCAGGGCAATGGCTAACTTGTAGAATGCACTTAACAATTTTGCAAGTGTGCGAACAATAAAAAGGAAAACATTTCTGGTAACAATGCAACTGTCAGGCCCAGGCATTTTGCTGGTATACTGCTGCCTAAATATTAAACCCAGAACATTGGGTGTTTGGAGTATCCAGTTTTCCAGGAAACGATTTGGCATAGGTAGTGAATTTAGCCAGTATTATAAAGTCTTAGGTGTTTACTTATAAATAGCAACTTTCACTTTCTCACATTTGTCCAACTGAAACGCTTTAAGAAACGGACAAAACAACTTGTGCGAAAGCCTTTATAAATATTGTGCGAAGACCTTTATAAATAGACCTCTTAGTGGTTGCTGAGGCTGTATTTGCATTCTAAAATGTTGTTCAAATGAATGGGACCTTCATAGGGGTATGATGATCTCCTTTGATTTTGTAACTTAAGGATTGCAGGAGGTTTGCTTGTATGTTTGTGTTAACGTTTTAGCAATCAGCTTCCAGTTTTTCTGTCAAAGCTTAATTGAACAAGCTGAAGTTAGAAGCTGATTGGCTACCCTGCACAGCTCCTCCCTAATAGATTCACCAAAAACTAACAGACAGCTATTGAACCTTTTTTTTAGTTTTTTTATCAGCACTCAGCCTTATCACCCAGCAGCAGGCTCCCAAACCAAACAGAGTGAGAGATACAGCCCTGATCATTAGTTGGCCTACTCGTATAACGGCCTATTGACAGCTAAGACTGATATTGTGTGGACCTAGAAATAGAGGCTTTATTCCATCCAAAGTTTATTTTCTTCACATCAGTCATAAACCCTGGAGTGAAAAACCTAGAACCTATGCTACACACACAATTCTGCTAGCCAGTGGCTTATATATTTGTCCAGGCAGGAAGCATATTGATTTATTACTGATATGTAAGGGACCAAATCATCAGGGATATCCAATAAACATTGCAACAAGCAATGCACAATAGTAAACCACATTTTGTCATTTGTCGGCTTTCTGTTTCAGTGAAGATGTTCAACAGGACAAAAAGAAAAGTGAATTTTCCCCGGGGGAACACAGACAGCAATAAAAACTTGACTGGATCCAAAATAATTAAATAATAAATATTTTTGCCTTTACATACACTTAAACAAAATACAAAAAACTTTATTAATTGTGTCCTCTAAGCATTAAGTAGTCATACACTTGTGTGGGGTAACAATTCAGAACACTAAAGGGGGGGCCCAAATTCAACTAGTTTACAAATTTGTTCTGCAATCCATAACTTCCACTGCCTTTCATATTTTCAGCTTTGTGGAATGCTCAGAGCATATTTCCCTACACATTCATACTATAAATTCATTGAGACGCTCGCCTTGAACTAGTTGAAATAAAATATTGAAATGTTTGCCAAGAGAAGAATAAATCAGTTTTGAAGCAAAAACTGATTTTTTAAAGAGCATCATTTGTTTCGGTACTTCTAAGAACTGCAAATGTTCATACTTTTATGTTAAACATTTGTTATGGAGTGTCATCATTGCAAGGCAAATTTGTTGTCTGTTCCATACATATGTCTTTAATGTGAGTATGTTTTGAGTGATTGAGCTGAATATCACACATTCTTATTAGCATCCCTGATGGTGGTAGACTGTAGTCATCACTTCATTTCACTGAAGAATAGCTGCCAAAAAGCAATATTTTACACTATCCTATTACACACTGACATGTCCTTGGTTATCTTGTTTTGAGAAATGGATAACATATATGCAAATTTGTAATCCCTTCAGAGCAGAAGGAAACAGCACAGTGTTGGAAGACATATGGCCTCTGGCAACAAAGGACTTAAACAATATTGCAATGGAAAACATTGCGAATTACAAATTGAATATATTACAAATTGCAGAGACTCACTAAAGACCATTATAACATATATGGAAACATTACACAAAGCAGAATTTCTTATGCCCTTATGCTGATATCACCAAGTTTTGTTTTAGTGGTATTTTTGGAAACAACTTTGTTACCAAATACTCATGACAGAACTTCAACAGCTACAATATGTTTAACCCTGAAGAGCTTTCAAACAGCACTTAGTATTGTTAACAGCCTTCAGTGTTCACAAAGGTCCCTCTACAGGTGTCCACATCAGTCCCTCCATGACCTAGACACTTCCTATTGAATGTCCAGTGGAGGGGTCCATGACGATGCTGCCTAGTCTTCTCTTCTTCTGTTTACTTCCTGGAAGGGTCCCTCTTCAGGTGTCCGCATCAGTTCCTCCATGACCTAAACACTTCCTATTGGATGTCCAGTGGAGAGGTCCATGACGATGCAGCCCAGTATTCTCCTCTTCTGTTTACTTCCTGGAAGGGTCCCCTCTTCGGGTGTCCACATCAGTCCCTCTATGACCTAGACACTTCCTATTAGATGTCCAGTGGAGGGGTCCATGACGATGCAGCCCAGTATTCTTCTCTTCTGTTTACTTCCTGGAAGGGTCCCCTCTTCGGGTGTCCACATCAGTCCCTCTATGACCTAGACACTTCCTATTAGATGTCCAGTGGAGGGGTCCATGACGATGTAGCCCAGTATTCTTCTCTTCTGTTTACTTCCTGGAAGGGTCCTTCTTCGGGTGTCCACATGAGTCCCTCCATGACCTAGACACTTCCTATTGAATGTCACAGTGCTAGATCAGTGGTCCCTCACACTAAACCTGTGACAGCGATTGACTTGGAAGGGGGACTTAGATGGGTATATCTGGCTTCACATTGTAAGGAGGAAAGAATACATGGTAGCATGGGTTAGAGGGGGGTGTGGGGGAGGAACAGTTAAAAAAAATAGTTTTAGCCTAGAGTGTGGCTTTAATAAAGGAAAATAAGCAAAACAAAATTATGTCTTTAGGATATTGGCACTGCAGTCTCCATGCTAAACAAGGCTAAAAGAGGGCCCACGAAAAGTAGTAAAATATTGTTCACTTTTGCCTATACGAGGCTGTGTTTACCTTCACAGGATCCTCATAGAAGCAATCCCATTAATGTGAATTTGGATGCAGCTTTTCGCATGGGCCCAGCTTACTAATTTTCTTAACAAACTAGAAATTATTATGACTTCAAATTTACTTTGCACCATGTACAGCTAATGATATGAATGAATAAAAAATTGAGATTCATGCAACAGATCCACACATCACTTCCATATAGACTGTGTGAGAATAAAAACTTTTTTCAACAATATCAATGTAATATTGGATTTTACATACTAATCATATATTACCAATGTTTCCATGTATCCAAGTACAAGAAGCCTTAGAGCCCCAGAAACACTGGTGATTTATAAATGCTGAACAAATACAACATACTTGGTATTCTGTGTCTTTACATGATCAGTAAAGTCCAACTTTACCCATAACAACTTGATAAAAACAATGTTCTTTAGCAGGGAACATACATTTTGCATTATTAATTATGCTATCAAATTAGTGTATGTTGTAAATTGCCTCCAGCATTTCTCCTGTTTCCTCTTTCTGGAGGCTTCCATTTTGCTGAAGCCCTAGCTGTAAATCATAAGGCAAAACTAAACCCATTGATTTATAGGTTTACAAAAACAGTTTGGCTTGCTTGGGTGCTCAACCAAATGGTCAAATCAACTAATGGCTGGTGTCCTCCTAACTGATCAATGTGCAGCACCATGGCAGTTGCAGTTCAAACAGAAGCAGCTGCTTCTGCTTTAAGACTGTCAGCAGATTGGCCTCTACAAACTCAGCAGTGCCTAACCACTTGCCGTCTGAGTACCATAGTACTACTGCGGCAAAGTGGCTCGTTATCGTCTGACGACGTAGTACTACGTCGTCAGACACTCCCCTTTCTCGGCGGCGCGCGCGCGCCCCCGGAGGCTCGCTCCCGCTGTATTCAGTCACAGCGGGAGTCGGGCCAGGGGAGGAGCAGCGGCGATCGTCGCCGCTCTTCCCCAATCGTCGGGGATCTAGTGTGGAGATCCGCCTGCTTGTGTAAACAAAGCGGGCGGATCTCCCAAGTGACAGGCAGGGACAGATTGCAGGGTTCAGCATAGCTGAACCCTGGATCTGTCCTTGTGTCACTCAGTCCCCTCCCCCCACACAAGTCAGTAAGCACCAGGTATACATTAACCCCTCCCTCTCCAATAAAATTAACCCCTTCCCTGCCAGTGTCATTTTTACAGTAACAGTGCATATATATAGCACTGATTACTGCAGTAATGTCACTGGTACCCCCAAAAGTGTCAAAAATGTCAGTCAAGGGTCCGATCTGTCCGCGCAATGTCGCAGTCCCGCAAAAAAAAACGCAGATCGCTGCCATTACGTGTTAAAAAAAAACACCAAAAATGACAGAAATCTTTCTCTTAGTTAGTAAACGCAATAACTTTTGCGCAAACCAATCAAAATATGCTTATTGTGAAATTTTTTACCAAACATAGGTAGCAGAAAACAAATTGGCCAAAAATTTAAAAATAAATTTGATTTTTACATTTTTTTGGGGGGAATTTCATATAAAAAAATGTGAAAAATATTGTTGTTTTTTCAAAATTTACGCTCTTTTTTTGTTTATAGCGCAAAAAGTAAAAATCACACAGGTGATCAAATACCACCAAAAGAAAGCTCTGTTTGTGGGGAAAAAAGGATGTACATTTCGTTTGGGTATGGCGTCGCACGACCGCGCAATTGTCAGTTAAAGTCGCACAGCGCCGAATCGCAAAAAGTGGCCTGGACGTAAGACAGCAAAATGCTCTAGTGGTAAAGTGGCTAAAAATGCCTAAATATGGAGAGGAACTGAGCATGTGCAGAACAGGGTGAGACAGTGTATTACTGGATTTTAAACTTATTTTTAATGTTTTACATAGCTATACCTGCGAAAGTGTCCAGCCTGAAGTGATCTAACCGGAATTCTGACTAAAGTTTCACTTTAAAGTGTAACTCCACTTTTGTTGAGAAAAAAAACATTCCCTTCTGGATGATCTCTGTACATTACAATGATTTTAACAAACTTTGTTGCTGATTCCGACCTTTTGTTTTTCTGAAGAATCCCTGTTTGTTCCTCTGTGCCCCTGTGCTAGGTGGGTCTAATGGGAGTGGTTTCATAATTATCAATCAGCTGTGGAAGCTGCAGAGCACTAATGAGGAAATCTGCTGGGCACGCATCCCTTTAGACGTGTTCCTATTGGGAGTATCTGACCAAAAATGACATTTTGTGTTGCAAGGGATGCCTGAAATCTGGTAAACCAATCACACAAGCAGGAAATTATGTTTCTGGGGTGTGGTCAGTACACATTCTGTGTACAGAACACCTCCAGGTAGCGATATTGCTTTGCATTTTCAGAGAATTACAATGGCTGCAGATTGAAAAGTAAAGGTAATTTTTAATAACATTCAATTACAATATGATTAGTGTCACAATTGTATATGCTCAATAGTTTTTTCTTTAATTGCTATTTTTTTTCCCCCATGAAAGTCGAGTTACCCTTTAAATAACTATCCCAAAGTGCTTTATCTAAAAAACATGGGGTCAAGCCCAGTCGCTGCAATAGGACAATGGATTGCTCTGCACACATTATATAGTTCAACCAAAACCAATGGGACTTTAAATAAAGCTCCTAATAGCAAACACATAAACAGTTAAAATACATATAAGTGAACATGTAAGTAAACATAACACAAATCAATGTATCATATTTACATATTTACTATACACAACGAAAAGCATAATAGAATACATAATATATTCTGTCCTCCCGAAGAAAAAAAATATATATACGTATATATATATATATATATATATATAAATAATCATGAATAATCATATGGTAAATAATGTGGCATGAAAACAACTAAACATGCAGTGAATAAATAATGAGCAAAATATTTCATTGAAAAAAATCAATCATATGAAAGTGATATAATGAAATAGGTGCACAATCCAGTGTTAGGTGAACATTAAAAATTCCTTTCAACAAAAAAGTCCTTTTCAATATTAACCACTTAAGCCCCGGAAGATTTGGCTGCTGAAAGACCAGGCCCTATTTTGCGATTCGGCACTGTGTGACTTTAACGGACAATTGCGCGGTCGTGTGACACTGTACCCAAACAAAATTGACATCCTTTTTTCCCACAAACAGAGCTTTCTTTTGGTGGTATTTTATCACCTGTGCGATTTTTATTGTTTGCGCTATAAACAAAAAAAGAGTGACAATTTTGAAAAAATAACAATATTTTTCACATTTTTTTATATGAAATTATCAAAAAAAATGTAAAAATCTAATTTTTTTAACATTTTAGGCCAATTTGTTTTCTGCTACATATGTTTGGTAAAAAAAATTGCAATAAGCGTATTTTGATTAGTTTGCGCAAAAGTTATTGCGTTTACTAACTACAGAAAAGATTTATGTCATTTTTATTTTTTACTAGTAATGGCGGCGATCTGCGATTTTTTTGGGGGGACTGCGACATTGCGGCGGACAGATCGGACCCCTGACAGACATTTTTGACACTTTTGGGAGTACCAGTGACATTACTACAGTAATCAGTGCTATAAATATGCACTGTTACTGTAAAAATGACACTGGCAGGGAAGGGGCTAACTTTATTGGTGATTAGTGGGTTAAATGTATCCCTAGGGGCGTGATTCTAACTGTGGGGGGGCGTGGCTTGTGATGTAACCACAGAGACATACTTTTCTACATAGAAGGATCGTATGATCTCTGCAGTTAGATCAGGGAGAATGACAGACAGCTTTGTTTACATCAGCCGTCTGCCTTTCTCCGGCGGACATCGGAGCCACCAGTCACTCACGCGGGGATGTTAGTGAACGAGTGGGGGCGGAAGCGCTCCTCCGGCGGCGGCGCGCTCGCTCCCCACAGGCGGCTTTGCCCAGTACCCCTATGTCACTTTGCCCAGCAGCGGCTGCCTGCCGCAGTATATCTGCGGTGGGCAGTCGTTATGTGGTTAAACAAGAGTGTCCAAAAAGTGCAAAAAAGTGTATAAGTAACATCAATTGATGAAATCCACCACCAAGCACCAACACTTAGTATACACTTCCTACCAGATAGCATAGACCATAAATTATAATGGTCATAAAAGCACAAAATAACCAGGCATCTGAGATAGGCGGTGGCTGCGCAGCTCCTAATGGATAGGGGGAAAAAAAAAGGAACAAGCATAGTGAAGCCTGCTAACATTTAAGCCCTTTTATTTAAAATATATAAGAAGTACCTACAATGAGTTGTAAACAGGCACAAACGAGTCAAAAACCAGCACTTATTAATACATGCCAAGTATATGATTATTGAGAGATGAGCACTGACAGCAAGAGTGACAATCAATTTATACATTAATTTTCTGTATTTCCAGCATATTATAAAGCATTTAACCAGTTCTGGACTGGAAGGATTTGCCCTCTTAATGACCAGGCCATTTGTTGCGATTCGGCACTGTGTTACTTTAACGGAAAATTGCACGGTCGTGCGACAATGTACCGAGATAAAATTGATGTCTTTTTTCCCCACAAATAGAGCTTTCTTTTGGTGGTATTTGATCACCTGTGCGTTTTTTTTTTATTTTTTGCGCTATAAACAAAAAAAAGCGACAATTCTGGAAAAAAAACAATATTTTTCACATTCTGCTACATAACATTCCCAAAAAAATTTAAGATATCAAAATTTTTCATCCTTTTAATCCAATTTGTATTCTGCTACATATTTTTGGTAAAAAAAAATCACAATAAGCGTATTTTGATTGGTTTGCACAAAAGTTATCGCGTCTACAAACTAGGGGAAAGATTTATGTCATTTTTATTTATTTATTTACTAGTAATGGCGGCGATCTGCGATTTTTAGTGGGACTGCGACATTGCGGCAGACAGATCGGACCCCTAACTGACCTTGTTGACACTTTTGGGGGGGGCTAAAAATATGCACTGTTACTATAATAATGACATTGGCAGGGAAGGGGTTAACCTAGTGAGTGATCAAGGGGTTAAATGTAAGTTTAGGGGCGTGTTTACTAACTGTGGGGGGTTGGGCTTTTGAAATGACCATAGAGACCTGTGTTCTTATATAGAAGGATCACGGGTGCTCTGTGATCATTTCAGAGAGAAGAATGGTCAGCTGTGTTTACAACAGCTGCCCGTCCTTCTCTCTCAGGGAGAAGCGAGCGCAGGTGACCAGCAGCAATCACGGCTGCCGTCCCCGTGCATCGACATCCCCTCTTCCTAGTGGAGGTGTGAGTGTACCGGCGTGAGTGCGCCGGCGTGAGTGCGCCGGCGGTGGCGCGCGCTCGCCCCCGGCACCAAGCGTGCAACCGACGTACCCCTACGTCGGTTCCCACAGGAGAGGCTGCCTGCCACAGTATAACTGCGGCGGGCGGTCCGCAACTGCTTAAAGAGTACATACAGTAATACCCTCAATGTCAGTTCCCTGTCCATGAAGAAGAAACAATCTAATAACTAGTACAATCATGCATTAAACTGGGGACAATTTAAGGGAGGTAAATTATTCTTGAAAGCCAAATGGATCACCTGGAGGAAACACATAAAATCATGGGGAGAACATGCAATCTCTAGTCAGATGGTGTCATGGGTAGGATAGAATTTAAAGGAAGAGTATTACCAAGATAAAAAAAATAGTGATTAGTGAGATGTCATGAAGATTAATGAGGGAATAATGGAACTGTTGATTAAGGATGAACGATGACAGTTGAAAGGTAATGGATGCATGGTCACTGATGAGCAATGCATTTCCCTTTCTTATGCTTGAGACATTAGCCTGTATCATACCTACAGTATTATTATTATAAAAAATATTGCCCCGTTATTAAAGAAAACAATAATATTTAATTATTGTAAGGTGATGGCAAGCTAAAATGAGAATTACAATTCAGGAACACACAATTTTATTGAATACACAAAAACGTACCTTTGATATTTAGGACCCTCTTAATGCCATTAGCGTGTTTATCACCAGAGCATTGATAATGGCTTATTATATAAAATGTATTGGTTACCTTTCATTTGTGTGTTTTTTACATGCATTACATGTGTAATCCAATCAAAACATTTTGTGGTTTACCATTAGTTTAAACACTTAAGGACAGCCTTTCTGACACTTGTTGCTTACAAGTTAGGGCTCTTTCACACGGGCGGTCCGATCAGATCCGCCTGTCAGTTTTTTAGGCGGATCTGATCGGATGCCCCATTCAGCCCTATGTCCGGTGATATGTCTGCTGACACCCGCTGCCATCCGCATCCGATCCTGTCCGTGAAATCTGGACGGATGGAAACCCTATTTTCCATCCGTCCTGGGGATCGGATGGGATCGGGTGAGAGCGGACAGGCGGGCCGCTCTCATCAGATCCCCCATAGAGAGCAGCGGGGGCTGTGACACCTCCCTCTCTGCACTGCAAGCGGAGACGGAGCTGTCATCCGGCGGCTCAGCGGGGATCGCGAATCGATCCCCGCTGAGCAGCACGGATCCGCCTACGGAGGCGGACCGTGTGAAAGAGCCCTTAAAATCAGTATTTTTTGCTAGAAGATTACTTAGAACCCTCAAGCATTATATATTTTTTTAGCAGAGACCCTAGAGAATTAAATGGCGGTTGTTGCAATATTTTCACATCGTATTCGCGCAGCGGTCCTTTAAACACATTTTTTGGGGAAAAATTACACTTTAATAAATTGAAAAAAAAATATGAAACAGTAAAGTTAGCCCAATTTCTTTGCATAATGTGAAACATGATGTTACGCTGAGTAAATACAGGTAGATACCTAACATGTCATAATTTAAAATTGCGCACATTCGTGGAATGGTGACAACTTACAGAACTTAAAAATCTCCAGTTTAGAGTTACAGAGGAGGTCTTCTTTTAGAATTATCGCTCTTTCTATAAAGATTGCAGCAATACCTCACATGTGTGGTTTGAACACTGTTTGTGGGCACGACATACGTATGTGTTCACTTCTGCTCGCAAGCACGAAGGGATGGGGCACTTTAAATTTTTTTTCATTTTTACACTGTTCCTTTAAAAAAAAAATTCTATCACTTTTATTGCTGTCACAAAGGATGTAAACATTCCTTGTGACAGCAATAGTCATGTGTCAGGTATTTGTTTGGAGGAATCTGGGGTCTAAAAGGCCCCAAATCCCTCGATTGCACTTAAAAGCATTCAAAACGGCAAGTCTGGCTGTTTTTGAATACTGACATTTTTTTTTAAAATCTGGCACCTTTAAGGCTCTAGTAAACTGGAAGTGAGGTTGTGACATCGCTTCCGGGTTGCTAGATCCGAGACCCGATCAAAGCCAATTCCAGCTTTGTACGGGTCTCTGGCCAGCTGGCAAACGTGCTGGTCGCTTGGGCCTCCCAGTGGGATAGAAGAGCCCGGGCAGTGTGGCGGAAGATGGCGGGAGGGGTGTCCCCTCCTGCTGCTTGTGATAACAATCGAGCAGCTGCTTAGCCGCTCTGACAAAATGGTACCAGGGTGATCACCCAGGTACAACCACTTGAAGCAGAATGACATGCAGGTCCATGATTTTGCGGCAAATGGTTAACTGGTTCCAGTCCAGCCTATGGGCGAATGATGCCTGTGCTGGCCTCTCATCGATCAGGGTGGATGTCATTTGTCATACTCCTGGGTCACGCATGCGTGCAGTGGCATGATCTGTCAACGACTGCTTTCAGTGGACACAGCTGATGACTAATCACTGTACCAGCCTGCTGCCAATACCATGTACCCACTGTAACCAATCACAGCAGGTCACATGACTGTTGTAAACAATAAATGGCTTCCTTTCAAGCCATCCATTGTGTACAATTGTGTTGCTAGCTGTAATTGGTCACAGTAATCACATGATACAGACTGGGCCAATCACGGCCCATCTGTGCCATGTGATCAGTTGTGGCCAATCACAGCTAATCACAACAAAACAAACTGAATGAATCAATTTTGTTCAGTAAAATGCTTGCATATATACTTTAGCGATGGATTTCATTGCTATATACAAATATAACGTATTAAAAAAAATACTGTTTACTTCCCCAGAGTAGTATAATGTTACTATGGTAACATTATATTGCTCTCGTCAAAGTGTGTTAAAAAAATCATAGAAAAAAAAAATGTCACCAGTCAGTGTCCCTGATCACTGCCACACCCGTTATATGATGATACTGTACTGCACTGGTGACAGTAGGTAAAAAAAATATATATATGTTTTATTTTTTATTAATTTCTTCATTTTTCAATAAATTATGACAAAAATATGGCAACTTCAAAAAACTCGCAATGCCTATATACCTTGGACTGTCAAAATTCCAAAAATGGAAATTTGGGGGATATTTGTACTATCCTGACATTTTTGGGCCTCAAGAAATGAGATGGGCCGTCAGTACATGAGGACTGATCAATTTTCAGATATACACCATAGTTTGTGGACTGTATAACTTTCCTATAGACAAAATAATCACCAAAGAAATGTAGCAGAATACATTTTGGCATAAATTAATTAAAAAAAACATTTTTCCAAAATTTTATAATTTATAAATTTGTGTCCTTCGGCTTCAAGGGGTTGTACCGGGATGATGCCCGCAGCTAGAGTCACCCCCCCCCCGGTACCGTTTATTAGAGCAAACAGTCAGCTTTCTTGTAATAACCACCAATGTGGCCAAGTAGCCACTCAGCTGTTATCACAAGCAGCGGGAGGGGACGTCCCACCTCTCCACCAGCATCTCCTGTCCCTCCAGGAGACCCAAGCGACCAAGCGGAACATCCGCCTGCTGGCCAGAGTTCCAAACAAAGCCTGGTTTGGCTTTGATTGGGTCTCCGATGTAGAAACCCAGAAGCGATGTCATGACATCACTTCCAGGTATTTAAACCTTAAAGGTACCAGATTTAAAAAAAATTACATTATTTAAAACAGCCAAGCTTGGCATTTTGAATGCTTTTAAGTGCAAATGAGGGATTTGGGGTCTTATAGACCCCAGATCCCCTCCATAAAGAGTACCTGTCACTGCCTATTACTGTCGCAAGGGATGTTTACATTCTTTGTGACAGCAATAAAAGTGATGAAAAAAAAAATTAAAGGTACAGTGTAAAAACAAAAAATACAATAAAATAAATAGGGAAAAAAATTAAAGCACCCATCCCTCTGTGCTCACGTGCAGAAGCGAACGCATACATAAGTGGCGCCCGCAAATGTAAGCAGTGTTCAAACCACACATGTGAGGTATCGCAGCGAACCTTAGAACGAGAAAAATAATTATAGGACTAGTGTAATGGGAGCACAATAAGGGGCAAGAATGGGGATTTTATTGGTTTATAGGACTAAACTCCTCTTTACCTCTAAACAGGTAACCATTAACCATTTTTAAAGCATTTCCTGTGGAGATTTTTAAGTACAATAGTTTGTCACCATTCCACAAGTGTGCACAATTTTAAGGCATGACATGTTAGGTATCTATTTACTCAGCGTAACATCATACTTCACATTATGCAAAAAATTGGGCTAACTTTACTTTTTTTTTTTTTTTAATTAATGAAAGTGTATTTCTTCCAAAAAAAATGCATTTTAAGGACCGCTGTGAAAATACAGTGTGACATAAAATATTGCAATCGTAATTTTATACTCTAGGGTCTTTGCTAAAAATATATATATAATGTTTGGGGGTTTTAAGTAATTTTCGGGCGAAAAATACAGATTTAAAAGGTTAAATTCCACCAAAAGAAAGCTCTATTTGTGTGAACAAAATTATAAAAATGTAGTTTGGGTACAGTGCTGCATGACCGCGCAATTGTTACATATTCAAAGTGTGACAGCATTGGAAGCTTAACATTTGCCTTGACAGGAAAGGGGTAAAAGTGCCCGGTATTGAAGTGGTTAATCTGCATTGTTCTTCTCATCTCCACCCTTTCTACATGATCATTATCAAACAACCTCAATGTTCCCTATCACTTGTGTAACCCATTTCCTCTGTTTTCACCTTCTACGCTCATTACTTGTACCAGTATCTTCTGTGTCCATGCAGACCTGTATGGTTTACCAGATCATGGCCTGTTCTGTTAAAATAATAAGGTTTTCCTACAGCTTCATCTATAGTAGCCACCTTTACCTGAAGGCTAGTATGCCTGCTGGTACTTGTATGCCCCCTTAACTTAAGACACAGTTCCATTTTTGCAGAATTGAGATGCTCTCTAGCAATTCCAGAGAGGATTCACATACCATGTCAGATTGCTTCAGGATGAGGAATGGATCAAGCAAGTAGGCAGGAGTGATCAAGACTAGTGACTCGATGGACGCCAAAAATCAATTATCCATACAAGGTTCAGGACAATTGTTAATCAGTAAGGATATCTGTCATCCATGCAATGGTCAGGGCAGACATCCATTATAGAAGCAAAGTTCATGACAGACAGCAATCAGTAGCATAATATATTATCCAGGCAAGGGTCAGAATAGGCAGCACTAAGCAGCAAATCTGTTATTTAGGCAAGGGCCAGTGCAGGTGACAAACCGCAACATACGTGTTATCAAGGCAAGAGTCAGAGCAGGCAGCAATTATTAGTGTATCCATTATGTAGAAGAGGGTCAGGGGCAGGGGGAAATAAGTAGCTTAGTTAGTTTTCCAGAAAAATGTTCACAGCAGGTGGCAAACTGCCTATCCATTATCCAGGCAATGGTCAAGCAAAGAGGAACAGTCAGAGGCAAGTCATTTGGCAAGGCACTTGATACAGGAGCCAGCAAGCTAATGCTATTATAATCCCAGAGCACTATTTTTGATGTTCTAATAGAATGCTACAGCCCAGCCAACCAATCAGGGCAGAGGAGGTGGAGCAGGCAGTGCATGAGGATGACTCCATCTGCTGGACAGTTAAGGTAGAGGGGGTATTACTGGCAATGTAGGGCTACTTAAGCAGGCAAAGAGAGAGAGTGACAGTGCGATGGCTGCAAGAAAAGCAAGTGGCAGCACCACTGCTCCAAACACCACCGCCAAATGTCCACTCTTTTTCTACCCCCTCTTCCTCCATTATACTTTTGCCAATTACAAACAAATATTTTAATCCTATACCTGAAAGAAAAAAACCTTACTCTTCTGACCACCACTGCATCCAGCCATAGCATATTCTATCTAGTCCACTGCCTAGATGATCTGCTCTACCACTGCTGCAACCTATCATCCCATCAATGGCAAAACTTGACTATATTTTCTCCCTTCTTCTCAGAAAATATACATAGTAGAAAAGACCACTCATCTCCATCCAAGCCCTTCTAGAATTCACAGCACAATGTAATATAAAAATAATAACACTTTAACACTCATCATACAAAAGTTTAGTAGATGGGATACACTATACAGTACAGTTGACTCATAATCTTTTTTCATGTGTCCCAATATGGAGCAGCAATGTAAAAAAAAACTGCTCAGTGAGAGAACACCTCACCATGTCTCAAATACAAATAAAATAGAAAGATAATCTGCCATGAAAAACATAAATCAGGGCCATCAGATATAATTCTTTCATAAAGATTGCCTCTCTTATATTTAATAACATCCTTCATTTGTTCCATCTTTTGTTTTCTTGATACAAAAGCATAAATGATAAAACACATTATTATGAAAGATGTAAATTGTCTTTATATACACAGTAGGTGCATTAAAGAAAAGGTTAATACTGATGCACATCTGTTACAAAATATTATTACTCTATTTAACTTGCTGTAAATAAAATAACTGAGGGGTACACTGAAGCTCTCTTTTAAAGTAATTTGATAATAATGCTAAACTCTTCCTGCATATAATATAATAATGCTATAAAGTGTTTGTACACTGGTAGAAATGTTTCAAATTATGTTTCCCATTGGAAATCAATTTAACCACTGTCTATACTTTTATTTGAAAGTGTGAACTAATGTCATACAGGATAACAGTATTCAGCTTTATTATGTTTTCTGTAATATCATTTTCTAACTTTCTGACCCCTTTTAAATGTATTTCTATTCTGCTGTGGAATTGGAAATTCCATCACTGTTTCACTGTTTTCACATCCAGAGAGAACATATTTTAGGCATGCTGGCTCAAAATAATATGCAACAAAAAAGAAACTTTGCAAATTAATATTTTAGCTCAGTAGCTTTAATTTTAAAATACTTATACCTTTTTTACTGGGCATCTTTGTGTAGGTCGCTTATTCAGATTACATTATTCAGGTTGCATGGTTCAGTAGAGCTATGATTTCATACAGCCATGTAAAAGCATTTGTGTGCCATATTGAAGTCATTTATATAGTTTATTGGGCATACAGCAGTACAGAAAAAGTAATGGAAGCCACTGACTAGGCCCATTTAAATGTCTGCATTATTTTAACCAGTTTAAACTTAATGCTGTTTAAAATACATTGAAACAAATGTAGTACTAAGACTACAGTACAGTTGTTAACCTAAATTTAGCAAAAAACACTCATGGCCCAATGTATTATGCTCATTATTTTACATATACAACATGAGGGAGATACCCCCCTCAGTAGCTTCTGAGTATATTGGGACCCCTGTTCACTTCTGAGCCTTGAGAAACACAACCCCTGCTGACACCACCTTAAAACTGTAACCAAACGTCACCTGTGATATTGCAGGAAGAATAACATACCACTTTTTGATGAAAAAGAATAATTTGTTTATGTAAGATTAAGGTAGGCAGTAATATCAAGACATATAACAGTGCCACTTTAAATAGATCCAATTGTCATGCTGGATTTAAACATAGCCCTCCTACTGAAAGAGAATCAAAGGAGTGATCAAAGGAAGTTATGCAAACTCATTTGTTGGCTTTCAGTAACCAGAGCCAGGGCTCGCTCTCTGAGGGTTTTGGCAAGAAAGAAAAAGGCCCCATGTAGAACCTAGATGTGAGAAAACTTGTCTACCTGCTTGATGGAGCTCTTTATATTGGTGCACATTGAAGTTGTAGTTTGGTTGAAAAAAAAATTTCCCAGAGGGGATAACACACCTCCCCTTTAATACAGGTGATAAGCTGGGAAGTGACTTTAAAGATGTCAAACGGTTGCAAAACTAACTTAAGAAAGGTAAGGGCAGATTTTAGCAGTAAGGTGTATCTTTAAATTTAGAACCTAAATCAACGGTTTCTTTACATGGAATATGCTATTTTATGGGGGAGGTAGCTAAGAGTAGCTCCCCCTGGTTCTTCCCTCTGAGACTCCATTCACACTAGTGCGACTGTCGCCTGACAAGTACTTAGAAAAAGGGTCCTGTACTACTTTGGGGCGACCTGGAGGTGACTTGCATTGACTTCAATTATATGAAGTCTGTGCAAGTCGCTCCGAGGTCGCGGTGCACACTGTGCACCGCGACTTCACAGGTCGTCCCACCAAGTCATGTCGCCGCAGTCTGAACGGGGTCTAAATCATCACAGATAGTTTATGTATTTTTTTTTATTTAGCTTTTGTTTCTCTTTGTGGTTTTGTTTTGTTTTCTTTTTGATTTATTTCACTAACACAGGAAGTGAGGGGTAGTTGAGGGAGTTGGAGGGATTGGGTGGCGGGGATGGGGGGAGCAGGAATTTAGTAGAGAAACCTGGTAACCCCTAGACTATACAGTAAATGGGAGAAAGATCGGAAAGAGTATCTTTACCTAGAAGAGGAATACCTTCACCTCTCATGTATATCCTGCCTCCTTTCTTGGGGAAGGAATACGATAAATATGGTTGTAAGGATATGTTACTAGGTGATATAAATTTTATTTTATGTTTTTATTATATGTTTGTAACTATATTCATATTGTGGTGTCTACGAAAACCCATATGACTTTCTATTTATTTTTTATTTTTTGTTTATTCCACTATTATTGTCTGGGTTTTCGATTGTGTTTTATTGTTGTTGTTACTCTTTAAATTAATAAAAATAATTTAAAGGAATAGACTGGTAGTATTTACATTCACAGTCCCTGCCTATCCAGGCGACTGAAGGTCTTATGAATGGTATCCTGCATGCAGTACATCAGTGGTGTCCAAACTTTTTTCAAAGAGGGCCAGATTTGATGAAGTGAACATACCTGAGGGCCGACCATTTTGCCTGACATTTGAACCATTAAAATTAAATACACACACATATATATATATATATACATCCATACACACACACTCATATATATGTAGGAAATAATAAGCATCAGTACTTTATGAATAAAATCACACTTACAGAAACAGTCAGTAAGATTGTAGAAGTGACACCTCCTCGGTCAGCTCCATACATACACACACACACACATATCACACTTACAGAAACAGGCAGTAGGATTGTAGTAGTGACATCTCCTCGGTCAGCTCCACAAGATCCTCAGTCGGCTCATACGGGTGGCTGTGTGCGGTGAAGGAGAGAAGGCGAGAAGGCATGCAATTTTCAAATTCATTCTGCACTCCCACGCAGTCGTGGGCGGCGCCGGGGCAGATAGAGCCAAGCGGGGGGGGCGGAACGGGACTCGGGAGCAGCCGAGCTGCCGAGGGAGGCCAGAGGCCCCGCCCCTGAGCTATTGCATCGGGGCGGGGATGTGAGGAGTCTCAGAGAGAAAGGCATTGACAAAAGTCAGCAGTGTCTCAGGGGGCCATATAAAACTAAAGGACGGGCCGCAACTGGCCCACCGGCAGGACTTTGGACATGACTGCAGTACATCAATAGTGTGAATATGCCACAGCAATGATGGGGCCATAGGGCCTGTGTCTCAATGTGACAGTCTTGTGTTTTGAAGAACCTGAACTCAAAGGGCAGGAAATAATAACAAGTGAGCTTGTAGTATGTTGTGGTGTGGAATGGGTTAAGAACCCTCTAACCCAGTGCATTATTGTTGCGGTATGGAAAGATGGCCTTGCTGCTAGGGACTTCCCCTCTCGATGTCCTCCCGCAGATGTACAGTAATTATTCAGATGGAGATAACCAATCTGTCTGCCTGCAGGATCGATTACTCTGCCTCTCAGTGCGATCAGCGATTTGGCAATCCTCTCCTCTGATCTCCAATCTGTCCTGGCCTGTGGGCTCCTGGATCGGCCTCCACTCTCCCACACATCCTCTCTTCTTTCCAGACTTCTCCTTTCCACCCCTTTCTCTTCCTGGAAAAATAAAGAAAAAAAAAGCCAGCGCTACAATAAAATCAATGTTGGAGCTGTTAGCAATATAAGTGAAATACAGTAACACCCAAAGAAAACATATATGTAACAAATTGCAGAGCTTAAATCAACTTAATTGTAAATGTGCAAAAATCAATCCATGTGCTAAAATCAATCCATTTCCAAAGTGAAAATAAAGTTCATGGAATTCCTAGAAAAGTTCACACAAAATTATCAGTGAAATAAAGATCCCTCTTCTGTAGCACCACAGCTGTGCTATTCAATGAATAAAAACCTCCTATTTTTAAGAACACCATCAGTGTTCCAGTGATAAGAAGCTTCTTGTGCAAATATTCCTCCACCTGTGAGTAAATTGCACACTCACATCACAAATGACAAACAGTCAGATTTTCCTAGGATCCCAGATCCATCCACATATCACTGGTTCCAGGGCTGATGCTGTCACTCCTCCAAATGCCGGGCTGTCATCCACTCATGTGATGATACAAGCACACCATACACCATGGATAAAAGAACGTTTCATATTGCAGTATTTATTTGTAAAACGCTTGTTACAACTTTAGTGGATTTAAGCACTACAATTTGTTACATATATGCTTTCTCTTCCAGGGCTTTCCTTCTTCTCTGCTCCTGCCTCTGTTGCTTACTCAATTAGTAACAATGCAGTGCTTTACACAAAGTTGAAGCTGCAGTTTAATCTGCCTTTATACTGCCACATGAAAGACATTAAAAAAAAAAAAACTTTCAATTTTTTTTATCACATAATTTATTTTTCATGCCCTAAATAATGCCATCATGCCATAAGTAATGCCCTCAAGTGATGCCAAGCCTCAACATTAGAGCTCACGAAAGTGTCTGCCCAAGTCTGAAGACAAAAAGTGTTTCATTCTATTTTTTTTTTAATTTAGGCATGGTGTCTTGGAGTTTTGCTATTTATTTTTTATTAAACAGGGTAAAATGTAGTCTGGTTATGACCTCTGACATGGCTAGCATTGCAGCAAACAATACTTTCTTCTTTGGCTTTTAGAATATGGGTCATACCGTAAGTGCAAATTGATGTTTTTAGATTGGGGAGTACTTCATGTAAACATCAGTAGACCTGTGACCAAAGCTTCTGTACCCTTGGGTAGGCCCACCATGTGTGGTAGAATTTGACAGGTTTTAGGTTACCGAAAAATTGGTTTAAACAAGTAGGAACATGACTTATTTTTTTCTCCTTCTTTTTACCCCACAGCGTGCCCAAGTTTGGCTCCTGGCTCCTCCTCCCACCTTTACACTTAGTAGTGAGCTGTTGCTGTGAATTTGGAAAGTAGCATTTTGTAGTGAGTTTAATTGTGCCATTGGCAATGGAACATTGTGTGGGACATAAAAATGCACTTAATCATAGAGGTATGAGGAAAAAGTATAATCTCTGGTAGTTGGGTGAAGTTTTCTTTAGCATTTGGTTAGGGCTTGTTATGCGAAAAAAGTGTATTTGCTTGATCAGGTGTGGAGGAGGGGGTCTCTGGATCTATCTACTGTAGAAAAGGAAACAGGACCAAAATACAGTGACTGCAAAGAAAAATTAAGTAGTATGATACCTTTAAAAGATGTTTAGAAATGGGCAGTTGGTTGGAATTTGGTGAGTTACAGTCTACCATTGTGACCTGGAGTTGCCCACTAAAATTGAGATTGCTACATGAAGAATGCCTTTTCTCTTTCAAACGAATACCTTGGTAAATATACTGAAACTTGTAGGCAAAACTTTAAGCAGGGCCCGACATTTCATGCAATCACTAGCAAGCAAGATCTAAGGGTATTGCGAGCTGAAGTATTTGAGAACTGAGGTCTGGGTAAAATAGGGTCTCTTGGGGGGGGGGGGGATATTAAAGTGGAAACAGTGAAATGAAAGCGCCTTTACATTAAGGGTGATTACTTGAGGATTAGACAAATTGTACCACATTAGATATGCTAAAGCAAAAAAAAAAAAAAGGGGGCAAAGGAATTGATATAAAAAAAAGGGTTGTGTTGGTATAGAAGAGACAGCAGAGAGGGTAAAAAACACTATGGTGGCCAGTTCTAATTGGATTTATTGTTGTGGGTTTCCCCATTAGAAGAAGACTAATCTTCTTTCACCAGGACTGAAAGTGAGGGAAAATCAAAGTCCATGCAGGTGCTAAAAAATCTAACCTATATCAAACATTTGTATTATACCCATATAACCCACACCAACCACCCCTATAGCTGCTACATATTATAAGACCTATAGCAAATGTTGAAAAAGTTGGTGTAATTAATGCCCCATTTCCACACTGGCTGACTGGGTTAAGACCTCCTCTCTGTCTTACTAGGGTACTATTAGCTAGGAGTGTGTGATATTTATATCCATGTATCTGGGTATGTAGTAATATTTCACATGAGTGCTTGATGCAGAAAATAATCCAACTCTACTTCTACTGCATGGCATTTTGAAAACCAGTGTGTAACCACCATCTAAACATTAAGCACAGCCAGTCAGTACAGTGTTAAGATCCATCCAGAGAACATAGAGATGTTTAGTTTGATTCATTCATTAGTACCCAGTGTTTGGGGGGCATCCAGCATACGTGAATAACATAAATTAAGCTCTCCATTTGATATGTGGACAGGCCTTTCTTTGGCCAGACACTGGTGTTCAAAAATGTAAAGTTCTGTAGTAGGAACCAACTACCAGGAAAAAACCTGTGCAATAAAAGTAGGACAAAGTGGTCACTATAAAACAGCAGGCAGTAAACCTCAGAAAGAACAAAAAAGGGCAGAAAGAACTAACAAGAGAAATTGCCCCAATCAGCAACTGAAGAGTAACAGGATCAGAGTAGCAAATGCCAGATACAATACAGCAGAGGCGGGAAAGAGAACTTAAGGATTTGGACACAGAAGAAGAAAGAGAACAGCCTGTGGCAATGGGGAAAATAGGTGACGGAGAGAACATGCAGGAGAACTGGAGAAGATTTTGAAAGGAGCAGGAATGGAAAAGAGAGGCCATAAGAAGAAAGGACAAGTGGAGGAAGGATAAAAGAGAATAAAACAGGCACTGGGACTGTTGTAACAGTAGGACAATAGCTGGATATGATAAATGAAAATAGGAAAATGAGAAAGGTGTAACACGAGAAGAGCAGCAGAATATGATGGACACGGAGGAAAGCCTTTAAGACCGCAACGAATACCGGGGATAAAAATATAGCAGTGGAAGCAATGAACTGACAGGAGTGTGAAAAATATGAAAAAGTACTTAGCAATGGTGAGTGAAATTAAGAAAAGAGCAGGGCCGATGAAAAGGGTGGTGAACATTTACAAAGACAGCTGGGTTACTGTAGGGACAGAGAGGGTAGTTAGGGGCAGGGATGATCGAACGGTACGGGTCGACCATCGGTTCGACCCGAACATTGACTGTTCGAGGTTCGGCCAAATTCCAAACTTTTTGCTGAACTTTTCGGCAACCAAACCAAAACAAAATGCAATGGGACAGGAACTGGGCTTTAAAAGCCTGTGATTGGACCAGAACCATCAGTAAAAGCCAATTGAAGGAGCAGGAGAATGCTAGGAATGTGATTGGAGTGACTAGGGGGTCCAGAGGCCAATCATTAGTGAATACGCCCCCCAGTATATAAGATAGCCCCGCCAAATCTCTAACATTTTAATACAGGGCTGTGGAAGAGAGTGGAAGCAGTTCTGTTACTTCTGCTTCAAAGTGTCATTTAGCAATTATTAGTGTGAGGAAAGGGATATCTAGTGTAGTTAGGGTACTATTTTCCCCTATAGTTAGATTTAATAATCTAGTTTCTGTAGGGAAAGTGTTAAGTGTAAGGGGACTGTAGTGTAGTGTAGGGTTAACTGACTCTGACTGCTATGGCAGGGTGACAAAACCCTTCCATGTCAGGGTGACCGCTATAGAGAAAAGATCGTTTCTCTTAGAACACTTATAGAACCGGATAGTGGCTTCACCCCTGTCACCCTGCTTTTTGTTGCAGGCGTTTATAGGGCTTTTTTGAGGACATGTTTGGAGTCAGGCATGACATCTGAACTTATGTGTAGGGGTATATATACACACACACATGTATGTATATATACACATACACATATATAGGTGTGAAAGTAGCAGAAACCTATGCTTGCGCCAATGAAATAATTAACACCCATATGGCTTCTCTGCTATAACACCTATATATGTGTATGTGTATAAATACATATAAGTGTGTGTGTGTATATACCCCTATACAGAATTTCAGATGTTTTGCCTGCCTCCAAAGACCCCCAAAAAATGCCCAAAAAAACGCCTGCTGCAAAAACACACCTGGGCATTTTTGTAGCTGGCGTTTTTTTGGGCATTTTTTGGGCGTCTTTGGAGGCAGGCATAACATCTTCCCTAGTTCGATCGTCCCTAGTTAGGGGAGGGCAACAAAGAGAACACTGCAATAAGACAAGAAGAATAATGACAGTGTGCAGAGCACATATGACTAAAGGTCAGCATGGACAGTGATTGGGATCGTGGTTAGGAGAATAAATATCAGCTTGGGTTCCCTATCTATAGGAACTGCTCTGTTTGGTTAATTATTTTTAAACAGCTTCACAGCTTTGATAAAGTAGATTTGTTGATTTAACAGATTTTGTTATCATCGGTTGAACTCTTCCACAAATTACTTATTTATTACATTGTGAGTTTAGAGCTAATTGTTTCCTGTCAACTCTTGGTTAGGCATGGCAGAATTCCCCTGTACAGCAAACCAGTAACTGGTTTGGTTTTAAATAAATATTACAACAATTAAATGGCTTGTCCTCCTTCATGAAAGTCCTGTTCTGGGACTAATCCATTTTAATGAGATTTATGCACATCTAACGTGACTATTAAAAGGGGGTACCATTTTCAATGGTGGATTTGTAATGTATTTCATAGGATGAAAACTACAACAGGAAAAGTGGGAACACCCAAAGTTACTCAAAATGTGACAACTGTTGATTCTCTCGGGCTTGTCAATAACTTTATCAAACATTTCCTACAATGAAACAAACTGCAAAGATTTTCAAATATTTTAGATGACATAAGATTTTATTATTACACTGTGTAAACAATATTAAACACTTTATTTAGATAACTTATAACCTAGAAATACACAAAAAAATAAATTAATAAATAATAAAGCTTTACTTGGTCAGATAAATAGATGACTTTGCTTGCTAAAGTAACATTTCCACCAAGTCAGTGTCTGCTTCTTTAGTAAGAAAGTGATAGAACATTCTAGGCCATGTTGAATATTACATTAGCTGCAGTATCCAAATAAAGAATGATGTTGAGAGCTCCTGACCTCACACAGCTTTGTTCTACAGTATGAGTGATTAAAATAAGAGGTGCCAAAACCACAGATGATTGTTTGGCAAAGCCAGCTTGATTTAACAAAAAGTGATTTCTGCATTGTTTCAGGCTGCCTTTCAACATTTTCATCTTGCCTCATATATGACAGCTGTGCTTTGAAGGCACACAGTAAAGATTTAAATATTTTTAATATTTCAGTTTTCAGGCTTCTGAACTGGTAATATATACACTGCTCAAAAAAATTAAAGGGACACTTTGAAAACACATCAGGTCTCAATGAGGGGAAATATAATGTTAATAATACTGGTATGTACTAGGTAATGTGTTAGGAATGAAAGGATGCCACATCATTTGATGGAAATGAAAATTATCAACCTACAATGGGCTGAATTCAAAGACACCCCAAAAATAAATGTTGAAAAATGATGCAGCAAGTTAGTTCATTTTGCTGAAATTTATTTGCAGCAACTCAAAACTCAGTAGTTTGCATGGCCCCCACAAGCTTGTATGCCTGACAACATTGGGGCATGGTCCTAATGAGACAACGGATGGCGTCCTGGGGTATTTCCACCCAAATATGGAACAGGGCATTACTAATCTCTTGAACAGACTGAGGTGCAATCTGGCGGCGTTGGATGGACCGAAACATAATGTCTCAGAGGTGTTCTATTGTATTTAGGTCAGGCGGTGTAGGGGCCATTCAGTGGTATCAATTCCTTCATCCTCCAGGAACTGGCTGCATACTCTTACCACATGAGGCTGGCCATTGTCATGCATTTGGAGGAACCCAGGACCCACTGCAATGGGTCAAAGGATTTTATCTCGATATCTAATGGCAGTCAGGGTGCCATTGTCTAGCCCGTAGAGGTCTGTGTGTCCCTCCATGGATATGCCTACCCAGACCATCACTGGCCCATCACCAAACCAAAAGTCAATCAAGCTCCGTGGTGCCGGGCAGTGAGAACAGGGCCCATTAGAGGACATCTGGCCCTCAGGCTGTTTCAATCATCAAACAATCTGAAAGAATTGGAACAATTTTTTAAAGAGGAAAAATCATCTTTGCTGAGAATTCCATGAAGACATTTTAAAAGAGACCAAGTTGTTAAAAAATGAAAACCTAGTTACAAGTTGGTTTAAAGGACAAATTTATAAAATAGTGACTGCAAATTCACGGCAGGGGAATCTTGTAGGTTCATGTGTTTTAAATTGTAGGTAATGGACATGTGAACATTTGATGAATGTCACATTCACTGCTTTATAAAAAGCAAATAAATAGCCCTGATATATTAAATAGTAGTTATGATGTTCTTGCATGGGAACCACATTCATTTTGTTATCATGATTAGCAACATAGTATAGTTTTATATTATACATTTATGTATACAAACTTTTTTTTGTCAACACTAAACACATTAAAGATGTAAAACTTTTCTGATTCTGAAGCTATAAAGCAGCAGTTCACATTTCCTGATCATGCAAAAATACTTCAGGTGCTTTACCTACAGATGAACCCATAAAAAACATGTGCTGCAACTCGTCCTGCTGCTATATCATGCAGTTTAAGGCAATATTTTGGACAGCAGTTGCCATAATCTGTTTTGACAAAACAAAAGAATGAAAAGTCTGATGCACTTTGCTCAGGAAAGTGGAATTTATATTTGGACTACCTCAGGGAAACATGATATCGGATTGAAGGTTACTACTCTGATGATGACCTGGGCTGACGAGACTTTATTTTTTATTTTTCTAAGTCAGGTTGATCTAAGAGTCTAAAACATGATATGTTTTGTTTATATGCCAAATTACAGGGATGTCACATATTTATTTAGCAATCCTTTTAGTTCAGGGTGCAACATAACAAAATACATTAATCTGTCATTACTTTCCCTAATATGTACAAAAAAAAAAAAGAATTATGGTCAATACAGAAAGCATTATGATCAAAAGATTTCTATTTTATACAAACTCATTATAAGATTCAGTCGTTCGGAGGGAGGATCACGCTTCAATTATCACACTTCTCCTTAACACCTACTGTATTTAATGACAAAGCTGCACAGGTGACTTTTGATTGTACAATAATTAATCTGCACAATCAAACACTAAAATGTATGTATAAAGAAAACATTTTTTTTTTTGTTTTGGAAAGACTAAGGAGGGAATCAAAAACTTCGTGAACATTTGTGCCTCTGCTGAGGGAAAATCCAAAGTTTTACATTTGCAACCAGAACAAAAGCTGAGAGGAAATGTTTCACTGTAGATACTAGTTCTTGTAATAATTATATAAAAGGGGAAGTCTAGGACATTAGGTTAAGGAGAATCTATCTAAGAGGACCCAATAGCAAAAAAAGAAAAACAAAATTGAGGTTAAACTGCAAAAGCAGTCACACAAAAAAGATAAGAAGACACTATCATTGATGTCTCGGAGCTACAGAGGACCCATTTCTCATAATGAGGGCAGGGCCATAGACACCCTGCTATCACCCAGAAAGGGGCCTCTTGTTGCCCTGAAAAATCAGTGGAAACTATAGATCTTACTTACAACAGGAAATTAGGCTGGTATTATTGCAAAGGAATTTTCACTTTGCAAGGAATTTTTCCCCTATCTTAGTGAATGAAGTGAAGCTCTGCTGGCTTTCAACATCTAATCATGAAAAGATAATAGTGCTCCAGATGAGCAGAGACAAGGAGAAATAAAGAGATAAAAAGCCAGGAGAGAGATCCTTCTAAGAGTATCATTCAGGTAAATGTGTATGAAAAGTATGGCAAAGAGTGTAGTAAACATATATTCACATTCACAAGGTTGCTGGATGCCTGTCCTAGGGCCAAGCAGATGTGAAGAATATGACTGACTGCATGCAGAGTGAGGTTGGTTGCACTCGATGCTCATCAGGATTTTCCATAAATTCTTGCACTGTGATCAGATCCAGTGAACAATGATAACGGGAAAGAGGCCCCAAAATGGAACTAGTGTGTGGTCAGCAGAGATGACCATTAAATAAAAAGGTGCTTTCATGTGAATTCTTCAGGAAGGTTGGTATTTATTGACCATGAAAACAGATTCAAACACCATCAGTGCATTTTGTGGCCACTTCATCAGGAAAAGGCGTACAGTACACAGGATAAAATACATTTTAAAAATTGTTTATATATATATATATATAAATAAATATATATATATATATTCAATATTAAATCAATGGGCAGAATATATATATATATATATATATATATATATATATATATATATATATATATATATATATATATATATATATATAATCAATGGCCCTGTCTGCTTATCAGGGGGGCCTTGATTGTTCAGCTAGGCTGTCATGTGCTCCCAGGTGTGCCTGTTGAGCTTGGGGTGTCCAATGGGGGCTGTCATTGGACAGTGGAGGAAACCTGACCAATAGCACACCAGGGCTTGTATCTATCCTAGAGGGCAGAATATGCCGCAATGCATCCTGGGATGAGGTATAAGTCTGAGGGGAGCACATGACAGAGCGTCTTTGGCGGGAAGAAGAGTCCCAGGAGGAGGGTGATGGCTGTCTCTCCTCCTGTCAGCGCTAGGAAAGGTGTCCTTGGTGGTCGGCCTAGAGGACAGAAGGTTGAGCTGAGCTGCAGAGAGGGATTCAGTGTGCTGTGGACCGAGTGGAGCTGCTGGGGCAGAAGTTTCCAGGAAAGCAGTGTCATGAGTACTGTAAACTGCCCAGGGGTCTGCCGAGGATAGGGGACCACTCCAGAAGGTCAGAGGGATCCAGGAGCCAGCTGACCAGGAGGTGGCTTAGAAAGGGGGTGCCAGAGTCTAAGCTCTAAAGAGAAGTGTGTGTGTGTAAAGAGGGCATTGGTGCGGGCTCTGAAGTGTTAAGCATTGCAGCAGATGTATAAGTAGCTACCACACAGGAAAGTGTTAAGGGAGCTTCTACAAGGACTTTGTGCCACAAGGAAGTGACAGGAGTCAGTTCACTGCTAACAGACCACAAGTCAGCGTTCATTAGCGCCAACCGGCGTTGACCGGCATTCAGCCAGAGTCAAGTCAGCATCAGCAGGTGGTTTTTTCAGTTGTCCCCCTAATATTGTGCATAGTTGATCCAGAAGAGTATCCCACTCTTCCCTTCTCCCATCCAAGTTCTCAATAAACCTAAAAACCCAAAGATACTGGACTGATTCTTGTCTCAGTGCTCACACTTGGAGAATATGCCTAACTGTGCTGCTTTTGCTAGCGATAACCATGGCTGACCCACATCCAGCAAAACAGCTGGGAATTCTGCTACATTTATATATATATTACAATATAAAAAAAAAAGTTGTGAAAAGGCCCTTTAGTTATAGAGAATGTAGGTAAAATTCATAAATATGCAAAGTTAAAAAGTGCACCTCCCCTGACTACACAGTGATTCCATTTTGGGGCCTTATTCTCTTTAACATCTAATCATTTGCAAGAAGAAAACCTTTTTAAAAAATAAAAATCCATGTGATTGAGTATTCTTTGCAAAGTGATTTTTCACAATATTGATATTGGTGTTCTACAGGACTCTATTCAGGCCAGTCAAGTTCCTCCACCCCAAACTCGCTCATCCATGTGTTTATGGACCTTGCTTTGTGCACTGGTCCAAATCATTTGGTGGAGGGGGATTATGGTGTGGGGGTATTTTTCAGGGGTTTGGCTTGGCCCCTTAGTTCCGTTAGTGAAGGGAACTCTTAAGGTGACAGCATACTAAGACATTTTGGACAATTTAATGCTTCCAACTTTGTGGGAACAGTTTGGGGATGGCCCCTTCCTGTTCCAACATGACTGTGCACCAGTGCACACACATGGTCCATAAACACATGGATGATCGAGTTTGGGGTAGAGGAACTTCACAGGAATGCATAAATAGAGGACAGGAGAGTTGAAGCTGTTTTTTCTCTAAAAGGTTGGCCAACTCAATATTGAACCCTAAGGGCTAAGACCGGGATGCCATTAAAGTTCATGTGCGTGTAAAGGTAGGTGTCCCAATACTTTTGACAATATAGTGTATTTGCCTTTAGCAAACCAACCTCTATGTGCCCTGTTATCTTTTTTAAGTGACTGTTTTTTGCATTTTGACCCAAATAATCTTTTTTAAAATATGAGGGCAGTGTGCTGGCTATTTCTTGCAATTGAGGTGTTAAAAACATGGAAAAGCGCACGAAATTGTGGACCATTAAAGTATAAGCTTAGTTAAAATTTTTCTTTTTAGTTTTGAATAGAGTAACAAATGTTTTAATCTAGGCCATCTTTTGCTTTTAAAAAGGAGTGTTCACCAGATTATATTTTGTACTCAAAGTTGCACAGAATCAATCATGGCGTACAGGAACCGTAATCGAAATTTGATGCTAGTATTACCGGCTTGGGGAATACTCCTATATGCGCATGCCTGTCTATATCTTTAAGTGCGGTTTTATGTTTAATAAAAAGTATTTTTTAGTTTGCACTAGGGGAAGTGTCTATCTGTTCCGAGTGCATTCCAGGCAGTTCAACAGGTATTTTCTGTATGTGTAGGGTCTCTAAAGCGATAAAACATGGGGAAATGTGTGTATATTGCAGAGATGGGCTGTATATGTTTTTTTGACCTGACATGCCATAAATTACATTAAACTGTAACCACCATAAGGACTGTCGAACACAATGATTTCCCTTTTTCTCAATTCAGAGCAGTCATCACAATATGGTTGCTATTACTGAACTTTGCTATTTGCCATTATAAATAAGCCTGAATATATAGTTATATTTTTAGACTGAGGTAAGATTGAACATCACAGGTTTATGGTTCAATGTAACTCTCAGATGGTATGAAAACACATTTTTTTAACATCTTAGCATGTGGATTTCAAAGAGGTGTAAATGAGTAAAATCTGGAATGTGACATGTTTCCAACAAGAAAGAAATAAACATAAATGTTTTCACATTGCCAAAAAATGTTTTTCTTTATTGTTCCAACTCACCAACTGTATACATTTCAAATGCATTAATGAGCTTTTCTTACATTTTACTTTACATCCAATTTTAATGAATTCACAAAATGAACCACTTAAAACCTGAGTAGCATTTTAATACAGCGCAGGGACAGTGACTATCTGAATCAGTGCTGTTTTAAAATGGCATCTGGACTCAGCTGCTCCTCTGGGTCCCACCAGCACCTACCACTGGAACCGCTGACTGTCAGTCACTGCCAGGACTCAGATTTAAGTCAGGGAGCTTCAGGGCTTAGGATCCTTCTACAGATTGATCCATAGGAGCAGTGTGTAAAAGAGAATGTAAAGGCAATGATTCCACATTGTGTTTACATTGGAAAAGTAGTGATGTCATGGCATTTCCCTTGATTGTAGGGGCTCAGACAGAGCCCCCTGTCTAGCTCTTTCTGCAGCAGCAGATCCCTGCTACAGTGATCTTTTGCTGGCTGATGGCACCCAGTAATGGATCATCATTAAAAGAGATCTGCAGAGCTATGTGGGGGATCTGAATCAGGTCTCCACTGACCAGATCCAGACACCCAGACACGTGTAAAAAATACAAAAATAACTTAATAGACAGTGCTTTTTCTTGTCTCAGTAGAGGTGTCCCACCTTCTAAACCCCACCTTCTCTTTCAAGCCACCTTTCACCCTCTTTATTTAAAAAACAATGACCCAAATTGTTATTTATGGCTTTGATATAGCACCGTATTGTAAAGCACTATGCAATATATGCACTGCTTTACAATAAAAATATGGATGTGACAATACAGAAAAGACTGATACTATAGAGAATAAAATAACCTTGCTCACAAGCTGGTAAAAAAAATGGCCATTTACAATCCAGCAGTCTACAATACAAAACCCAGATTAGCCACTACAAAAGTATACCAGAGTTTGCATTCTACTACAATAGAGACCATGACCATGCAGCCCCACAATATAACGTAATGCAAAGTAAAACATGGCCGAATTTAATATTACACAGTGTCCAAATGACGTAGGTACTAGGTGATGGTCCTCAGATTGTAACACAGTGCTCCAATATGAAGAATTTTCACTAAAATCAATAGTGTTCTAGTGGAGCAAAAATACATATATATAAAATAGATAAAGATTACTGGCCTGTTCCTGGGCTTTTTCTTAACCACAGTGACAGTGCACGCTGGCAACACTGTCACTATGGCAACATAGCAGACATGCAGGTATAGGGGGCTGCCTATGTACAACCCCTTATAGCACTGCTCCTATTTTGCTCCTCACTCTCACTCTAAAACCTATCAAAATGAAAGTATAGCACTTCTAGGTGAGGGGGTGGCCAGTATCATATATATTTACTACCGTTACATATTTTTTCTTTTAATGATCACTTTTACCAAGAATACCAAGATATATGACCAGAGCATTATTTTGTAAGCATACATTTTTTAAGAAAAGACCCATCACGACATTTACTATTAGCATCTCATATAAAAATAATATATCAGGGTCTTCAAGAAAATGGCTATCATATCAGAGACAATCCACAGCCTATTTAAACATAGCATATTGTTGCTACTGCTATGCCCTCTGCTATCCCTGATAAAGTCATGTGAGTGTGGCGTAACACGTAGGGCAGAGGCACACTGGAACTGACACCTAGACAAGCTCTGGGCTCGTGTATGTCTGGATTTTTACACTTTTTTTAATGTGAGTACTCAGTTATTATCAAAAAATCTTTTAAAATGGTAATACACTATGGAGTCCCTATTTTTATCTACCCATGCCATGAAGTTTACGAAAGAATGAAGGAGGAGGAGCGCGGAAGGAACACATATTTCATAGATTTACTGAGAGTGAAAGATCAGCACTAAGAGCAAACATTTATGCTGTTACCTTACAAGCAGTAAGGTGAGCGGTCTGAGAGCACTTTTATATTCATCACACATCTATCACATGGTGAAGGGATTAGATGTTATATGATTGCTACTATTGACTTTTTCTACACGATTATTTCTGTACCTTAATTACTTGGCTTATCTCACGATTGTGTCTTGACCATTATTGCACCATTGTCCAGTATTGATACAATTTTGTTGTTGTCGTTTTTAGTGAGCTGCACATGTGTCGACGAAAACGCCTTGTTGATGTCAGAGGAGAATGGGAAGACTGGTTGGAGATGATAGAAAGGCAAAAGTAACTCAAATAACCACTCACTGCAACCGAGGTATTCCGAATACCTTCTCTGAATGCACAACACATCGAACCTTGAAGCAGATGGGCTACAGCAGCAGAAGACCACAACGGGTGCCACTCCTGTCAGCTAAGAACAGGTAACTGAGGCTACATTTTGCACAGTCTTGCCAAAATTTGACAATAGAAGATTGGAAAAAACTTTGCCTGGTCTCATGAGTTTTGATTTCAGATGCGAAATTCAGATGGTAGGGTCAGAGTTTGGCGTAAACAACATGAAAGCATGGATCCATTCTACCCTGTATTAACGGTTAAGGCTGGTGGAGGTGGTGTAATGGTGTGGGGGATATTTTCTTGGTACTCTTGGGGCCCCTTAGTACCAATTGAGCATAGTTTAAATGCCACGGCCTATCTGAGTATTGTTGCTGATCATGTCCATCCCTTTATGACTACAGTGTACCCATCCTCTGATGGCTGCTTCCAGCGGGATAATGCACCATATCATAAAGCTCAAATCATCTCAAACTTCTTAAACATGACAATGAGTTCACTGTACTCCAATGACCTCCACAGTCACAAGATCTCAATCCAATAGAGCACCTTTGAGATGTGGTGGAATAGGATATTCACATGTTGGAAGTGCAGCCGAAAAATATGCAGCAACTGTGTAATGCTATCATGTTAATATGGACCCAAATCTCTGAGGAATGTTTCCAGCACCTTGTTGAATATATGCCCCAAAGAATTAAGGCAGTTCTGAAGGCAAAAAGGGGTCCAATCCGGTACTAGTAAGGTGTACCTTGTGGCCGGTAATAAAGTGACCGGTGAATGTATATCCTAGTTCTTTGGGCTTTCCTGGCCTACTTAGCCAGAAGTCACAGCTCCCTGCTGTATGGGCCAACTCCTGGCCTATCAATAGGGCTTCTTCGGACACCTCAGGCTCTCTCATTCCTCTGAGACTTACAGATTCACCCAGTCCCCCTGGACTCACCTAGTTGTCCTAGCTCTCTGTCTCTCAGACTCTGTATTAGTCTCTTAGACTCTTGCAGCTGTATAGCCCTGGTATTTCTCTTCCAGCATGGAGTGGAGTTGAGTAGAGCACCTCTGTGACCTAACAGGAACACACACCTGTCTTCAAATGAGAGCTCACCTCCCTCCTGGCTGGAGCCCTAAACTATGCTCAAGACTTAAAGTGGCTGTAAAGTCAGAAGGTTTTTTTTTTTATCCTAATGCATTTTATGCATTAAGATAAAAAAACTTTCTATGTGCAGAAGCCCTCCTCAGCTCCCTTAATACTTACCTGAGGTCCATCTAAATCCAGCAATGTTGCATGAGAGACTCAGCTGTCTGGGACTCCCCTCCTCATTGGCTGAAACAGCAGCACAGTGCCATTTGCTCCGAGCTGCTGTCAATCAAAGTCAGTGAGACAATGAGGAGAGAACGGGGGCAGGGCAGGTCCATGGCTCTGTGTCTGCATGGACCCACAGAGCAGCGGCTTGGCTTGGGTGCTCCCAAAGCAAGCTGCTTGCTGTGGGGGCACTCAACAGGAGGAAGGGGCCAGGAGTGCCTGAGAAGAGGGGCCTGAGAAGAGGAGGATCTAGGCTGCTCTGTGAAACAGGTAAGTATAACATATTTGTTATTTTAAAAGAAATAAAAATGAGCCTTTAATATCACTTTAATTATTCGGGCTGTGTGTACCTGGACACACAGTCTGCTGGTCTTCAACAAGGTCTGGACACTGGGTTTGAGGTTTCTTCCTTCCCAAAGTACTTTCAAATCTCCAAACAATGAAACCTACTCCATAAATGCCCTATGTCCTTTCTACAATCATTTACACAATGGCAGTCAGTGCCTTGTATATACTGTGTGTATATATATATATAAATAAATAAATAAATAAATAATTATATATATATATATATATATATATATATGTATATATATATATATATGTATATATGTATATATGTATATATGTATATATATATATATATATATATATATATATATATATATATATATATATATATATATATATATATGTTTATACTAAAAATAAATAAACATATTCCCTTTCCAGATAAATTCCCAGGTTGCATTAATGATCTCAGGTGATGTGGATGGCATTTGTGTTTCCTGCACAAACATCAAATGTTCATTTAGTCAAGTGATATTAGTGTAATATCATTTTAATCAGCAAACTTTATAGATATTGTTCTGGTCTAAATTTATAGGAGTACATAAATTACACTAAAGTCGGGTCGGGAAAAAAATTTCAGAAAAATGCTTAACTGCTTGCCGACCACCTACAGTGCATTCACTGCTGGCAGACAGCAGCTACTGGCTAAGCAACGTAACTGTATGTCGCTTAGCACATTCTCACTGGCAGGGCAATCCTGTGACCGGACACAGCGGATCACGGCGCTTGGTACTGTTGTGATGCTGTAAAAAAAAAAGAAAAAAAAGTTTAAAGAAATCATTTACATATTTATTTATTTATTTATCTAATTACATACGGCCACCAGTAAGTATCCCTGATCACTGACAGTATGTAAAAAATATATATAAAAAAAACTTATTTTATTAAAATTTCTTAATTTTCCAAAAAATTGTGACAAGAAATTATAACGTCAAAAAATTTGCCATGCCTCTTACTAAATACTTTGAACTGTCTACTTTCTAAAAAAAAAAGGGTAATTTTGTGAGTATTTGCACTATCCTAGAATTTTAGTGCCTTAAGAAATGAGATAGGCCATCAGTATATCAGGATTGATCAATTTTCAAATATATACAGGCCAAATAATACGCACTGATTTGGGTTACTTTTACCAAAAAAATGTAGCAGACTACATTTTGGACTAAATTTATGAAGAAATATTATTTATTTGCAAGATTTTATAAAAGAAACTAAGAAACATTAAAAATATTTAATTGATATAGCAAATAGTGGTGATTAAATACCATCAAAAGAAACCTTTATTGGTGTGATAAAAAAAAAAAAAAAAAAAAAAGACAAGTAAATAAAAAAATATGCATTCAAATCTGCTATAAAAATTAGGTCCCATTTGTCCTGAAAAAATATGCATAGCACATTAGAGTAAACTACAAATGCCAAAAGGTGTGAAACTGATACATTGGCAAAGCAAAAATAGGATTTAAAGGATAAGTTCACCTTTTGTAAAAAAAAAAAATAAATGCTCATCTTTTTGCAGGTAAAAAAATGTGCATTATTTATTTTTTTACTCTGCAGCCTTTAAACCATTACAGCGGTGATCAGCACATCACGAGTGCAATGCAGGGATCTTGGAGACTCTTAGTAAGCTGCTTACCTGTACCTCCGATAGGGCAGGCAGTTACTGATTGTCAGGAAAATCAATAAACTATGAAAGCTCTCACCAGAACCCTCACAGTTTATTGAGAATTACAAGCCCTCAGCCACAATGACTGATGGCACTTGTAGTCTAATTAATTCACAGGTAACTGTGAATGATGTGTCCATGTGGGTGGAGCCCCGCATGGCCGCTCTGTTTTCAAATTGTGAAAAGATTCCCTGTCCACTGTCACAAAGCGGGGAGCGCTAGCGGCAGAAGGTTGCGGCATAGGAGCATGTTACCTTACCTTAAATATGGGTATAACATGTAACATGTTCCTAAAGGTGAACTTTAAGGAGAAAAGGCCCAGTTACTCAAGTGGTTAAAACTTTTACTACCCCCGTCTCTTTCTCCTTCTCATTCTTTTCCCTGTTTTCATTTTCTTTTGCTTTTCTGTCCTTGTTGTAATTGGTCTTTATAGACTACCTACAACCTCTGGCCTATTCATAGTGATGCTTAACACTCTATCGCTTTCCCCTAATAAATTTGTGAACTACGCAAGCTAATGGCGAGTTGTGGGCTACTTTATAACTACAGTCATCAGGTTTTCCTGTTGTGTTATCTCATTGTCAGATTGTTACAGTTTATTGTTTCTTTGAGCTGTCTATGTCAACTAGTTTACTCATTCAGTTCTGATGACTGATTATACATAAGTAGAGAATAAGAAAAAACAGGTGTGGTGGTCATCAGTCTAGTCCAAATGGATCAAAGGCTGATAGTCCATCACCCTGTATGGTTGGGATTTTAACGGCTAAAGGGTAGTCTGTAGTAATAACAATTAATTTAATATAAAAATATTCCTTTATTAAAGTACATGACAATACATATTAAAAGTTAAAATATACTGCGTAAGCATGTACAGAATTGTTAAATGTAAAATGCATCAAGGATATGTAACAAAAAACATGTGAAAAAGTACAGTGTGTCTTGGTGGGTCCTACATGTTTCACCGAGGCTGAAAAGCTCTCATAATGGCTTCTTCAGGGACAGGATGATGAAGTCACACCACTGTTTCTAGATACTATATCCAGAAAATGACAGAGACAAAAGGGAGAGTTATGCATACAGTCATAGAACCAGGACCGTTATACACACAAAAAAAAGTCCACCTATATTTCTGTATACAAGTTGTAATATTATGCTTACTATTTTATGTATATCGCAGAGCATGCTGAACATAACAAGGTCCCATGCCAGAGGAACATAGACAGGGATGTTATCCCAGCGAAATGGGCAACCGGGGAATACCAGTGTCCAAACCCTGGCATACCCACAGGGCGGGCACTGGACCGAGTCTATAATCCACGGAAAGTGTTGCCGTGACCATGGAATCAAGGAAGGGGCATGTGACTGTACCTATAACATTTAAAGAGGAGGGAAGAAGAGAGACAAGGGGAAACAGAACCCCTGTAAGTGATCCTAATGAATGTGGCATACAACTATATTATAACTAATTAAGGCCATAGCTAGATATATGCTAGATATATGGCCTCATGCCCTAGATCCCCGGATAGAGCTTCCACCAACTAAGGGGGGAGTGTCATACCACAGTGAATAGGCAGGAAGGGTAATAAAGTGCTTCAGTTTCCAATTCCTCCTCAAATAGAGATCTAATAGGGGAGGGAAAGTAGCAGACGGGAAACAGATAAATTCAGGATACAAACCAACTGATGGCAGCAAAGAAGAAAAGGGGGTCAGTTTATTTATGCCCACTATTTTATAATAAAGGATCGCCAATGAAGCCTACCTAGTTGTTTGGTGCAGTTGGTCACAGCCGCGCCTTGCATTAAGGTTCTTATTCCCAATTCCGGCATGTAGAGGGAGCCATGTCTAGCTTCCTGCACCACCACGGACTTTAAATAGACCGTCCCACACGGGAGTGAATGGGCCGTAACCCGGCCCCCATACGTCACTTCCGGTGCGGGCGCCATCTTGCAGCCTATGCAAATCAGCGTGAACCACAGAAGGTACTGCAGAAATGTTGGGAGGGGCCGCAGAACAACCCGCGCCGTATACACGGGTGGGCTCGGAGTGTATCTAGGGGAGGGCTTAAGATGGAATCGCGATCCCAACACCGGCTGGGCGTCTGAGTGCACACCAAAAAATGGGTGAAAACATCTTAGCAGTCACTGCTCTACCGCCATCTAGGGCCAAGGTTCAGCATGCTCTACGGAAACACAATCAACGACAATTGCATTTAACCATATAACACAGAAGAAATGCCACTTATGTAACACAGATATAATCAACATATAACTAAATATTATGTAAAATATAAAACAGACAACTGATGTTAATATATATATATATATATATATATGAACAAAATAAAAAATACATATATTATGGAACAAGAGGGTTGCAAAGCCACACAAAAAAAAAAAAAATCTAAGTGAAAATAATAAATATTTGTACATTTTAAATGTTGCCTTTATGCGAAATGGTGAAAATCAAACCTATGCAAAACTGTAAATAAACAAATTTTTCTAAAAATCTGGAGGTTTTCATTTTTCACTTACAACTTTCAGAGATTTTAAAAGACCCCCCAAACCATATATTTTCTGAAAGCACATGACCAGTAGAATAAAAATAGGGTGCTACTGATTTTTAGGGCCCCATGATATTTGCGCATGTGTTTCCCAAAACAATCTTTTTGCTAAAATTATACTAAAATCATTACTAGCAGATACAAACACAGCAAATGTTACAAATTCCTGCTGAATTATTACTAAATATAAAAGTTTAACCTGTATTGAGGTAATAAAAAACAAATATTTGTACATTTTAAATTGCGCCTTTTTGCAAAATGGTGAAATTCGAATGTACACAAAACTGTAAATAGGAATATTTCTATAAAATCTGGAGGTTTTCATTTTTCCCTTACAGCTTTCAGAGTTTGAAACCATACATATATACCATACATATATACTGAAAGCACATTAGCACCAGTAGAATAAAAAGAAGGTGCTACTATAAGTACACAATAGTTGTGCAGAGCAAATGTTTATCAAATTGCTGGTTTAACGCAAAAAAACACTAAACTTCTTATTAGCATACAAAACACAACATAGCTTACAAAATTCCTGCTAAATCCTTGTTTACATGGGGTGTACTAAAGAGTATGCCCATCGAGGGCCCTATGAAAAGCCATGTTTACCTGCACAGGGATGCACAGGTGCTCTGTGCGTCCATGTGCAGGTAGTCCCATTCATGTCAATTGGGATGTAGCAGCTGTAAGGACAAATATGACATCTGTTCGGGTGTTGGTGCATGGCCTCAAACGCAGACACCCTCACGGATGTCAAGTTGGGAGCAGTGGCTGTGCTCATACATCCGCTGTGTCCCAATTGACATGAATGCATGGAACACCTGTGCATTCCTCTGCAGCCACTGTATCCCAATTGACATTGACGTGACTGCCTGCATGGGAGTGCAGGGAACACTTCTGCATCCCTGTTCACCTAAGCACAGCCTTTTTGTAGTATGTTCCACGTGAAAGAGGCCCTAGGCCTTGTTTAGACTTTCAGTTGGGGAGGTGGCAAATATTTGCTGTTGAGCTGCGTTTCTTCCACCATCCAACCTTCCCCCCTTAAAGTGGAGACCAGCCTGGGGGAAAAAAATTAAAAATTAGCAGCTATGACTACTGTAGCTGATGACTTTTAATATAAGGATACTTATGTCAGCACCCGAAGCTGACCCGCCCATCGGCTCAGAGTAAAGGCACCGGCATCCTTACTAAGAGAAACAGAAAGTGAAGCCTTGCAGCTTCACAGCCTGTTTCCTACTGCACATGTGTAAAACGCAATGTACTTTCTGAATGGTCCCGCTGTCTTCTGGGACCAGTGTGAGTCTCCCAGAAGGCAGCGGGGGGAAGGTGGAGGGGCCGCAAATTACATAGGTCGCCGCGGCACCCCTACATGGAAGTGGGAGCGGGTACCTGTTTTTGACATGTTTAGCAGCCCCCCGCTTTCCATCCTGACACCACTCACCGATCTCCGGGCAGCAGCTGCAGCCGGCAGGATGGGGTGTAGGGAGAGCCGGTCTGCAGTGCTGCATTTACCCCTGGCACCGGTGATTGATGAGGGGAGGGATGCTGCAGTGAGGGGGGGTCACAGTGGGGAGGTTCTCTTGTAAATGAGAAAAGACGGCTGGTAAACACATTACCAGCCCCCCCCCCCTTAATCCAGGCCATCACCGATCCCCTGAGAAGCAGCCGGCGGGAGGAGGTGGAGGGGGAGGCAGTCAGCAGCACTGCATGAATGGGGTGCCAGGGATTGGTAAGGGAGGAGGGACACTTCAAGGGGGTCACAGTGGGGGGGGGGGGGATTGGTGTACAGCTTTTTTTTTTACAACTGTGGCCGGAATGAATGCAACTGTCGGCAGGAGAGGTAGAAGGGGGAATCCCTGGCCAGTCATTTTTCCCGCCACTCCACAGGCAGATGCAATTTTAAAGCATGACATGTTAGGTATCCATTTACTTGGTGTAACATCATATTTTACATTATACAAAAAATTGAACTAACTTCAATGTTTTTTTTTTTATTCATGAAAGTGTTTTTTTTTTTCCCCAAATGACATAAAAAATTGCAACACATGCCATTTTATTCTATAGGGTCTCTGCTAAAAAATTTTTTATAATGATTGGGGGTTCTAAGTAATTTTCTAGCACAAAAAAAGTAGGTTTTTACATGCAGGAGCGAAGTGTCAGAATAGGCATGGGAAGGAGGTGGTTAAAGAGATAGCGCACTTTTTTTTTTTTGAGTATTGTCAAGTATATTTTGTATTGACATATTGTTTGTGTGCAGCTGTAATTTGCTTTATACACTTAGCGCAGAACTTCTTTTTTGTTTTCCCCAGTGTACATGGCTGGGGATTCCTTAATGAAGTATTAAACCAAAAAACAAAAATGTATTAAATTGCCGCTTACCGATTCTTAGATGTGGAGGCTACATTTTTCCTTTATTTACACCTGGTGATCTGACCAATTAGTCTCTTATTTTTCAACTTACCTTAAGAGACCAAGTTGTCCAGACAAGGTAGCAGTTGGAGGGTTGGAACAAACCATTTACCACTGACAAGGGTGCTCACAATGATCAGCTTTTATTCATTTATGTAAAATCTTTATTCTGAAAGAAAAAAAAAACTGTTTGTTGTAACGGCTTATAACGTGTTAGCTCAGCTTAAATTTTTTAGTCAAGGCCATCTAAATCTGCTAGTCTAACAAAACCCTCTTCCCAGACTGACAATGCTGCTGCCCAAAGGTGTCTGTTTTACTACTTCATTCAGAATGTAGACACCCTGAGACAGGAAGTGTGTTACTGGCTGGATCACCAGGTGAAATATATATATAAAAAAAAAGCCTAAAAAGAAAGATAATACAACCACCACATTTAAAAAATCTGTAGACTGCAATATATACCTTTTTTTGTTTTTTGGCTTTATTACCACTTTTAGGAGGCATCAGGTGCTGGCACCCACTGCTTCCTTAACCACTTTACCACCGGAGGATTTTGCTGTCTTCCGTCCAGGCCACTTTTTGCGATTCGGCGCTGTGCAACTTCAACTGACAATTTCGCGGTCGTGCGACGCCGTACCCAAACGAAATTTGCGTCTTTTTTTCCCACAAACAGAGCTTTCTTTTGGTGGTATTTGATCACCTGTGCGATTTTTACTTTTTGCGCTATAAACAAAAAAAGAGTGTTTACTTTGAAAAAATAACAATATTTTTAACATTTTTTTATACGAAATTCCCCCCAAAAAAGATGTAAAAACCAATTTTTTAAAAAAATTTTGGCCAATTTGTTTTCTGCTACCTATGTTTGGTAAAAAAAATCGCAATAAGCGTATTTTGATTGGTTTGCGCAAAAGTTATTGCGTTTACTAACAAAGGGAAAGATTTCTGTCATTTTTGGTGTTTTTTATTTTAACGCGTAATGGCGGCGATCTGCGATTTTTTTTGCGGGACTGCGACATTGCGGCGGACAGATCGGACCCTTGACTGACATTTTTTTTTTTTTTTTTTTCGTTTCAATAAATTTTTATTTAAGTAAGAAAAGAAAAATACAAGCATGTATAAACACATAGCCGTAGATCCATATACACAGGATAAGAACTTTACATAAAATAACAGAAACAGTCACAGTAGGTCGTTTACGGCATATCAGGGTTATACAGAACATCAACATTATGCAATAAGATTCTTTCAATAGCTTAAGAGCCAGCGATGGGTACTTTGTTACCGAATATAGACATCTAAACTGGCTATACAGTAAATGACTCAACTGTCGCGGGGCAGTTGATTGATAGTATAACATATAATCCAAAAAAAAACCAAATATAGGAACTACCGCTCTTACCTATTTCCTCTGGGCGGGTCTACCTGAGTGCACTTAAATGCCCAAAGCCCTCACCCCTAACGGGTGCAAACTGTGAGGGATTGGACCAGACTTACACCACACAGTTGTATAAGTGTCGCCACTACCTATACAAGAGACCTCGGGCCGAGGAGTTATGACGTGGAGTTTAAGTAGGGTTTGGGGGAGGGGAAGATAAGGGGAAGTAGTGGAAGGGGGGGGGGCACTTCCAATATGCTTAGGTAAAATTCACATTTACATGTATATTATCACATTTATCAGAGTAGCTATAATATGTTAGAGGAATGATTTAACCAAACCTGCCATTGTTTCAGAAAGGTGGCCGCTCTGCAGTTCTTAAACGCCAACAATTTTTCCATCTCACATTGAGTGGACACCCTGTTTTTAATTGCTGTCAAGTGGGGAGAGGATGCTTCTCGCCACTTAGCAGCAATTGTAATTCTTGTTGCCAATAGAATATGAGCCAGAACTTTTCTGGAGCTAGGAGGGAGGTCCTCTAGACCCAGGCTGAAAAGTGCGAGGGCCGGGGAAGGGGGGAGGTTGGTTCCCAACAATGAAGATGCCCAAATGAAGACCTCTTTCCATAATGGTTGAACCACTGGGCAGCTCCAGAAGACATGTAGCAGATTTCCTCTTTCCTGACATTCACGCCAGCAAAGGGGAGAGCACTTTGGGTCAATGGCATTAAGTCTAGTAGGTGTCATATAGTACCTATGTAGAAGTTTCTGTGAGTTGTCCCAGTGGTCCACACATGCCGAGGATGCATAATTGGTTTTAAAAGCCCTCAGCCATTGTGCAACCGAGAAAGATTGTTGTAAGGCATCCTCCCATCTCAGAATGGTAGGGGATTTACGGAAAGGGTGGTGGTAATTGTAAAAGCGATAGCAGACCGAGATCCCCTTCGCCTGGGAATTGCCTTTATTTAAGAGATAGTGCCATAGTATTTTCGGGAACAGGGTATTCAGGGATTTGTGGGAGCGATCAAAAGCAGCTATCTGATATTCGGTCAGCAGGTCACTAGCAGAGTCGGGGTGGGTAGGGTTGCCAGGAAATCGGAAGCCACGCTTCCTCCAGTTGAGGGTCGACACACCTGGAATCAGGAGATCATAGGCTGCTAGAGGGGTGGGAATATGCACACATACTTCTTCAGTAAAATCAGTTTTTATAATTCTTGTCCATGCCAGAATGGTGGCTTGAACCGTAGGGAAGGCAGGAATGTTCACATTGTGGCGTTTGGTGGCCGCACACAGCAAGGCGTATAGATCATGACCTGGGGTGAATTTACGTTCTATTTGGTTCCATAAATTATCCTCTTGTGCCGTTAACCAGTATCGCGTCTGCGATAGTAAAGTTGCATTGTAATAGGCTTGGGCATTTGGAAGACCTACTCCACCAAATCTACGGGGTTTGTATAATGTAGACATGGCTATTCTAGGAGGTTTGCCGTTCCAAATGAACTTTCTTAATGACGAGGCTAGTTTATTAAAAAAGATTTGTGGCACAGGGATCGGAAGGGTCCTGAAATAGTACAAAAGCTTTGGGAGAACCTGCATTCTATATGCAGCGATCCTTCCTAACCAGGAGAGGTGTACTTTTCCAATGTGGGAGAACTCTTCTAATATTTTAGACAAAAGTGGTAGGAAATTGCATTCATATAGTCTAGATACCGGAGATGTAAGTTGGATACCCAAATACGTGATGGAAGGTGCTTCCCAATTACATGGAAAAACTGATTTTAGCTTACATACTTCGGAAGCCGGGATTGAGATCGGAAGAGCAAAACATTTGCTTGTGTTGACTTTATAGTAAGATACATTTCCAAACCATCGAATAAGGGATTGAAGCTCATTTAGAGATGCAAGGGGAGATGTCATAGTGATAATTATGTCATCTGCAAATAGTCCTAGTTTATGTTCCGTCTGACCTATTTTAATGCCTTGGAGGTTGGGGTTGCTCCTAATTGCTTCCGCCAGTGGTTCAATTACTAGGGAAAAAATTATCGGGGATAGCGGGCAGCCTTGGCGAGTGCCGTTTGAAAGATCAAAAGAGTCAGATAGGATTCCATCCGTTAATACTTTCGCCGAAGGGTTAGAATACAATGCCATGATTGCAGAGTGGATGAAGCCTCTGAATCCGAAAGTAGTCAAGGTTTTGTCAAGAAATCCCCAATGGACCCTGTCAAAGGCTTTCTCAGCGTCCAGGGCTAAGAAAACCGTTGGAGTTCCTGACCCTTCAGCAGCAGTCAGTAGATTTATCATACGTCGAGTACCGTCAGGGGCCTGCCGGCCCTTCACGAACCCGACTTGATCTAGACCCAAAAGATATGATGTGCAGTATAGGAGTCTATTTGCCAATATTTTTGCATAAATTTTTAGATCAACATTGAGTAAAGAAATAGGCCTAAAGTTTAGGGGGGAGTCTGTCGATTTCCCTGGTTTGGGTATAGTGACTACTGTCGCCTGTAACATTTCTTTTGGAAATTTGCCTATTTTGGGAGCGTCATTGAATAGTCGAACTAAGTGCGGGGTGAGGATGGGGGCCAGTAATTGGTAGTATTCCGAGGAGAATCCATCAGTGCCCGGAGATTTATGTAGAGGAAGAGATCTTATGACCTCTAGAACTTCTTCTGGGGAAATAGGGGCATTCAGTGTTTGTAAAGAGTCTTCGTCGATGGAGGGAAGTTTCAGGGCATGTAGAAAGGAGTCAATGTCATTAGGTGTTGGCTTGTATGTGTCAGGGTCGTCTCTTAGATTGTATAAGGAGCTGTAGTAGTCTTTAAAGACGTTAGCCACTTCTTTCGGATTACAAAAGGTTGCGCCCGTCTTGTGATGTTTAATGAGTGAGATGTGTGATTTTACACGTTGCTTTTTAAGTTGAGAAGCTAAGAGTTTGCCTGCTCTATTGCTTTGTGAGTACCAAGACATTTTTAATCTCTTAAAGTAGGTGTCGTAATCACATAGAAGGGTATTTTTTAAGTCATTTCTAAGGTCTGTGAGTCGTTTCAGGATATCTGTTTGTGGAGATGCATCTTTTTTGTGTTGCTGTTCCAGCTGAGCTATTTGGGATTGTAGGTGGGTTATGTGAGCAGTTTTCCTCTTCCGATCTCTAGCCTTCTGTTGGATTAATAAACCCCTAGCCACCGCTTTATGCGCGCACCATGTGATTTCAGGAGACGTAGACCCATTATCATTAAGATTGAAATACTCCGCAACTTTCACTTTAAGTTCCTCACTATATTCCGGATGGGCCAGGACAAAGGTGTCGTTGCGCCACACCGGAGCACAGTTTCTGACCGGACCATCCACCACATCTATCGTGACCGGGGCATGATCCGACCACGTGATGGAGTGGATGTCCGCTCTAGGAATCTTTTGTAAAAGAAATTTGTCAGTCAAAAACATATCAATCCTGGAATAGCTATTATGTACTGTAGAATAAAAGGAGTAGTCCCTTTCAGAGGTGCGGAGAGAACGCCAGGGATCATATAGCCTCTCCTCAACACAGAGGGGGCCCATGTTAGGTCTACGCCTCCGTCCCGCTGAAGAGCAGTCCATGTCTACATTCATGACAGCGTTGAAGTCCCCACAAAATATCAAATTTCCCTTAGCCAGTTTCCTCGCCCATGTGATGGTTTTCCGCACAAATTTCAAGGGATGTTTGTTTGGAGCGTAGATATTTACTATAGTGTAGAGTTTACCATTCACCTCAGCAATCAATAGCAGGGTTCTACCTATAGAGTCTTCTTCCGAGGCAATCAGCTTAAAAGAAACAGTATCTCTAATTGCTATCAAAACCCCGTTTCTTTTAGCAGTATGATTCACAGAAAAAACATGCGGGAATTTCCGATGGGAGCAGTTCGGGGCTTTGCCCTTCGCAAAGTGGGTTTCCTGGACACAAATGATGTCGCATTTGTGTTCCAAAGCCGTTTTCCATAGAGATTTACGCTTGAAGGGGCTGTTGAGTCCTCTAACATTTAGTGACATTAGTCTAATGGACATGGCAGTGGAAGAAGATGCTGGCATAAATAACATTGGAAGTGCCGGGGAGGGTGAGGGAAGGGGAAGCCATCAAGGGGGTAAGGAGACCAAGACCAGGTCCAGTGTGAAAAACTGTATTCAAGGAAGTTGTTCTAGACCTGGGGGGTTCAGTGAAGAAAGACTGCAAGAGCCCAAAAAGGGGCCAAACCAAAAGAAAAATAAAAGGAAACAAAAAAGGAAAAGTTCCAACAAGTATGCGGGTCATCCCGCACCGGTTCCAAGGGAGGGAACAAAACCAGTGAACCGCACAGCGGGCGTGCAGTGGCCCTGCCAGAACATAGGTGTGGTCCAGTGGGCGACTCCGGAAGCAAGACGTAAAAGCCAGTAGAAGTCACCGGAGGGTGAATATGGGTGGTTATGTACCCCATATAAGGGGTTCTCATTTAGCCGCAGTATGGGAAGTGGTTGGTCTGCTTGAAGGGCTACGCTGAGGTAGAGGTGGCGGGTCGTCTTCGCGGGGAAGGTAGCCCCATTGTCGGAGGAGTTCCAACCCCTTAGGGAGGGAGGAGATGGTGTGCGATACATTATTGACAGTCACTGTGATCTTGGCTGGGAAGCCCCATTTATAAAGGACTTTATGATTTCTGAGAATTTTTGTGATAGGCACCAAGGTGTGTCTGGCCGCCAGGGTAGCTTGAGACAGATCCGTGAATAGGGAGATGCCAGCGAACGGGTCTGGGAGAGCTGGGTGTTGTCTTGAGAAACGCATAAGCTGGTCTTTTACGTGGTAAAAATGTATGCGAGCTATCACATCTCTAGGGACCGCTTCTGGTATGTAGGACGGTTTGGGCAGTCTATGCGCTCTGTCAATGATGAGGTCCGAATGAGTCAGGGAGGGAAGTGCAGTTTGCATAAGGTGTTGCAAGTAAGAAGATAGCTCCGCAGGCTTAACAGATTCCGGGACCCCCCTGAATTTTACGTTGTTCCTGCGGGATCTGTCCTCTATGTCTGCCACTTTCAATTTCAGTTGTTTAAGCTCCTCCTCTAACTCAAAGTGAGCGTCCACCAGATCGTTATGTGCTGCTGTAAAGTCTCCCATTTTGCGTTCTGTGTAATCCACTCTGTCCCCCAGCTTATCAATCTGTCTGTTAGTGCTTTTCATGAAGGCATTCATGTCCTGCTGAAGTGCCCCCCTGAGAGTTCTCATCATCTCCTTCATGGCTGTATCAGTGATAGCTTGGCCAGTTGTGGGGTATGAGTCTAGCTGCTGCCCATACGAGATGGTCTGCTCCATAGCCTCCCCCTCCTCAAGGAAGGAGTCCTCCTGACCTTGCTCTTCCCCATTCTCTGTCAGCTTTCTACGTTGTTTTAGAGGGCTTGTGAAAGGGGATGGACGTTCCTGCTGTGTCAGGATGTGATTATCTCCTACCTCCTCCGATGCCTGTGAGGTCCGATCGGCAGCTGTGTTCGCCGAGGTGCTGGCGTGGGACCAGGTGCCGGCGCCATCTTGGGAGGAACGGCCTGCGGCTGGAGAGAAGAATTCGGTCAGTTTCTTCGGCCGATCCTTTTGCTTTCTCTTGCCTGTTTGCGACATCTTGTCCTCCGGAGTCTCGGGAAGGGATGTGGCAGGTTGAAGGAGCTGAAAGTACGCTGTGTGCTGCTTAATTTAGCCCGCTGAGACAGAGCGATGGAATCACACGGCCATCCGCTCTGGCTGCCGGCTCCGCCCCCTCCCTTGACTGACATTTTTGACACTTTTGGGGGTACCAGTGACATTACTGCAGTAATCAGTGCTATATATATGCACTGTTACTGTAAAAATGACACTGGCAGGGAAGGGGTTAATTTTATTGGAGAGGGAAGGGTTAATGTATGCCTGGTGCTTACTGACGTGTAGGGGGGGAGGTGACTGTGTGAGTCATGGACAGATCGGATGTCCAGCTATGCTGAACAGTCCGATCTGTCACTCCCTGTCACTATGGAGATCCGCCCGCTGTGTTTACACACAGCGGGCGGATCTCCAGACTCGATCCCCGACGATCGGGTAAGAGCAGCGGCGATCGCCGCTGCTCCTCCCCTGGCCCGACTCCCGCTGTGAATGAAAACAGCAAGCGCAAGCGCCGCCCAGAAGGGGGAGTGTCTGACGACGTTAATACTACGTCGTCAGACGATAACGAGCCACTCTGCCGCAGTAGTATTACTGTGAGCAGACGCAAAGTGGTTAACAACCATTGAGAGGTCGGAAGAAGGAGGTTGTCATACAATGTTGTATATAGTAGCAGTAGAAAAACATCTACTAAATATATAATGCTCAGCTTCTGCCAAGTGGGTAAAGGTTCTGCATACAGACAAATGTATTTATTATTATTTATTACAGGTACTTACAGTATATAGCACTGTCAATTTATGCAATGCCTAACACAAATATATTGTACATTAACATTAGTCCCTGCCCTGAAGGAGCTTAGAATCTAAAGCCCCGTACACACGTGTCGATAATTGGCTGTGTATTTTCGGCCAACGTCCGATCGGCCGATTTTCGGCTTGTTAGTATGATGCTTCCGACAAAATCTGGTGTGCAGGCTATAAAATTTTTGTTGGCCGTCAACACAACGGCTGATTTTCCATCAGTCAGTACAGATTTCGGCAGACAAAAATCTGATGAGCAAGACTGGGCATGCTCAGAGAAGAAAAAACACACGGAAAGTAAACCAGCACATGACATCACTTCTGAAGTAGATTTTTGTTGGCCGAGAAAATTTGTGTGCAGTCTAGGCACATTCCAACCAACAAAACACCACTCTGGACAAAAGTCGGCCGATCGGTCGGCCGATAATCGTTGCGTGTGTACGAGGCATAAGGTCCCTAATTTGCATTCCTACATATACATACTAGGGCCAATTTAGACAGGAGCCAATTAACCTACCCCCTCTGAATCTTGACTGTCATGTACCTGCCCTGAGCTTGTGACAGGACAGTAAATGAGAAGCAATATAGTGATGACTTCTTTTTTTTTTTCAATTTGCTTTCTTTTCTGTTTTTTAGCCTAAATATTTCCATGAAGATCTGTCTGATCTCATGAGAATCTCACATTTAAGGAAATCAGGCATTATTGATTATTGTATTGTATTCAATGCAGCTTGGACATACCTTCACAGATATATTTTGAGGTGAAGATAAATTAGCCCGGTTTTAAAACCAATTCACTAATTATTTACCTTTTTTACTTTTATATTGACATTTATTTTAGGAGACATATCATTCCTTTGCCCATGCAGGTCCCTTGATCTCCTCCACAGCCAGCGACACTGCTTGGCACTTATGGGTATGCAACCAAAACATATGGGATCTGCTACCCTCTCACGTTGTCTAGCAGCCAACTGCTAGGCATGTGATTGCTTGAACACAGCACTCCTATTTAAATTATTTCTACATAAAAGCTTTTTGAATAAAATCCAAATCAGAAAGTCCTATTGGAAGTATATTAGCAAAAAAAAAAAAAAAAAAGAAATGAAAGAAACAAATACAGTAATAAGCAAATGCAAAGTATAAATTGTATTAAAACATGATATCAGGGTGCAAAATCAAATCTATTATTTTAGTGCAATTCATTAAAATGTGCACAATATCCTTCTATGACAACCAATGGCCAGTATAATTTCCAAAATTTTGCAAACATTAATTTGTGATAACAGGTAGTAAGTAATACAATTCATAAAGTTTTTCAAGTATCCATCAGTGATAATCAAATACAGTTCATAATATTGTGCCAGTGGTCAACTGGGGTTCACAATAGCAACCAAGGACCATTGTTCAAAATGTCAATATTCTCCTAGGCATCAAGAATGTACAAACTAAATTTACAGGGTAAACTCAACAAAACAGTTTGTCCTTAAAGTGATTGTAAACCCTTACATATACCCAGTGAAGTGACTAGCCTTAGATGATACAAAGAGATGAAGCAAATCCTCCCACATATGTTTTAGCTGTTTATCTGCAGTCTTCTCTTCTCTACAACCCTCCAATACATACCTTTTACACAGCATCTCTCAGCTCTGAAAAGCAGGGACAGGGATCTGAAGTCTCACACTGTAGAGCTCAGTGAGGATAGCAATGGAGGAAAGAACCCCCCCCCCCCCCCCCACAGTACATTGGGAACATGTACAGCTGTCAATCACAGGCTATGTGCTGGAGCTCTCTTCCACCATCACAAATTATCTCTTAGAGTTAGGAAAAGCTGTCAGAAGTAACAGGTAATGAGGCAGCAGAGAGATATTACACTCAGTTTTTTGAATATAGACAACTACAGAGTATAAAACGATATGCTTTGTTCCTATTTTATGTTTGAGGTTTACAACCACTTTAGATCTAAAAGGTCAGAAACTGCTTTTCCCAACTTATGGTAAAAAAAAAATGTTTCTACCTCTGGTTTATGACATCTCTCCTCAATACTCATACATACTCTACATTGACGCAGTAAAAGAAGAAAAGGGAGAATTTCTATAGTGTCAAGCCACATAGTTTATTGAGTAAAAACAATTAAAACTCCACTTACTATAGCACTGAAAATTGTAAATGGATTACTGTATATTTATTGCTTTTACTCAATAAACCAAATGGTATTGCATTATAGAGACTCTTCCTAAAACAATTAAAAATATATTTCTGGGTCTTGCGTCTTATGATAATGTATCATTGAAATGGATTTCTTTAGTTATTCTGTAATACCCAGTAGATAAATAATTAAAGACAAAAAAAATGAAGCACAGATTATTTCCACTGGGCGTAAGCAAGAGTAAAAACTATTTTCAACTGAGTTTTAGAGCATGGTTGCTTTTGTATTTCTGTGTATATCTTAGCATCTAGTTTCTCAGTTCTGATTATAGTAAGATAATTTGCCCTATAGAGATTAGCCCTATAGAGATCAGGTAAGAAACATTTTCAAAATGTATGTGACAATGAAACCTAACTAACATACATTATCTTATTTATTAAAAAGTGTGTATTCTTATGTGCTTATTGTTCAGTGCATTCACCCATAACGACCAATTGCTTATTCTTGTAAAGTCAGATCAGTACAATATGGATTTGATGGCTGCTATGACCTACTACACTTTAAAATGAGCACTTAATAAAGGTCTCTTTACTAAGAAAAGGTCAACCATGCAATTCATTTTTAATTGCATCTTTGTTTTGTGTTTAAAATAATTTCGGGCAGGAAACAACGTGCCAGAACATTCTTTGGTCTATTACTCACAAACCTTTACACATAGTCAACCATTGTATACACCGGAGACATTGGTGGAAGTGACAGCAGAGGAGGAAGAAACGCGTCAGGGAGGAGGCTTAACCGTCACGTATGATCGCTCGTGGTCCGTGCTGACGCCGGACGCGAGCTAGCTCATGAATAAAATACCCTCTATGCTGATTTACCAATCATCTCCTGTAAGTGCAATACTGTTTTTTCATTAAACTGTGTAGAAGATATCACACTATTGGCTGCTTTTGTTCTTCATATCCTATGCTTGTGAACCATCGGCTTTGTGGTCTGAGAGTCACCTTGCTGTAGGCTGGAGATAGCGGAGGAAGTAGTGGATATCATTGAAAAACAAGCGCTTAAGATCCAGAGGAATAAACTTATGCGCTATATTGAGGTAAGCGACCCGATGAATGCTACAAATAGGAAACTAGTAATGGACATGGAACTCCTCCAAGCCAGCAGCTGATTTTGATAGTGTCTCCACGTATCACAGTGATATAAAAAATTAAAAATCAGCGCTAAACTCTAAATGAGGGGGACCACTCTCTCTACCTTCAGTAACCAATGCTAGATGGTCTCAAAAAGCTGACGATCACAATGATCAAGTAATGGAAAATATGTATAGGTGTGTAGGTGAATGACTAACGGAAAATGTGAAGAATAAAAAAAATTATTAATAGTGGAAAAATCAAATACAATATTCTCAAATGAACATCAAATAGTGACTAGCAGTAAAGAACACCCTGCACTTTAATTATTACATTGGACTGTTATTAATTTAAGAGTGATTTTGTGGACAATTTATGCACTTTTAATTTGCACAGCTGCACTTTTTGAATTGTTTACTTCAACATTATTACCTTATACTGTTATTTGCACATCTCTACACTGCTTATTGTTGTTCATCATTTATATGAGTAGAAATCATTCACATATTATTTGTTCTTTACTGCTAGTCACTTGTGATTTTATATGAGCACTTAGATCTGGACTCAGCTGATCGTCCACTATTTGATGTTCATTTGAGAATATTGTATTTGATTTTTCCACTATTTATAATTTTTTTTATTGTTCACATTTTCTGTTAGTCATTCACCTACACACCTATACATATTTTCCATTACTTGATCATTGTGATCGTCAGCTTTTTGAGACCATCTAGCATTGGTTACTGAAGGTAGAGAGAGTGGTCCCCCTCATTTAGAGTTTAGCGCTAATTTTTAATTTTTTAAAGCGCTTAAGATCTGCTGTCTGGTAAGGGACCATTTTAGGTGTTTCACTTGGAGATTGGAAGCACTTTTGTCGGTGGTCATCAGTTGATTTGTATTTTGCGTGCACCTTATTTCCGTCTGGTAAGGAGGAATTTCACCTGGTGGTGGGTTTTTCACACTGAAATTCAAGAATCCCTTTTCTTCACGTTTATCGGTTTGAATTCATCACTATGGACACTCATGATTTATTCATTATGGACTGTTGAAATATATCATGCACATATTATCCTACATTTACAGTTTGATTATTATTGTATTTTTGTTGGATTCGTATACTTGTTTTAGCGCACCCCACCTTTTTCAACCATTGTATAGTACAGTGATGGCGAACCTTGGCCCACCAGTTGTTTTGAAACTACATTTCCCATGATGCTTGTGCACTCTGCAGTGTGTTGAGCATGGGAAATGTAGTTCCAAAACATCTGGGGTGCCAAGGTTCGCCATTACTGGTATAGTACATAACCTGAACCAAAACTGAATACTCATGCATTTGTACACCTTCCAAGCTGGGACTAGTTTTAATTTTCTTTATAGTGACTTGTGATGCTCATTGTTAGGGTCCTACTCCAGTGCAGTGTGGTGTTGCTGACCTACAACGTTTTAGTTCATTTTACCTGTTCTCATCCCATATTGGCTGTAGAAGGACTTATTTGTTGCAGTACATGAAAATGTATTCTTGAAAATTTATTCTTTTTAATTATAACACCACCCAGTCATTTATGTGTTAATAGGTGCAACAAAACTTTTACTTCTACCAGTTTGAATACTACAGAATTTTTTTTTTTGCCTGTCTTTGACTTCAACGCTTTCTGATTTCCTGATCCAAAATAAGCATGTGGACTAGAAAAATCATAGTGAAGTCAGTAATCATGATCTACATCAGGGTTTCTCAACCAGGGTTCCATGGAATGCTAGGGTTCCTCCTGAGGTTGCTAGGGGTTCCTTGGGAAATGGGCAATTTCTGCCTCTCCGATAAGTTTCTAATGACACCATTGTTCCTTTTAGCTATCTGTGAGGGGGTAATTATTCCGAATGATGACAAGAGTAAGGAGCATTCTTCCCACTGACTGTCACACTAATGTGTCATGAGTTGAAGATTTTTCATTTTAGCAGGGGTTCCCCGAGACAAGAAATTTATTTCAAGAGGTCCTCCGTGTTGAAAAGGTTGAGAAAGGCTGATCTACATACTTGTGTAAAGAGAATAGTGTGCTCAACAAATAAAATATACAACAAAGTGCATATATAAATCATACAAAATGATCAGTAATTAAGTTTATACACAAAAATCACTGAACAAAGTCCCCAAGGTGACAAAGTAAAATAATGTACAAATAAAGATAAGTCTCTAATTGAAGAGTCTCTCAAATAACTATACTGTATTCTGTGACTTCTTCGGATCATCAAATGAAAAACCTACACCAGGTGATTCAAATACAAAAAGTGGAGTGGCCCCTTACCAGATTCCACTTCCACTAGAATTTAATGAAGTGACCAAAAGAAATCAAAGTCTTGGTGATATCCCAACATTCCGTGTATCACCCAATGATAAAAGTTACTTCTTACCAAATGAAACTGAAGGTAAGCTTCCAGCTGTACACTTGGTGCAAAGACTCCCAAAATGGATGCTCTCCAGGCTTGGCTCCGACCGAGCTTTCTGGCACATGTTGATACAGAAGAGAAGGCAGGAACCAGAGAGGAGACAAAGTCTGTAGGAAAAGGTTTCAGATTATGCTCATTGCACCAGCAGGGGACTCAGAAACACACAGATCCGCTCTCCTCGCCGTCCTCATCGTCACACCAACATTTGCACATTATTTTACTTTGTCACCTTGGGGACTTTGTTCACTGGTTTCATTTTTTTTTTGTGTATAAACATCATTACTGATCATTTTGTATGATTTATATATGCACTTTGTTGTATATTTTATTTGTTGAGCGCACTATTCTCTTTACACACACATTTAATTAATTTTTTAGTGCAGCTACAATCATTCGCTTTTTGGTTAGCGCACCCCTTATTTATTGATCTACATACTTGTCAGTAACTCCAAATACTAAAAATACTAAAGCCATAGGGTCATTATGACAGCCCAACAACCTTCATTAGAAAGGAGTTACATGTATTTTTCATGATATTAGCCTGACTGCTTGAACATGCCTTAATACCATCCTCCTGTAACCCCCTCTAGAAGAAGAAAGGCTAGCACTCTGAGCAGTTCAGGGCACTATTTTCTACATAGTGCTATCCTTGAACCTTCTTACAAGAGAGGTGATTAAAGAAAACCTCATCAGTGTGTTTCTACTGCATCATCCAATCACAGGCTGAGGCCACTGTAGTACTTTAATGCTGTGTAGTTAGTCTGATCAAAAGACTGGCTGAATAGGAATCCAAACTCTTTGGCAGGTAAAACTGCTTTGGATTTATTTTCAAATGCACAAAAAAAAAAAAGTAACTAACTTGTGTTTCCATAATGAATTTAGGAGCTTCATTGTACCCTGATCCAATATCAGATATTATTTTAAAATAAAATCACTTTTTAGAGTTTTCATGTAATATAACATTTATGTTTTTTTAGAAATTCTTCTTTATCTGATTATTATTATTATCATCAAAATCATCATCACATTCTCATCTTTTTATTTTGGTCCAAAATATATATAACTGTTTTATCGGTTTTACAAATGCTGTATACTGTATGTATTGCATAGCTTCTAAAAATACATTTGTAAAGTATGATTATATAATTTTAATGCATTTATACGGTCAAACTCTTTTAGCATGATTCCTTTCATTTTTTTTTTCTTTTTTTTTTTTTTGCTTCTCACTAATATAATTTTGACCTTGAAAACCATAATATCTGCTTCACAGTGAAGCCTCAGAACAAAGAGATTCATTTCCATTCCATCACTATGGTTACACTTTTTTGGTGTCTAGCAACAGCATTGGAAGTGTTGAATATATAGATTCCCCAAGAGGCTAAGGAGAACTTTGTAGAGCATTTAGTTTTGATTAAATCCTTCAGTGCTGGAGTGGCCTGGAAGACTGCAGCACAGTGAGATGTCTTTCAGACTCTAATTATGTGGCAAACATACATAAGAAATGCAAGGAATACACATAGCAATGAACTGGAATAATATCTATAATTTGTTAAAACATCAGCAAGTCAAATGTGCTGATACACCTCTAATTGTGTAAGACTAAACAATCAGAAGTGATTTTATGAGAGTAAAAAAAATAAAAGATAGGCATTTTAAGTAGAAACCAAATAACTAAATTATAAAGATAAACGTTAATCTGCAGCTTTCATTAACACAGTATAATGTCTGGTAATCCTGCCATAAAGGTAGGTGACAACTGTTACCCAGGTTGAGTTTTTGCATTGTCCCCCTGTCAATAAAATTCTGGCCACACCACACAAATTGCACAGGAGTAGTCCACCTTTGTCACTTTTAGGAAACTGGTCCTAAAAGTGTCAGTTGATACACTACAGAAAACGCATGTAGACAAGAAGTGGGTAAAAGAGGCTAGAGGAGATCAGAAAAACATGAAAACAGAAGTTTATGAAAAAAAGGGACAGTAATTGTTTAGGAAACACAGAAATTTAGAAACCAACTGTCACCTAGTTAGGCTTTAGATCTGCTTTAAGTTAAATATTTAATACTGCACATAAGCTGGCTTTATCCTAGTAGAATTTCACCTGAAATGTTTCATTTCAAGAATATTTGTTTGACCTTCTAATCATTAATGGGGCCAAATTGATGTTCGTTTTTGCCCACAGTTGGAAGAAATTTTGAAGAAGCAGGATGGGAAAGGTTTCTTGAACGAATAAATTTCTATCATTGTGATTTTTATTCAGGAAATTACATTAACCACTTCCCGCCCGCCCTATTACAAAATGACGGCGGGAATGTGGTTGTGTTATCCTGACCGGACGTCATATGACGGCGGCAGGATAACACAGCTCTGGGCGCCCCCCAGGGGCGCGCAGAGCGGCGATCGGTGATGCGAGGTGTCAGTCTGACACCCTGCATCTCTGATCTCGGTAAAGAGCCTCTGACGGAGGCTCTTTACCATGTGATCAGCCGTGTCCAATCACGGCTGGTCACATAGTAAATAGGAACAGCCGTTGATCGGCTTTCCTTAGTTCGTGCCTGACAGGCACGAGTAAAGGAGCGCCGATCGGCGGCTCCCCTGACAGGGGGGGGGTCGGCACTGGTAATCAGATCATTGATTACCAGTGCAGACCCTCGGGGGGGGGGCCACTAGATCCACAAGGGATGCCCACTATGACCCCAGGGATGCCCACTATGACCCCAGGGATGCCCACTATGGCCACCAGGGATGGCAATCAGGGCTCAGGGAGCCCCCCATTGCCCTCCCCATCAGTGCTGCCCACCAGTGCCCTCCCTGTCAGTGCTGCCCACAAGTGCCCATCATTGCCATCCTTTAGTGTCGCCCACCAGTGCCCATTATTGCCCACCAGTGCCGCCTATCAGTGTCCATTAGTGCCCATCAGTGCCGCCCGTCAGTGCCGATCAGTGCCACCCATCAGTGCCCACCAGTGCCACCTATCAGTGCCCATTAGTGCCCATCAGTGCCACCTATCAGTGCCCATCAGTGCCACCTATCAGTGCCCATCAATGCCGCCTATCAGTGCCTAGCAGTGCCGCCTATCAGTGCCCACCAATGCTGCATATCTGTGCTACCTATCAGTGCCACATATCAGTGCCTATCAGTGCCGCATATCAGTGCCGCCTATCAGTGCTGCCTATCAGTGCCACCCCATCAGTGCCACCCCATCAGTGCCTCCTCATCAGTGCCTGTCAGTGCAGTCTCATCAGTGCTCATCAGTGCAGGAAAAAACTTATTTATTTACAAAATTGTATAACATAAACAAAAAAACTTTTTTTTTTTCAAACTTTTCGGTCTTTTTTTTTATTTGTTTAGCAAAAAGTAAAAATCGCACAGGTGATCAAATACCACCAAAAGAAAGCTCTATTTGTGGGGGGGAAATGACATAAGTTTGGTGTAGGTACAGTGTTGCATGACCGCGCAATTGTCATTCAAAATGCAACAGCGCTAAAAGGGGAAAATTGGCCTGGGCAGGAAGGGAGGGAAGTGCCCTGTATTAAAGTGGTTAATTGAAAAGTCAATGTTAAAAGCGGACAAAATTTTGAAGTACTTTAGAACGACATTTGTCCAGTCATCGTATGTACTAAAAAATTTCGCATGACTGTGAACACAACTGAAAACGTCCTTATCAATTCAAAACTACACAAAGAGTTTTGACTTAGGTTTCACTTTAAATAAAGCAGATATCCACCTTTCAGTAATGAAATGTGCATTTTGGACTAAATACTAAGTGGTTGAACGTGTTACTTTCTAGACCAAAATTATTATGAACATCTTGATGACACTAGCATATAACATATACTACATGAAATAGCTGAACCAAGCATAATAAATTCCACTGGGATAGCTAACTTTTTCAGCTGCCGTGAGAGCTATAGAGAATTAAATAATTTGGTGCCCAAAATTAGGCATTTGAAGAATTCAGCACAGGCAGTGTAAGACTTAGTGGCACGGGATCATTCATTGCCAGCATTAATTTGAACAATATGTAAACCCTAACAATGAACTTCTCTTATTTTCTCCCTTGTTGTCTGTTAGGCCTCATGCACACTGAATGTTTTGCCATTTCTCCTAGACGCCTTTCCTCCTGGCATAAACATTTTGGCAGAAAAATGCTTAAAGCTTGAAAAACATGTGTATTGCATTTAGGCATGTTAAGCTCTTGGCCATTAATTTATTTCATTGGTCAGAATAATCATTTATTCTGGCCATCAAAATGAATTAACACTCAAGGGCTAAACACTCCTAGCATTAATGTGCGTTTACATGCATTTATAAGAGTTTTTTGTGCCATAACTCCGCTGCTCCTGTACACACTGACTGTGTCTTTTTATTTTCTACCTCTAAACTCCTCTGATTGCCTATGTGTGCATGGACACATAGGGGTTGATTTACTAAAGGCAAATAGACTGTGCACTTTGCAAAGTTGAGTTGCACAAACAAGTGGTTACTGCCCCCACCTGTAACTGGTCACTGCAGCAAGGAGCATTGGAAGGGCAACGTATATAAAAAAAATCACCTAAAATTTTCGAGCTCAACTTACTAATCAGCCTGCAACCAACCGAACTGCAAGGGCAGTTGCTCAAAAGCTTAGTAAATAAGGTGAAGCTTCTTTTTGCAAAGAATACCCAATCACATGCAAGGACATTTAAAAAAACAGCATTTTTGCTTGCACATGATTGGATGATGGAAGTCAGCAGAGCTTCTGCTCATTTACAAAGCTCTGGAGCAACTTCACTTTGCAAAGTGCACAGTCTATTTGCCTTTAGTAAATCAACCCCAGACTAACATGGAGATGCATTTAGAGGCAAAAAAAAAAAAAAAAAAACAGATTCCCCTTACAGCCATGTAGAAAAACATTCAGTGTGCATGAGAACGTAAATATATAATTGAAATTGTTTTGTTATATCTGTTCAAAAGGTGCAAAAAAAAAAAAAGGCTGTTATTTGTGCCAGAAATCAAGAGTTGGCCTGTGTCTAATTTTAACCTCCTGTGCTGTCCCAAGTAATTAGTCCTTTCACCCACCCTAAAAAGAACACCCATAAGATCCTGTTCCTCTAAAGCATGTTACACAGTGCAGTGCTTGTGCTGTGTAATTTGGTCCCCTGTATGACCTAAAATACTTGTCTGATCCTGTCTGGTTCTGCCCTCACCCCTGTAGACTAACCACAGTTTATCATGGCTGCTGAGCCCTGATACCGTGGTCAGATTACGTGCCTCCGTCATCCGCAGCACTCCCCTGTACTCTCCCCCCGTCTTCTTCCTCTCTGACTGTCAGCTCTCCAATCCTCCGCTCCTGATGATATAATAACAGTGTAAAGTCTCTCCAATCCCCTCTGTTAGATAATGCTATGTTTCCCAGTGTGTGTGATTTTGAAAAAAAAAAAAAAAAAAGCCACCGTGTACCTTATTCCAAAGTGCTGATCAGCACTCACATGACCGCTCAGCCCTCTCCTCCCCTCCTCTCCTGCTCCCGGCTGATGTCACCAGGAGTTCTCTGCCCCTCCCACTGTAGCTGTCAGCTTGGGAGAGTAGAGAGTCAGGCAGTCACGTGAGCGCTATAGAATAAGGTACACAGCGGCTTTTTTAAAAAAAGCCCACACATTGGGGAACATAGCATTATCTAACAGAGGAGATTGGAGAGACTTTACAACCACTTTAACCACCTTAGTACCAGACACATTTACCCCCTTCTGGTCAGGCCACTTTTCAGATTTTAGCTCTGTCACACTTTGAATGACAATTACTCAGACAGAGCTTTCTTTTGGTTGTATTTAATCACCACTGGGCTTTTTTTTTGTTATATAAGCGAAAAAATACGAAACATTTTGAAAAAAAATGCAAATGACAGGTAACTGATTGATCTGCAGTGCGGTTGCTAAAGCGTGCAGGAGGCGCACAACTTGGAGGATGTCCTATGACGGTCACCCAGGATAGGAGAGCTCCCACTCAGCCGTCATTTTGCTATGGGTCGGGCAGGAAGCAGTTAAGTGCTTGAGGTGGATTTAGAGAGTTGGGTAGAGAGTATTGGAAGTTTTAAAATGTAGACAACAGTCTAGGAATTAAATGTTGGGAATGGTTATTCACTTGCTGTCCATAAGTAGAAAAAATGTACAGTATATATGGCCCTGACTTCAAGTGGTTAATACAAGCTCACAGCAGCTGACATGAGCTTGGTGTCCTTTTTTTTTCTTGGTATCATTTTTTTTTAGCCTGTGACCGTGAAGGTGCTGCACCCCCACCACTACTGTCCACTGTGGTCCCTGGACTCTCCCTGTTCCCTAATCTGCTCTGCAATTAGCATTTTCAGAGCTGTTAAACTCCCAGATAAAATGCCAGGTAAATTGTTGATCAAGGTCAGTCCTGTACTTGGTCAGCTGGAGAGGACGGCAAGGGAGACATTAGGTGTCCAATAGATCCCCGATGTCTCTATAAAGAAAACGTGTCACCTGAATGAAAAATTTCAAACTAAATTATAATAAAATAAATTTAAAAAAAAAACAACTTAAGGCAACCCTATTTCCCCATGCACACATGCGAATGCAAATAGATGTGTAGGATGCACACATGCATTTAAACAGCAATTGCGCCACACATGCTAGATATTGCCAGTGCCACCAAAGTCTGAGTAATTTTTTGTGGTTTTATGTAATATTCTAGCCTAAAATTGGGATTTTAACATTTGTTCAAATAAGAAAAATGAATTTATTCTTTTCCACAATGTATTTCAATTATTTCTAGCCTACGAATAATAATTGGAATAATTTTAAAATTTGTAAATATTCTTTATCTTACGTCCTCCGACAGTCGCCGCCTCTTCATATTCGTCACAATGGGGTATTAGACTTTGCTCCGTAGGAGTAGCTAGGCAACAGAATATGTCAATATTAAAACTTTTAACATATCCCACCCCCAGGGGGTGGTCCCCTCAGTCTATACCCTCCAGCTTCCTGTTCCATACCTCAGTTTCAATGTCTAGCTTTCAGGAGTTAGCTGGCTGTTTCTGTGCAGGGGCATTTTGTCTCAGCCTTTATCTTCTTTTTGATTTTATTTGAGTTTTTTTCTCTCTCTTTACTTAGCTGTTACTTTTGTCAGCATTAGTTAGTTCTTCTGATGAAGAGGATCATGCGGGCTGGGTCTCGGGCTGGCCCCCCTGGGCGCAGGTTGTGGGCCAGTGGCTTCCCAGCCTGCCATCGAGCGTTCAGTCAGGTATTTTTCCTGGCACATGTGAACGACCCATCCCTGTTCGCTGCAGGGATGCTATGGTGAGGTGGCTACCTCACTGGACGCCATGCGGTTTCGCACCGCAGTCCTCTTGCGTCCTGGCTGCGACTCTCCCTGTCACATGTGCAGTGGCTTGATCGCTTGTGCGGGTTCCCCACGCCACTCAGCAGGTAAGTGTACTCTGTGTGGGGACCTGTCTGTTTAGTGGGTGTCAGTCTGGGACTGTGTAACCCTGCATGTCTGGTCACACTGTGTGTCTCCCTGTCTGGATGCTGCTGTGGGCTGCAAGGAGGGGGGCTGTGATACACTGTTCTGTGTGCATAACTGTGTGATTTCTCTGTGTGACATGCTATGTGTTGTAGGACATGCTGTGGATCATGTTTTGTGCAACATGCGGCGGCCGCTGCTGCGGTTCGCCATTTTAATGATGATTACAGGCAATGAGGGCTTCTTCTATAGCTGGGAGCGGCGTTTTTGGCGCCAAGCGCCGCCATTTTGGCGGCGATCGCTCCGACCTCATGTAGCACTGCATTTACCTCCTCCCCCGGCGGCCATTTTTTTGTAGCCTTCCATAGGCTTTATAGGAGCGGCTTCTATTGCATCACTTCCTTTTCCCTGGGCACACTGATCAATACAGCAGCAGCAGCAGCAGTGTTCTCTCCAGGTTTTTATCCTCCTTAGTCCTGTTTTCCTTGCCTGAGTTTGTAGTTTTCCCTGTGGGGGTCGCATTGTGCTGGTGTGTGTGTGCAGTGGGCTGCGCTAGCCGCATTTTTAAAGGGGCAGTTACCCTTTTTTTCTCCTGCACACTTCTGGGGGTATGGATTCTCAGAAAAGCAAATTTCCTCCCACCTTACTGGGTGGACAAGGGGCTGCTGCTGTTTCCCCTGAGGGGGGCGATTTGGCCACCATTGTGGCTAACCTGGCTGCTCAGGTGCAGATGCTTGTGGCTGCTCAATCCACTAAAAGGGCCAGAGTTTCAATCTCCTCTGATTCAGAGGGTGAAGGTGATGGGGCTGCTATGGCTGGGGTCCCCTTATCGGGGTCCCGTTCGTCCCTGGACTTTGCAGGGTCGGAGGGGGATGCAGAGGTTGAGGGGGTTGATGATTCTCCCCCTGGCTCGTCTGAAGAGCTTGCAATCATGGATGACGTGGTTGCTTCTATCAAACAAACGCTGCATTTACAGGATGAACCATGTCCACCTGCCATTCTGGCTTCTTATGGGACACAGCGGAGGCGCAAAACATCACAGGTTTTTCCTTGCCTTGAGGATTTTCAGCGCGCTGTTAGTGAACAATGGCGCAATCTCAAAAAGCCTTTTGCTGTGCCAAGTAGGTTCAAGCTGCGTTATCCCTTCACATCCGCCACTGATGAACGTTGGTGTGTGCCACCTCCGGTGGATCACGCGGTGGCGGTTTTGAATAAATCCACTGCGATTCCGGCAGAGGATACCCCGGTGTTCCGGGACACTACGGACAGGAGACTGGAGTCTCTCGCCCGTCATACTTACTCGGTTACCGGTTCCATTCTAGAAGCTATTTTTGCTTCCCTTATGGCAGCTCAGGCTGTTGCGGATTGGACGCAGGTACTCAAGCGCGTCCTGGTGGCTGATTCTGCCCCGCCGACGACGTTGGCTATGGTGGATCAGATCCATCAGGGTGTCATGTATTTGTGTGATGCGGAATTGGATGTAATTCCTTTGGCTGCACGTGTGCACAGTGTGGCGGTGTTGACACGCCGTTTGATTTGGCTAAAATGTTGGTCTGTGGACCAATCGTCTCGCAAGACCTTGGCTAATTTGCCCTATTCAGGATCTCGCCTTTTTGGCGACTCACTGGATACGCTGATTAAGGGGATCTCTGGGGGTAAGAGCACGCTCTTGCCCCAATCTCACAAGGCTAAGGGCGCTCTAGGTAAGAAGCACGCTTCATTTAGGCCCCCTCAGGGGTCCTTTCGTGCCTTTTGGTCGCACTATAAGGGCAAGTCCTTCAAGGGTCAAGGCTCCCAAAAAAAAACGTGGGCAGGTAAGCAGAAGTCCGGCCAGTCCGGGTCCGCTGCCCATAACAACGCGGCCTGAAGGGACGCTGTCACGTACCTGATCCGAAGCCGGAGTGTAGAGAGGGCTCCCCTTGCGGCTAGGTGCAGAGTACCCCTGGAAGTGGGACAGGGAGTGCTGTGCCCGAAGTAGCACGGGTTGCCAGTTGGGATGACCAGGATGGAAGCAGGAACCAACTTGTTGAGAAGTCCCAAGCAGGTCTGGAACACTTTGGCAAGCCAGGCAGTTACAAGGTGCAGACAGGAACAGACTGGGAGAAATACTGGAGCGAAGTCAGGAGCCAAGCCGAGGTCAAGTATTGGAGAAGACAACAGGAATCCGAGAGCAAGCCAAGGGGTCAGGAGCCAGGAGAAGCAAGTCAGACAGTCCGGGTCGGCAACGGGAAGGCAAGATCAGCAGGTAAACAAGGCACAGGGAACACGGGAGGCTGTTGATCATCCAGCAACTAGATGTTGTGGCTGCTGGCTTTAAATAGGCCGTTTGGCGCCAAGCGCCATTACGCATGGCGTACGCGCGTGCGCATTGGCGCACGCACATTCCTAACTGCGTTTGCCCGTGTTTGGGCGCGCATGCGCATTCGCGCCAATGCGCGAATTCGCTGATTCGCCAGGATATTGGTAGTTCCCTGACAGTGCCCCCCCCTGAGGGGCAGCCTCCGGATGCCTAACAGAGCCTGTTTTTCAGGGAATCTTTTGAAAAAGTCACGTAACAGTCTGGGAGCGTGTATATTTCCAGCAGGTTCCCAAGAACTTTCCTCCAGAGAATAGCCCTTCCATTTGATTAAATACTGGACTTGCCTTCCTCGTCTACGGCAGTCCAGGATGGATTCCACTTCATATTCCGTTTCTCCATCTACTACAACTGGAGGTGGAGGCAAGCTATCTCTTCCAGGAAAAGGACCAGGATTGGCCGGTTTAAGCAAAGACACGTGGAAGACTGGGTGAATTTTGTAAGTATCTGGAAGGCATAATTCAAAGGCCACAGGATTGACCATCTTCTTGATCGGGAAGGGACCAATGAATCTTGGACCCAGCTTCTTGGATGGGCAGGCCAACTTAAGATTAAGAGTGGACAGCCACACTTTGTCTCCCACCTTCAAGGCCGGGCTATCCCTCCTTCTCTTGTCGTAGCATTCCTTATAGGCTTCTTGTGCCTTTTGCATGGTCTTCTGTAATAGCAGAAAATTTTCTTGCAGGAAGGCTACCCTATCTTGAACAGCAGGTACTGTAGTCTCAGACACAGGGTTAGGTAAAAAGGATGGGTGAAACCCATAGTTTGCAAAAAATGGAGACTGGTGGGTGGAAGCATGAATTGTGTTATTGTAGGCAAACTCCGCACACGGGAGTAAGGATACCCAGTTGTCTTGCGAAAATGTGGAAAAGCAGCGGAGATATTGCTCAAGGGTTTGGTTGGTTCTCTCCGTTTGACCATTACTTTGGGGGTGATATGCTGAAGATAAGCAGACTTCAATATTCAAGGCTTTACAGAGAGACCTCCAAAATCTGGAAGTAAATTGTACTCCACGGTCGGATACAATGCTGCCGGGTAGACCATGTAGCCTCACTATTTCCTTGACAAAGGTACGTGCCGTGTTCACGGCCGAAGGAGTGCCAACCATGGGAATAAAATGGGCCATTTTGGACAAGCGGTCTACTATCACCATAATTGTGGAGAATCCCTCTGAAGAAGGTAGGTCCACTATAAAATCCATGGACAACATCTCCCATGGTTGTCTTGGGACCGGAAGTGGTTTCAACAGACCCCAGGCTTGGACGTGACTGCCTTTACTCCGAAGGCAGGTGGTACAGGAACTCACATAGTCCTTACAGTCCTTTCTTAGGTTTGGCCACCAATAGGATCGCTGAATTAGCTCTAAGGTCTTTCGGACCCCAAAGTGACCGGCAAGTTGATGGTCATGAAGAGCTTTAAGGACCGTGAGTCTGGCTTCCTGGGGTACAAAGAACTTGTCTTCATGCAAAAAAAAAATTTCCCTGTCTTTTGAGAGTAGCAGTCTCAGGAGCAGTACAGCGGGCAGAGGCCAGTTCAAGGGTGGTCCTAAGATCAGGCTGGAGTAAAAGAAAGTTTTGAGAGGACAGAATTGTACTGGGGGTGACATCCACAGGGGTTTCAGGGAACATCCGCGAGAGGGCATCTGCCTTCCCATTCTTAGAGCCTGGCCGGTATGTGAGATGGAAGTTAAACCTCGAAAAGAATAGTGCCCATCTGGCCTGCCGAGGTCTTAGGCGTTTGGCTGATCTGAGATATTCGAGGTTCTTGTGGTCCTTGAATATCATTATTGGGTGGGCTGCGCCCTCCAGCAAATATCGCCATTCTTCTAATGCGGCCTTGATGGCCAATAGTTCTCGGTCCCCTACATCGTAGTTCTTCTCAGGCTGACTGAGTTTTCTAGAAAAAAAACACTACTGGGTGAAGCAATGCCTTGGGTCCCTGGCGTTGCGATAGGACTGCTCCCGTGGCCACTTCTGAAGCATCAACTTCAAGGACGTAGGGTAAGGCTGGGTCTGGGTGTTGTAGCACCGGAGCACTGGTGAATACAGCCTTGAGCTTGTCAAATGCACTTTGGGCCTCTGGGGACCATTGGAACCGAGTGTTTTGCCGAGTCATTTGCGTAATGGGGGCAATGATGCGGGAAAAGTTCTTAATAAACCTTCGGTAAAAGTTTGCGAAACCCACAAACCTTTGGATGCCCTTTTTGTCAGAGGGGGCAGGCCACTCCAGGATGGCAGACACTTTCTGAGGGTCCATTGATATTCCATCAGTGGAGATAATCAGACCCAGAAATTGTATGGATGACTTCTCGAATTCACATTTTTCTGCTTTAGCATAAAGCCCGTGTTTTCTGAGAGTGGCCAATACTTTTTGTACATGTATTCTGTGCAACTCCAGGGTAGTAGAAAAAATAAGGATGTCGTCTAAATAAACGATGAGGAAATTGTCCAGGAATTCTCGGAAAATATCATTTACAAGGTGCTGGAAAGTGGCGGGGGCATTACACAGCCCGAAGGGCATAACCAAGTATTCGAAATGCCCGAAACGGGTTCGAAAGGCAGTCTTCCACTCATCGCCCTCGCGGATCCGCACCAAATTATAGGCACCTCGTAAGTCTAATTTAGTAAAGACTTGAGCAGAACGAAACCTCTGGAAGAGTTCAGGAACGAGAGGGAGTGGGTACCGGTTCTTTATAGTTATTTTATTCAAGTCCCTGTAGTCCACACATGGCCTGAGAGTGTGGTCTTTTTTCTCCACGAAGAAGATTCCGGCTCCGGCCGGAGAGGAAGAAGGACGAATGAAGCCCTTGCTGAGGTTTTCATCGATGTATTGCCGTAGGGCTTCAAGTTCCGTCTCTGAAAGTGGGAAAATACGGCCAAAAGGGATCTCAGCACCAGGCAACAATTCTATTGGGCAATCATAGGGACGGTGAGGTGGTAGAGAGTCCGCCTTCTTCTTATCAAATACGTCCAGAAAACTATGATAGGCGGAAGGAACGTCTTGGCTGGCATTGAAAACAGGCTGAATGGCAAGACAGCTGGCAGGAGGAGGTATCTCAGGAGTCATACAATGTTGGAGGCAGTACACTGATTTGAAGGATACTTCCCCTTTGGACCAGTCTATCAACGGGTTATGGGCCCGTAGCCACGGAATTCCCAGAATTACAGGAAACATAGGTGAAGGAAGGACGTCAAAGTGAAGAAGTTCCTTATGGCCAGGGCCAGTAGTAGCAAGTACGGGTAAGGTCTCCTGAATGACGGGCCCGGACCTGGGAGTGGTGCCGTCTGCAAGGTGGATTTCCAGTTTATGGCGCTTGGTCTGGAGTGGAATGTGAAGGTTTCTTGCCACAGAGATATCCAGGAAACAGCTGCAGGCTCCGGAATCAATGATTGCTGGCAGCTTGATCTCTCCTTCTGCCACCTGTAATGAAACAAGAAGGACTAGGTGAGCGGGAGAGGGTCCCGGAATTTGGAGATGCAGATGGTTGAAAGCAGCGGGCTTACTTGGTCTCACTGGGCAGTCACGGAGAAAGTGTCCATCTTCCCCATAGTAAAGACATAAGTTCAATTGCCTGCGACGAAGCCTTTCAGCAGGGGTTAAGGCTGAGCGGACCACTCCGATCTGCATAGGCTCTTCAGGAGACATTGGGCTGGTAGCAGTGGGTAGAGGAGCAGGAGATGGTGGCACCTTGGGTAACATCCAAGTAGGCTGATAAGACTGAGCTCGTTCAGACCTGCGTTCCCGCAAACGTCTGTCCAATTGGATGGCGAGTTGAATGAGCTCCTCTAATGAGGTGGGGGTCTCTACTCGTGCCAACTCATCTTTCAGGGTTTCAGACAGACCTAACCGATATTGGTATTTGAGGGCGGCCTCATTCCACCCTGTGTCTGCGGCCCACCTACGAAAGTCCACTGTGTAATCCTCTACAGGGCGTCGGCCTTGCTGTAGCTTATGGAGCGTAGCCTCGGCAGTGGCCATACGTTGTGGGTCATCGTACAGCTGTGCCATAGCCTCGAAGAAAACCTCAACGGAACTGACAGCAGGATCCTTCTGTTCCAGTAACTGATGGGCCCAGGACTGGGGTTCATCAGACAACAGGGAAATAATAAACCCCACTTTAACTGTCTCTAAAGAAAAAGTTCTGGGTTGCAGGGCCAGGTATAACAGGCATTTTTGAATGACTTAAACTTGCGGCGATCCCCCGAGAAGCGTTCAGGTATAGGTACTCTTGGTTCTGGAGGCGGAGCCATCATCGTAGGAGTTGGAGCTGACTGTCCTGAAGTTGCAGGAGCGGAGGTGGAGACTGCAGCGGGTGGATTTGGAGTCGCTGCCAGAGATGGTGTAGTCAGGTACTGTAAACGACCTTCCAGTTGGAAGTACCCATCCTGAAGATTCTTCACCGCCTGGGTTAATGCTGTCACTTGCTGGCACAGGGTTTCCAGCGGGGAGGCACCTCTCTCGGCTTCTGACATGGCTGGATGATACTGTCACGTACCTGATCCGAAGCCGGAGTGTAGAGAGGGCTCCCCTTGCGGCTAGGTGCAGAGTACCCCTGGAAGTGGGACAGGGAGTGCTGTGCCCGAAGTAGCACGGGTTGCCGGTTGGGATGACCAGGATGGAAGCAGGAACCAACTTGTTGAGAAGTCCCAAGCAGGTCTGGAACACTTTGGCAAGCCAGGCAGTTACAAGGTGCAGACAGGAACAGACTGGGAGAAATACTGGAGCGAAGTCAGGAGCCAAGCCGAGGTCAAGTATTGGAGAAGACAACAGGAATCTGAGAGCAAGCCAAGGGGTCAGGAGCCAGGAGAAGCAAGTCAGACAGTCCGGGTCGGCAACGGGAAGGCAAGATCAGCAGGTAAACAAGGCACAGGGAACACGGGAGGCTGTTGATCATCCAGCAACTAGATGTTGTGGCTGCTGGCTTTAAATAGGCCGTTTGGCGCCAAGCGCCATTACGCATGGCGTACGCGCGTGCGCATTGGCGCACGCACATTCCTAACTGCGTTTGCCCGTGTTTGGGCGCGCATGCGCATTCGCGCCAATGCGCGAATTCGCTGATTCGCCAGGATATTGGTAGTTCCCTGACAGACGCCCTCACCAAGTTCTGGGTTGGGGGGTCGTTTGCTCGGTTTTCTTCAACCCTGGCTGGCCCGCGTTCGGGACAGGTGGGTTCAGGAGATCGTTCGATCTGGATACAAGATCGAGTTCCTCTCTCGGCCAGCGAACAGGTTTTTTCCCTCAAACCTTCAACTGTCTCCGGAGCATTTGCGGGATCTGCACCTGGCGGTGCAGGACCTGCGGGCTCAGGGAGTGGTGGTTCCGGTGCCTCATCGGGACAGATTTCGGGGGTTTTATTCAAATCTGTTTACTGTGCCCAGAAAGGAGGGCAAGGTTCGTCCAATTCTGGACTTAAAAGCTCTGAACCGCTTTGTGCGGGTTCGCAAGTTCCGCATGGAATCCCTGCGCTCGGTGGTGGCTGCCCTGGTTCCAGGAGAGTTCATGGCCTCCATCGACTTGAAGGATGCGTACCTACACATCCCCATTTTCGAGGGTCACCAAAAGTACCTTCGATTTGCCATTGCGGAGGATCATTATCAATTTGTGGCGTTGCCCTTCGGTCTCGCTTCGGCTCCGCGGGTTTTCACTAAGGTGCTTGCGCCGGTTCTGGCTTTATTGAGAGCCCAGGGCTTCTCAATCCTGGGGTATCTGGACGACATTCTGGTCCGGTCTGCGACCAGTCAGGGTCTGATGAAGGACCTGTCCGTCATGATGCAAACTCTGTAGGAGTTTGGTTGGACGATAAACTTCCCAAAATCGACGCTGTGCCCGTCGGTTCGTCTTCCCTATCTGGGTATGATTCTGGATTCGGTTCAGGCAAAAGTCTTCCTGCCGGAAGACAAGCTCAAGACGCTTCAGGACGAAGTCAGGTCCCTTCGGGACGTTCCGTGCTCATCCCTCCGGATGGGAATGAGGTGTTTGGGTTTGATGGTCTCGGCTTTCGAGGCGATTCCCTTCGCCCAGTTTCACACGAGGGATCTCCAGGCGGAGATCCTGTCCAGGTGGGACGGGCGACCACAATCTCTGGATCTTCAGATCTCGTTGAGTCTTCATACGAGAAGGAATCTTCTATGGTGGCTGCAGTCCCCGGCGGTGTCGAGGGGCAAGTCGTTTCGTCCGTTTTCATGGACGGTGATCACCACAGATGCCAGCCTGTCGGGCTGGGGTGGTGTTCTGGGCGTTCTGTCTGCCCAGGGTACTTGGTCGGAGGAGGAATCCTCCCTTCCGATCAACATTCTGGAATTGCGGGCGATAAATCTTTGCCTTCAACGTTGGACGGACAGGCTACAGGGCTGTCCGGTTCGGGTTCAGACGGACAATGCCACAGCGGTGGCCTACATCAACCATCAGGGGGGCACCAGGAGTGCCCGAGAGGCTCGGGAAGTGGCCGACATTCTGTCTTGGGCCGAGACACACGTCCCGGCGATAAAGGCAGTTCACATTCCGGGGGTGGAGAACTGGCAGGCGGATTATCTGAGCCGTCAGACTCTGGACCAGGGGGAATGGTCGCTCCACCCGGAGGTTTTCCAGATGTTGTGCGCGAAGTGGGGTCTTCCGGATGTGGACCTGTTTGCGTCTCGTCTGAACAACAAGGTGGGAAGGTTCGTGGCAAGGACGGGCGATCCTCGGGCAGACGCGTCAGACGCGTTAGTGGCTCAGTGGCATCAGTATCGGCTGATGTATGCATTCCCACCAATTCAGTTGCTGTCCCGGTTCCTTTGCAGGTTGTCCTCGGAACCAAGAACGGTGATTCTGGTGGCGCCAGACTGGCCACGCCGGTCTTGGTACGCAGACCTCGTGAATCTGGCGGTCGACGCTCCATGGCGTCTGCCTCTTCGGGAAGATCTTCTGTCTCAAGGACCGATATTCCATCCTGCTTTACAGTCGCTGGCTTTGACGGCCTGGCTGTTGAGACCGAGGTCCTGAAGGATAGGGGTCTCTCTCCGGCGGTCATTCATACTTTGATCAATGCTAGAAAGGCCTCTTTGGGGAAGATATACTACCGTACTTGGAAGGCCTACTTTACCTGGTGTGAGTCCAGGGGGTACTCCCCTCGCTCATATTCGGTTTCGAGAGTGTTGGCTTTCCTTCAAACGGGCGTGGACCAGCGTTTGGCGTTGGCCACGATTAAGGGTCAGATTTCTGCTCTGGCCGTTCTTTTTCAGCGCCCTGTGGCGTCTAATTCTCTGGTTAGCACCTTTGTTCAAGGGGTGCGACACCTGGTCCCTCCTAGGAGGGAGCCTTTGCCTCCATGGGACTTGAACCTTGTTCTGTCTGTGTTGCAACATGCTCCCTTTGAAAAGATCAGGGAGATCTCGTTACCTCTGTTGTCCAAAAAGGTCGCCTTTTTGGTGGCGATCACTTTGGCTCGCAGAGTTTCGGAGCTGGCAGCTTTGTCGTGCAGGTCTCCGTATCTGGTACTCCACTTGGATAAGGTGGTCTTGCGACCTAATCCTTCTTTTCTTCCGAAAAGGATTTCGGAATTTCACCTCAATGAGGACATTGTCTTGCCTTCGCTTTGCGCGAAGCCTAAGCATCCGAAGGAGGTGGCTTTGCATTCCTTGGATGTTGTCAGGGCGATCAGGGTTTACCTGAATTCGACAAAATCCTTTCGCAAGATGGATTCTCTCTTTGTCCTTCCTGAGGGACCTCGGAAGGGCATGGCGGCGTCGGCTTCTACCATCGCCAAATGGATCAGACAGACCATTGAGCAGGCATATGCTTTGAAGGGGAAGGTTCCTCCTATGCCTGTGCAGGCGCACTCTACCAGATCTCTGAGTACGTCTTGGGCCTGTCATCATCGGGCCTCTGTGGCCCAGGTGTGTAAGGCGGCGACTTGGTCGTCCGTTCACACCTTCTCAAAGTTCTACAAAGTGGATGTTCAGGCATCGGCGGATGCTTCCTTTGGCCGCAAGGTTCTTAGTGCGGCAGTACCTTAAGGTCCCTTGTTTTGGGCCCTTGGCTGTTTTGGGATGTTTTTTATCCCTAGGTTATTTGTTCTTCCTGGGTTGTTGTTCCTGTTGAGCAAAGTTTTTCTCATGTTGCCCAGCTGGTTTCCTTCCTTTGGTAAGGTTACTTTCTCTGATGTGGAGACGGCGTTGCCTTAGGCGCGGCTGCGTTTCCCACCCCTCATGTTTGCACTGCTTTGGGACGTCCCCATTGTGACGAATATGAAGAGGCGGCGACTGTCGGAGGACGTAAGAGAAAACGGAATTTTTGTAAAATTTTACCTGTAAAATTCCTTTCTCTGAGTCCTCCGACAGTCGCCGCCCCCGCCCCTCTTTTGGGGTTTGTGTATGTACTCTACTGCTATTCTACTGAAACTGAGGTATGGAACAGGAAGCAGGAGGGTATAGACTGAGGGGACCATCCCCTGGGGGTGGGATATGTTAAAAGTTTTAATATTGACATATTCTGTTGCCTAGCTACTCCTACGGAGCAAAGTCTAATACCCCATTGTGACGAATATGAAGAGGCGGCGACTGTCGGAGGACTCAGAGAAAGGAATTTTACAGGTAAGATTTTACAAAAATTTCGTTTTGTGTATCCCCACACATCTTTGAATTCTGTGACACACATTCACTATACCCTGTGAGTAAGCACTTCTGTGTCATTTATTTCATAAAGCCTGCCTTCTGAACTACAGAGGTGCTGATAAGAAGATTTTTTAGGAGGAGGGGTCAGTACAGGAATCACTGCTTGCAACACAGCACCATGGGATATATAGTCATTAGAGATTGAAAGTCAAAAATGTCTCATATTTCTCTTTGAAAAAAGCTGATCATTAGATGGACTGCTCTCTAGTGGGAACAGCCAAAGATGGATTGAAATTTGGCTGGTCACTGCTAAACCAGAAAAATTTAGATCCATCCAAGGCCAACTTTAGCAAGGGATTCTGCACAATTTTTGTTCACTGTCCAAAACCTTGCTCCCAAACAAAAGGCATTAAACTGAGAGCACCAAAACTTTGATGTGCATATTAAAAATATATAATACTATAATATAATACTATATTATAGTATTATAGATTTAGTTGTTAATATAAAAAATTTTAAGATGTCGTCTTCTGATTATTTGATTTTTATTTTCCTCTCCCATGCCCTCATATATAAAGAAATTACACATTGCTAAGTCGCTCAAATAGAACCTCCTATAGATTAAATCAGACATCAGCTATGAATTCAAATACATGTTGGAGGTGTACAGTAGGGGAAGGAACATATTTGCATGTATGGTGGAATTGCCCAATAAAGTGGTTGTAAAGGCAGAAAGTTTTTAATCTTAATTCATTCAAAGCATTAGGATAAAAAACCTTCTGTGTGCAGAAGCCCTCCTCAGACCAACTAATACTTACCTGAGCCCTATCCTGATCCAGCAATTTTGCACGAGTGCTTCGGACGAACGGTACTCTCCCTTCTGATTGGCTGAGACACAGCAGCGGCGACATTGGCTCCCACTGCTGTCAATCAAAGTCAGTTAGCCAAGCAGGAGAGAGAGGGGTGGGGCTGAACTGTGGCTCCAAGTCTAAATGGACACACAGAGCTGTGGCTCGGCTTGGGTGCCCCCATAGCAAGCTGCTTGCTGTGGGGGAACTCGACAGGAGGGAGTGGCCAGGAGCACTGGCGAGGGACCCGAGAAGAGGAGGATCCAGGCTGCTCTGTGAAAAACCACTGCACAGAGCAGGTAACTATAGCATTTTATGTTTAAAGAAAAAAAAAACTTTAGTATCACTTTAATTAAAAAAATGTAGGAGGAAGTATAGCAGATTTCTAAAAAAGTATTGTTGATAAATCTTAAATGGATCCCAGAGAAGGTATTGCTTTTGGTAATTCCTGGCTCCATGTTTTCAATTAGGATATCACTACAGGATAGACATGAGGAGTTTAGGGTTAAATGGAGCCAGTGGGTTTTACATATGAACAAATGGAATTAGCTTTTGACTTAAATTTATTTGTTTTCAATTGAATTTATTTTGGGTTAAAGAATAAATGGGTAAGCAATGCTGATGAATAATTCTTATATAAAAGCAATAAAAGCGTTATCCCTTTTTTTCTTTTTCTTCTTTTCTGGTTTATGCATTAGTGTATAGGACTGAATTGAGAGAGGGAGCCCAAGAAGATAAAATGGAGTACTGCTAACCACATCCCATAATTAAATAAAAACAATAAGGGCGATTTGTTTCAATATTTCAGTAAAAATCTTTTAATGTTGCAGCATTGGTAATTTAGGGACCATGCTGTTCTCCCTGTCCTGTTTTTTTTTTTTTTTTTCTTGTCATTGAAATATACATTGTGAAGGATAGATCACAAATGGTTGCTTTAGTGCTTGTATTCTTGGTATAACTTATCCTTGTATATGGATTACATGTAATACAGTATTTTCTGTATTGGTTCTGATTTGTCATGTATGACTTTCTTTTGTGCATTATTAGAAAGGATATAAAGATGATAAAAAAGTGAGGAGGTGATGCACACACATTTTTCTGTGGAATTAGACACTTGACTTTAGAGAGTGTGATAAAAAACCATATGAGCAATAATAATGCTGTTAATGAGAAAGGATAATGGCCAGATTTGTTCAGGGTAACCGGAAGTCCACAATTGTTGATACTCCCACTGTAATAATGGTGCACCTAAAGTCATCACTAAATGAAAAGGCTCATAGTTTAGTTATGAAAATACTTACATTAAGGCTAGAGAACACCTGCATAGAAAACTAGGCAATTCAGGCCAAAAATCCAGTTTGCAAATTTAGTAATTAAAGAATAATTCCAGGCATTGGCATTTTTATAAATAGTTACATTGGTCCATCTTGGACCAATTTCTTAGTCCAAGTTGGACCAACTTCAGTGATCTCTGCTTGCCTCTGGGTCTCGCATAGATGGCTATCTGCCTGCCATGTGAACACAGGAGGTCAGCCGCACAAAACAGGTGCAATTTACAGAATTCGGGGGACCTGGAAGCAAGTAGAGATGTTTACTTCAGTGATTTCCAGCTGCCAGGGGCATCAGCCAGCTATATTATATACATAGCTACTTTGGTTCAAGCTGGACCAATGTACCTATGCACAGTGGCAGACTGACCTGTCAGTCACTTCAGCCATGGTCTGAGGGTCCAGCCAAGGAAGGGGGCCCGCCGCCTTCCTCGCATCGTGCACACAGCCCTGTCCAGTCCTCCAATAGCCTTAGTGTTATCTACTATCCCCGTCGTCACCAGCAATTGACCCAAAAGACAGAAAGTGCAGGCGCCGGACTCAGGGGGGAGTGGTTTGCCTGCCAAAGTCCATCATTCTCACAACTGAAGTGAGTCCCAATTGGTAGAGTTTGAGGCTGTATCATCAACACGAGGCTTGTGGCAGCCAATCATATCCCAAGGATGTTTAGGCGAGTCTGGCCAGGGTGTTGGTAAGCCATCGATGCCATGGTACTAGAGACGCTGCCCAGAAGCCTCAGCCAAGCGTCATCTGGGAACATACTGGCTATTTTCTCTTTGGATTTTGTAGCGCTAAATGCAGAAAAGGTCCATTCTGAAAATAAAACAGAGGGCTGTGCAATCAGAAAGAAAACCTGCCATGGAAAAAAATACTAACTTCATACAGCCGACTTTCTGAACATTCTAGTTGCCTGACTGTTGATCTGATTCAACATCCATCTGTCACTCACCCATAACAAGTAACTCAGGAAAGTCAGAGTAGTCAAACGTCCTGATCTGCATCCTTGACCAGGATCAATGACTCACTGAAGGAAGATGATCAGGATGACAGCCAAGCAGCTAACATTTTGAGAAGTGTGTTTCTTTAGTCTGTCTTCACACTGCTGCACTTTTTTTTTTGTTTTGTTTTTATTAGTAATGGCGGTGATCAGCAATTTTTAGAAGGACTGCGACATTGCGGCAGACAGATCGGACCCCTAACTGCCATTTTGACACTTTTTGGGGACCAGTGACATTAATACAGTAATCAGTGCTAAATTGTATGCACTGTTATTGTATAAATGACACTGGTAGTGAAGGGGTTAACACTGGGGGTGATCAAAGGGGCTAATGTATGCCTAACTGTGCTTACTGTGGGGAGGCTCTGTGACAGGCACAGAGAGATCGGAGTTTCAGCTTAGCTGAAACTCCTGATCTCTCTGTGCCTGTGTGAGAGAAGACTCGCCTGCTTTGTTTACATGAGCAGATGGGTCTTCTGTCAGTTTCTCTGATAATCGCAGGAGGCCTGCTTCTACCTTGGCCTGTCCCCCGCTGTGTCTTAACACAGCAGGAGCACAGCTCCGGCGGCACGCACGCCGCCGAGACCGCATACACAAAATCACAAAGATCTACATGATTTTGCGCAGCCGAGCCGCCCTGCCACAGTATATCTGCGTGAGGCGGTTGGCAACTGGTTAATGGGTCAGGAATAAAAAATAGAATATCATCTGCATATGCAGAGAATTTATGCTCTGCAGAGCCTACTTTAAACGTGTGAATATTGGGGTTTTCCCTTATTTTGCATAATAGTGCCTCTATAACCAGTGCGAAAAGCAAGGGTGACAATGGGCACCTCTGTCTAGTCCCGTTCTTTATCTCAAAGGTGGGGGGCACCATTAACCTTCACCCTGGCCGAGGGTTTCCCATGCAAGGCCCTAATTCAGCCTAGCATTTTCAGCCCCAGGCCCACAGCGATTAAGACTTCCTCGAGAAATACCCAGTCTACCCTGTCAAACGCTTTCTCAGTGTCTGTAAACAGGAGTAGACTGGGCATATGTGTTTTTGCAGGGAGGCCCAATGAATCAAGTGTAGAGCTCTTATCGAGTTATTCTGGCCTCCCTGCCTTTAATAAACCCAGTCTGATCAGGGTCAATCAAGGTCAGTAAATGAGGTTGCAGCCTAGAAGCCAATACCTTTCCTAATATTTTAATATCTAAATTTAAGAGACATATTGGACAGTAGCTCGTACATAATGTAGGGTCCTTGCCTTCTTCAGGGATTACTGTTATATAAGCCGTAATGGCCTCTGGTAGAATGTCATTATGATTGGTCAATGAATTGAAGTAGTCCCACATATGCGGGAGTAGAAACAGCAAAAATTTCCCATAATATGTACTGTTAAAACCATCTGGTACAGGGCTCTTCCCTTTAGGTAAGTTCTTAATAATATTTTCCAGTTCTTTCTGAGCAGGGCTTTTTTTTAGTTGGAACTTGGTGGAACTCAGTTCCTCCACCTTTGGCTCAGGCCCTCTGCTCCCTGCTCACTGCTATCACTCGTAAACATAGAGGTCTGACTTCCTGTGTTTTCCAAGTGCAGTATGAGGACAAAGGAGATGCGACTGCCTGGGGTGCAGTGCGGATGCTAACACCCCCACTGGATGCTCTCCCTGCAAGTAAGAGAGGTGAAGCCACCTCCAGTGTGAGGGTAAGTACTAGAGAAGAAGGGTGGTGAAAGTGAAATGTGGATGGGGCATGCAGAGCTAACCAGCTGTGAAAGAAGGATGAACTCTGCACTCTGTGTGTAGCCCACCCCTGAACTCTGTATGCAGCACACTCCTGAACTCTGTACGCAGCACACTCCTGAACTCTGTGCTATATACTTAGCACACTCCTGAACTCTGCACGTAGCACACCTCTAAACTCTGTGCTCTGTGTGGAACCCCACTGAACATTGCACTGTGTACATAATGCACTCCTCGTAATTAATGCCCCTTTAAGACGCTCCCACTGTTAGTGAAATATTGACCAATTTGGGGAGGGGGGTTTGGGTGGTCATGGTTGAGTTCCTGCACCTATTTTCTGAGAAAGAAAAAGTCCTGTTCCTGAGCAACTGGTTTCTCACAGCAAGATGCTAGGTCTGGAGATAGTTTTAGATATTTTACTTCTGCTGGGTAGCTCTTAATCCTATGTTTATACTTTGAAGAAGCATGTAACAATCTATCTGAATATAAGCAGTAAAGATTACTATAAAATTCCTGAAACAGTCTGGCTATTTTGGATGGTTGGAGAATCTGTTGTCAATCCCGCGATACAAGCCTTTGAACATGGCACTTCTCCTTTCCCGTTTTCAAAACATTAGCCAGCATTTTTCCAGGTTTGTTGCCATGTTCATAAAACCTATGAGCCAAAAGCTTAATATTTTCTTGACCTGCTGGTCCAGGAACTGCGACAACCTGTCGTGTGCCTCGCTAAGACAGCTCTTGATTTCCAAAGATTGGGAGCATTTATGTAAATTTTACGGATGCTGTACCGCTGAAACCAAACATTGTATTTCCCCCGATGTTTGATTCTTAAGCCTTAAGAAATCAAAACTCCTCTAATAGCTGCTTTATGCCCTTCCCATATTATTTTGGAATTTTGTCTGTATTATTTATCTCAAAGTATGTTGTAATTGCTTCAGTAACTTCTGCTGAGGCAGTAGGGTCGTCCAAGATGTTGTCGTTCATGCACCATGTCCATTCCCTCTATGTCCCAATGGGAAGTCTAATTGTGATTGAGAGTCCTGGTCAAGCTGGAGAGCTCTGTGATCGAGCTGGATAAAGTCCAAAGAAGAGCAACAAAACAAATTAGGGGATTGGAGGACTTTAATTACGAGGAGCGACTACAATCGCTAAATTTATTCTTGCTGGAGAAAGGACATGATAGCAATTTACCAATACCTCAATGGTGAGCCCAGCATAGGAAAAAAACGATTCAGTCTCAGGGAGTGTAAGAGGACAAGTGGCCAAACAATGAGATTGGAGAAGAAGTGGTTTCACCTTAAGCTGCGTAGGGGGTTTTTCACTGTCAGGGCGGTAAGAATGTGGAACTCTCTTCCACAATTAGTGGTATCAGCGGGGAGTATTGATACAAAGACTCGTGGACGTGCATCTCAAAGAACACAATATACAGGGATCTGGGAAATTATTATCGTCACTGACACACACACACCTACACAGTTTGAACTGGATGGACTATTGTCTTTATTCAACCTTAACTACTATGTAACCTTAGAGAGGTGGAGATCTACCTAAACAAGATAGGAGGAGTCAAAGATCACCAGGTATAGTGTATCCAAATGTAGCCTCTGCATCCACCTGATTTAAACCTATAGTTGCTATAATATAAATGTATAAGTGCTATGCTATTCAGCCACATGTTATCCTGACTAAGTCACAGAGACATTGCTGTAAAGAGTCCATGCTTGTGAAGCTTACATTATTCTGCAGTGTATGCATGTTTTTTTTACATCTTGAACCTGTTTTGCATTATTGCTTCTAACTTTGCACCTTAGCAACCTGCAAGTTACAATTACTCTACTCTGCTAAAACACCATCCTTTCTTACAGTTTCAGCAGTATACAAAGAGACCAGATTCAATTGAGGCAGCTGCAGACCTTAGATGTGCCTGTAATCTAAATTAAAAAAAGAAAAAAAATAGAAAGAATTAACAGAGGTCTGAGTTTGCATTTATCTGTTAGACATTGCATTACAGATATGCAACGATATAGCATTGTACCCATGATGTGTTAGGAATAATTCCTACTTTGTTTCAAAGACTCTTTTTTAAGTATTTTAAGTGTTTCAGGCTGCCCTTACTATTCTTAAAACATAAAACAACTTATGTTAGCATTTTGTGCATCCTATCTGCATTGCCATTTCCTCAAAGGCACAACTGACTCAAGTTAAGTATTAAAATGACATAGAGTCAGAGACATGAGGCTATTCATTTTCAAACTATTGTACATTTGTTGGATATAAAGAGCTTTATGTAGTGGTTGAAAATAAAACAGTGCAGAAACATGGCTGAAAGATGTTTCATAGGAACTCCACTTCTTAAGGCTGGATTTCATAGTAATAAAATAGCAAAGACCAGGGTAATCCTTTAGATAAGTGAGATAATGAATTTGGGGAATCAAGTACTCTAACTGAAACACTGGTACAGTGGGAGGAAGGTTCTGATTAAAATAAAGTCTTTGTTTAAAACCTGGCAACATAACAGACAGTTGATTGAAAATGTAATGCCCATATGGATCCTTTGTTTAGCAGGTACATGACATGAATGGTGAAGAAACATAAAGTAGATGTAAACATCAAGATCCCTTTCACATAAGTGGTCAGGGGGAGGTAAAAACAGGTGACTGGCTGAGCTGCCTTTTTTCCACAAATCCCCTCATGTAAAAGGTAAAATACAGTCAGTGGAATATTTTCACATGCAGTGGCTGTAATGCTTTTCGTCGCATCTACGGTAAATTTAACACAGCGTGCCCAGTTAACAGGCGGCATCACTTGTCAAACTTGGCCAAATTAGTGGGGCTGTGCTGAGGTGCTTGATGTGCCTTAGCCCAACTATAAATTGGCAAATGCAATTCCACTGTGGATCGCTTTTCAGAACTGTGTGAACCAAGCCTATATGAATTACATTTCATTTTCTAAAGCACTGTGTCTAATAAACAGCTGCCTTTTTGGTAAATTATTTGCATTCCTTTTTTTATTTACCCTTTTTTGTTTTTAATATTTGAAATCAGTTGCTGCTGGTCTTTCTGTCTATATGCTTGCACCCCTGCAATAGCTGCATTGCATTTCTCAGGAAAGGTTTCCTCAAAGTAACAACAATGGAACATGCTTGTAATCATCATCAAAAGCTAATGTGACATGATATCAATGTAGAACAATTGGTAGACAAGGACAGAGTGTGCTTATCCCCATAACAGTAACCTTCATGAAAGGATCACCTGGCATATTTTAAGGAACGTGGCATATTTAATAAGATTAAAATGATATTTGAATTTTCATTAATATGTCAAGTATTATATGAGATTTAAGAGTTGAGTTTACGTGTTTTTAATGCCATAATTCTTCGCTCCGATCAGCAGGAGATCTGTGAGCAAATCCCTTGTTGCATCAGAGCCGAACAGGATGAGGTAATTTTTGTTTACGTCTAAGCTCATTCATTTGTCGCCCAGTGGACACAGGCAGACCCATGACAGTTCTATCGACAACCTGGTAGAAACAGACCCGGTTGTCCATTTACATCAGGCTCCCTCCAATTCATCAAGTTTAAATCTGCAAAAACAGAAAAGGCCGCAGAGGTAGTCGGATGTAAATAGACACAAGATGAGACATAAGATGTTTACATGCAGCTGTCTATAGGGCTGCATGAAGCTTCTGTTCAGGTCCACCTAAAAAACTGACAGGCAAACCTGATCGTAAAACAAATACATAAGAACTTTTTACTGTTCTTTTAAAAAATAAATAGTGCAAAGAGTATAAAAAGACAAACCATAAAATTATCACCAACTCAATACAATAATTAATAATCAAAAAAATCTTTTAAAGTCCATATGTGCCCATTAGCATGTAAATTGTATTTATCCATGTGCTGCTTTAGTGTTCCACCACCACCACAGACTGAGGCATACAGTAAACCTGCTTACAACATGAATAGACCCCAAATAAAAAGAGACCTAACAGCACTCAGATCATGCCAGGAATGCCGATGGATACAGTACAGGGACCCCTCGGCCACTTGGTCACAACCAAAATGCCTCAAAGTTGCATCAGTCACATAAAGGAAGAACACAGGAACTCCATAATGTAATATTGTAATCTAATACTTACATTTTTAAAAAGGGAGATATACTCCCAAAAAAATTCAATAAAGACACGCCTGTAACAGCACGCCACCATACTAAGCGAGTGTAATGACATCAATGCTAGCTCCACTGATGTGTTTCATCACAAGGGACATTGTTAAGGGGCCCATGAATATTACTGGCACTACACAGACACTATATAAATGTTAAAATAATAGGTATTGAGAGAGGCCACTCATTCAAACAATTTCTGCCATAAAATTATATAAAATATTTGAAAAGAGGGGACTAACCACCAATTAAAAATCACCACAGGGCCACATTTACAAAGATATTATATATACACGAAAAACCTTTATTTGGAAATTAATCTATTGCCACAGAGACTCAGAAACAGCACCATCTTAGGGTCCAAACTAAAAAGACCTTTAAGATTCCCAAAATATTCTTAATGAAAATGACAAACCAGAGGAAGTGGCTCTGGTTCATAGGATGAACTAAGGCAATACATGAAAGATATACTGTATATTTTATACAAAGGATAAAACATATAAAAAGTAATAATACTTTTTATATAGCTCATTGCTCTTAGTCCCACCCCACACTATAAAAGTTTTCTTTCAATGGCGCCAATTTGTAGTGTGATATCGGCGTGGAGAGAGATAGAACAGGACTCTGTTCAGTGCTACTAGAAAGTGTGATAGTGTGCTATTCTGATTCAATTAACAGTGTAGAATATCAGTTTAGTGTGAATCTACTGATAGTTCAGACAGTGTGAGTGTAGAAAACATTTTTTTTACTTTAGTGTGAATCTAGTGGTAGTTCAATCAGTGTGAATGTAGCGACCTGATCATTCTTTTTTACTTTAGTGTCAGTTTTTTTTGTCAGGGCAGGTTTACTGCATTATAGTTCTGTGCGTTAGTGCGCATTTAACAAAGTATATTTCTGTGCGGTACTGCACGTTTAACGCAGTATGTTTCTGTGCGTTACGTGCCGTTTAATGCAGTATATTTCAGTTTATTATGTGCCGTTTAACGCAGTATATTTCTGTGTGTTAGTGCATTTTTAACTCAGTATATTTTAGTGCGTTACTGCACGTTTAACGCAGTATATTTCTGTGCATTAGTGCACGTTTAACGCAGTATATTTCTGTGCGTTAGTGCACGTTTAATGCAGTATTTTTCAGTGTGTTACGTGCCGTTTAGTGCAGTACATTTCTGTGTGCTATTGAACGTTTAACACAGTATTTTTCAGTGTGTTACGTACCGTTTAAGGCAGTATATTTCTGTGCGTCAGTGCACATTTAACGCAGTATTTTTCAGTGTGTTACATGCCGTTTAGAGCAGTATACAGTAGCTCTTAAAAGTGAGTACACCCCTCACATTTTTGTAAATATTTTATTATATCTTTTCATGTGACAACATTGAAGAAATGACACTTTGCTATAATGTAAAGTAGTGAGTGTACAGCTTGTACAACAGTGTAAATATGCTTTCCCCTTAAAATAACTCAACACACAGCCAATAATGTCTAAACCGCTGGCAAAAAAGTGAGTACACCCCTTAAGTGAAAATTTTCCCTCCCTGGTGTCATGTGACTCATTAGTGTTACAAGGTCTCAGGTGTGAATGGGGAGCAGTTGTGTTAAATTTGGTGTTATCACTCTCATTCTCTCATACTGGTCACTGGAAGTTCAACATGGCACCTCATGGCAAAGAACTCTCTGAGGATCTGAAAAAAATAATTGTTGCTCTACATAAAGATGGCCTAGGCTATACGAAGATTGCCAAGACCCTGAAACTGAGCTGCAGCACGGTGGCCAAGACCATACAGTGGTTTAACAGGACAGAAAGATGATGCACAAGGAAGCCCAAAAACAGTTTGCTAAAGACAAGCAGACTAAGGACTAAGTTGCAGGATTACTGGAACCATGTCCTATGGTCTGATGAGACCAAGATAAACGTATTTGGTTCAAATGGTGTCAAGCGTGTTTGACGGCAACCAGGTGAGTACAAAGACAAGAATGGTGGTGGGAGTGTCATGGTCTTGGGGCTACGTGAGTGCTGCTGGCACTGGGGAGTTACAGTTCATTGAGGGAACCATGAATGCTAACATGTACTGTGACCTACTGAAGCAGAGCACGACCCCCCCCCCCCTTTGGAGACTGGGCCACAAGGGAATGTTCCAACATGATAATGATCCCAAACACACCTCCAAGGTGACCACTGCCAAAGAAACTGAGGGTAAAGGTTGTGGACTGGCCAAGCATGTCTCCATGCCCAAAACCTATTGAGCATCTGTGGGGTATCCTTAAATAAGGTGGAGGAGCGCAAGGTCTCTAACATACACCAGATCCGTGATGTCATCATGGAGGAGGTCTCCACTGGCAACCTGCGAAGCTCTGGTGAACTCCATGCCCAAGAGGGTTAAGGCAGTGCTGGAAAATAATGATGGCCGCACAAAATATTGACACTTTGGGCCCAATTTGGACATTTTGACTTAGGGGTGTACTCACTTTTGTTGCCAGTGGTTTAGACATGAATGGGTGTGTGTTGAGTTATTTTGAGGGGACAGCAAATTTACACTGTTATACAAGCTGTACACTCACTACTTTACAATGTAGCAAAGTGTAATTTCTTCAGCGTTGACACATGAAAAGATATAATAAAATATTAACAAAAATGTGAAGGGTGTACTTCATTTTGTGAGATACTGTACTTCAAAGAGATGGTTTTCCATCCCCATAACCCTTGCAAGTAGTACGTGGCTGGGAGGAGGCTGTTCCAGATACTGTAATCCTCAGTGACCCCGAGGAGTCTGCTTCTCATGCCTCCACAAACTTGCGGTGCATGGGCTCCCTCATGCTTCGAAGCCAGCGAAAGGACCCAAGAATACGTGGTGTCAAGGAGAAGGATGACTATTGGTTGGCAACCCTACTTGACCACTGTTGCAAGGGAAAAGTGTCAGAACTCATCCCATTACCACAGAGGGTGCTGAAGATGAAATCCCTTGAAACTTAATGGAGGGGTTTATCGAATGCTTTTTCCGACTCTGGTATATTACAGTGTCGTGGAAAACGTGGTTTTGAGGCTTCTGTTGGTCAAGAGAGGAGCGATGGAGAAGGGGACAATTGTTTTAGTCCTCGCCACCCAGAGCTCCCAGCTTCCACATCCCATCAGCAGCATCTGCATCAGAGATGAAGAGCTTTTTAGTTGACGATCCACTGGGTTACTGAGTCATGAGAATTGACCACTGGCCAGAACTTGCCCAGTATGCACTTGAGCTGCTGAGCTGCCCTGTATACAGCACGATTTCCGAACAGGCATTCAGTGTTTTGTTACTGATAATAGAGCGCATCTGTCCACATACTCCGTGGACCGTCTGACATTTATCAAAATGAAACAGTCCGGGATTATCAGCAGCTATGAAGCCCCTGATGCCGATGTCACTGATTAAATGTTTTTGGGAAGTGGAATCTTTGCAAGACTTCCAGGCTGCCTAGTGTTGTGGGTGCTGATTTCATCTAGAGGAATGTTTTTGGTGTAGGTTTCATGGGTACAATTAACACCCAAAGACCAAATTTTTCGCACCTGTTTGACAGGTGCATATCATTTACATTTTTGACAGCAAGGCCAATTCTTGCTGTCATCAAGAGGGTTACAGTGTGAAGGCGCCACAGACAGCAAAAGATCAATTTTTTTGCATTTGTTTGACAGATGCATATTATTTACATTTTTCGACAGCAAGACCAATTCTTGTTTTCTTCAAAAGTACCTCTATAGGGTTACAGAGTGAAGGCGCCACAGACACCAGAAGACCAATTTTTCCACACCTGTTTGACAGGTGCAAAGCATTGCAATTTTTGACAGCAAAGCAGTTGTTCCTTTCATCAAGAGTACCTCTATGGGGTTACAGCATGAAGGCGCCACATATACCCAAAGACCAATTTTTCTGCACCTGTTTGACAGGTGCATATCATTTTAAATTTTAACAGCAAGGCAATTCCTGATTTCACCATTCAATAGTACCTCTATAGAGTTAGGGTGTGAAGGCACCTTCGACACACAAAGACCAATTTTTCCGCACCTGTTACTTCTATCCAAAGTCTGCGAAAGAGATGACAGAATTTATCAAAAATTTGGAAAAAAAAACTTTTTTTTCATTGGTACATGTTCCCCAAGGCAGTACCAGGACCCCTATAACCATTGTATGCTCAATTACTAGCATATAAGCCTTAAAAATGTGCACTTTTGATTTTTACAGTTTGGGTCCCATAGACTTCATTGGGGTTGGTTATTCGGTGCTTTCGCAATGTTCAAAAGTTCTGGTGCGAACCAAACAGGGGGTCATTCGGCCCATCCCTAGTCATATCTCTCTAAACTCTGCTTGCCTTTTGACCACAGCTTTTACCCTTACTACTCTCTGAACATTTCCTGCCTTAAATCCAGACTGCCATTGGACCACTCTACCTGTCTGTCAACCGCAAGTACCTATTTGCTGTGCTTAGCTTGAACCTGCCCCAGCGTGGTAGCCAGGCACTATAGCATTGTGTATAAGACCTTGGGGCAACTGGGTACCAGTAGGCCTGTTTGTCTTATGGGAAAAGGGGCTGCCATAGGTGAAGAACACAGAGCCAGCTTTAGTGCCTGACCATCAATGCTAGGGGTAGGCATGACATGTTATCTGTGGTGCTACTGCTTAATATTTTGCATTTCTGTATGTTAATACACTTTATGTGTATATTTATTTGTTATGTATAGCATTATATATGGTTGCTGTGTCCACTTTAAGATACAGTATATACATACACAGTGCCACTGTCAGAAATCATGAGGCCCCATACAGCCTTCCTAATGGGGCCCCCCAACCCCACCTACTCCCTCCCACCATGGTTTAGTGGAACAGCGGCACCAACCTTATCCGTCTACAACCCAAAAATGAAAAAAGTACCTTCTTTGCTCCCACCTCCTGGGCCCTTCTGTTGACCTGATGGGGCATGGGGAAATGCAATTTAAGCTCTAATAAGCATATAGAAGCAGGGGTGTGGTCTAGTAAAATCCATGTATTAATTTAGGCAGAAATGGACAATAAACCTGCCTGGGCCCCCATATTTAGCTGCTAGAGCCTGGGCCCAGTACAACAGGACCAGTTGTACTGCCTTATCAGCGGCCCTGTACATACATGTACAAACCCAAATGCAAAAAAGTTGGGACACTGTACAAATTTTGAGTAAAAAAGGAATGGACTAATTTACAAATCTCATAAACTTATATTTTATTCACAATATAATATAGATAACATATCAAATGTTGAAAGTGAGACATTTTGAAATGTCATGCCAAATATTGACTCATTTTGGATTTCATGAGAGCTACACATTCCAAAAAAGTTGGGACAGGTAGCAAAAGAGGCCGGAAAAGTTAAATGTATATATAAGGAACAGCTGGAGGACCAATTTGCAGTTATTAGGTCAATTGGCAACATGATTGGGTAAAAAAAGAGCCTCTCAGAGTGGCAGTGTCCCTCAGAAGTCAAGATGGGCAAAGCATCACCAATTCCCCCAATACTGCGGCAAAAAATAGTGGAGCAATATCAGAAAGGAGTTTGTCAGAAAAAAATTTGAAAGAGTTTGGAGTTATCATCATCTACAGTACACAATATCATCCAAAGATTTAGGGAATCTGGAACAAAATCTGTGCGTAAGGGTCAAGGTCGGAAAACCATACTGGATGCCCGTGATCTTTGGGCCCTTAGACGGCACTGCATCACATACAGGAATGCTACTGTAATGGAAATCACAACATGGGCTCAGGAATACTTCCAGAAAACATTGTCAGTGAACACAATCCCCCCTGCCATTCGCAGTTGCCATCTAAAACTCGATAGGCCAAAAAAGAAGCCATATCTAAACATGATCCAGAAGCGCTGGCATTTTCTCTGGGCCAAGGCTCATTGAAAATGGTCTGTGGCAAAGTGGAAAACTGTTCTGTGGTCAGACGAATCAAAATTTGAAGTTCTTTTTGGAAAACTGGGACGCCATGTCATACGGACTAAAGAGGACAAGGACAACCCAAGTTGTTCTCAGCGCTCAGTTCAGAAGCCTGCATCTCTGATGGTATGGGGTTGCATGAATGCGTGTGGCATGGGCAGCTTACACATATGGAAAGGCACCATCAATGCTGAAAGGTATATCCAAGTTTGTTTGCAGACTGTTAAAAAAAGAAGAGGGGATGCCACACAGTGGTAAACATGGCCTTGTCCCAACTTTTTTGAGATGTGTTGATGCCATGAAATTTAAAATCAACGTATTTTTCCCTTAAAACTGGTATAGTGCAAATAAGAGTTACCACTGGTAGATTTAATGTGATTACTACTAGTAATGAGAGGGCCTTCATGGGAAAGAACTATATCCAGAAACAGCAACTCCTTGGGGTCGATCACAGATGTAAATGAAAGACCCAAGGAGTTGGCATTACAATGGGCCACGAAGGAGTTGAATATTTCAACCCCCCCGCTCCAGATGAGAACGACATTGTCGATATAACGTCCATAATAGATGATATAACGAGCAAATGGATTATTATTCCAAATGGAATGTTCTTCCCATAGGCCCAATAGTTTTACTAGTGGAGTTTCACAGGCTCCGGAGAAATTGCTCCAACCCGGTGGATTACTGCAATCAGGGTGCCAAAATCGACCCCAAGGAGTTGGTGTTTCTGGATTTAGTTCTTTCCCATGAAGGCCCTCTCATTACTAGTAGTAATCACATTAAATCTACCAGTGGTAACTCTTATTTGCACTATACCAGTTGTCATCATCCGGCGTGGAAGCGCAATATCCCCGGGAGTAAATTTCACAGGCTCCGGAGAAATTGCTCCAACCCGGTGGATTACTGCAATCAGGGTGCCAAAATGATAAAGTGTTTTTCGGAAAAGGGGTATCCTTCACCCCTGGTCAAGAATGCCTTCAAAGCACACTTGGAGCCCGCACAGACTCGTAAACATACTAAGAAAGATAACGTTAATACTGTGAGGTTTATTACTGGCTTCAATGACCAGTACAGGACCATCTCACATATCATCAAGAAACATTTTAGTATTCTTCGTCTTGACAACAGATTGGCCCCAGTTCTGCCTCTCACCCCGCAAGTTACTTTTAAACGGGCATGAACTATTAAAAATATCCTAGCCCCCAGTAAGCTAAAAACACAGTCACGGGTCCTTTATTATATTAGGTCATACTTTGACAACAGCACCAGGATCTTTCAATGTAAAATACAAGGGTGTTTGACATGCCAATCTGTAGTTCACGCATGCACCTCCATTGACAACAAGGGTGACACTTTTTCTATCAAGCACTTTATCACGTGTTCCATGGAGTATGTGATCTATGTGCTGAGGTGTCCCTGTGGATTGTTATATGTGGGGCGCACTATGCGTACTTTACGCAAACGCATAGGTGAACATCGCAGATTTATTCAAAAGGGGTGCGATAAACACAGCGTTCCTCGCCATTTCCTAAAAATGCACAATAAGAATTTCAAACATCTTGAGGTTATGGCAATTGAAACCATTCCAAAGGGCACAGATAGTGAACGCTTTTCCCTTTTGTGCAAAAGAGAGGTATTTTGGATTTATAAATTCAATTCTTTGGCGCCTAACGGCTTGAATGAAGAATTGGAGGGTAATAGTGTGGTCTGACATCCAATATGGATTTGGTCAATATACCTGAAACATTGGAGTAGTGACATGACGTACTTCCCTCTTTTTCTACCTTTATCTTAATTTTTGAATCAAACATCTATACATGGATTGATATTTTATATTTATATATATATATATATATATATATATATATATATATATTTATATTTTTATATGGATTTTATAGGTACCTCATATGACTATTTATTTATTTATTTTTTGTAGATTTTAGATTTAGTGGTTTTTTTATTTATATGAGGGGACACCTACAGGTATACGTGGATATTCAGGCGTGGTATGTATGGGTATTTGCTATGCATAGTCCTCCATATTGTTCACAAGATTTTATATTAAGAACTTATCTTTCCTTTATAATGTACCAATATGATAAGCTTGTGGTAATTGTTATTATTATTTATTATTATTCATTATGTTATTATTTCACATTATTGCCGTCTATGTATTATCCATGGAGTATATTGTATTTTCCATATCTTCTGGGTTGCTTTGGGAATCCTGCACTTCCTGTTTCCTTTTTTGCTTTCTCCTCCCTTATATTTTTTTATTGTGTTTACCATTGGCCGCTTGGTCTAATCCTGCCTATGATTTCGGCTTTATAATGCTTCTGGTTGCCAGTTGCCGCAACTTGACAAAGCGCATGTGCGCGAAACCAGAAGCTTGTGAGTCATCTCTAAGATCCAGCCTGGCTTCCTATCGGGCTCCCGCCATCACTTCCGGTGACGTCACTCACGCACCACTTCCGGTTTCCACGGAGGACTCGGCAATGGAGGACGTATCGGCTCTGGGTCTGTGTAGCGGCCTACCATCACCGCGGTGTTGATTTGTGCTACTCAGGATTGCCCTTCTCCATCTGTCATTACCTGACGTGATTGGATTCCCCCATTACTACCATCAGGGATCCCCACAGCACCCCAAGGAGATTCGGAGGCTCCAGGACTGGTTTGGATGACAACTTATTTTATGTTCATTTTTTCATTATGTCATTAAACTTTCATGGTTTTGTCCATTTTCCACACAGTGATTTTCTTTATGTGCACCACAGATCGCTATAATTCTAATCTACTAATTCTATCCAAATGAAAAATAAGACTTAAGCCTTTCCCTAAATCATTAAAAATGGAAATTTAATTGTCTCAACATAATGTCAAACTCATAATGTTTTATGCCTCAATATCTTTCTAACATTATTAAACAAAATAAAAAGTGATGTCAGCTCTAATACACATTGTTCAGCTGTAACATCGGTATGACATTCGCATTTCTGACAGAAAAAGGATTGACTTTAATAATACAATCATGTTGCACTGAATTTTGTCTGCTTGACACAGCCAAAGATGACATTTCATACAATGTAAAATATATCATCCGTAGCACCTATTAGCTCCTTTTACAGCACCTACAAATTTTACATTTGTAGGTGTTTTATTATTCAATGTTTTAAATATTTTACAAAGACCAAGACATTGGATTTTTGTCTCCAATGTGTTAGGTAGATCAGAATCAGGATGTTCTAGTCTGTATGATAATAGGATTGCTTAGAATACTCCAGATACTTTAAGCTCCTGCTGTGAAATACACAGAAAATTAAAGTCACAGATGAAATGTTTTTAACTCTAAGGTTGGATTATATTACTTGCATAAGTAAGATGAATCTAGAGCGAGTTTGTCATTGACACGTAAGTTAGCCGTTTTTAGTACATAGACATACCTGTATCAACCAGAGTGTTTATTTTAATCTTTAGCATTTTTAAAGAAACCCTGTATCTAAAATAACAATAAAAAAACATATTCATATTTACCTTACTTACCTTTCCTGCCTACCGTGCCACCAATCTGTGCTGTATTGCAGAGACAAAACTGCCTGCCACTACCCACTACATCAATACAGGACACAGTAGTGATACAGGCACAGAAGGCTTGAACTACTGAATGCTTAGAAATGTATAAGATTAGTGTTGGGCGAGCAGTTCAGACCAAGCATAAGCTCAGCCCAAACATTGCTTGTTCGGCCGTTTGGCAAACACCTGAATTTGGGGGGCCCTCAGCAGGATGTTCACCCACTGAGCGCCACACAATGCACTGCACGCTGCACAGTGCATTCTAAGCCCTGATAGGGCAAAGCTTTGCGCCATCAGGGCATAGGGAATAGTTGGTTGTTAAGGAGCAGGCCGGGAAGCCAGCAGCTGTGTCTTTAACAACAGATGAGTCATCAGCTGTCAATGGGTTTCCCCTAAATTAATTATCTAGCCATCTGGACAGAACAATGTGAGGTCATTAAAATTTAACAATGGGACAGGCACAATCCACATTCCAGCTCAATAGATAGACAATAGGAAGAGACTCCAGTATCAGTCTGTCTATCTCCTACATTCCAGTACAAGGAATACACATTATTTAAGAGTCACAGACTTCATGGCAATGGTCTACAACAGTCTAAGTCTCCCAGTGTAAAGTGGGATTTAATCTTCATATTTCTATATGAAGATATTGCTGACAAATATTACTGTGCCATCTGAAGCCATCCAAACCATTCTCTCAGCGTCCCCCGAGTATCTGCCCCACACTCCCAGTGATGGTGAGCACCGTCACATACTGTAGCTTCCCCTCAAAGGTAGACTAACCAGGTACCAGACCTTCAATCGGTCTGTGCCTGAGTTAGTCGGGTAACAAGTCCCAAAGAGTCAATCCATCATGGCAGCTTTCTTGACAAAGTTCCACATAGTTTGTAAGTTTGTCTTGGTAAGGCGCATGGAGCTCTCATAGCCGATTAGTCTGTGGAAGTCTGGTTTGGGTAGGCCAGATTGGTATTCTTGGTCACCCTGTGACCCAAAGACCTAGTGGGCTGAGAGAGGGGTTTTACAACCTCTCTAAGGTAGGCTGTGTTCCACGGGCCCTCCCAATGTCTGCACCCACCCAGTACCCCAAACAAATTGTCCAGAAACTAGTGTTACTCACCGAGCAAACCTCTGCCTCTCTCGTAGAACATACCCGCCACTGTGGATAAGCGCGGACTGGCCCTTCTGCTGAGAGTCCTTTTAGCCGCTGGAGCGAAGACAGGGTGGCGGGGCTCACTTTGTCAGGCTGTTTGGGATATGGGCCGACTGTCCAGCATCCCTGGGATATAAACGTGAAGACTGCAGTCCCATCCACTACCACAGGAATTCCATCTTTTGTATGTTGAAGGCAGAGGCCAACCGCACTCTTATCTGCTGCCAGCTCTTCTGCTGGGTTGGTGTCATCATTCTGGGGCACCAACTGCTGCTGGGAAGGGGAGTCAGCTGATCCATCTTCCTTACCCCCATCTGGCGGTTGGGGCAACCTTTCCCCAGTACAGTCTCCTAGATGTACAGATCCTGGCTGGGGAGGGAATACAGTTTCCTCCTCTCTGACTGACTGTTGGGTAGGAAGGACAACAACCTCCTCTCCCTTCTCACCCTGGGCCTCCAGAACTGCCACAGGTGTGGGGCAGAGGTCATTGACTCTCTGTTCAGCTGCCAGCGCTTCAGCTGGGTATAGAAGTTTCACTTCATCCGCTTGTCACTGGGGCGGGGGCCGATTTCCCCAGCTTCCCTGAACTCTGTAGCTGTTGTGCGTGCTGGGCAGACGTTGGTAGTACTCTGCCCTGTTGCCAGCACTTCTGCTGGGGACTCCATATAATCCTCTCTGGCTAACCATTGGGGAGGGAGACTGGCTTCCTCCAATCCCAGACTGTGGATCTCTCGCTGGGGAGGAGGTATGACCACCTTCTTCTCCGAACTGTGCAGCTGCTGTTGGGGAGTGATCACCACCTTCTTACCCTGGCCCTCTTCTCTCAAGGAAACAATGGCAAGGGTGTACTGGCGCAAAAAAGATTCAGAGGTAACCCTCAATAAACCTACTAAAGGGACATATAGGACAATAAAGGACCTAAAATGATGTCTAAGAAGTCCATAAAGTCCATAAACCACAACAGGTCTGTGAACACTTGAAGGCAGCTCTGTCACAAGTAGAGAAGGTGAACTTGCAGGGTACTAGGAGAAAAGACAAGCGCCACTCTAAGTGTAATATGACTTGGTGTTTATTTGGAAATTCACCATACTAGGTACTCACAATGTGCAAGTAGTAGAACAGCAGTTTATATATATCTCAGGGGATCGGTTGGTCCAGATGCCTGGGTGGAAAAGAACTGGTGCACTCCGAAGATCCGTGTCTAGCCAGTGAGGATCGGCGTTACCCGGACCCTGGGGACACTTGCAGCGCTTCCGGCGGTGGACATCCGGCTTGGGCGTGAAGCATAGACCGCGGGGCGTGATGACGTAGGCGACGCGTTGTTGGAGCATGCGCTCCTTCCTCAGGCCTCTAGCCTACGTCATCACGCCCCACGCTCTACGCTTCACGCCTAAGCCGGAAGTCCGCCGCCGGAAGCGCTGCAAGTGTCCCCAGGGTCCGGGTAACGCCGATCCTCAGTGGCTAGACACGGATCTTCGGAGTGCACCAGTTCTTTTCCGCCCAGGCATCTGGACCAACCAATCCCCTGAGATATATATCCACTGCTGTTCTACTACTTGCACATTGTGAGTACCTAGTATGGTGAATTTCCAAATAAACACCAAGTCATATTACACTTAGAGTGGCGCTTGTCTTTTCTCCTAGTACCCTGCCTCTTCTCTCAAAGAGGCTAAAGTTGCTGTTGGTGTTGGGCAGCACTCAGTGATGTTAGGCCCTGATGCCAGCAGTTCTGCAGGAAAGTAAACTGAAAAGTCAGTGGCCTTGCACACATCTTCCTGGGTCACCAATTGTTGCAGGCATAGGTCAGCAGCACTAGTTCTGGATGCCCGCTCTTCTGCTGTAGGCTCACTGGGATGTTCCTCCTCAGCAGAAAAATCTAAGAAATCCCCATTCTCTGGAACTGCTGAAAGTCCAGGGCATGGGCTGGTGGCACTTGGGCCCAGTGCCAACACTTTAGCAGGTGACTTACCATCCATATCATCATTCGATGAAAAGTCAATTACATCTGTGATCCGTGGTTGGGGAATGAAGATGGCTTCCTCTTCTCCCATACTTGTATCCAGTGGCTGGACAGATGCATTCCTCGATCCCCGCTCATCCTGTGCAGAAACAGGTTCATCCAGATTCTTCTGGATATTCCCAGGCAAAGGGAGCCATGCCCTGGTGCTGAGCAGAGTCTAGCAGCCATCTGTAGGCGATCTCCAGTTCCCATTCCCAACGGCCAGAAACTCCATATCTTCCAGTGCCCAGAGCACTTCCGAGATGTTCAGAATCCTTTCTCTGTAATCCATAATTTTCTCTAACCGCCACTTCAAATCGCTCCCAAAGTTTGGGTCCCCTGACAACTTCTCGTACAACAGTCCCCGGCCGCCATAGCCAAAGCCTTCTGTTTGGCTGTCATCTGCTATCCAAGGGCATGTTTGGGATACATGCCACCAGAGGGCTCTATAGCTCTCTACCAACCGCATCTCTGCCCGGACTAGGCTGCTTAACTCAGCTGTCTGCTCCTTGTGCGGTGTATCTCCCAAAAACAGTTCCCGCAATCCCTACTGTAACCAGTACCTTTTCTGGAAGGAGGGGAGGATTTTTCCCTGGTGGCGCTGCTCACGGGCTAGCATTTCCTTCCAGAGATCCAAGCGTACAGAATCATGCCATCCTAGCAGGACCTGCTCTGACACTGGTCCTCTGTGCTGTATCTGCATCTCTCGCAACCTCCTCACACATTCCTCTCCCATGGTGGCTGATATCTGTACCTCTCCTCTTCTGCTATCCAGACCTTGGATCTCGGTGGAGGTTTGGATGTCCCAAACTGCAGGAAGCATCCCACCGTTTGCCACCAATGTAACAGATCAATCAGCACCCCGACTGGGTACCTCTGTTGACGGGTGCTCCTAGTGCTTCCCCAGGGCTCCAAGCACTCCACCAGACACCATAACCACCTTAGACCCCACAAACTACCACAGCTTGGTTGGGGTCTCGCCATCCCCTACCCACCCTGGACCTACGACAAGGCTCCAGGTTCCAGTGGGTGAACCTCTCTTTCCCCAGAGAGTGAAGCAGGACCAAGCTTTTACAAGAGCTTATTGATTATCCAAGGGAGTATGAAGAGCATAGCAATCCCTTGTAGCAGAATCCCCCAAACATTAGTTGAGACTTCATGAAGGGGTGAAAACAGACTGTTTATTGAACAGACACACACTCAATTTATACATAAATAAGCACATCCCCCTCCTGATCAAATTACTACACATAGGTCAGGGGTTGAATGATTACATTATCATATGCAGATGAAATTGTATACAGAAACAGAATTAACCTAAACTAATTATCTAGCCATCTGGACAGAACAATGTGAGGTCATTAACATTTAACAATGGGACAGGCACAATCCACATTCCAGCTCAATAGACAATAGAAAGAGACCCCAGTATCAGTCTGTCTGTCTCCTACACTCCAGTACAAGGGATACACATTATTTAGGAGTCACAGACTTCTTGGCAATGGTCTATAACAGTCTAAGTCTCCCAGTGTAAAGTGGGATTAAATCTTCATATTTCTATATGAAGATATTGCTGACAAATATTACTGTCCCATCTGAAGCCATCCAAACCATCCTCTCAGCATCCCCCAAGTATCTGTCCCTCACTGCCAGTGACGGTGGGCACCGTCACAGTTGTACACACTGTTCTTTCTGAGGCTGTTTTATTCTCCCCAGTGCATCTACAATATCCTCTGAGTTACAATCAGGCCTGGTTTATAACTAATTTGCATATCTGTGCACTCACATGGAAAACACTGACAAGCCAGTCTTAATGAGAGTCCTGTAAGTATTTTCCCTAAGCTCACACGATGGCAGGGCCTAGCACTGTCATAGTATGTATTACTTTATTTTAGGTAATGACCATTATCACCAAATCAACAAATAAACAAATTGCTCTGGTCCATAAGGTACGAGAGCTGGTTAAGCTGTACATTTTGCATGTGTCACTGTGTGCACCACAAGCTGGTCTGTTGCACTCTAGCAGTATCATGATGCCAAATAAAAGTCCAGCCTGATATATACTTACGTATTTTGTAAGCTTTCAAGTTTCACTACAGTATACCTTTAACAATATATAAAATACATATGCATAGGTCTTGTTTCATTATCAAGTTACAGAACTGCATGCTGCATGCATAACATGGTATAGCAAGTCTTATTATCATATTCATTCATCAAAGAGGGAACATTTTGAGATTGCCAATGTTTGCAATTTTTTCTTGAGAATTTAATACCTATTTTGCAAAGCTTTTTCAGAAGCAAATATAGCAAAATTTGTGTATCTACAAGTAGGTAAAAAACACTATTACATGTTCTTACAGGTTTCAGCCTTTCTCCTGTATATTTTAAAGGAAAAACAATTTAAACAAAAAATGAGAAAAAAAAAATATCCCCAAATATAACAGTCTAGGACATGAATCATACAGAATGGAACATGGCGCAATTAATTGGTACAGAAACACATCGTAATCTGTAAAAATGATAGAAAAAAAAATGATATCAAAAAACATTCATTAAAATCCTGGATAAGTAAAATACAAATTATAAATAACAAATCTCATATAGTCCATGAAATACTATTGCAACACTAGTGGCAGCTCCCTTGAGAGTGAAGCAGTTCTCTGAAAAACAAATAAAGGACAGCAAGGTGCGCCAGACTAAGTGTAGCAGGTAGGATAAAAAGGGGATTTATTAAAAACATCAGCCAAATGGCTACTCACATAGAATAAAGATCAACAAGCATGTAGGTAAAGAAAGTCCATTGTCACTCGGGGGAGCCCTGGGATGTGTCACAGTGGGTTTAGATATGTTCGGGCAGGGAGGATGGATTAGCCGGCCAGGACCCTGCTGCACAGTATGGGAACCAGCGTGAAATGCACTCTGAGCCATGCCGGACGTGACGACGTCAAGACGTATCAGATGACGTTTTTCAAAGCTTCTGCTTTTTCTTCAGATCTTGATGGCTGTTGGGACTGTTAGTCTTATAAAGGCTCACCCAGGACCGAGCCAGAAAAATAATATAGAACAAATGTATGAAGCACGATCAAAGAGGATCATTGTATATGTATGCAAAATAACAACATATTAAGCAGTAATGGGTAAATTACAATATCGATATGCTGATATTCATCTAAAACTATGCTAAATTAAAAACAATGGAGCAATTACAAAAGACCAAAAAACATTATGTAAACAAGAAACTTTTTGGATTTGCACCCTAGATACTTTGGCGCCAAACAGCCTTAAGGAAGAAATTAAAGTAAATACAGTTATTTAAATAGTTTGTATGTCATACTTCATAATTACAGTGGTCTCTTCTGTATAAATTTTTTTTTTCTCTACTAATATTTTTACAAATTTTTCCAGGTGTTTGGACTTTTTTTCCATCTTATGCGATTTCACCACCTGCATCTTGTAGGGTGGTAAGTAAATACAGTATCTCACAAAAGTACACCCCTCACATTTTTGTAAATATTTTATTATATCTTTTCATGTAGCAACACTGAAGAAATGACACTTTGCTACAATGTAAAGTAGTGAGTGTACAGCTTGCATAACAGTGTAAATTTGCTGTCCCCTCAAAATAACTAAACACACAGCCATTAATGTCTAAACCACTGGCAACAAAAGTGAGGACACCCCTAAGTGAAAATGTCCAAATGGGGCTCAAAGTGTCAATATATTGTGTGGCCACCATTATTTTCCAGCACTGCCTTAACCCTGCCTTAACCATCTTGGGCATGGAGTTGAACAGAGCTTCACAGGTTGCCACTGGAGTCCTCTTCAACTCCTCCATGACGACATCACAGAGCTGGTGGATGTTAGAGACTTTGGGCTCCTCCACCTTCCATTTGAGGATGCCCCACAGATGCTCAATAGGGTTTAGGTCTGAAGACATGCTTGGCCAGTCCATCACCTTTACCCTCAGCTTCTTTAGCAAGGCAGTGGTTATTTGGAGGTTGGTGGTGTTTGGGGTCATTATCATGTTAGAATACTGCCCTGCAAGCCAGGGATGGGGATCATTCTCTGCTTCAGTATGTCACAGTACATGTTGGCATTCATGGATCCCTCAATGAAATGTAGCTTCCCAGTGCCAGCAACACTGCAGCCCCAAACCATGACACTCCCACCACCATGCTTGACTGTAGGCAAGACACACTTCTCTTCGTACTCCTCACCTGTTTGCCGCCACACACGCTTGACACCATCTGAACCAAATAGATTTATCTTGGTCTCATCAGACCACAGGACATGGTTCCAGTAATCCATGTCCTTAGTCTGGTTGTCTTCAGCAAACTGCAGGCTTTCTTGTGCATCTCTTTAGAAGAGGCTTCCTTCCGGGACGACAGCCATGCAGACCAATTTGATGCAGTGTGCAGCGTATGGTCTGAGCACCGACAGGCTGACCCCCCACCCCTTCAACCTCTGCTGGCAGAATTTATACGTCTATTTCCCAAACACAACCTCTGGATATGGCGCTGAGGATGTGCACAAAACTTCTTTGGTCAGCCATAGCGAGGCCTGTTCTGAGTGGAACCTGTCTGGTTAAATTGCTGTAAGGTCTTGGCCACCATGCTGCAGCTTAGTTTCAGGGTCTTGGCAATCTTCTTATAGTCTAGGCCATCTTTATGTAGAGCAACAATTCTTTTTTTGAGATTCTCAGAGAGTTCTTTGCCTTGAGGGGCCATGTTGAACTTCCAGTGACCAGTAGAGTGAAAAAGTGAGAGCGATAACACCAAATTTAACACACCTGCTCCCCAATCACACCTGAGACCTTGTAACACTAACGAGTCATATGACACCGGGGAGGGAAAATGGCTAATTGAGTCCAATTTGGACATTTTCACTTAGGGTTGTACTCACTTTTGTTGCCAGTGGTTTAGACATTAATGGCTGTGTGTTGAGTTATTTTTGAGAGGACAGCAAGTTTACACTGTTAAACAAGCTGTACACTCACTACTTTACATTGAAGCAAAGTGTCATTTCTCCACTGTCAATGTTGTCACATGAAAAGATAGAATAATATTTTTAAGAAAATGTGAGGGGTGTACTCACTTCTTTGAGATTCTGTAGCTACAAATGATAAAAGTAATTGTCATAAATAGTTGCTACTAGATATAATGCATTTTGGCCAAGCCATTTAACGATTACATAAACACATATAAATTCCACTAAGGCCCATACAATCCAGTATGAATCACATCATATTTACATACATACTTATTACCATTCTCCCATTTGTTTTATTGTTCTTTTTATTGTAATTTATCTATTCACATCCAGATAGATTGTGTGTTTTTGTTTTTTGTTTTTTAATTAGCTCTTCTCATTCTTTTGTTTTGTGAAAGTTTTTTGGTCTTTTGTAATTGTTCTATGTTTTTTAATGTATCAATGTTTTATATGAATATCAACATATCAGTATTGTAATGTACCCATTACTGTTTAATGTGTAGTTCTTTTACACACATACAGTATATTATGGTCCTCTTGTATCTGCCTTCATACACTTGTTCTATATTATTCTTCTGGCTTGGTCCTGGGCGAGACTTTATAAGATTGACAGTCACAATAGCCATCCAGATCTGAAGAAAAAACAAAAGCTTTGAAACACGTCATCTGATACGTCTTGACATCACGTCCGGCATGGCTCAGAGTGTGTTCCATTCTGGTTCCCATACTGTGCAGCAGGGTCCTGGCTGGCTAATCCATTCACCCTACCGAAACATCCCGGGGCTTCCCTGAGTGACCACGAACTTCCTTTACCTACATGCTTGTTGATCTTTATACTATGTGAGTAGCCATTTGGCTGATGTTTTTAATAACACCCCTTTCGATTATACCTGCTACACTTAGACTGGTGCACCTTGCTGTCCTTTATTAGGACATAAATCATACAAGCTACCATCCTCATGGTTAAAGAGCTAGCAAGAGTGCAGCTCTCATCATGCGCATACAAAAATGACTCACCTATCTTACAACACATACATAAGGAAGGGGATGTATTCCAGAGACAAAACTATAATCCTTCCACTTTACAAATCACTGGTCCGACCACATCTGGAGTTTTCTGTCCAGTTCTGGTCACCAGTCCTCAGAAGGGATGTGTTGGAGCTGGAGAGAGTACAGAGAAGGGCAACAAAACTTATTAGGGGATTAGAGGACCTTAATTACGAAGAACGTTTAGGAGTGCTCAATTTATTCTCCCTGGAGAAGAGAGACGCCTGAGAGGGGACATGATAGCAATTTACAAAAACCTCAACAGTGATCAGAGCATAGAAAATAAACTATTCAGTCGCAAGGAATGTATGAGGACATGAGGCCATACAATGCGATTAGAGGAGAAGCGTTTTAACCTCAGGCTACGCAGGGAGTTCTTTACAGTAAGGGCTACAAGACTGTGGAATTCTTTACCACAAATGGTAGTAACTGCGGGGAGTATGGCTACTTTTAAAAGACTCATGGACATACATCTCAAGGATATAAACATTCAGGGTTATGGGAAATGATCACACCTACACAGGCTGAACTGGATGGACTATTGTCTTTATTCAACCTCAACTACTATGTAACTATGTAACTATGTAACACTAGTGTCCAATGCAGATGTGCTCTTTACCCCCCTCTGTGTTCCATAGGGGGTGTTGTCACTGCTGTTATGGGAATTTATAAAGGGGTCCTTTGTACTTTATATCATTTTACCTATTGCGCAGGTAAAGCACAAATATTACATTTTCTTTTTAAATGTTTAATATAAGTTAAATAACAAAAATGCCACTCCCCTTTGGAGAGTCAAAAAACAAAACTTCAAATAATCAATGTTATGGGGAGAGGAGGAGGCCTTAATGTTTTTTTCACAATTCATTGAGCTCAATTTCTTTTAAAAAAATCCATTCTGTGTAAAAAAAAAACTTCTTTATGTATTTTCCCATTCCTATTCTCATTCTGCAATAAAGAATTTCAACAATGCAGCCTTAGAATTAGTCGTCTGCACTGAGTGAATCCTTTAATAATCCCACAGTGGGTATATTGGCCATCCAGTCACTATAGGTTTCTGAAGTTTTAAAAGTTATCCAGATCTCCCAGATGGGGTAAAAAGAAAAAAAAGTTGAACTGTTCAACAATTCTAATTTCCTCCATCAGGCAGATTTTGGACATCCCCAGCAACTATTCGCCCACCGTAGGTGAATTTGTTGATTTTCAGTGGTTTGGGATTAGGCTTTTACCCACATACTCATTTAATAGGATAACATTGTTATTATATATTTGTAAATATTTTGAGACTGAAATTTGGGTTTTTTGAAACAGAACTACCGACTGATTAAATGGCAGGGAAATTGACATGATCTTGCCCCCCAATTCAAGAATTTGCCTGCGATATGCAGAAATTAGAGGACAATATTATATATTATATATGGTAAAGTGTCCCAATTTTTTTTAAATTACATTTTCTACATAGGGGAGCAGCCTGCTGGCCCCATTTATTTACAAACCCTGCTGTATAGTACCACCTGGTCAGCAATTTATCGTTTCTTTCTGCCCATAGAAGAGTTTGTCAAGATGAATGAACAAGGTTCAATATCTTTCTTGTTTTATCTGGGGACAAATTCTGTTCTACTTCTCTCTCCCATTCGACTATTTATGTAAGAGGGACTGTATGATCAAAAGCAAATATAATTTATATAGAGTTTAGATGCACTGGGTAGGACTGGTGGCATGGACAAATCACTTGGATGTATGTCCTCCACAGACTGCAGTGATTTTGGGAGGTTTCTAAATAAGTCTGAGACTTGAGTCCATCTCCCGAAATCCAGTGGGGGAACTCTCCATTTTGTTTTATATTTTTGTAGGCTAAGGATGGATGTACCTGACATCATGTGATACAGCCTAAGTTTATTATTTGTTTTCCAGTGATGGAATGTGTGCCTGTCTAACCCTGATATAAAGTGAGGGTTAACAGTTAGAGACATCAAAGGTAAATGTGTCACTCATTTATCAGTATGAACATTGTATCCCACAACTTAAAAAGTGCATTTAGTTAATAAGGCTTTTGCTGTAGCATGCTTTCTTGACTATTTCTGTATCCAGAGAAAATTACCCAAGTTCTGACCTGTAAGATACCACTCATTTTCAACCCACAACCTTTTAGTCGTTTCATAATGCCAATCCAGCGTTAGTGTTCTAGATAATATAACTGTCTGGCAATATTTCCTTAAGTCTGCCTAGCCCCTGAAATCCTTTGGACTGGTTTGTAATTAATAACATAGACTGGGTTTTCTTATATTAGCTTTTTAAAGAACTGATAAAGCTTATGAGTAGGGGGGATTAACAACATTTGAAAGAGAAAAAAGAATTGTGGATTTGCCTGTTTTAAACTTTGGACCACCTTATGTTATTCTTAAGAACAATAGGAACAAAACCTGTGTTTTTTATAAGAATCCAAAGTAATAAACTTCACCTATTTAAGACAATATATATCATTATGTTATTGCATACAACATTTACTAACAAAGTAATTATTACTTTATATAGATCTAGTCCACTTTTTAAGGATCACTGTGAAAAGTTTCCTTATGTGTAGTGATCTTTACAGTATGAGTTAAATGAGTGGAAATTGTATACTTGTAGTTTCACAATTAATAAAAGGAAAAATTACATAGTTAGTCTGGTTGAAAAAAGATACAAGTCCATCTAGTTCAATCAATAAAAGGCAAAATAAAATATAATTCTAAATAAACAATCCTATACCCACAGTTGATCCAGAGGAAGGCAAAAAAAAACAGCAAATCATGATCCAATTTGCTCCAGCAGGGGAAAAAAATCCTTTCTGCTCCCCCGAGACAATCCGATATTCCCTGGATAAACTTTACTCATAAATATAAATATTAGTATCCAGTTATATTATGTACATTTAGGAAATAATCCAGCCCTTTTTTTTAAAGCAATCTACTGAGCTGGACAGAACCAGCTATTGAGGGAGTCTATTCCACATTTTCTCAGCTCTTACTTAGAGAAGCCTTTCCATATTTGGAGATTAAATCTCTTTTCCTCCAGTCGTAAAGAGTGCCCCCTTGTCCTCTGTGATGACCTTAAAGTGAATAACTCAACACCATAACATATTCATAATATATTCAAAATATACAGAAAGGTTCTTTTGAGATATTTGTACTATCTGTGTGTTCCTTAAAAATAAAGTATTGAAAAACAAATATATACAGAAGGGATATCCAAAACACAGTGTCTCATTAGCATTATGTGTATTGCCACAACAAAGATCCTCCTCCTTACTCTTCTGGGGTATAGAGAAATACAATTCCCATTGGCACTGCGTTATTTTAATGGACAATTGCAATGCTGTACCTAAATAAAATTGATGTCTTTTTTTTCCCACAAATAGAGCTTTCTTTTGGTGGTATTTGATCACCTGTGCAATTTTTATTTTTTGCGTTTTAAACAAAAAAAGAGCGACAAGTCTGAAAAAAAAAAAAACTATATTTTTCACATTCTGCTATATAACATTCTCAAAAAAAATCTAAAAATCTAAATTTTTTTAGGACGCCAATTTGTTTTCTGCTACATATTTTTGGTAAAAAAAATCACAATAAATGTATTTTGATTGGTTTGTGCAAAAGTTATTGCATCTACTAACTATGGGAAAGATTTATGTCATTTTTATTGTTTTTCTTTTTTTTTTTTTTACTAGTAATGGCTGCGATCTGCATTTTTTTGTGGGACTGCAACATTGCAGCGGACAGATCAGACCCCTGACTGGCATTTTTGACACTTTTGGGGGGACCAGTGACATTACTACAGTAATCAGTGCTATAAATATGCACTGTTATTGTAAAAATGACACTGGCAGGGAAGGGGTTAACTTCATTGGTGATCAAGGGGTTAAGTGTGTCCCTAGGGGCAGTAAATAGACATTAGGCGGTCGGCAAGTGGTTAATCTCCTCTTCTCAAGAGAGAATACATTCAGTTCTTCTAATGTTTTCTTATAGCTGAGCTCCTCCATGCCTCTTATCAGTTTGATTGCCCTTCTCTGCACTCTGCGATTATGTCATCGATCACTGTAAAATAAACTGCATAGGGTGTTTTACCAGACCAATAACCATGAAAATCATGTGTATAGCAGCTACCTATCTTGATAAATAGAAGTTAGGGGGCAGAGTCTTTGTTCTAAATGTTGGAAAGTGGGAATTTCTCAGTGATGGAACACCCATATTGAAAAACATGGGGGAATAGCTGAGAGATATTGTAACGGAACAGACCCACAATGTGCTTGTGTGCTTCCATCAGAATACCGCTTCCTCCAGTCTTGAACATTGATATCAGATATTATGGCCGCCAATATACAAGTCTAGCCGATAATAGCTTGTATAAGATCTGGAAACTATATTGAACAATCTCACACAGAATATTTACCCCACCAGGTCAGGTGAGCCTGATTACATTATCATATGCAGATGAAATTGTATACAGAAACCTAACCTGAGCTAATTAACTAGCCATCTGGACAGAAACAATAGGTGAATGGGAATCCACACCCAGACAATGTTATAATTAACATGCTAATTAACTCAGCACTTAAAGCAGCCTGGGTGACCAGACTGCCAACAACAATGCTAAAACAAAGTACATTACACATTGTCCTAATTATAAACACAGAACACCTTATTAACCACTTCCCGCAAACCGACGTAGCTCTACATCGGCTCAGGGAAGTGGTTGTACCGGGGTGATGCCTGCAGCTAGAGACATCATTCCGTTACCATTATTTAGAGCCGGTAGTCGGCTTTCAGGTGGTACTGGCCAATGCAGCTCAAGAGCCGCCCAGCCGTTACCCCAGCGAGTGGAAGGGGATGCTCCCACCCTCCTGCCACCTTCCGCGGCTCTGCCTGTCTGACAGCTAGTTGGAGTCCCGATCAATTCAAATTCGGCTTTGATTTGGGCTCTGATGTAGTAACCTGGAAGTGGCGTGATGACGCCTTGTCCAGGTTACTGGGCTGCTAAAGGTGCCGAATTTAAAAAAGTGACCGATTTAGGTATTTTGAAAACATTGAAGTGCAGTGGAGGAGTCTGGGGTCTTGTAGACCCCATATCCATCCATAAAGAGTACCTGTCACTGCCTAATACTGTCACAAGGGATGTTTACATTGCTTCTGACAGCAATAAAAGTGATCAGATTTTTTTTTTAACTGTGCTAAAATAAAAAAATGTAATAAAATAAATAGGAATTTTTTTTTAAAGCGCCCCCATCACCGTGAGCTCATGCACGAAAGAAAACTCATACAGAAGTCATGCCATATGTGGGGTATCACCACAATCACCAGAGCGAGAGCGAGAGCAATAATTCTAAAAAAGAGCTGCTCTGTAACTCTAAACTGGTAACCGTTAAAATTTTTTAAAGTGTCGCCTATGGAGATTTTTATTGTCCGTAGTTTGTTGTCATTCCGCGGGTGTGCCCAATTTTAAACCATGACATGTTAGGTATCTATTTACTCAGTGTGACATAATTTTTCACAATATACAACAAATGGGCTAACTTTACTGTTTCGTTTTTTTTAAATGCAGTGAAATTTTTTATTTTTTATTTTTCCCCAAAAAATGGCGTTTGAAAGACCGCTGCGCAAATACCGCATGACAAAAAATATTGCAATGACCGCCATTTTATTCTCCAGAGTCTTTGCTAAAAAAAATATATATATATATATATCTAAGCAATGCTTTGATTATTCAGGAGTCACAGACTTCATGGCAACGGTCTACAACAGGCTATATGGCAAAGCTCATACAATATCCCATTATTCTGATACAGTGTAATTAATGTATCAGAGATTTCTTGAGGGATATTGTGGACAAATAATACTGTCCCATTTGAAGTAATCCAAACCACATTCTCAGTGTCCATTTAGTAGCTGTCCATCACTTTCTCGTTCACCCTATGCTCCTAATAGACATAGGGTGACCTACACATAACAGGGACCTGGGATTTCCCAACCTCACCAAGGTAAGCTGGGTTCCACAGCCCCCCCCCCCCCAACCAAAGTAACTCCCGTCACAGGTATGAAATGACCTTTTGTCTAAAAAGGCCTGGAAATTTCTGCCTGAAATTCAGCTCTAAGATGGAACTTTAAAAAGTGTTTATATTTGGTGCTTTGTTTATTGGGCTTTCATGCTAAAGAAACATGGAAGATGCCATGGTTCATCTCTCTTTTTGAAAATGTTATTTGTCTACTTGTTATGCTTTCTTGTTACAACACCCAAGGCTGAGATAAAGTATGCTGTTAAGGACTTTTCCCTGACTTTCAATGGTTGCATACTTATTCCAGTACAGTGACTCAAACTGTACTAATGCCACTGGGTCAGTATAGCAGGAAGATAGGTAATATTTTCAGAAGGAGGGTAACAATGGTAGCCTTCAAATTTCTATCATGACAGGTTTAGTTTAGTTTCTATTAGTACATAGTAGAGACAAAAAGCATTCTCTCTACCAGCAAATACAATAATTCATTTTGGCTGAAAAAAAAAAAAAAAATGCTCCAAACTGGGCTTGAGGGTCCCCCTACAAAGAGCAGCTGTCTTCTCCACACGCCAAGCCTCAAAGAAGAGAATTTCTCCTTGTAAAGGGAATAAATTATATGAAATTTGTTGACCACTGATGTGAAATGTTGTAAATATTAATATAATGTTGTCTGAAGTTTAACATATACATACATATACTGTACATTCCTTGTTGAGGCATTTTGGATGGACTTGCCTTATTGGAATATCTTATAAATATGTATATTTTGCTTTATTTTATTATATTTATGTAATCAATAAATTTGATAAATATTTTAACTGAGTCTCTTGGTTTTTGTAATTTTGATATTTGGTATGTGGATTGATAGCACTAAAAGAAGCATATGTACTATTTCCACATTATTACACTAATAATTATTACAAAAATTCAAGAGCACTCTATCCGAATAGTCAGCATTGAAAACGTAATCAAACCGTTTTGACATAAAGATTAAAAAAAGTTTTTGCTGCATTATTACAGTATGCAAATACATGTTAAGTCACACTGCCTTGTTAAGACCCCACAACACCGTGAAGGTGTATATATATATATATATATATATATATATATATATATATATATACTCACCTTCACGGTTCCTTCCTAGTGACATTATTTTCACTTGAAGTATATCTGCATCATCTTGGGGATCCTTGGGCATTCTGTGCACCCTTGCACTTTATATTTATTTCACGTGGCTTGCTTCTTGATATCCCCTTTTTCACGGCACATTTAGGTGTATCCTGTCCCTCTGGTCATGGGTCTTTTGGATTAATTTAATCTTCTATATTTTTTACTTTAACACCAGCCAATTCACTTTCAATATTTATCAACTCTCTTATATGGTATGTTTTGTTTACAGAATACTCTAGTGGCATTTTCCTGAAATCTTAATCTGTCTAGTTTTTGTGAGCCCTGGTGACCATGGATTCGGTCTCTTCAGTTCCCGACCCAGACGTTCCCCAAGGATCTCTGGTTTCCTCAGTTGACATCAGGCTTGACTGTGAGTACACTGGTTGGAGACACCCTAGGTTAGGGATGATCACATCCCTTTCCTATGACCATACAATTATTATCATTATATTTTTATACGCTGTTTAAAAATGATTTTTTCTTTTCTACAGCAATGTGATGCACCTGCTCCTGAGGAAGTGGAACGTATTATACGTAACGCGTAGAGCTTGTTTGTGGTGCATCTTTTATTTTCATACCTTTGGATCCTTTATGCTTATGGACTACAGTGCTCCATTTCAGTTTACAACCAGTCAGCCTCTATGTAATAGCGTATTTGGTCTGTGATTATACCACTTATTTATTGTACCATTTTAGCTATGCCATGATGTCATTTTATGTATGTTGATCAATACAATTAAATTGCTTTTGTACGATTTTGCTAGACCCGCCTTTAATTATTTTATCGATTTGTCTGCTTATGTACCATTATTTTTGCACACCTCATCTAAAGTCCCAAACGTCCCCCCTCCTTTACCCCATTTTTATCTTTATGTAACAGCTGGCTTAATAATATATTAATATTTAACTTTTTGATTTATATGGTTGTACCTTTGTTATACACATACCAGTTGTCATATAGTATCTGTATATATCTTCCTTACTCCCCTCCCCCCTTCTTCTCAGGTCCCTATACACTTTTTTGGGCTAATAACTTGCATTTAAGCCTTTAAAATTAGGACTTTTGATTTTTCATGTTCGTGTCCCATAGACTTTAATGGAGTTTGCATGTTCGCTAGAACATTTCCCCTGTTTGAGATATTCTGGTGCGAACCGAACAGGGGGGTGTTCGGCTCATCATTAACAGTTAAGTTGAATTGTGACCTACTAGCGTGTAGAGACTGGCAATAAAAAAATATTCTGATTACACTGGCCAGTGTAGCTCCAACCAGGGTGCAACAAAACATAGGATTCAGGCCTATTAATAAAGAACAAATGCTATTCAGACAGCTTTGCCTCACTTTTTTGTTTCCACACTAAAGCTGACCAAAGACAGATCAAAATTCAGTTGGTTCAGCAGGGACACCTACATTTCATTCAGTTTGTGCATGGCAAAAATGGGCATACTTTGGGAAAGGTTGGCAGCAATGAATCTGTCTATATCTCACTGCTAAATTCCTTGGTTTTAGTGTACCATAAGAAATAAATTAAAATATTTGAGCATAATAGAATTCACCTTGATTTTGGCAATGTCTTTGTGCATTTATGTAATCACTGAATACTATTCAATGCATAAGTAACTTAAAGGGTGCCAGACATCAGATGGCACCAGATGCATAGCATACTTCAAAGGGCAGAACTTCACTAAACACCTTCTCTGCTTTTATCGTTGGATGCGGAGAAGGCGTTTGATCGGGTACACTGCCTTTGACCTCACAGGTTCCATTAATTGGACTATTAGTGCCGTTATATTCTTCTCCTAGTGCAAAGGTAACAAATGGCACTAGGTAAGCTTTTCCATTATGACCTATAATCTTTGCGCTGGTTATGGAGTCCCATGCTCAAGCCATCAGAATCCATCGTAAGAGTTCAGGTATAAAAATAAGGCCAGAAGAATGCCCAGCGTCTCCCTCAAAATCATCCTGATTATGATAAATTATTCGAAATGCGGGTCCTAATCAATTTTATTTTGCTGCAGCTTCAAGCAAATGTTTACCCCAATATAAATATTTGTGTAGATGAATCCCTAGTCCACTTCACCAGAAGACTTGACATCAAGCAATACCTCCCCAGTAAACTGCCAAATATGGAATAAAATTTTACAAGGCATGCGACAGGGTCACGGGTTACGCATATGATTTTAAAATTTATGAGGAAAAGGACAGCCAGCTAACTGCCCCTGGATGCCCTACCTATATGGAGAAGTGGCAAAATTGTCTGGCAGCTGATAGAACCACTGTTTGGGAAGGGTCACCATCCATATGTAGACAATTTCTACACGAGTCTCCCACTTTGCCGCCATCTCTACCTAAAGAAGACTGTGGCTTTTGGGACAGTACAGTCCAACCGCAAGGGCTTCCCACAGAGATTGGTCATCAAGAGATTGAATCGGGGGGAAAAAGCCAATATGCGGAATTAAGATGTACTAGCCCTAAAGTGGAAAAATAAAAGAAACGTCTTCATCCTTTCCACAATACATGATGACACCTTGGTGGAACTTCAGACAAGGCAAGGTCCTGTCCAGAAGCCATGACCCGGACCCGGACTGTTTATCGACTAGGCCTCTGCAAACCATTTTTCTGCCTTACACGTGAATTGACCTTGGCCTGTTAAATGACCATGCTTTTTGCCTGCCTCCTGAACTGATCGTTTTCCCTGCCTCTGTATTAGTGGGATTCAAGACAGCACAGGAGTCCTACATACTGTATGTGAGGGGTTTCAGAATAGAATTTCTGAGTGGAGAAAACTTTTTTCTCCGGGTTTTCTCGGATTAGGGTCTGGAGATTTAAAGGCTTCAAAGAGATTTGGGTGGGTGAAGCCTCTATCCCTGTCCTCAAGTCTTACCTGACCAAGGCCCTAAACCTTATAGTGCTGCCTGCTGCTACCTGAACTGGCCATGCCTCTGCCTGCCACTTGGACTGGCTATGCCTCTGCCTGCTACCTGAACTGGCCTTGCCTCTGCCTGCCACATGAACTGGCCATGCCTATACCTGCTACCTGAACTACTTCCAGGACCAATACTTTTGCATATCTCTGCCTGCTGGCTGGACAATTCCTGGACATTTCGGTTGCCTTTCTGGACCAAGACTTTTCCTGTGCTGGGACAGAATTCCTGCCTACTAAAACCACAGCTAAACATTTTAATTTTTTACCCTTTGCTCAGCAGAATGTATTTTGGGGTGTAATTCTTGGTATGTACATGCTATGTGTTAGAAGCCTGAAGGTGCTACTTGTGTGTTAGGCCAATGTATGTGGCCAGTCTGTGAAAAAGTCTCACATATGTGGTATCGCCATACTCAGCAGGAGTAGTAGAATGTATTTAAGGGTGTAATTCTAGGTATTTACATGCTATGTGTTAGAAATATTTTAATCATTGACAACTTTGTGTTAAAAAATGTATTTTCATTTTTTTTCCACATTTTCCAAAAACTTGTGGAAAAAAATGACATGTCCAAAAGACTCATTATGCCTCGTAGAATATACATTGGGGTGTTTTCTTTCCAAAAAAAGGTAATTTGTGGGTAATTCTATTGTCCTGGTGCTCCAGGGCCTTCAAAAATGTGATAGGTACTCAAGAAATGAAATGTGTGATTTATGCCTGTAGAACGCCTGACAGTGCTACTTAGATGTTGGGCCTCTGTATGTTGCCAGGCTGTGGAAAAGTTTTACACATGTGGTATCGCCATACTCAGGAGGAGTAGAAGAATATATTTTGGGGTGTAATTGCAAGCTTATCTATGCCATGTGTAAGAAACAACTTGTTAATATGACAATTTTATAGGGAAAAAAAAATCTTCATTACCCAAACTATTGTGGGCAAAAAATTGCAACTTCAAAAAACTCACTATGCCTCTTACTAAATACTTTGGATTGTCATATTTACAAAAAGGGGTCATTGGAGGGGGGGGGGTATTTGTACTGTCCTGACATTTTAGAACCTCGAGAAATGAGATATGTAGGTAGTCAGTACATCAGGGTTGATCAATTTTCAGTGATACGCAGCCTAGCTTGTAGACTCTATAATTTTCACACAAACCTGTTATCGTACACTTATCAGGATTTTTTTTTTTTTTTACCAAAGACATGTCGCATAATACATTCTGGTCTAAATGTATGACAAAATTTGATTTTATTGGGTTTCTTTTGAAACAGAAAGTAGAAAATATTATGGTACAAAAAATATAAGAAAGAAAAAAAGTGGGATTTTTTGGGCCCAAATGAGATGATCGAAATATATAATACGATACAGCAAGTTAATTAAAAATGCATATTTATTAATCAATTTCTTTTGTCATAAAAAGGCATGTACAAACATGCTCTAAAGACATACATACATATAACATATAACTTAAAACATAAGAATAAGAACACAAATTGGGTAACCAAGTGGTGGGTCTCAACAAGAGAAGATGAAAATGGTCCCTGTGCATCCAACGCATTTCGCTTGGTTTTGCTTCTTCAGGGCTTAAGAGACCAAAGAACCAGCTAGTGTTCTACAAAGTATGTAAGAAAATAATACAATAAGTATACAATATATGGTTCTCATATGACAAAACATATAGTGTCATGCTGTGTAATACATATAACAAATCGAAGTGATAGATAAGTATAATGCATACGGACCCCCTGTGTGCAGGATCATGGGGCGAACAAAAGTTCCATCAGTAGCCTCAAATTGTATGACAGGTATGGACTATATATCAAATTGCCGTGATGGTGGAATACTATGTACGTATCTTTATAAAGTATATGTATAAACCAAACATTGGGGTGCCTGTGCGTCCATATGTGGTGCACACGCTGTATGAATATACATGTATAATGCCCCAATGTACTGATAATATTGGCATTAAATCACCTATAGCTTTAGTAAGATGACATATTTCACCCTAGTAAAAGAAGAAAAAACATAAAATAGTATTATGTTGATGTAAAGGGATGTAATATACACTGCATTATATTGGCAGAGCATGGATTGCATGAGAAAATATTTTTTTTTTTCAAAATTTTCACTCTTTTTTTGCTTATATCGCGAAAAAATTAAACACCCAGTGGTGAATAAATACCACCAAAAGAGTGAAAGTGCCCAGTATTGAGGTGGTTAGGAGAACAGATAAAAAGATCTTTCAATCTTCTTAGAGATGAACTGTGCTTCCAATGTGTTCAAACAAGCGAATAATCTCTGATCCGAAGATGATAATAAACAGTTGTGCTAGAGCCATCTTCAAGAAGAAATATTTGAGATGAGAAAATTGTAGATCACTCAGGGATAAATAAACAAACATAAATGCTATATAGCACCTACTGTCCTGTTTTATCTCCTCAGGCACATACATATGCAGGGATAGTATCAGCAATGTCAAAGCAAATTAATTCCCTCAACGTTTCCTAATTTTCAGCTATTGCCAAATGTGGTCTGAAACAACATAAGCAGTGAAAAGCATCAAGGACTAATGCAAGTGTCTATACAGCAGGCTGTGCAGTTGCCATAGCAGCAATCAATCTGCTAAATAACTGGTAACATAAACTGATTCAAAGGCAAAGACCTATTTAGGTCAGGGTATAATACACAAGTCTAGAAAAAGACTTGCCTTATACTTCAGTTGATTGTTTAACCGTGTGGATTTTTTAAGGCTCTGAGAATATCTTCTGCTACTCAGCATTAACTCTTTTACTGACAGCCAAAAAATGACTGAAAAAGGCTAACATTTTTCCTCTGTTTCAAAACCCAGTGCAGTGTTCAAATAAATACTTGTGCTTTGGACATTTTATGTTCCACCAAGAACAATAAGTCACAGCGTCTTGTATTATGGAACTATGATTGTTTTGAATTTGCAAAGATATGTCACATTGCTGAATGCCATCAGTAAACCTGGTAAAACAAAATTGTGTCATAGAAAATACAGCCACATGGGCCAATCTGTAATTGGGAATATGTAGGATTCCTTGACGTACTATTTGCCACATCAAAGTAACAAATCACAAAGAAAAAAAAGTGGCCACTGCTGCCAGTGAAGGGTCCAAATCTGGCCATCTAATTATTTCCCAAAGCACCCTTATGGCCTCAGTTGTACCCCCAAAAAATATAACTGCAGCTGCACCACTTTGTAAGAGGCACCCCAGCAATGAACCCCAGCTCCTTCTCCTATCCTACAAACTGGGGAATTTCTAAGCAGCAGATAGGATCCTCTTTCTTTCTTAGGGTCACATATACTTTCAGAATTTTCTCACTGTGCTTCAAGCCCTACCTTAAGAGCACATTTACCTTGAGATGATACCTTACACCCTATAGGATGTCCAGATTCACCGATCGTCCAACTTTTGTCCAGAGTTGTGTTTTGTTGGTTGGAATGTGCCTAGACTGCACACGAATTTTCTCGCCCAACAAAAATCTACTTCAGAAGTGATGTCATGTGTTGGTTAGCTTTCTTTGTGTTCTTTCTTCACTGAGCATGCCAAAACTTGCTCATTAGATTTTTCCCTGTCGAAATCTGTACTGACTGCACGAAAATCGGCCGTGTTTTGACGGCCAACAAAAATGTTATAGTCTGCCCACCAGATTTTTTTCGGCCGAAAAGTCGGAGTCGGTTGTCGGAAGCATCATACTAACAAGCCGAAAATCGGCAGATCAGATGTTGGCCGAAAATTCCCTGCCAATTTTCGACGGGTGTGTACTGGGCTTTACTCCCCACTATGCTGGAGAGAGTGCAAGGCCGTAGGAAATATCCTGCATATGTTCTGGTCCTGTAAGCACTTAACCATCTTCAGGAACAGTATATTCTGACCCATCTCAGGCATTACGGGAGTTATTACATCCCCAGATCCTGGCATGGCACTACTAAACCTGGGTATTGAGAATTTCCTTCCCTTTTTTCGCACGGAGGTCACTCTTGTTTTATTAGGTCACTAATAACAACATTCTGGAAATCCAACAGGCTGCCCAATGTATCTGAAATATTTAGAATTACACAGTCTCACTATACTTACTAGTCAATAAATGTGGTACTAGAAAGAATTTTGAGGTACACTGGAAAATATGGAATGAATGGTCTAAGGCAGACTGTCAACTTCTATCTTTGTAACAATGTATTTCTGATAACATTATACCTCAACAGTTATCCTCCTTTACTCAATATTGTCCATCTCTTTGTCATTTTTATTTACATTTTTATTTATTTTACTTCACTATTATTTATTTTTTTATTTTATTGTTTGATTGCTCCTTGTATACATGTGCTTTATATAGATAACCCTATAAATGTAAAATGTTTGGAGTTTTACTCGTTCTACTTGTATCTTTTGTACTCTGTAAACTTTTGCAATGAAAAAAAAACAATTAAAAAAAAAAAGAAGAGCCCATTTACCTTCCTCCAAAGCTATTTTCTTCTTTAGCAGCATTAAAGCAGTTCATTGCTCCAATTTTGACTAAGAAGAGTCATGGGGACATCACTATGTTTGTTAGTAGTCAGAGTTCAAGGCTCTGCACTTAGGTGACAACATGCATTTGTTTGTTGCTGTTTTCAGTGGGTGCAATGTGCACAAAAACAATACTTTACCATTTCCCTACAAGAACCCTAAAATATTGTGTTATGTTTGTTGCATTTGCTATAAATATTTTGTCATCACTGTCAAAATTTATTTTTAGCATTTGATGTAGCTTTAGCTGTTTCTCTGCATACCATTTAATTTGCCTCAATAATTCATTATCTTGACCCAAATATGAAGCAATCTGCATTTCTAGATGAAAATAAAAGTGATGTATTTCCAGAAGTGGTAGAGACAACCACAAAGACTAGAAATGTTTTTTGGAGGTTTTCCAAGAAGATATTAAGAATTTAAGCTGCCTTTTTTGTTTTTGTGAACCATACCATGGAGACGAGAGAACATGTACAGACTACTCACACAGGAAGTATGCAACATCTTTTCATTTTTTTTTTTGTGCCCTATGGGATTTTCATGTAGATCTTACAATGCAAGTCACTATGTAAATCTTTCATGATCTCTTTTGCAAGGATTCACACTGCTCTAGAAAATAATACTTAATGACTATATTTATTTGTATGAAAACTGTCAAATGAAACTGAATAAACATGGGAAAAGTTATTCCTTTCACAGGTCTTAAGATATTTGATAAAGCCTGTTTATTAAACTTGTATTTGTAAAATGACTTTATCACCATAAAAGAACCTGCTAATACCCAGGAGACGGAGGTAGAAGAATGACGTGTGGTCACCAAATGTTTTACCAGAGAGATGATGCTGATTCCTACTGTGCCATGAATAATATTCCCTTCTTCCCTATAAAATACACTACAGAAAGAAGAACAACGAGAGCAGTTGATTGAAAGCTCGGCCAAAATGCGTTGAATGTTTTTACTATAAACTAATAAATTAATTTAAACTTTTATCCTTTTGGCCTGGTGCTCCTTTCATTAGTGCATGTTTTTTTATCCTAATATGGAAGAAGGCAGTATTGGTTAAATGATACAAGTGTAGTACGCTTGGAGGATTTAGAAAAGAAAAGTATGGAGATAGAACCACGTAATGGTCCTGGCAGCAGAACAAAAATATAATTTTATTAATCTCCATTCATCTCTCATTATCTGAGCTGGTTAGCAGTTTTTTTCAAGTAAATGTATAAGGAGGACTCCTACAGGAATGCCTTTTTATTGTATGGCATATGGAACAAATAGCACAGCAATGGGGAAGGAGAGGTGGAAGGCACACTGATTTCAGCCCCCATGTATTTATTGATTTTCCATGTGGCATTAACAATTAGTAACAGTAAGGGCTGAAATATGGCAGGGAGGAAGCTCAAAGTGGGCATATGTGGCTCAAAGCTGGGAAAATTAGGCTGCAAATGTAATGAGCTAACATTTGAGAACAGCTGGTTCCATAGAGCCAACAGCCATGGTCTACAGTGTCCCTGTGAGGAGAGCAGTCATTTTACAAAGTATGGTAGGAACTATATGGTGTAGACTAAACAAAGTCCCCTAGCCTTTAAAGACAAGAAGACCTGAAATTCTCTCTGTTGTATTCATCAGTGTGTTCAAGCTCTCCTGCCAAGAGAATGAAGCACTTTGACCAACTAAGTGTCATCTCTGTCCAGTGCATTATAGGTCCTGTTTGTGGACCATTTATTTGGTTTAACTCTTCTATTCCCTGTTACAAAAACTTTGTGTGTGAGGTAGGGTGGTTTCGCCCCGCTGACGTTGATTTCTGAATTGTGTGATCATTTAGAAAATCTTGGCCAGGAATTCTTGCCTGCTATAATAAATTTGGCATACTTTATATTGGACAAAAATCAGTGATAATAATCTGTACATCATGCACCATGCACAGTGGTGATCTTAGATTGCATACAGGACTGGTATTGAAAATACAATAAACAAAAGCATACGGTTGTCTAAACAAAACTGAAATAATGTGGCTTTTTGTTCAACATTTTTCATGTGAAGGTTATTAACCAAAAATACATTCCAATATTTTTATAGTAAGTGGAGAAATATATTTTATATTACATTCCAACGGCTATGTTATGACCTTTTCAATACAGTGGAAAAAAGAATTGGATATAAAAGTTCAATAGCTCAAGCTGCAAGGTACACAACTGAATAGATCAAAGCAGTGATTCATCACCTCTTATCCAACTCTCTGCTTGCTTGTTTTTTTTTTTTTTTTGTTTTTTTATGATATGTTTATTGAGAGTTTTTCAGTTGTTACACAGAAAGTACAACAAGCAATAAATAGGTTACCAAATAACCAAACCCTGCCTCTCATGTCTGAATAAGATAAAGTAATTGTAAAAAAAGGACGGTATGCATGAAATCACAATATACATAGATGGAAGGGTATATGCAAATCAAAGGACACTAATAAAGGTATTATGCTAACATCCAGGATCCAAAGACGTTAGGGTAAGGGGACTAGATACCCATTGATGCCCTAGTTTATCAAAAAGATGAGTTTTTTTTTCTGAGTTCAAAAGTAAGTATATACTGAGGTAAACTATTGTTTATCAATTTAGGCCAAGTGGTTAGAGTGGGATGGGTTGCTCCTTTCTAGGATAAGAGTATAGTCTTCTTAGCAAAGAAATACGGTATACGTAATAGAGGTTTAACATATACAGGGACAGTTAGTTTGCAAAAAAAAAACAATTTTTAGGGTGTGATACAGTATATTAGGTAAACCCAATACAAAAGAAAAGGGACAGTTAGTTTGCCAAAAAAAAAACAAATTTTAGGGTGTGATACAGTATATTAGGTAAACCCAATACAAAAGAAAAAAATGAGTCAACTTCTGACCAAAACTTATGAACTATAGGGCAGGACTTATGAAATACAAAGCGAGAGTCCCTGCAGCCTCTAAAACATATAGATGAGGGACATAGGCCCATCTTAGACATTGGAGAATGGGTAAGGTGGCTTTGGTGAAAGAACTTTATTGTATAATTTTATTTCTGGAGGATATTATTAAACTCTTGTAAGTATCAATGAATTCACTCCAGTCCTCATCAATAAAATGATTATTCAGTGCAGCCCATCAAGTTTGTGCAGCAGTAATGCAAGGATTAGACTCTGCCATTAGGGTAGAGTAATATTCTGAGATTAATTTAGTGGTGCCTGACCTCCTTAGTCATTTCTCCAATGGGGCCATAGATAACGGGGGGGTAAGTGCAAGCCAAATAGTGCTCTCTATTTGCTTGTTAAGACAGCTCTGCTAAACTATTCAAATGTCAGAGGTAGAGAGATCAAGGCTCGGGCCGCATTGGTGCGATGTGGGAACCCTGCGTATCCAATGCGGGTTCACACATCGCACCCAACTCGCAGGCAGTTCACACTGCCATATGCAAACTGCTGGGAGTGTCAATACAAAGTTAATAACACCCCCAGATCATTTCGCATATCGCAGAGCAAACTGTCAATTCGGACAGGAATCGGATCGCATGGGTGTGAACACTGATGCAATCCGATTCTGTTGTGAACCAAAAAAAGGGTTCTGTATGAGTTTGGTCCAAATGCAATGCGAATTCTGCCATACAATCCGTATGGCTGAATTTGCATCACACAGACATTGCATGTGTTTTGCACAGCAGTGTCCTTAAAGTAAAATGTTTCTGCTATGTTTTCCTTTTAAAAAACAATAGTGCAGCGTGAATCCTGTGTCACGGGTGGATTCTGTATTAAATGTTTATTTGTCAATCAAGGATTTTATATGAGCAATAAAAAATTAACAGGACACTGATTTGCTGTCTTAGCTGCAATTTAAACAACAGAAAAATAAAAATCTTAATAAAATTGACCACCAAACCATTTTGGTTTCTTTTACTACAATAACAAACAATTCACTAGTGTCACAGTCACTAATTTGCCCCTGTCCAGTGCCAGTGCCCCCTCTGTCTCAGATGGCTGTAGACAATTCTGGGTATTCCCCAGGGTGTCATAGCCTGTCAGTTTGACATTGATAGTATGTAAACTTCTGGAGGGGATGATAAGGGACTATATCGTAGAGTTTGCTAAAGACAACAACATCATCAGCAGTAATCAGCACGGGTTTACAAATGGGCGTTCTTGTCAAACCAATCTCTTAACATTCTACGAGGAGGTGAGCTGTGAGCTAGATAGGGGGAGACCAGTGGATGTGGTGTACCTGGATTTTGCTAAGGCGTTTGATACAGTTCCCCACAAGCGCTTAATTTATAAAATAAGGTCTGCAGGTATCGACAGCAGGGTTTGCTCTTGGATACGGAACTGGCTAAAAGGGCGTGTCCAAAGGGTGGTAATAAATAGCGCGCATACTCAGTCTGAGGTGGTAAGCGGGGTCCCCCAAGGCTCAGTCCTGGGACCAACCTTGTTCAATTTATTCATAAACAGCATTGAGGATGGGATCAGTAGTTCGATATCAGTTTTTGCAGATGACACAAAATTGGGCAGGGCAATAACTGCACAGCATGAAGCAGATATCCTACAAAATGACCTGGACAAAATAACGGAGTGGGCAACGACATGGCAAATGAGGTTTAATGTGGAGAAGTGTAAGGTTTTGCATTTGGAGACTAAAAACATAAAAGCACAATACGCGTTAGGGGGGGAACCCTTGGGGGAATCAAAAATGGAGAAAGATCTGGGAGTCTTGGTTGATGATAGATTAGGCAATAGCATGCATTGTCAAGCGGCAGCTACCAAAGCCAGCAGAATATTAGCATGCATAAAGAAAGGGATGTATTCCAGAGATAAGACTATAATCCTTCCACTTTATAAAACTCTGGTCCGACCACATCTGGAGTATTCTGTCCAGTTTTGGTCGCCAGTCCTCAGGAGGGATGTGTTGGAGCTGGAGAGAGTCCAGAGAAGGGCAGCTAAACTGATTAGGGGATTGGAGGACCTTAATTATGAAGAGCGTCTGCAATCGCTTGATTTATTCTCCCTGGAGAAGAGACGCCTGAGGGGGGACATGATAGCAATTTATAAATATCTCAATGGAGATCTCGGCATAGAAAAACAGCTATTCAGTCGAAGGGATTGCATGAGGACTCGAGGGCTTACAATGCGATTGGAGGAGAAGCATTTTAACCTCTGGCAACGTGGGGGGTTCTTTACTGTTAGGGCTACAAGATTGTGGAATTCTCTACCACAAGAGGTGGTTTCCTGCGGGAAGTATGGTGGCTTTCAAAAGACTCTTAGACGTACATCTCAAGGATCAGAACATTCAGGGCTATGTGAGATGATTACAGCCACACACACCTACACAGGTTGAACTGGATGGACTATGGTCTTTATTCAACCTCACCTACTATGTAACTATGTAACATGATGCATCACAGGACTCCTCTCTTGACCAGGAAATCCATTTAGGCTCAAACATAGTTGAGAGGCACATTTTTATATATACACCATAAAAAAAATAATAGACAATGGACAGTCGTTTTTATGGATTGTCAGCACACTCTTAGAGGTGTATTTATAAATAATTTGCAGAGTGGTTTGTCCTGTAAAACTGCTTGAAAATTTGTTCTATACAAATGAGGGGGAGGGGGAGATCTCATTGGGGTATTTTCTCTCGAGGTCTAGTGTGTGAAATAAATATTTATTTCCCATGATCACAAGCTCCATCTGGTGGCATAAGGCAGTTGTTTCCTAAATCATACATTGAACCTTGAGAAAAACAATCCTAGAAACATTCAACTTTGCCCCTACAGAACTAATGTACATGTACTGTAGTTTCACAGGATAAATAAACCTGTAATTTGTATTTTATTATTTTTTATACAAACCTTTTTTTTATACATGTTTTGAAATTGCATGTATTGTCTGTTCATAATCTTAATGATTCATTATAATACTCTCATATTCAAAGTCCCGAGGTGTGGTTATAACCTTTTGCTTGTATTCTGTTTCTCTTATACAATATCCATTCAGTTACATATTTTTAGTTTTTCAGAAGTCTAACAGAAAAGGATGTCTGTATTACATCTAAAAAAATGTGTTTAATAAAATAGTGATAAGAATGTTTTCAATAACCACCATCAATATGGAACATATTTTTTCAACTCTGGTTTTATACTGTAACATTTTATAAAATGTATAACATTTTGAATGTAATGTCAATAAATGTTGAAAGAAGTGACTGTGCAGCAGGATTAGGTCCCACTCCTTCTCAGTGTTGTCAACCTACCAGATTGAAATTTACTGACACAACACTCAAAATTTACTGGCACAGCCATGTTATTACTGGCATTTCCAAAAGTTACAAAATTACAGTTTTAAGTGCAAATTTCAGTATTAAGGCTACAAACAAGTACTATATGCAATTAGCGACTTGATTTAAGGTAGATATTAGGGCAACAACATAATAATTATTTTATTTTCAATATAGTAAGAAAGTAGCTCAGGGACAGACCTCAAGAATGAAAGATATTGGAAATCGAAGGCACGCACACACATGAAATTGACTCTTACAGTGACACTGACAGCAGTGTGCAGCAGCCCAGATGATGATGACACCTCACCGACATGACATGTCTCCTCCTAAGCCACAGTGACAGTCTCTCTCCATAACCGGTGGTCCCTTCATTCCACTCCAGTCCAAACAACACTGACAGTCCTGCTCCCTGCTTGCCTTGCTCCCATCCCGCAGACCCACACACGAGGTTTCACTCTACTTGGCTCGGCTCAGCCCTGCACCTCAACATCACATGACATGCTCAGGCATCCCCTCCACCAGACCCGCTCCCCGCCAGAGTCGCCACAACACATTGTAGCAGGCACTTGGATGGTGCATGTGCAGTTGCGGGCCGAGCGTCACAGTCATATTTTTTACTGGCAACCTTTTTCTCTCACTGGGTGCCAGTAAAAATTCAGATGGTTGGAAACACTGCTCCTTCTTGCTGGATTCTGGGGAATATAGAGTGGCTGATAGGAAAAAGATTGTGGCCCTTTTGTTTGTATAGAGTGGCTGAAATCTTGTGGGAAGATGTACTTGCTATGGACTGCACTGTCTGCTTGCTTTGCATTCCCCAGGAACCTTCCTGGAAGAACCATGACATTATGCTCAGCGAAGCAGAAGATGGGGATAAGGTAATTATCATTTTACCTTTCTTTAACATTTTAACACCCACTAGTAGTAGGTGATTTATAAAGGGGGAGGGGAGAGGGGGGCCAGGAAATTTGAGCAGACCTTGCATTTTAGCATATTTGATAATCTCCCTATTACTTTAGGCTAAAATTTTTGTTTATAGTCTGCTTTTTAAATTGTATATATTATTTTTACATGATAGGAATGGTTAGTATTTTTATTGCAGTTAGTTAACAATGCTTTTGTTGTGATTAAAAACCCTGTAGTGTATAAATTAGAAGTGTTGTGTTAAAAAAAAAAAAAAAATGAAATTTACCTAAATCCTTACATATCTTTTTATATCTTTTATAATGAACTATATAGTATTTTGTGCAGCAATTATGGGATACAAGGGTGACACCACCCTCCTGCACTTTCAGACATTTAAGGATGACTTTATATCTGTGCATTACTGCGTGTTTATTGTGCATTATGGAAGCAATCAATAGTAGTGTGCCTTTCATTTTGAGGTTGCACTGCACCACAACACATAAATAGAACTATCTGTGCATTGTGGTGCAAGGTGTTGTAAAAAAGATATTTGTCCCATAAGCAACATTATTACCATGCGGCACCATGGATTGAGCAGTAGTTAAATCCCTGTAAGAAGTAAAAAAATAAATCTCCTGCTCTCCAAGGTGGCTCAAACAAAGTGCTTATCTAGGCTCTTGTTCTGGCAAATCTGGATAAAGACCGCCTTGCTGCCCTCAAAAGACTGGGGATGTCTAGATACATGGACATCATAGAAAAAACAAAACAGAGGGCGCACAGGCCTATTGCATTATTCTATATAAAATATTTAATAATTTAAAGACAAAGTGATATACTCACAAAAGTGCACTTGTAGAACAGGTTTTCTAACAAACAGCAGCTATCCATCCACGGTGAGAAATTTTGCATAACTGAAGGATCGTCCCGCAGTACGACAAGCTTAAGCATTTCAAGGAATCACCTCTTTATTAGAGCTCTGACGAAAAAGCGATTCCTCAAAATGCGTAAGTTTGTTGTACTGCAGGATGATGCATCTATTAAAAAATGGAAAGCTGCTGTTTGTTAGAAAACCTGTATTACAAGTGCACTTTTGTGAGTATATCACTTTGTCTTTTAATCATTAAAGATTTTATTGAGGATAATACACTAGGCTTGTGTTTTTTATGACTTCAGTTAGATTCCTGTACCCTTAGGCACCCTACTAACCTAGATCATATTGAGCCCACTAGGCGATCATTTAGATGCGTAAGTAACAGGATCCTCTGCCCCAGACTAGTAATATTTTGTATTGCCTGACACCCACTGTACTGTGTGCCTTCTCAAATCTCATTGTTCTCATTTGTTTACATTTTGGTTGTACATTCTGCCTCATACACTGTATATTGTCAACTGGACTCTTTCATCCCAATAAACAATTTAAACAAGAAAAGGTACTTTTCCAATTTTCTGTGAGTTTTATGTTGGCAGCCCATTAAAAAAGAAATGGCCGCCCTAATGTAATATACATTAACACGTAAAATACCATGCATGTCATTAACACAAAAACTGGAGAAATGTGAAAGTGGCTGGTACCCTTTTTGCTTTTGCCATGAAAATATAATCCAACTTAATCCAACTTTATTGAATCCAACTTAATTTGCAGTTGGGAGAGGAAATAAAAGCACATGGTTGAGTTGTGCCCCCCCCCCCCCCAACTGCCCCCCCCTTAAACTCCAAAGGCAGCAAATGTTCACATGCCATGGCCACAATGTTTTGCTTCTCAGGCACAGCAAAAATTATCTCCTTTGCCATGTTCAGTGGCCATTACTCAGCTAAGTTCCTTTTAAACATATCTAAGAAAATGGATCCTTTTCATTCTCACCCAGGTATCTAATTGCCTGTTGTAACTCCCTCGCCTTCTTTAAATGTCCCCTTATAAGACCTTCCTGATCTGAAATAAAGGTGCATCACCATAAGCTGTTAAAAGTATACAGCTATCTTATTCATTATATCAGAGATTCCCCATGTTGTCCATGAAGGGTCCATTGCATAAAAGGCATACCTAGTATGGGCAGGCAGTTACGGAATGACAGAAAGCATCAATGGACTACCTAGAGTGCTCATCAGCACCCTAGTAGCTCATTGAGAACTACAAGCCATCAGCCACAATGGCTGATGGTAGTTTTAGTTTCCCCATTCACAGAAATATGAATGGGTGCGGGTAGAAGATCCCCAGTCTGCTGTCACAAAGGGGACTCGGGAGGGGGAGGGTAATGGGACTGCTGCCTCTGTAACATGTTACACGTTACACCCTGGAGTACTCGGAGGTATTAAGGCTTTCTCTTACAAATATGGCAATACAAGTATGGCATACAGTTACCAGTGGAAACAAAAGGGAGTTATTTTGGGCACTTTTTCCACAAGAAATTAATATTATTCATAGGGAGCAGGGATATGTTGGACCAATGGGAACTAAACATACTAAAAGTTATGTTAGGAAGCCATGAAATGTACTGGTCTTCTTGTCAAGGGGTCTCTTGCTATTAGCAAAGTAAGTGACCCGCAGTTGCCTTACCCTCTCAGCATGGCCCGAGAGCCTGAGTCAGCCGCTCCTACCCCCTCCCCAGCCCTGTGCTCCGGTGAGCAAACCAAAGAATAGTCTCCTGCACTTGAGTGTGGTGCTGATAGACTTGATAGAGTCTCCATTCGACTAGCCTATAGGTATAGTGGAAAGCATCTTGCTGCCCCTCAGGACTGTGGGTATCCTCTCATATACTGGAAAACAACAACAACAACAAAGAGAGGGTGCACCGACCTAGCACATTACCATATTACAATTTATTAGATGAATATGGCAAGCATTATACTTACAAATGCATGACAAGCACAAGCATATCAAACATGCAATTGAGACCACCTCTAGGTCCACAGTATTCAGCTGATGGCATGTGGAGACCTCAAAGCGTCCATAATGGCTTACGTGTTTGAGGGTCAAGCTCTCTTCATTGGAGCTCCGGTTAGCAGGGGCAGAGCAGAAAGCTGGTGACTGACATTCACCGTTCTCTGAAGACCAGGTCATGTGATTGGTCTATTCTCAGTCTTAGACCTAGCAGGGGACAACTGCAGCATCAGATTGATCCTGCATCCACAAAGCTGAGTATGTGTGTTTTGTTTTTATCATATTCCGCACTTACACTGATGTAGCACCCTAAAGGTAGGTGCTAGGTAGTGGGCCTTGTTTGCCTAACAGCAAGGCAGTGATTTCTTTCTGGTCAGGGTGTCATGGCTCTCAGGTGTGTCTGCTGAGAGGGGAGTTTCCCCACTGGCTCTTTGAGAGGCTTCTCATAGGGCAGTGGCGGAAACCCAATCAGGGACACATTCAGGCTTGTAACTACCCCAGAAGGCAGATTCTGCCGCAAAGGATTCTGGTAGTGGGTATAAGTTTGAGGGGTGTGCATGACCCAGCGTCTTTGGTGGGAAGCAGAGTCCCAGGAGGGAGAGTACGGCTGTCAGAGGAAGTGGATGTCTCGGGGTGCTGCCTGAGAATCTAGAGGGTGCTGAGTTGAGCTGAAGGGGATCCATGTGCCGAGAACCAGCAGAGAGAGAGAGGGGTCCAGTCCGATGAAAGCCTACAAAGGTCGGGAGCACTGTGGATTGCCCCTGGGGGTCTGCCTAGTGTCAGAGGGGACCACTCCAGAGAAGGTTCTGGGATCCAGGAGTCAGCTAGCTGTAAAGGGGGTGCCTAGGTTGAGGACCCTGAAGTATAGAGGTGGTACCTGCAGTTTGGGCCCTGAAGAGTCATTGTACAGTGTGGAGTGTACCAGTTCAGAGTTGCAGCAGCACAGGAATTTACAAAGAGCTACCTCAAGCCAGCGCAGGGCTGGGGGGAGCTATTTAGTGACTTTTGAGAAAAGCAGTGTCAGGAGTCAAGTGTTCTACAGTCCTGGATCTTCTGAATTAAGGTCGAGGTTCCAGCACAGTTTTCAGTGTTACGGTATATCAAAGCATCAGAAAGGGTTGGCTAGCATTGGTTGGCGTCAAGACAGCGCTGACAGGTATTTTTCTCTAGAAGAGTTCCGAAATTGTACCTAGTTGAGCCAGAGGAGTATGATGTTTCCAGGGACAAGGAGTATTCTTCTTAAACAATCTATTTTTGGAAATTAAAGTCTACTCTGAGCACATGAATGGTACCCCAATCAGGGAGGGTCCTTCACAGAAATAGTTAAAGAAATATGGCCACACACCCAGCACGTTCAAGTAGCTCTGTGTAGCTGCACCAAAGCATTGGCAGTCCATAAGAATTGAAAGCAGAACCAAAGTCCTGCTGTTACATATTGTGGGCATGCAGGATTTTTATTTCAGAAGAGACAGAGGAAGAAGATTGAGGACACAACCCTCAATCTCTGCAGCCTCATCTGTGCTGAATGAATGGACAGGAATAGCTCTGTACAGAACTTCCCATTCATTCACAAACTGAAGCATAGTAAATAATATAGTGATCGGTACTATACCATAATGCTTCTTGAGTCCCAGTCATTCCCCCTGGGTCCAAGGAAGTTCAAATGAAACTTTCTGTTACCCAGAGGATCATTAGGGCTATCCTTAAGCATATAACTACCAGTTTCAAACGGAGTGTCTACATCAACAGGCTTTGGCGCAATAAAATAGCGGGCTGCAAAAATATCTCTAGCAAGTTGGCGACTAACAGGGCCTTAGGCCAAACCAATACCAAGCTTGAAAAAAAAAAACATGTAGCACCAGGCCCATTAGCTTGCAGTAGCTAGATCTTAGCACCAGAGCCAAGCTGGGGAGCAGGCCAGAGAGTCTGCAAAATCAGGTTGGACAGCAGGCAGAGAGTCTGCAGAGAAAAGAAAGAAAGAGGAGGCGCAAACACCTAGTGCATTACCCGTGGTCAATTTGCAAATTGTTTAATAAAAAAATGCCAAATGCATACTCACAGACGTAGAGATAAAAACATGTTAAAAGAATCCACCATGTGTGAACTGGGACACGTCCTTCAGTCAGGACCGCTAACGCGTTTCGGGGGTCAGGCCCCCTTCCTCAGAGCTCTGAGGAAGGGGGCCTGACCCCCGAAACGCGTTAGCGGTCCTGACTGAAGGACATGTCCCAGTTCACACATGGTGGATTCTTTTAACATGTTTTTATCTCTACGTCTGTGAGTATGCATTTGGCATTTTTTTATTAAACAATTTGCAAATTGACCACGGGTAATGCACTAGGTGTTTGCGCTTCCTCTTTCTTTCTTTTCTATGTACCCGTATTGGAGTTCCCTGCCTGAGGAGAGCAGCACGCCAGTCTTCCCATTCGGAGTGAGCGCTGGGCTGAATTTTTGTACTTTGGTAGAGAGTCTGCAGAGTCTAGGTGGAGGATAGACTCAGGGTGCAGACCCTTAATGGCATGGACAGGGGGCATTACCTCTGGAGTGGAAACAGGGTGAAAAGTCTTTGGAACAGTGTTGGGCTATGGAATCACTAAAGTAGAAACAAGGTGAAGAGCAGCTTGGGGAAGTGGTAAAAAAAATCCAATTTAGCTGAATGAGCAAGTATGTCCCAAAGATCAATAGAACTTAGAAAAAGCAGCTGTCACCATAAAAGGTTGGACCTGATTGTCTGGCACGTGCTCGACTGGATCAGCCGTCACTGGCTGGACTGGATCAGCTGCTATGGAAGCAGGCTGAACTGCAGAAGGTGGCATTGATGCAGGCTGGACTGGAACTGCTGGATCTGGAAGAGGCTAAATGAAAGTTGTTGGCAAAGGGACAGCCTGGATGAGAGCTGCTGGCATGCACACACAGGAAGAGGTTGGACTGGATCAGCTGGCACAGGCTGGACTGGATTTACAGCATTGAGGCAATTGGGAATGGAGCAGCTGGCATGGAGACAGGGTGGACTCAAGCAGCTGGCATGGAGAGTGGCTGGACTGCAGCAGCTGTCATGGAGTAAGGCTGGACTGGAGCAGCTAGCATTGAGACAAGCTGAACTGGAGCAGCTGGCATGGAGACAATCTGAACTGGAACAAATGGTATGGATACAGACTGCGGCTTACTGTTACAGGTGACGTGAACTACCCTGAAGCAATTTATGGAATGACTAGTCTTCACCAGAGCACGCCGCAAGGAGTGATAGGTCAGAAATACTAGAGTCCCCTGGGTTTGCTTTAAGCCAACACCAGATAATGGGCCTTGGGATATCCCCACCCAAAGGGGGTTGCAGGAAGCATGATGGACAGGGTAGACTGACACAGGTAGGCTGGACTGGAACTGCTGGCAGGTTGGACAAAAATGAGTTGACCATGGGCTGGGGTTAGCAGGATGGTCTGTGTCAAGAAGGCAGGAAGGTTGGTCGAAGGCTGGCAATGAAACAGGTCTAATAGTAGATAGTGGTACCGCAAACAGGTTAAAGGCTGGAACAGTAGAATATTCATCTGGAGAAGGAATAAGTCAGACTGTATGGAGATTGGAACTGGTACAGCATCTGTATAAATGGTGGTTGTGGCAGGAATGGACAATGACAGGACTGTGTGGGTTCTAAAAAACTTCAGTTTATTTTTAGGTTTGGACACTAGATTCCTGCTAATCTGCTTGTTTTATTGGCAGAAAAATTAGAACAGCAGTGGGAAGCTGTAAGATTAAGGTAGCAGTGGCAAGATAGTGTTTCTGAGGGGTTGCAGAGAGGTGGAAATGGACTTCTGGTGATTGGTTACAGGGTAGTACAACTGGTGAAACCTGGGGTAAGGTTTTGGAGTAGAGTACTGATTAATGGCTGGGAGAAAAGTGTACTGAGTTGTACCTCTGGATGCTATGGTTACCAGAAATTAGGATCTTTTGGAATGCTGCTTTCAATAGGTAGGAATGAATTAGTGAAATGTGATGATATATCTGATCAGGCTAGGAGTAGGGGTTAAACAAAACCCAACTTCCCCTTCCCCTGTCTGACTATAGAATGTATTACATTAATAATGCTTTAGTTAAGCAAAGCTCTGGTAAATGTAATAAATAATGTTAATAAGAGCAGAGTTTATCATTCTCCTATAGCCACATACTAAGAAGACGTCACTACGCTCTGACGAAACGCGCGTCAGGTGGAACGCACGCCGTCAAACCCGGAAGTTAGCCTGGAACGCAAGCCGCTCTCCACGCTACAGACATCCATTAGAGGGTTTTGCACAGCGTTTTTTACTCTTTACCAGCTTTTGTCAGCATTTTTTATTTAATAAACTTGTTTTAATGGTACTGCACCATCCGGAGCCTGTCCTTTTTTCCCTGAAATCATATCCGGAGAAACCGTGAGGAACCCGTACACCCCATTTGGGGCATTCCGGCCGAGAGGGATAGGAGCCCAGCAGCTGCCATTATTCTGACCTGGAGGGTCACCAAAGCTCTACTGGTCTCTTTGCCGTAAGGTAGTAGAGACCCACCTTATCTGGTGAGTTTACATCCTACCCTTAATATCTGCATGATCGGATATCCTGTCCCATTGGAGGATCCAGCACCAAGCACCAGCACCTTTTCCCCTTTTTTTGGCACTTTTTTTGGATTATTCACCACTGAGTCACCTATGAACTATTTTGAATATCACTCAGCACTTTATTATCATAGTGAATTGTTGGACTTGATTTTGGCACATTAATTATTTAATCATATTATCTTTTATAATATCTATGTTTTAGGGGCACAGCCCATTTTAAAGTTTTAGAAATTTTAGATACTATTATATTGTATACCCACTCCTTTAGTTCCCTGCACACACCAGCAAGCGCTATATTTTCTCATTTAGTTTGGGAATTCCTACATATTCACTTTGCACTTTATAGCAGCTGCTCAGCCAATACATTTATTTATTTTATTTATTAGCCATAGTACCCATCTGATTAGGCACTCCTAGGCGCGAGGAATATATTCCACTGAATATATACATTTGCAACAGGGTATTTATGCTGCAAGAATCTTTGGGGAAAAAAAGATCCACCATTATGTTGGCACTGTTTGCAAAAAGGTCCACTGAACTTCCCCCACTACTTTGAGTAACCATTAGGAATGCTTGATGTACCAGTTGGCAATTTAGTAAGATTGTCACCTAATTCAATATGGACTGCAGATAAAGTAATGTTTTCTCCTGTCCAAAACAAAATTTCCTGGCTACTTGAAGCAGAGAGGAGGACAATCTTGATGGTTCAAGTATACTTCCGTGATAGCATTGCCAGAGAACCTGTACTTCGTGGCCCCTGGTGTAAAATCCGAAGGATTTCTTTACTGCAGTGAATTCTCTCAGGTTGGAAGAGGCTTGAGCTAGGACCTAAGACCAAGATTCCTGGGCTTGAAACCCCTTAACATGAACTCCCCAATCCCATGAGCTCGCATCTATCATGATTTTTATGTGACTGAGATGAATGCAAACGCTGCCTCCTTCAGTATTAGTGGATCAATTCACCAAGCCAGAGAGTGACAAACTTTCAGTAAGACAAACAGTAATTTCCAAAGAACTACTTTTCAGATCCAAACTGGATAAGGGAAATATATACATATTTAACATATATAACATATATTGAGGCAGCATGTGCCAGGAGGAAATAAAGGGGGCAAGGAAGATGAGAAAGGGAAAGGAGGTATGGGGCATGAGAGATTTTAATGGTGCCCAAGAAGTATTAAACAGTTGCATAAAATCAGAAAAATTGTTTATTACAAAATTAATAACAACGACAATTACAATCATAGATGCATTAAATGATCATTTACAGTTGGTCACTTCAAATACAGGCTCAATTGCAGTAATACCATTTTACCCATTTTTTAACCATACAACATATTTCCGAGCTGTAATCTGAAATTGGGCCACACTCAACATGTTTCGCCTTTGCCGCTTCTTCAGGAGTCTAAGGCCTTGTTCACACCTGAGCGTATTTCAACTCGTAAAACGTTCATCCCTGAAGTCTCAAAACGCCCAACAAGCAAGCAAAATCCCATTCATTTCAATGGCCCCTGTTCACTTATGTGCGTTTTGTCACCTAAAGCAAAATGCCTGAACCTCAAAAAAGTACATGAGCTTCTTTTTTGGCAGTTTTTGTTAGATGTCAAAGCCTGCCTCCAAACACCTGCAAACTTTCACTCTGCTTCCAGATGTTATGTGCTGTGCAAGTAAAAATCGGACATTGCAATCCTCCTGGCTGTGTTTTTGAAGGCTATACTGGTTTGTTGGCGTTATCCTTGCTATTCCTTTAGCCTGTTGGCTTGTTGGAGATTTCTTATCCATCTCCTGCTCCTCACTTCCGGGCCTGATAGGGTGCATTTCTTCCCTTCTGTGAGCCCGCTGACCATTTTGCAGATTTTTGTCTTTATAAGGGGAGGTTTTCTCCTTTCCCTTCCTTCTTTGATACAGCTGGCGCTAAGGTGATGTCACCTTTTACCATATTTTAAAGTCTGTTGTTTGACTTTTATCGATGGATACTATGATACTTTGCAAATCTGTCTGATCTATACACAATATCTGGATCATGAAGAAGCTATTTCAGCGAAACGCATTGATCCATCAGCAGATTATATCATTTAAAACTCAGGCCTTTGGACCTGTTATGCATATGTATTGTCAATCCTGATCGTATCTGTTTTAGTGAACTGTATGTACAATGAAAATGCTTACAATTTTACATTATATGTGGATATATATTTTTAACGCTTAAGAGGCACATTCAAATCCCCACTGTCCAGGTCTGGTAGACATAATTTCCCCATACTTTCCCTTCCCCTATTTTGCCTATGTATTCCACTACCACACCTGGATTATATCTTTTTCCCGATTTCTATTTTGGATACGGTGCCATAGTACTTGTTATATAGCCTACCCCTCTCCATACCATTTTAACTATTTTTGTTAGATGTCAATGCCTGTCTCCAAATACCTGCAAAAAATGGCAAAAAAGCCTGAAAAAGTTTGAAAAAATGGCTGAAAAAAAGGCTGAAAAAAAAACCTGAAAAAGGCTTGAAAAAAAAGCCTGAACAAAGCCTGAAAAAACGCTTGAAAACGATATGTTCAGGTGTGAATGGAGCCTAAATGTATGAAAGGACCAAAGATCTTGCAAGGACAAAGACATCAATAAATAGATAATGAAAAAAATTGTATACTGTACAATAGCTTTCTATTTATTACATGACAACTGGTAACTGTGGAGAACCATAAAGTGCTCACCCTGGGTAACAATACCACCAAGATTAACCTTCAGGATAGAAGAAATGTCTGCAGGGATCTTGAATGCAATTAGGCCTATGACAGAGCTGGAATTGAGGATGTCATTAGTACTAGTAGGCTCCTAATCTCACTCAGTGAAACAATTTGTGCTGCCACCATCCAATTGGTCATCACCAGTATTTTGGAGATTTATTTTTCTGGAAGATTAATTTTTTGGGCTACAAAATCAATCAGATAATCTATAAATACTGTGGACTGAACTGGAATTAAAGAAAACTCCTCACTGTTCATCAGCCAACCAAATATGTCCAAAGCTAGGAGGACCACTTGAAAATCTTTCAAAGTCTTCTTTTCTATTGCAGTATAAAGAAGAATTTTGTCCAGATACAGGTCAGATACCTCTGTTAGACCTCTACTAGAATTTTGTTAAAAATTCTTGGGGCTGCCAAAAGGTCAAAGGCCAAGGCAAAGACCTGTTTAACTTTAATTTCTTCAAGTTTATGATCATCCTGTGCCTATTTGATTGTTTCTGAACCAGTATCATGTGGGTTCAAAATATCTGGAAAATGTGCTCTTCCAGAACCAGAACTGTCCCGTTTTGGAGGGCAAAAGTTGAACACATTCCATCAAGGCAGATGTTCTGCTTGAAACCTTTGAAGGCTTTGTCAGAAAAAAAGATTTGAGTGGGAAGAGTTAAAAATTCTAGGCAATAGCCTTTCTTTATCAGTTGGAGAATATATGGACTGTGAGAGAGCTCTTCCAATTAGAAAAAATGGGACAACCTTCCCTGTACATCCCTTTTTGGCATCTCTGCTGGTGGATTCTTGAGAAGTTAGGAGAAGCCCTCTGTCAGGGCCTGGCTTTGAAACCAGAACCTATCCTGTGTCAGGCAATGTATCTTCTTGCTGAGCTACAATGCTGGACAGTTCCCTAGATAATTAATTGACTGATCCTGTCTTGAAGCCTGTTTGTCTTGAATTGATCCCTGAACTTTTTGCTCCCCCCATGAACTTCCTGATTTAAGCCATGTCTCTGCACTTTCTTTACCAGATAATTGTGCTCTCTACAGCCAGTATCTTGCTCCTGTCTTCTCTGCTGCTGTCCAGATTTGGCTACCACTAGTTATCAACCCTTGGTTTGTTCCTCAACTATGTTTCTGCCTGATCCCAAGCTGCAACTACCTGTTATTGACCTTTGATTTGTTTACTGACTACGCTTCTGTTTAAATCCTACCTAATAATGATGGGACAATCCCGAGGACCGTGACTTGGTACTAAATCACAGTACAGTCCATCTCCATTATCAGGAGCTCTGATGAACATCAGTTAGTACCTATCCTGCTGGTTGGTGGTAGTTCCATATCAACTGTCTTTGAGCCTGACCACTGATCGTGACACCCTCTATTAGACTTCTCCATGTTAAAGGGCCACTTTTTCTTTTGTTCTTTAATTTTATTTTCCATTTGGGCTGGATTACTGTATGTGAGCCACAAAAAGAAAATCACAGTTGCAAATTCATTTTTTCCTGAAAACTTTATTCCTTTTTCCAATGATCTGGAAAATAATTCTTAAATAATATTACCCTGAAATGTAATACCTACAATATGGACTTGGAAGGTAAATCACTACTGCCATTTTTCAGTCAAATGGCTCTGCTTGCAAAGTTGAACAAACTGGAAGATCTAGCAAAAGTTTCTACTGCTGCGTCTTCCAGGAAGGCAACCTTACCTTCCTTACCTACAAATTACAGGGAATCCAGAAGTTGCTCTGCCATAGCCCCTTGGGTCAGATGCTGAGACACTCCTTCAAGCCAGAAGTAAATATTCCTAGCCAGAGAGACCGAAGCTAAGGCTTCAGTAAAGCTTAAATCTTCCTATCCACCTAGTCTTTTTACTGTATATTGCCAAAATCTTCAAAGGAGAAGTCAGAAGTTTTAGATACCTGGGTGGGGCAGGGTCCAGCTTTGGACATTTGAGGAATTTCTCTTCTTTATGTTATTTGAGCAAAAACCTCCTTTTCCGGGACCTGACATTAACAACTTTCTTTTTCACTTCTTATTCTGTAAGAATCAGATCCTTAAGGGACTGATGAAAGGAAAAAATATCTACCCCGCTAATCTTGCAGCACTCTGTACATCTTATCCCACACTGTTAGAATTTTTTGGGAGTTTTTTTTTAGGAGTCATGGTGACAAAAGACCCATCTTTAGAGGTGGAAGGCAAATAAACCAAAAACCAGCCCCAAAAGATTGAAAGGTGGACACCACTTGAGATTTCATGGTGTCCATAAAGTTCTTCATCAAAAAACTGAAAAATTTCAGGTGGACAGCTTTTAACCACTTCTGGACTGGAAGGTTTTACCCCCTAATGACCAGGCCATTTTTTGCGATATGGCACTGCGTTATTTTAACTGACAATTGCATGGTCGTGCGATGCTGTACCCCAAAAAAAAAAAATTGATGTCCTTTTTTTGCCCACAAATAGAGCTTTCTTTTGGTTATATTTAATCACCCCTGCAATTTTTATTTTTTATGCTATAAACAAAAAAAGAGCAACAATTCTTAAAAAAAAAACAATATTTTTTACTTTCTGCTATAAAACATTCCCAATAAACCACTTTAAGACTGGAAGATTTTGCTGCTTTATAACAGGCCCTATTTTGCGATTCGGCACTGCGTGATTTTACCGGACAATTGCGCGATCGTGCGATGCTGTACCCAAACAAAATTGATGTCCTTTTTTTTCCACAAATATAGCTTTCTTTTGATGGTATTTGATCACCTCTGCGATTTTTATTTTTTGCGCTATAAACAAAAAAAGAGCGACAATTTTGAAAAAAAAAAACAATATTTTTCACATTCTGCTATATAACTTTCCCAAAAAAAAAAATGTAAAAATCGAAATTATTTAACATTTTAGGCCAATTTGTTTTCTGCTACATATTTTTGGTAAAAAAAATCGCAATAAGCGTATTTTAATCGGTTTGCACAAAAGTTATTACGTTTACTAACTACGGCAAAGATTTATGTAATTTTTATTGTTTTTTTTTTTTACTAGCGATGGCGGCGATCTGCGATTTTTTGCGGGAGTGCGACATATGGACCCCTAACTGACATTTTTGCCACTTTTGGGGAGACAAGTGACATTACTACAGTAATCAGTGCTAAAAATATGCACTGTTACTGTAATAATGACACTGGCAGGGAAGGGGTTAACCCTGTGGGTGATCAAGGGGTTAAATGTAGGCCTGGGGCAGTGATTCTAACTGTGAGGGGGTTGGGCTTGTGAGATGACCATAGAGACATGCAATCCTATATAGCAGGATCACATGGTCTCTGTGATCATCTCAGGGAGAAGGAAGGATGGCTGTGTTTACATCACCAGTCTGTCCTTCTCTGTCAGCGGGGAGAGATCGCAAGTGGCCGGCGGCCATCGTAGCCACCTGACACTCGCGCCAGCTTCCCCGCTGATGAGCGGGGGTGGAAGCGTGCCATTGGTGGTCGCGCGCTCCCCCCTAGCTACTCCCAGGCGAGCACTGTACATGTACGGGACTTTGCCTGGGAGAGCCAGCCTGCTGCAGTATATCTGCGGTGACTGGACGTAAAGTGGTTAAAAAAAAATAAAAATTTTATTTTTTCATCGTTTTAGGCCAATATGTATTCTGCTACATATTTTTGGTAAAAATTTTTTTACAATAAGTGTATATAAAACTTATCACGTCTAAAAACTATGGGAAAGATTTATGTATTTTTTATTTATTTTTTTACTAGTAATGGCGGCGAGCAGCGATTTTTAGCCGGACCGCGACATTGCAGAGGACAGATCAGACACCTAACTGAAATTGTTGACACTTTTTGGGGGACCAGTGACATTAATACAGTAATCAGTGCTATAAATATGCACTGTTACTGTACTAATGCAACTGGCAGGGAAGAGGTTACCACCAGGGTCGATCAAAGGGTTAAATGTGTCCCTGGGGGTGATTTCTAACTGTGTGGGCTTGCTGTATGAACACAGAGACCTGTGTTCCTAAATAGGAGGAACACAGGATACCTGTGATCTTTACTGACAGAAAAACAACGGTCTGCAATATTTACATCTGCAGACCGCCATTCTGTCTGCACGGGGAGCGATTGCGGGTGCCGGACAAACATCGCGGCCACTGGACCTGCTGATTGGCTCCCCCTGTGGCCAATCGGCACGTGTGCAAGCCCCCACTAGCTGTCCCATGAAACAACGTACAGGTACGTTGTTTCACAGGACAGAGCCGACCTGCCACAGTATAACTACGGCTACTGGTTGGCAAGTGGTTAACACATTCCTTATAAAAAGGCTTATGGTAAGATTGAGGCAGTCTTAAATTGCAATAGCCACAGTGCTTGAAACAACCAAACCCTAAGAACAAGATAGTAGGTGGGTTTTCAGAACCTGGGGAGGCAGATTTTTCAGGAACACAGTACCTCCAAACACCTAATGATCCCAGGCTTCAAACCATAAGCCCCCAGAATGACTGAATAAAATATGGGGCACAGAAGAAAGGACGCAACAGCACCTGACTTTAGTTTGGGCACAGTCATTGCTGCCATTTTCCGATTTCAGTTTCCCTCATGGTGGAAAGTAGTGGCATTCTCTCATACTGCCCTGGCCTATAGATGCTTCTGGAAATACATCATTCCTTTGAACCGCATTCCCACCTTCAGGCCACAAGCTACCATAGCTATGTGTCCACAGGATGTTCTCACAGTTCCCACAGGAAGAAAGAGGACAGGGCACATGGCACAAGAGGCTTCAGGATTTGAGTCACCCCTCCATGACAGGGGCCACGATCTAAGCAAAAAGAAGTGGAAACCCCACAGAGCAGCAAGAAGTCTAGGAACATGGGGCCCCAAGCAAGATTGTGCTGCTCCTGGACAGTAGGAAAAACAAACTAAACTGAGATGACAAGGGTAGGAGTGGTTTTTAAATTCTTCCTGTACATAAAGCTTAATTTTCCTATTTGAAACAGAACCTTTCGTTTGGGTCCCATTGACTGCTCTCTCTGTATATTTTGTATTATTTAACTTTGCTACAGTGTGAATGTAAACAGAAAAAGGGGGTTTGGTGTAACCAAAAAACTGCGCAAGTGGTTCAACCATGTATATATATAATCAATAAATATAAACATAAAAATTATGTAAATATATAAATATTAATATTAGATAAATATTAATTTAGAGGAATTGCTTCCTTGTAGTGAGCAGCAACAAAAAAGCAAGGTGCTGAACAATTGTTTAAAAGAAGGAAAGTGTCGCGCTCAAACATAAATATAAAGTGCTTGTGCAGATATTAAACCTTAATTCAAAAATTCATGATTGGTAACAGTCAAAAAACAATCAATCTGTGCTCAACATTATCATTATCAACAGCATATGGACTGTTTGCACTATATAATGTTGAGCACAGATTGATTGTTTTTTGACTGTTACCAATCATGAATTTTTGAATTAAGGTTTAATATCTGCACAAGCACTTTATATTTATGTTTGAGCGCGACACTTTCCTTCTTTTAAACAAGTGTGAATGTAAAACACAGTTCATGGCTTTCCTTAGCAACTTCCACATTTGTTTCTCGCCCACATTGCTTCCACCCACATATTCACATTATTAATATGGTAATTATATACCCAAATACAAAACACTAGATACTGATTTTTGAAACACATGTTTACTATGAAGCAGCTATAATAAAATGACATTCAATGAAAACAGACAATTATGGAAAGGGAATTCTCTGCATACTTCATTGACAAAGTACTAAATTAAGCCTATGGATGTCACTTACAAAAAAATGAAAGATGTGGCAAGAATTTAAAAAGCTGCATTTTCTTCTAAAACATACTTTTACAATATTTTACCCAGCTCTCTGCAAAGAGGGATATGAAATTCATACCATTGATTTTGTATCTGTAAGAAATACAATACTGCATACTAATATGGGATTCAAAGATGTTTGCATACAAAGTATATATCTCTGCATTTCGTATTGAAAATTTACCAAAAGAACAGCCAACAGTAGCAGGGACCCGTAGCAACTGGCATGTGAATAAACACAAACTATATTTATTAAACCGATATAAGATGTTTTAGTACTGCTCTAAGTCAAATTTCTGACAGCTAAATAGCAGCTTTGAAAAATGTTTCTATCAACACAGATGTCTCCATCATCTGCCTTTTCTAAGGAGATAAACAATCAATCAGGAACAAAGATATGTGGATACACACGTTGATACCAAGTTCTGAAATGACCTCATCCACCTTGATGGAACTCTTGTAATTTATGCCACCAGCCCTCAGTCGAAACTGATCCAAGTTGCTAACATTCTTATAATACATGGGGAAGGGGGTCTTCTTTTGAAATAAATGCAGAGCTTCCCTTTTCTCAGTAAGAACATAGGATCAGCAGCACAAATACTGAGGGTGCAAAAGCAAACAAAAGCCAAAGATTTTACAAATATGGCAGCAATTAAAAAAAAATCCTGAAGGCAAAATCCAGTTCACCAAAAATATATTTCTATTTCAAGTCAATTATTTGCTTCATTCGATTTTAACATACCTGCTGCGCATGTAGAGCAGATACACAGATGAAGGTCATTAGAAAGAAATATCATGAAGAAATGTATTGATTGTGCTAGAGATTTCACTTTTACAATAGAACTTCAGAGGTTCAGTAGAGTCCATGTGAATGCTTTAAAGTAACCTTGGCCCTAGATTGAAAATATTAGAGAGATTCATTATGTACCTTCCTAGCAGGTAGTGAACCAATCTTTGCTCTCTTACTGGTATTTAACAATTTCAGGTGTGCCAGTTTCCCAGCCATCTGGCGTGTGCTGTGGCTTCTCCCACCATTCAATGGATAAAACAGGAAAAAATAGTCACAAAGTAGTAGCAGCTGGCAGAGGGAATTGGGGGAACACATCTGATACAGCTGAAATTGTCAGATACTAGAAGTAACTGTGAAGGGTCAAGACTTGAGTCACCACTTGCCAGAAAGTAATCTCTTCTTTTTACAGGGTGCATCTCATTATGTTTTATAACCTAACGACAGAGTTGCTTTAAACATGCATACCTTGAAGTACCTAGAAGTCCTTCTCCTTTTGAGATGGTTATTACCATGCATTTCCTAAGGAACATTAAAGTATTTCTATAAAAATCTACCAAAATCACAGTAGGGCTCAAATATTATAACCTTTAAATAAAATAGGTCAGTCAGCCAAAATATATGAATTATAGGTGTGAGTGTCTTTGCTTCATTGTCTGCTATATGACTTGTTACATGTACTACTTCACTCCATTTTTGGATGTTTCATCTTACCCTACTTTGTCATTGTATATGTTGTTCCTCAGTCCTTTTCCTCCAAAAAAAAAGAAAAAAAAAAAGGTTAATAAAAAGAGAGAAAAAAAAATCACCAAAACTACAAGATATGAGAACTAACCTAAACAATTCATTTGCTTTTAATCAAATTACACAGGCCCTTTAACTACATTGTTGTTAGTAGGTCTAAAGGAGCACATACAGGTTGTATTGTTTATTGTGAATTTCAGAAAAATAAAAAGCTATTGGGAGATGCAACTTTCTAGCAATAACTTATAAATCCATAACTGAAATATTGCTGTTGGGGGACCGATGTTTGTAAACAAAATTCTGAAATTGTTAGAGGCCAAAATGGAGAAAATTGAGCACTTCCATTTTAAGTTTGTGCTGTTTGCATGTAAATTGGTCACATTTAATAATAGGTTTTCTTGCTCTGCAAGCACATTTGTTGTAAACTAAATGCATCAAGTGGATAAATCATTGGATTGGCAAACCAAAGTTTAAAAAATATATATACCCCCAACTCTGCTACCTCCAGAACCAGGGGGACCCAAGTGGTTATGCCTTACCTTCCCCTGTCTTAAATAAGAGACATCCTATATGCCTTTGAGCTTTACCCCCCGCCTGTCCTCTCTGGCTCTCCTTTGAGGGCTGCGGTCTGGGGTTGGCGGAGAGGAAGCCGTCTCTGCACTGCTGGGGGGGGGGTGCTTACAACACCTCGGCTCCAGATACTCTATTAGCTTATATAGACTCAATAATAAGCTATGCTGCTTATCGCTTTTGTTTCTATTTAGCCAAAACCTTTGGGGAGACGTAATCTGTGATATTAATTTTTCATTACATTCATTGTTATGTGCATTTTTTTCTTTTTGTTTGTATGCTTACCTGTATCTGTTCAGACCTAAACAGAGATGTTCTTTATCTGTATGGATATGCTGCCATGACATGTATCTTGTCCCTGTTTCTCTTTAATAAACTATTTTTGGAATGAGAAAATAAAAAAAATTGTAATAATAATTATATATATATATATATATATATATATATATATATATATATACACACACACACACAGTATCTCACAAAAGTGAGTACATCCCTCACATTTTTGTAAATATTTTATTATATCTTTTCATGTGACAACACTGAAGAAAGTACACTTTGCTATAATGTAAAGTAGTGAGTGTACAGCTTGTATAACAGAGAAAATTTGCTGTCACCTCAAAATAACTCAACACACAGCCATTATTGTTTAAACTGCTGGCAACAAAAGTGAGTACACCCCCTAGGGGGAAATGTCCAAATTGGGCCCAATTAGCCATTTTCCCTCCCTGGTGTCATGTGACTCATTAGTGTTACAAGATCTCAGGTGTGAATGAAAAGCAGATGTGTTAAATTTGGTGTTATCTCTCTCACTCTCTCATTCTGGTCCCTGGAACCTCATGGCAAATAACGATCCGGCAAAGGATCTGAAAAAAGAATTGTTGCTCTACATAAAGATAGCCTAGGCTATAGGAAGATTGCCAAGACCCCTAAACTGAGCTGCAGCATGGTGGCTAAGACCATACAGCGGTTTAACAGAACAGGTTCCACTCAGAACAGGCCTTGCCATGGTTGACCAAAGATGTTGAGTGCACGTACTTAGTGGGATATCCAGAGGTTGTCTTTGGGAAATAGAAGTATGAGTGCTGCCAGAATTGCTGCAGAGGTTGAAGGGGTGGGGGGGCTCAGTACTCAGACCATACGACAAATTGGTCTGTGTGGCTGTCATCCCAGAAGGAAGCCTCATCTAAAGATGATGCACAAGAAAGCCTGCAAACAGTTTGCTGATGACAAGCAGATTAAGGACATGGATTACAGGAACCATGTGCTGTGGTCTGATGAAACCAAGATAAACTTATTTGGTTCAGTTGGTGTCAAGCGTGTGTGGCAGCAATCAGATGAGGAGTACAAAGACAAGTGTGCCTTGCCTACAGTCAAGCATGGTGGTGGGAGTGTCATGGTCTGGTTCTGCATGAGTGCTGCTAGCACTGGGGAGCTCCAGTTCATTGAGGGAACCGGGAATGTCAACATGTACTGTAACATACTGAAGCAGAGCACGATCCCCTTCCTTCAGAGACTGGGCCCCAGGGCAGTATTCCAACATGATAACGACCACAAACACACTTCCAGGAGACCACTGGCTTGCTAAAGAAGCTGAGGGTAAAGGTGATGGACTGGCAAACCATGTCTCCAGACCTAAACCCTATTGAGCATCTGTGGGGCATCCTCAAACAGAAGGTGGAGGAGCGCATGGTCTCTAACATCCACCAGCTCTGTGATGTCAACATGGAGGTGTGGAAGAGGACCCCAGTGGCAACCTGTGAAGCTCTGGTGAACTCCATGCCCAAGAGGGTTAAGGAAGTGCTGAAAGGTAATGGTGGCCACACAAAATATTGACATTTTGGGCCCAATTTGGACATTTTTTTCTAGGGGTGTACTTACTTTTGTTGCCAGTGGTTTACACTTTAATGACTGTGTGTTTAGTTAGTTTGAGTGGACAGCAAATGTACACTGTTATACAAGCTGTAACTCACTACTTTACATTGTAACAAAGTGTAATTTCGTCAGTGTTGTCACATGAAAAGATATAATAAAATATTTACAAAAATGTGAGGCGTGTACTCACTTTTGTGAGATACTGTATATACTGTATATATATATATATATATATATATATATGTAGAGATAATGGCAGACTTCTTTAGAGACTACGTAATTGAGACTAATGAAATCCAATGCTGCCAAAATAAATTGTTTACTGAATTTGGCAAAAGAAATCTAAACAATTTTCTTAAGCAAACAATGTACATCTCTATGTCAAGACTAAATGGCTAGTACAACACTGTGTAAAGAATAACACTTGCTGCTAAGGAATGCTAAGCTTCCAAAATAGGTCTCCAAAACTGCAGAAAGATTCTCTTTTACTGTAGCAGCAGGAACGTGTCTAACAATGCAGCAGAGGTCTTGAAAAGATCTCAAAGCATTCAATTACTTGCATCCCACACTCACCTATATACACAGTAAGATTTCTACAAGATAATTAAAAGCATGCAAAAAATTTACTATAGCTTCCTGCTGCTGCAGACTGTTTAAAGTAAAAACTACCAATTTTCTGACTGTTTGTTTTGTTTCACGCATTCTAGTTAGCAAGTCAACCCTTTTACTAAAAGTTCTCCATTGATGCAATAAGGTGAATTCTAAGAATACAACGCACGATATTCTACCACACACAGATAATTTGGTTCTGGGTGGAATAAGTTGCTGCATTAAAGGAAACCCATATTACGATAAATACAAAAAACTGTGATTCCTGACTTTCCCCTGAAAATGCTGACTAGCTGGCTGTCTCTGTATTCAGTAATATAAGTTACTATTTCAAAATGAGCATGCAGTAATTGAAGGTAGTGAAGCCAGAACTCCTCATCTGCATAGGGGCCCCAAGTCAAAAACTCAGTATTGAAGCCACTGGATTAGCCAGACAGCCTGGTACCTATCATTTTTGGTGAACATGACCAATGGCAATCTATATATTTACTAAAGAAATGCAAAGTAAAGTAGTTAAAACGCTTCTTTTAAATGGAGTGGATATCCACTTCAAGTATCCAGTCATGTGAATTGAGTATTCAAAGTGAACTGGAATTTTTTTTCTAAATGTGTAAAGAATAGATGTGAATATTCACTCTGTTTATTGAGTAAATCAGCCTTAATACTTCATTACAGGTTACTTCTGCAGTGGTATGTTAACAGTCACTAGTGCACCAGCCCCCAAATAACTATTGATGGCAATCGGTTGCTCTTCAACGTTTTAACTATAGAGATGTTTTAGGCTTTAGGAATGCTTTTCTGATCAGAGATGTTTATAGCTTGCTGTAATATTTTTTCATAGCTTTCAGGTTTCACCTAAGTATAGTGGTAATGTTCTGTGTCTTATTAGGGTAATCAAATAACTTATCAAATAACCCTTGACCACTTAAGCCCCGGAAGATTTTAGCCCCTTCCTGACCAGGCCCTATTTTGCGATTCGGCACTGTGTGATTTTAACCGGCAATTGTGCGGTCGTGCAACACTGTACCCAAATTAAATTGACATCCTTTTTTCCCCACAAGCAGAGCGTTCTTTTGGTGGTATTTGATCACCTGTGCGATATTTACTTTTTGCGCTATAAACAAAAAAAGAGCGACAATTTTGAAAAAAATAACAATATTTTTCACATTTTTATATATGAAATTCCCCAAAAAAATCAAATTTTTTTAACATTTTAGGCCAATTTGTTTTCTGCTACATATGCTTGGTAAAAAAAATTGCAATAAGCGCATTTTGATTGGTTTGCGCAAAAGTAATTGCGTTTACTAACTAAGGGAAAGATTTTTGGTGTTTGTTTTTTTAACTAGTAACGGCGGCGATCTGCAATTTTTTTTTGCGGGACTGCGACATTGCAGCGGACAGATCGGACCCTTGACTGACATTTTTGACACTTTTGGGGTTACCAGTGACATTACTACAGTACTCAGTGCTATACATATGCACTGTTACTGTAAAAATGACACTGGCAGGAAAGGGGTTAACTTTATTGGTGATGCAGGGGTTGAGTGTGTCCCTAGGGGCATGCTTCTAACTGTAAAGGGGTGTGGCTAGTGATGTAAGCACAGAGACATACGATCCTACATAGCAGGATCGTATGATCTCTGTTCTTACACCAGGGAGAATGACAGGTGGCTTTGTTTACATCAGCCACCTGCCTTTCTCCCTCTCCACGGGAGGTCGCGAGTGACCAGCGGACATCGGGTCCGCCCCGTTGCTCTACAATGAGAAGGCTAAAAGAAGATTGCCAAGACCCTGAAACTGAGCTGAAGCATGGTGGCAAATACCACACAGCGGTGTGTGGTCTTGGGTTTTTTTTTTCACTGTGATGGCACTGAAGCATGGTGGCCAAGACCACACAGTGTTAAATTTGGTGTTATCCTTCTCACTTTCTCATGCTGATCACTGGAAGTTCAACATGGTACCTCATGGCAAATAACTCTCTGAGGATCTGAAAAAAAGAATTGTTGCTCTACATAAAGATGCCCTAGGCTATAAGAAGATTGCCAAGACCCTGAAACTGAGCTGAAGCATGGAAGCCAAGACCACACAGCGGTTTAAAAGGACAGGTTCCACTCAAAACAGGCCTCGCCATGGTCAACCAAAGTAGTTGAGTGCACATGCTCAGCGTCATATCCAGAGGCAGTCTTTGGGAAATAGACGTACGAGTGCTGCCAGCATTGCTGCAGAGGCTAAAGGGGTGGGGAATCAGCCTGTCAGTGCTCAGACCATACGCCGCACACTGCATCAAATTGGTCTGCATGGCTGTCCTCCCAAAAGGAAGCCTCTTCTAAATATGATGCACAAGAAAGCCCGCAAACAGTTTGCTGAAGACAAGCAGACTAAGGACATGGATTACTGGAACCATTTCATGTGGTCTGATGAGACCAAGACAAACCTATTTGGTTCAGATGGTTTCAAGCGTGTGTGACGGCAACCAGGTGAGGAGTACAAAGACAAGTGTATGCCATGCCTACAGTCAAGCATGGTGGTGGGAGTGTCATGGTCTGGGGCTGCATGAGTGCTGCCGACACTGGGGAGCTACAATTCAATGAGGGAACCATGAATGCCAACATGTACTGTAACATACTGAAGTAGAGCATGATTCCCCTCCCTTCGGAGACTGGGCCACTGGCAGGGCTGGCGCTACCAGTAAGGTGACCTAGGCAGCCGCCTAGGGCGCAACTTAGCGAGCCTGACCTGAGGTAAGTGACTTACCGTAAGTCACTGAAGGGGTATTAACCGCCTAATGTACATGCAGGGCACCGGATGCATGGATTCCAATGAGGGTTTTTTTTTAAGCACGTGATTAGAGCCAGAGGCTCTTATAGGCTTCAAAAAAGGGTGGGCTCGGGGCGCAAAGCACTGTGCCCTGAGTCCACCCGGTTGTGTGACAATAGAGAATGAATATTTGCTATTGCCACACTGACTCTCCTCCTGGCCAATCTGGAAGCGGGTCCTGAGACCTGTTTCTCAATTGGCAAAAGGAGAAGGCATCCTATTGGCGGAGGAGGAGGGAGGAGACAGCTGTCGAGAGGGGACATGGAGGAGAGTGAGGGGGAAGCCGTCTGGAGGAACAAGGTAAGTGAACTGGCGCGCCGGGGGGGTATGGTGTGGACTGGACCCCCCCTCCTGTTCGATGGAGCACCAGCCGCCACTGGTTTTAAGCCCTTCAGCAACTTGGGATAGGGGGTGGGGGAGCATATGGGGTGGCGGCAATTTTTATTTTGCCTAGGGCGGCAAAAATCCTTGCACCGGCCCTGGCCGCAGGGCAGTATTCCAACATGATAACGACCCCAAACACACATCTAAGACGACCACTGCCTTGCTAAAGAAGCTCAGGGTAAAGGTGATTGACTGGCCAAGCATGTCTCCAGACCTGAACCCTATTTAGCATCTGTGGGTCATCCTCAAACAGAAGGTGGAAGAGCACAAGCTCTCTAACATCAACCAGCACCAAGATGTCATCATGGATGAGTAGAAGAGGACTCCAGTGGCAACCTGTGCAGCTCTGGTGAACTCAATACCCAAGAGGGTAAAGGCAGTGCTGGAAAATAATGGTGGCCACACAAAATATTGACACTTTGGACCCAATTTGGACTTTTTCACTTAGTGGTGTACTCACTTTTGTTGCCAGTGGTTTAGACATTAACCACTTCTGGACCGGAAGATTTTCCCCCTTTATGACCAGGCTATATTTTGCAATTCGGCACTGCGTTACTTTAACCACTTTACCACCGGAGGATTTTGCTGTCTTACGTCCAGGCCACTTTTTGCGATTCGGCGCTGTGCAAATTTAACTGACAATTGCGCGGTCGTGCGATGCCATACCCAAACAAAATTTATGTCCTTTTTTTCCCACAAACAGAGCTTTATTTTGGTGGTATTTGATCACCTGTGCGATTTTTACTTTTTGCGCTATAAACAAAAAAAGAGCGTAAATTTTGAAAAAACAACAATATTTTTCACATTTTTTTATATGAAATTCCCCCCAAAAAAATGTAAAAATCAAATTTTTTTTTAAATTGGCCAATTTGTTTTCTGCTACCTATGTTTGGTAAAAAAATTCACAATAAGCGTATTTTGATTGGTTTGCGCAAAAGTTATTGCTTTTACTAACAAAGGGAAAGATTTCTGTCATTTTTGGTGTTTTTTTTAACGCGTAATAACGGCGATCTGCGATTTTTTTTGCGGGACTGCGACATTGCGGCGGACAGATCGGATGCTAGAATCAGTGCTATATATATGCACTGTTACTGTAAAAATGACACTGGCAGGGAAGGGGTTAATTTTATTGGAGAGGGAGGGGTTAATGTATGCCTGGTGCTTACTAACGTGTGTGGGGGGAGGTGAGTGAGTGACACAAGGACAGATCCAGGGTTCAGCTATGCTGAACCCTGCAATCTGACCCTGCCTGTCACTTAGGAGATCCGCCCGCTTGTGTTTACACAAGCGGGCGGATCTCCACACTAGATCCCCGACGATCGGGGAAGAGCGGCGGCGATCGCCGCTGCTCCTCCCCTGGCTCGACTCCCGCTGTGAGTGAAAACAGCGGGAGTGAGCCTCCTGCGGCGCGCGTGCGCCGCCGAGAAAGGGGAGTGTCTGACGACGTAGTACTACGTCGTCAGACGATAACGAGCCACTCTGCCGCAGTAATATTACTGTAGGCAGACGGCAAGTGGTTAACGGACAATTGTGCGGTTGTGCGGAGCTGTACCCAAATGAAATGAAAGTCCTTTTTTTCCCCCACAAATAGATCTTTCTTTTGGTGGTATTTAATCACCTGTGCAGTTTTTATTTTTTGCGCTATAAACAAAAAAAGAGCGACCATTCTGAAAAAAATATATATATTTTTCACATTCTGCTATATAACATTCCCAAAAAAATAATTTAAAAATATAGATTTTTTAACATTTTAGGCCAATTTATCTTCTGCTACATAAAGGGGTATTGGGCCTTTAGTTAGCAGGTAAACTTCAGGGTCACCTTAGGCTTTCCTCTGGGTCCTATGTGGAATGATGCACAGCTCCTTTCCCCTATGGGGGTGTTGCTCCTTTAAGCTGTACCCTGGTCCCTGGATTCCCGTAGGGTTCAGCCGGGTATATCACATGTAAAGATATAATGCATAGCCCATAGCGTATTTCTGTATGTGCAATTTTATTGATAAACAAGCATCCACTTACATCTCAGCTTCACAATACAAGCAGATCGGCGTTCCGCCGGACTTCCGGGTCCCGGGTGCGTTCCACATGCTCAAACCACCATACCGGAAGTGACGTAATGACGCACAGTTCCCTCCCTATGCATTTCGTCAGTCTGACTTCATCAGGAGCTTACGCTTAATGGGATTTTTTACCAAAAATATGTAACATATTGGCCTAAATTGATGAAAATCTGATTTTTAAAGATTTGTTTTTTTTTTATAGCAGAAAGTAAAAAATATTGTTTTTCAAAATTGTCTGTCTTTTTTTTTAAAGCGTAAAAAATAAAAACCGCAGAGGTGATCAAATACTACCACAAGAAAGCTCTATTTGTGGGGGAAAAAATGACGATATTTTATTTGAGAGCAGCGTCGCACGACTGTGCAATTGTCAGTTTAATTAACGTAGTGCCATATCGCAAAAATAGCCTGGTCATGAAGGGGGTTAAACCCTCCGGAGCTGAAGCGGTTAAAGTGAAACCTCACCCCCTGTGATTTTTTTTATCATCTCTCTCTTACCTTTTTTGCTAGGGCATCCACTATAAACATACTCACATGACCAGCAAATCCAGCATTGAATGTCATAAGTTAGGTCTCAGGCCATCATCTTCCTTTCTACATCATTGGGAGCCAGCAGCCTCTTCTAGGATCTGGCCGCCCCCCATACCATGCCACCAGGTCCTGCCTTCTCCAGTGTGGAAGCTGATGCCTCCTGGGATTTGTGACTTGTATATCCCAGGAGGCACCAGGAGCAGTGTCAAGGTCATTCTTGCCTAGGTGGAAACTGGGGTTAGGCGGAGCTAGCATTCAAAAAACAGGGAAAATAAGCAAAACAAAACCAAAGAGTTAGATCCCTTGATTGAGGAGAGGATTACAAGGGCACAAAGTAATTTTTGTGAGTGAAGGTCTGCTCTAAGCTTGGCAAAGTAAGAAATGGGCAATGGTAATATTTCATAATTTAATCAGAACCTGAAAGCCCCCTTTAATAATAAGAGGGCCTTCATATACCACCCTCCTCCCCTACTTATTCACAAAAAAAAGTTGAAACCTAGAAATAAAGACACCCAAATATTTGACAAGTTCTGTATTAAAAATAACAGTGGAGATAGTTGTGCTATTATTGCTTAAAATGGGTGGGATTACCTATAACGTCAGTTATTCCTAGGGAGGCCAGGGGTGTAAGGTTAGGAAATAGTGACAGCGGGAATCTGTCATACTTAGAAGCAGTAAAATTACTGCTTCTTCTTTATATGATTTTCAGCTCCTGTCAAACCAGAGGGTGTTGGTGGTGGTGGTGGAGGATTTGGGGGGTTTAAGGTTATCCCTATTGACTGCATATCCTAATGTGGCAGATTTATTTTACTACTTTGTCACCCTCCACTGTATGAGATGCTGACAAGCACATCCTGTTACTCTGCTTCTCCCTACAGTACAGTGAGTCAGCATTTTCAACCCAGGACAGTAAAGTGTGTCAGGATCATTGGGTAAAAATAAAGGAAACAGGCCAGGGCAAAAAAAAAAGTAATACAGTATCCAGTAATCGATGATCACAATTGCAATCTGATTGGTTGCTGTAATTTTATTTATCATTTTTTAACAAGTTGGTAAACTAGCTGATGTATGTGATAGCTTTCAACAGTATTTAGTATTACATCAGCAGATAATCATGAACCTTTCCTGAATGCAATTACTATTTCTCAGCCTTAATAGTGTAATTAAAGTAGTCTTGATGTTATTAACATTCCTAATTGGTACCACTGACACTAGGAAACACTGTGTGATCATTAACAGCAGTATCCAACACATATGGAAGGATACAAATCCAAGGGCCAAGTAATTATGAGAAAAAGGCTGTTCATGATTCCGTCTGTCAATAAATATCATACAGGACTAGTACAGGTACATAAGGCTCAAAGATGTTTTGACTAACAAAGCTATATGTTTATCTTGTTGCCTAACTACCTGCCGACAGCTCATTAATTATACTGTGAGTGGGTGGCAGGTGGCGGCGCCACCACCTATATGTACGTGATTGTATTTCTTCCAGGCTTGATTGAACACAGCACACGTTTGGCAACTGATTTCAGCCAATGATGTCCAATCACACACAGAGTATTGTGTTTGTGTTGTGTTTGTTTGTATACAGTACTGTGAACAGAGATCTGGCTGTTTATTCTCCCTGAAAAACATGGATAAAAGCAGGGGAGAACTAGGCCAGGGGGCAGGGGGGCAAATACCCTCTAGGCCGCTCTGATGCACCATAAAAAGGCTGCATTGCTTCTGCTACAGACATGCCTAAAGACTTCTGGTGAAGAGAAGTAAAAAAGAGAAGTCGGGAACCCAGATTTAGCCGGTGATTGGAGAGTACCTGGAGCCGAGCTACAGCCTGGAATGGGGGTCAGGAGGAGGCCGGAAAGTGGGAGAGTGGGAGGAGGGCCAAATCACTGCACCATGGGCCTCTGGTTTGTACTTGCCCCCTGGGCTGAAAGTTGCCAGTCTGCCTCTGGATAAAAGACAGACAGATAGCAAAGTAAAACCAGCACACCTAACATATAGTTAGGCACACAGTTAACCCTTTGATTTCCTCTAGATGTTAACCCTTCCCAGCCAGTGTAATTAGCACAGTGTCAGTGTACAGTATTATCACTGATCACTGTATTGGTGTCACTAGCGACGTCAGTGTCAGTTAGTAATCCCCCAGATAGTGTCTGTTATCTCCAGATTGCCGACCACCCTATCACAGTCTCACTATAAGGCTGGGTTCACATATATGCAGGTCCAGTTTCGGTTCAGAGTTCAATGCGCTTTCCATTCAGTGGTTCAGGTGTGATTCAGTTGCAAACTTGACACTGAAATCACACCTGAACCGGAAAAAAATGCAAAGGACCTTTTTTTAATTCACACCACAACCAGCCTGCATGTATGTGAACCAGCTCAATTGAAAGCCGGTCTAGTTCACAGGTTATGCAAATTAGATGCAGTTCAAAACGCATCCAAATAGCATATATGTGAAATGAGCTGATCACTGCTATTACCAATATAGCGCCATAGTTCGGAAACTCCAGTATACAGTATCTACCATAGTTTGTAACTTTATAACTTTCACACAAACCAATTAATATACACTTATTGTTTTATTTTTATTTTCCAAAGACATGTAGCAGAATACAGTTTGGCCTAAATTTATTAAGAAATTTGATTTTTTTTTATTGGATTTGTATTATAACAAAAACAAAAAATATTGCTAAAAAAAAAAAATATATATATATATATATATATATATATATATATATATATACACACAATATATATATATATATATATATTTGTTTATATAATAAAAAACTCAGTGATGACCAAATACCACCAAAAGAAAGCTCTGTTTGCGTGAAAAAATTATATAAATTTCATTTGCATTCAGTGTTGCATAACTGCAATTGTCAGGTAAAGTTGCCCTAAAAGTTGTGGTTCAAGGTGGTTACATACTGGCACAGTTGAAACGGAATACCTGAATCTGAACCAGGTAGGAGGTTTGGTCTTCACAATATAGAAAGCTTTAATGTGGTTCCAGAGTCATAGGGTTCTTAGCTTAATAGACACACACTGCCCAGCTTGGAAGTGAGCTTGCATGTGTGCCACCATAGGAAGTGGCTTCCTATGGTGGCACACAGAGAAAAGAAGGAGTCTAGCGTGCTGCTGGGGGACTCCAAAAGAGAAGATTCAGGGCTGCTCTGTGCAATGGTAAGTGTTTTTTATTTTAGGGTTATATAATTTTAACTTTACAACCGCTTTGATACAAACTAATGTGCAATGTCTTACTCTCAAGGGTAGAAAAGGGTGGGAGGCAGACACGTATACTCTGTGGGTAAAAGGCAAGGAACAAAGGGGCGCCAGACTAAGTGCAGCATTTAAAACCAATAAATTTAAAAAAACGACAAATAGCAACTCACAAGATTGATGAGTAATATATGCGTAGTATATATACAACAGGGACGTCCATTGTAGAGCCTCTCCAGACTGTCCTGATGCTGAAGCAGCCTCGAGCATATGCTGTGATCCTTGGTGGAGAAAGGAAGTGGCTAGCCCCTGCCGTAACTAGCGTAGAGCGCAAGTTGGCGCTGGGCCAGCCGTGATGTTATGCGGAGGGCGTGTTGGACGTGCTGACATTGAGTAGGCAGTAACGAGTTTCTAAGCGACAGCTTCTTCATTAGACCTGATTGGCCCACAGACCTGTAAATCTTATAAAAGTAAGAAAAACAGAGGAACGGGTGCGATTGGCTAGCAAATATGTCGATTAAATGTGAGAAAGTGCATAGTGAGGACGGGACTGAGGAATCTAACTAGTGGGATGAAACCATCTTTAATTTATGCAAAAATTGTAATAAAAAACACAGATATGTGACATATATTATATATTGAGAAAAAAGGTAAATGGGATAATCCAACCAAAAAATTATTATTTATAAAAAAGAAAAAGGAGAACATAATAATAAATATATGTAATATATAAAGAAATGATAAAATAAGTCAGGAGAATGACTCAATAATGGTAATGATCTGTGTATATTCTCTCATTAGTATGGGAAAAAATATTTTAATTACCGCTTACTCCACTACAGCATGTCTAACACGCTCTCCGTATGACATCACGTCTGGCCCGGCACCATCTTGCGTTCCATGCTGGTTACAGTGGCGTCTAGCCACTTTCCTTCTTCACCAAAGCTCACAGTTTATGCCCGAGGCTGCTTCGGCATCAGGACAATCACAATCTTGTGAGTTGCTAATTGTCGTTTTTATTAAATTATTGGTTTTAAGAGCTGCACTTAGTCTGGCGCCCATTTGTTCCTTGCTTTTTACCCATAATGTGAACAGGTTAGTCTGGCAAGAATGATTTTTCATAAATCCAGGCTGGTTACTGCTATTGATACTATTTTCATCCACATATTCTTTTTTTTTTTTTTTTCCATATTTTTTTTTTTTTTTTTTTCCATAACACATATTCTTAGATTTGGTCCCTTTTCATTACCTTCAATAGTTTGTATACTATTGATATTAGGCTGACTGATCTGTAGTTCCAAGGTATATCTCAGTCCTTTTTTGATAATTAGTACCATTGTAGCTTTTCACCAATCATCTGGTACCATTCCAGTTAGTAGGCTGTCCTTAAAGATTGGGAATAACGGTCTGGCTATAACATGGCTAAATTTTTTGAGGACTCTTGGCTGGTCCTGGTGATTTATTTGCATTAAGTTTTTCAAGTATTTTTTTAACTAGCATCTGTTAGCCACAAGTGTACATTCCAAGTTGTGTTACTAACAATACAATTTTGTTTATTATACCCCTTCTTTTCCTTTGTAAATTTTTAGGAGAAAAAAACATTTAATACTGTTGCCTTCTCCTTGCCTCAAACCTATGAAAACTGTTCCAGTAGAAGAAAAGTGATAGCCCCCTATGTTCTAGGTGTGAGATAGACTCAGGCACTAATGTCTATCTACTGTGTACTGCTATCACACATTTACTGTTTGTTGCCCATAAGCTGACAGAAAAAATAAATTATATTGTCTATCCCTTCTACCTACAAATTGTGAAAGATGAAGTTAATACTTTAATACAATAAGAGAAACTGGTGTATCAACATAGGGAATGGGAAAACACATTTTTAAAAAAATTGTGGGATAATTGGTTGGGGACACTAGACCTGGCTCTAGTGCAACTAATTCTAGACAGTTACAGTGCCTTGCGAAAGTATTCCGCCCCCTTGAACTTTGCAACCTTTTGCCACATTTCAGGCTTCAAACATAAAGATATAAAACTGTAATTTTTTGTGAAGAATCACCAACAAGTGGGACACACAATTATGAAGTGGAACGACATTTATTGGACATTTCAAACTTTTTTAACAAATAAAAAACAGAAAAATCGGGCGTGCAAAATTATTCAGCCCCCTTAAATTAGTACTTTGTAGCGCCACCTTTTGCTGCGATTACAGCTGTAAGTCGCTTGGGGTATGTCTCTATCAGTTTTGCACATCGAGAGACTGACATTTTTGCCCATTCCTCTTTGCAAAACAGCTTGAGCTCAGTGAGGTTGGATGGAGAGCGTTTGTGAACAGCAGTTTTCAGTTCTTTCCACAGATTCTCGATTGGATTCAGGTCTGGACTTTGACTTGGCCATTCTAACGCCTGGATATGTTTATTTGTGAACCATTCCATTGTAGATTTTGCTTTATGTTTTGGATCATTGTCTTGTTGGAAGACAAATCTCCGTCCCAGGTCTTTTGCAGACTCCATCAGGTTTTCTTCCAGAATGGTCCTGTTATTGTATTTATTGTATTGTATGTAATAGCATCAGGTTAACACAATCAAGCGCTGTGTACTGAGGTTTAATATTTATAAGAACATTGATTGTGTTTTACACAACAGCTGTTACTAAAGAGATCAGGTATTTTTGGCATATATAATTCGACAGTCTTTCTAAACAGACCTGTGTTTTCTTTTTTGCACTGTATTTAGATCCTTGTGGATGAGGTTTTTTTTTTTTTTTTGTTACTCATTAAAACACAAACAAATTGTCAGGGCCTGAATTTGAACCCGGATCCTCTGCTGTACCAGGCAATGTCTCTTCTTGCAGATCTACCTGGAATGCTAGACACTCGGTGCGCCCTTCTTCTGTTGTTATCTTTCAGTGTTTTTCAGGTACCGTTGGTCCTGAGGGGGCAGCAAGACCACCTATGTTTGTGCTACAGAGACCATTTAGAACATTTACCTTCCCACATACCACTTGAGCGCAGGAGAGACACTGTTTTTGCAATTCCTTGAATGAACCTGGTATGAACCCTGTTTGTCTTGAACCCTGAACTCTTTGCTCCTCACATAAACTTCCTGCTTTAAGCCATGTCTCTGCATTTCCTGTTAGCCAGATTATTGTGCTCTCTCCAGTAAGTATCTCACTCCTGTCTTCCCTGCAGCCCTCCACATTTTGCTAACACTCGTTATCGATCTTTGGCTTGTTCCTCGACTACTCTTCTGCCTGATCCCAACCTGCAACTACTCGTTACTGACCTTTGGCTTGCTTACTGATTATGCTTCTGATTGATCCCTACCTGCTCATCCACTATTAGACCCTGGCTTGCTCACTTCCTGGTGGGGCAATCCTGAGGATTGCGACCTGGTACTAACATGCAGCAAAATCTATCTGCACCATCAGGAGCTCTGGTGAACACTGGTTAGTACTTAGACACCGCATCTCACTCCTGTCTTCCCTGCTGCCATCCATATTTTGCTACCACTCGTTTTTGACCCTTGGCTTGTTCCTCGACTATGTTTCTGCCTTATCCCAACCTTTAACTACTCGTTACTGACCTTTGGCTTGCTTACTGATTATGCTTCTGTTTGATCCCTACCTGCTTATCCACTACTAGACCCTGGCTTGCTTACCTCCTGGTGGGACGATCCTGAGGACTGCGACCTGGTATAACATGCAGCAAAATCTATCTCCACCATCAGGTGCTCTGATGAACACTGGTTAGTACTTAGACTCCACACCTCAGGTGAGCCCACGTCATTACCTGTTTACCTATCCTGCCGTTCGGTGGTAGTTCCACTACTGCTACAGAAACTGCTATTCAAGCCTGACCCCTGATTGTGACACAAATTGTCCAAGGTTTTGCAGCCTATTGGGTAGACTCGACTGAAGTAACACATAAACCCAGAATGCTAAGGGAGTCCATGTCTTAAAAATTATATAAGTGGTTATTAGGATGTAGCTTTCAATAGCTCTGTTGACACTGTAGTTTTTAAAGAGATTGAGTCTGCTTGTAAACGGGAAACGGGTGTGTGGATCTGGAGTATGTGTGTACACTTAGTACTGAAAAAAAAAACTTTCAGTTAAACACCATTGGATTAAAAAAAAAAAAAGATTGTTATATAATATGAAAAAGCTCCAGCTGAAATGTAGATGCAACAGAGGTGTGCTACAAAAGATAAGAATGACAATTTCAGCAGAAACTAGATTTTTATATAATGTTTCACCCTATATGGGTCCTTCTCTCACACTCTGATGTGTTAATGTTTTTCTGTCATGGCTTGTTGAAGAGTCTGAGCCAAGCATTTCATGGTGTGAAACTAAAGATTTCAGAATTCATCTTCTTCTGAGCAAGGACATTTTAAAACTCTTGCAACTTTATTTTTTAAACATTTTTCATTGTACATTTCCTAACGTTCAATATCTGTCTGGATAAGATTATTGCTGTCCGGTGTGGACATGTGTGAATTAGCTATTATGCCATGATGACATAATTTACTCACTTGAAAGTATTAACATGAAAAATGGTTTTGTAGAAAAAAGGAAAAACAAAAAAGTTTCTGTATAATTACCCCTAACAGATCTCTAAAAATTACACTAAAAAAAATCACAATATCTCGGTTTCTGGAAAAGCACTGTGGCCACATTAAACCATTGCACATGGGTCCAAACAAAGAGAAAGGGAAAGGTTGACCATCCTTACAACAGAAAAACATAAGTGATGTATGTTGCAGACCTGTTTCCTGTAGGCTTTTTTGCTTATACTTATACTGACTGGTATAGCAATTGTTTACCTCTGTGCCTCTTTTATCAAAAGCTTTTTTTTTTTCTTTTATTGACCTTACTTTTATTCTGCCTAATTCTTTATATCTTTCAACTAAACACACATAAGAACCAGACGCTGAGGGACTATCCTTCAGTAAGATCAAATAATAAGTAGTGCTGCCAGGGGTGCTGCTATGCCACACTCAAACCCAGATGAGATCAATAACACAAGCAACAAAATGGGATAAAAAGTGCTGCCCCTAGCCAGACAAAAATACTTGCTTGCACAAGTGAAGTAAAAAAGTCTTAGTTTATTTACAGTAGGTACTTCACAGTAGATAATCCAAGTCATAGAGGATGCTGGCCCCCATATGAAGTAACACAGATGGATGGTTAGGGGGTATTCTGGTGCCTCAAGCCAAGGGAGTGGGACTTTGCGGGCAAGTTATGGTATACAAAAATTTGTATAAAAACAGATAGATTTATTTAACATAAGTATACATAGTTCAAGCGAATACATATATATATATATATATATATATATATATATATATATATATATATGTGTGTGGAGAAGGTGCTTGGGTTAAGAGCCCAAGAGTGAAAAGAATAGAAAGGAGATTCAGATGAATCTGTGACAAATGTGGGTATGGTGACACAAATATAGATGTTGTCTCTGTATTTCCTGCAGATGGTTTAGGAACAAATAGTCACATCCAAAATCTGACGCGTTTCGGCTCATGAAGGAGCCTTTTTTAAAGGTTTAGTCACCCAGTCTGCAATTTACAACAATAACAGGTCAGTTATTGAAAGTGTATACACTATTGGGTAACAACAAAGTGACAGTGGTACATTAATGATACATAAGTTTTAGCCTTATTTCCTGCAACCTTCCCTGTGTCCTTATAAAATTGCAGCAAAAACCGGATTGGATGCGGCCTGAAATAGTACATATACAAATTATGGATGATGGAGTGCATGCGCACTAGGTGCCGCACGTACTCGGGCTTCTAGTAGGTGTGGTGCCTAGTGCGCATGCGCGAAGGGCTTTATAAGGCCGGGGAACCGGCGTCTCTCCTCACTTCCCTTGCAGAGAGGGAACAGGAGAGACAGAGACCGTGCTGCCTGGGAACTTCTTACCTACTGGAAATGTACATGCAAATCGTAAGTGTTACGTGGACCCACTATCCACCAACGCTATCTTGAAGTCACAACTAAACATTTTTGTCACTTACCAACAAGTAAAAAACCACTGAGTTACCACAATATTTATATGGCTATTTCTCCATATCTCAGAAACATCCAGCAAAGGGGAGACAACTATAAGAATCTCCTACTATCCTGGAATTGACATGTGAATGCAATTGTTGCAGCACTAGTTGTAAGTGAAATCTTGATCAATCTATACCCTCTATAAAAGACCTTTGATCAACTTCAATACATACCTCCGTCATCCATAATTTGTATATGTACTATTTCAGGCTGCATCCAATCCGGTTTCTGCTGCGATTTTATAAGGACACAGGGAAGGTTGCAGGAAAAAAGGCTAAAACTTATGTATGTATAATTAATGTACCACTGTCACTTTGTGTGACCCAATAGTGTATACACTTTCAATAACTGACCTGTTATTGTTGTAAATTGCAGACTGGGTGACTAAACCTTTGAAAAAGGCTCCTTCATGAGCCGAAACGTGTCAGATTTTGGATGACCTCTGTGACTATTTGTTCCTAAACCATCTGCAGGAAATACAGAGACAACATCCATATTTGTGTCACCATACCCACATTTGTCACAGATTCATCTGAGTCTCCTTTCTATTCTTTTAACTCTTGGGCTCTTAACCCAAGCACCTACTCCACACATATATATACATGTATTCGCTTGAACTATGTATACTTATGTTAAATAAATCTATCTGTTTTTATACAAATTTTTGTATACCATCACTTGCCCGCAAAGTCCCACCCCCTTGGCTTGAGGCACCAGAATACCCCCCAATATATATACAGGGACGGAGGCAAACCTTTTACTACAAGCTCGCGTGAGATCAAACCCCCCCCCCCTGCACACAGATGGATGAAAACAGTACCTTTAGGTGGAGCCAGTGCGGGTGACAAAGAACTCCAGGTTCCCAGGATAGGGATATGATGGAAAATGGGTAAAGCAGCCAGGCGGAAGGTGGTGAGGATCCAGATGGAAGGGCTCCACGGTGGAGAGGGGGGCCCCCAAGAAAGCAGCCCTACACTTTCGTGAAGAAGCACTGGCCGCGTCAGGGAGATGTACCAGCGGCGTCCACAAAGTGCACGGGATCAGCTGTCTCTTCCTGTGGAGGAGCCCGTGTCGGTGCGTGGAAATGAAGTCATTGGACGGGCAAAGCACTAGCAGGTGTGTACAAAGTGAGGGCAGAGGATGGCTAGCTACTGTGGAGAATAAGAAAACGCCAGATGTATAGACAGACTACATGTTTCGGGGTAAACCCCTTCTTCAGGTCTAGAGCTGGCATGTAAAACCAAAAAGGGGAATTTAAATAGGGAGGGGGAGGGGAGGAGAAAGGGAAACACACCCTGTCACCTGCATGGCCCCTCCCAAAAGATGGCTACTTATAACAAATAAAAAACAACCATAATGAACTAAATAATAAAAACGAATGAACAAACTTGCTGACAATATGAATATATAAAAATACATAAAAACTGCAAAAAGTACGGGTTGAAATTAATTTAGGAAAAAAAAAAAAATATATATATATATATATATATAGATATATATATATCTATATATCAAAAACACGAGTATCAAGCTCTTCATTCAAGCTATGGGGAGATAAAGTATTGAATTTATATATCCAGAAGGTCTCTCTTGCATAGTATGGAAAAACGCTCGCTATTGGGGAGAGTCCCCCTGGGTATAGACTCAATGGCTAGAACCGTCAGATCCTTGGTATTCCTATTATGATAAGTGGAAAAATGATGGGGGACACTGTGAGGGACCTTTCCTTTTTGGGTAGCTGTCTCCTTATGGATGGCCCTGCGGTGTTCCCCAATCTGCGTGAGGAGGGGTTGGATGGTGCGACCCACATACAACAGATTGCAGGAACACCACAGGATATAAATGACAAATTGAGTGGAACAGGTAATGAATTGATTAATGGAATTATATTCGTGACTCTGGTCACATTTTGGACATCCTACAGCAATATACATGGGATGATGGATATAAATAAAAATAAGCATATTTTGATTGGTTTGCGCAAAAGTTAGGGGAAAGATTTATGTAATTTTTATTTTTTTATTTTATTTTTTTACTAGTAATGGCGGCGATCTGCGGGACTGCAACATTGCGGCGGACAGATCAGACCCCTAACTGACCTTTTTGACATTTTTGGGGGACCAGTGACATTACTACAGTAATTAGTGCTAAAAATATGCACTGTTACTGTACTAATGACACTGGCAGGGAAGGGGTTAACCTAGGGGTGATCAAAGGGTTAATTGTGAGCCTAGGGGAGTTTTTCTAACTGTGGGATGAGGGACTTGTGAAATGATCATACAGAACTGTGATTCTATATAGAAGGATTTGGAAATTTAGAACATCAAATTTTCTCTGAGATGTCTATACGTATGTCTTGTCCCTGGACTAGGTGCTGTTTATTACTTACTCAACCTTCTGACATAGCATTCTAAGCCCGATCTTGAAAAAAAGAAGTAACTTAACAGTGTGTGCAGATCCCCTGTAGATCTCAAGTCTCTTAAATGCATATAACACAGTCCAACAAAGACCAAATGGCTGAATTGCCTAGCTTCTAATGTGAACTGATGTTGTTGTCTACTAAAATGGTGTGTTCAGTGAATGCTTGAACCTCATGTCTTTTGATCTAAACCCAGATCTTGGGTACACACCTAAAAAATCACGAATGGGCCTATGCATAAAAAAATGTTTTGTGAATCTCAGCATTTGAGCAAAAAGTCACAAATAATACTTGTAACGTTTGTAATATGTGTGTCAGTTACTATTTGTTGTTGTTTTTTTTTTTTTTTTTACTTTTTTCACATTCTTCAACAATCAATCCTAGGAGAAAATAGCCATAATAATTAGACCAGAAGAGTTAAAGAACATTCAGCCAATAGAGAAAATAGTCAAACTCATTAAGCTAAGAACCTCTGACTATAAGGGGAAATAATATATAACAATATTATATATAATATATAATAACGGCCGAACGAATTGATGTTTGGGCAAGTGAACCTCCAGCTGCAGTGGGAAGCAAAACATTTAGCAATAATACTAATACTAGTGGCAAATGTGACATATTCCCACTCAGGGCTTTTCACTGTTAGGGAGAAAGCACCCACCCACGTCCTAACAGCCAGTGATTCATTCCTGCCTGGCACATATAGTCTGGGGGGGTGGTCCTTTTAAAATTCATACCAAGCCTTTTGGTTCTGGTAAAGATTTAAGGGGGAACCTAAAAAAAAAAAACTGTGTTGGGTCCCTTCCCGAAAATAAATAAATAAATAAATCCATGCAATTCAGATCTGGATTTTAACAGGTACCCCACAAAAAAAAAAGAAAAAAATTGTGTCCTCCTTATTCTATACCAGACCCTTATCTGAGCATGCAGCCTGGCAGGCTAGGGAAGGAGGTTCAATGAGCATGCATCCTCCTTATGAACCATTGCAGGCCATATGCCATTCACAAAAAATGTAAATAGTAAACAAACACATACACAGACAGTTTTGGATAAGTGCTTTATTCACTTATGACCGCCTGTTCTGGGCAGAATTATGTATACATACATGATTATGCACCTCCGCATAGGGGGAAGTGCACATGCACTGCTAGCCATCCACTTCTGCTGTGACTAGCCACAGCAGATGCCGATCAGTGGGTGCCAGCCAATGGATGTCCATCGGCACCCGCTGGTCGGTGAAGAGAGACACATGACAGAGTTCTGCCTATGTACACAAGGCAGAGCTCCATCCTGTCAGCAGGGATGTGGTGGATTTTGTTTCCCTGCAAAGCACATCCCTTTGTAAAAACACCACACAGTGTACACAAAAACACTGGTTAGGCACACATTTAACCATATGATCACTCTAGATGTTTAAACTATTCTCAGCCAGTGCCATTGGTACAGTGACAGTGCATATTTTTAGCACTGATCACTGTATTGGTGTCACTGGTTCCCACAAAGTGTCAGTTAGTGTCACACTGTCAGCCATACTATCTCAGTCCCACTATAAGTTGCTGATCACTGCCATTACTAATTAAAAAAAAAAAAAAATTCCAGTTTATATACCATAGTTTGTAGATGCTATAACTTTTGCGCAAACCAATCAATATACGCTTATTGGGATTTTTTTTTTTTTTTATCAAAAACATGTAGCAGAATACATATTGGCCTAAGTTTATGAAGAAATTTGATTTCTTACATATTTTTATTGAATGTGTTTTCTAGCAGAAAGTAAAAAATATTGTTTTTTGCAAAATTGTCGGCCTTTTTATTGTTTATAGCGCAAAATCTAAAAAAACCCAGTGGTGATCAAATACCACTAAAAGAAAGCTATATTTGTCAGGTAAAACAGGGAAAGGAAAATGAAGAAATTAAATAAAATTTGGGTTTTGATATGACGTGTGGCAGTGATCGGGTACACTGTCTGGTGACAGCAGGTGAAAGATAAAAAAAATGTTTGAAATTTTTTTTTTTACTGTAGTAACAGTGTACTACTTTGGGGCATTTTGTTGACATTGTGATCATGTGATCGCATAGTGATCAAATGATCACTTGTCCCCAAGCAAAAGGATCCGCATTTCGCTTTGTCTGGTGGACACAGCAGTCAAGGTGGGGTGGGGAGGAGGCCTGTGTTTGTACAAAATCTTTTTTTTTTCCCTCCTTAGTGTTTTACATATATTAATATATTAATAAATGATCTCTGACTAACATGATCCGTTTAGTGTGATATTCTGATATGTTGAGTAAAAAGGGTATTTCCCTTTACTCTAGAGCAGGAAGGTGGTATTGGGGTTCTTGATAAACAATATCCGTGCCCTTTACACTCGTAGGATCAGGTTGAAAGTTAATGCATTAATGCTGGCCAAGGTGACAGAGCCCTTTAGTTAAAGTAGAATTCGAGGTTTAATATGACTTTAAAAAGGTTTGTAAACCCCCCCCAAAAAAAAACCCCTGTAAGACAAAGGCATATTGAGCTAGTATGCATCGCATACTAGCTCATTATGAAATACTTACCTTAGAATGAAGCCCCCGCAGCGCCGCCCGCTCAGCAAAGACACAGCCAACATGTTTTCGGCTGGCCTGCTTCCTGGTTTGCGTCCTCCAGCCATCTTATTGGCCGGAGGCACGATGACATCACTCCCGCGCATTCGTGCGGGAGCAGCTGTTCACAGCACAGGGCTCTGAAGGGATGGTATGGGTGGCCTTCAGAGCGCATGCGCCTATGACGTCATCAGCTGCATTATAAGTAAATATCTCCTAAACGGTGCAAATTTAAGAGATATTTACAGTACCTATAGGTAAGCCTTATTAAAGGCTTACCTATAGATACAAGTTATAAGAGAGTGTTTACAACCTTTTTAAATATAGAGATCAGCTGAACTGCCCTGAAATAGGTTTGAACTGGTATCGTCAAACTCAAACCTTATTTAAATAAAACCGTCAAATAAAAAATCACCATTTTATGGGCTAATAGGCAAAGGGTTGTCAAAAATATCATGGGGGAAAGCACTGCTCTGGGGAACATGTATCAGTGCAAATTTAAAAGAAAAATAATTTGGCCAGGAGGATTGATTTTTTTAAAGCGCTGACATTTACAAAGGAAAATGGTTTTAAATTGCCAGCAAATTACATTTTCCTTTCTGGTTTCTGTTAAAAAAAAAAAAGGCACACACACCGCTTAAAAAGTCCCCCAAAAATTTGGAGGATCTGCGTTTTTCTGTTGGCAATGAAATGTCCTTTGCTAGCAAGGTAAATTGTATCATACTTTTTTTCTTTCTAAACATAATCTTTGCTGCAGCAGATCATACAGCAAGAATAAAAAAAAAATGTATGGAGTCCCCTCCAAAATGCATACCATACCCTTTGATTTCCTTCACCATTTAATAATGGGGATTCTCAAAAAAAGCGTAAGGTTCACCTAAAAATCCATACCGGACCCTTAATCAGAGCATACAGCCTGACTGGCCAGGAAAGGCGGGGTAGCATACAACCCTTTTCCTGAACCATACTAGGCCACATGCCCTCAACATGGGAGGGGGTGTCCTTGCTAGGGGGAGGGATCCCCCATGTTGATAAGGACAAGGGCTTGTTCCCCACAACCCTGGCTGGTGGTTGTGGGGTCTGTGAGCAGGGTCTGGAACCCCCTTTAAAAAAAAGGGGTACTGCTTACTGTGTTTATCTGGTGGTTTGTTCTATGCCTTATTTTTTGTTTCAATAAACGAATTTAAAAAAAAAATAAAAATAAAAAAAAGGGGGCCCCAGATAAGCCCCCCAGGAGAAAGAGTAGGGGATACATAACAACCCTAGTCATTTACAGTAAAAAAAAAAAAAAAGTATGACCTAGAATTCAAAATAAAGACACCCAAATATTTGACAAGTCACCTATTAAAAAAATTCAACTCCCCTAAAATGTTACTTATTATATATCCATCACCAGTCATGATGCTCGCTGTTTGTCAAAAATAAAAACCCAATTGACCCAGCATACATGCATTGTGCCTTACAGCACTAGGGTTATTGGTTTAAATTTCAACCACAACACTACCTGCATGGAGTTTGCATGTTCTCCCTGTACTTGTGTGTGCTGTTAGATAAATTGGCCCTAGCATGTGTATACATATGTGGTAGGTGCCTTAGACTGTGAGCTTTTTAAGGGCAGTAAATGTACAATATACTGTATATGTAAAAGCATAAAAGGGTTTTTTTTGCTTATTCCACATCTTATGCATACAGAGATACATTAGCTTGATTATAATTAAAAGTACATTAACTGGCTAATTGAGAGTTAGAAAAGTCGACAAGTAATGAGTTCACACAGCCCGGCACAATATAGTCAATATAGCCTTGTTACTTGTGAAGCAGCGGGTGGATATATTTAGAGGCACTTGTTAATTAAAATCATTTTCTACTCACCCTAAACATACTGAATGGCAATCAACCTTGACGTGAAAGTAAGGGGATATCCATTATCTCTATACCATCAAGATAGTATCTACCTACAACTAGTTCTTTAGAAAATGAACAACTTCATGTAAATGTTCATACTGAAAACAGCAGAGCTTCAAAAGTAAGAAAAAAGCCCACATTAGAGAACGTAAATACTGCAACAAGTAAACAATGTAAAACCAGCAGTATAAGCAAAATATAAAAGTAAAAACCTAAAACAATCAGTAAAATGTAAAGTAAAAATACATCTCATCAGTTTTACTTACATATCTATAATTTTAGCAAGATATGTTGGTGACACACACACACCTGCTATTTAGAAAGTTTATTGATATTTCTTGGTTTAGCATTATTGCTTTCTATGTAAACATAATAGGTCTGTAAAGTCTCTTGGGAAATTAGGTAACCAACTGTTACAACGTTGTTCACATCCCAGCACCATATAGGTAAACTGGCAATGTATAAGGTAGACTGATCGTCTGCATTACATTCACAAAAATGTTCCAGCCTGACAGCATCAAGAAGTGTTCAGTTAAGTTATTTGCTGAAAACCAATGCAGAGCTGGGGTTTATTTTTGTTCCCACACACTAATACTAAAGATTGGGACTTATTTTAGCTCAATGACACCAATGATTAGGACTCATTTTATCCCCACTCACACCCTATAGTTCCTGCCTAGGAATGACAACAGATAAAAATTGGAATGACTTTAGTATTAAGACCCGGTTCACACTACTCCGACTTGGGACGCGACTTGTGTGCCCTCAAATCGCCCCAAGTCTCTTGTCAATACAAATTCAATGTAAATGAATGAGAGCCGTCTTAATATGCACTACTGACGTCGCTCCGACTTCAGAAAAGGTTCCTGTACTACTTCAAGGCGACCTCTATCCGACTTGTGCACATAGACTTCAATGGGAGTCGCCTCTAAGTCGGATCCTTATCTATTTTCAAGCGACTGTGATCAGACTTTCCAGGAAGAAGAAAAAGATTACCCAGGCATTGCCCCCAGACAAAGTCGCTTATCTTACAAGTCTCTCACAAGTCTCTTACAAGTCTCTTCAAAGTCAAGCTAAAAAGTCGCTCCTTCATGGGGCGACTTTCTGGTCGTGGTAGTGTGAACTGGCTCTAAACAAGCATTGACAAAGCCCCAACACGCACGAAGCTAGCTTTAAAGCTGGTTGCCTAAAAAATATAACATTTCATATGCACACAATTGTCTAGCTTGATGGGATTTTGTTTTTTTACTAGGCTTCCTCTTTAAACTAAGGTGAATGCACATGCAAGATATAATTCTGTGTATCACAACACAAGCAAGGTAACGATAAAAGCAAAATAAAACACACTTTCTGTTAACATGTATGTCATTCTATATATTTTTTTTTTCTATCAGTGTTCACATATGTGTATTTTATAAATTATGGGGGTTGATTTAATAAAGCTGGAGAGTGCACAATCTGGTGCAGCTCTGCATAGAAATCAAACAGCTTCAAGGGTGTTTTATTGTCAAAGCTTAATTGAAAAAGCTGAAGTTCGAATCTGATTGGCTACCATGCACAGCTGCACCAGATCTTGCACTCTCCAGTTTTAGTAAATCAACCCCATAGTCTCTATCATTTTCATTTTCTTCTTCTATCGGAAAAATCTGGTTGATCCTGCCAGTCACCTTTCTGCCTTGTTCTAAACTGACCACACAAAGCACAGAAGCTGATCTGTATTAGCTTGGTCAGTTTTCGTCTTTTGGCTGGCCATTCGGAGGTACAGGACACAGTAGACACACTGCATGCCTGTATTAGGTAGTTTTTTCAACCATCATGCCCTCAAGTAATCACAGCCTGCCTCTGGAATACACCCCCTCACAGTCATAGGATGCCTCTTGAACATGCCCCATACTCAAGCACAACCTTAATTTTCCGTCAGGCTGAACAGACTATGGAATAAAGGCAGATTGTGTGTCTGCACAGTGTCCTACAACCCCACCCCCACTATCAGGAAGAGGGGATGCATGATTACATGACAAATTTTTACAAAAAAGAAAAACAATTTCTGAAACAAAGCAAAAGCAATTATGGTGTGTAGCTCTACCCCAGCAGGAGCCACTGACTGTGTAGAGTCTCCTGCTCTTACCTTGTCTCTGGTAAAGGCCTCCGCCCCACTGACAACTCAAGGTACATGACTTTAGCAGGTGTACATTAGCAGTTTCTTAATACCATAGAGTCACCCTAAAATTAGACTCAAGACCTTGTAGCTAATAACAGAGTGTATTGTCAAGAAATTATCAGAAAGACAGGGTATAACAATGAAAAATGCATCAGCATACACTACACACCAAGAGTTTCTTTAGATATTTAAGGTACTGACATAAACTCAAATCTGTTCAGCATGAACTGTAGCTCTCCTCACTAAAAAATCTGCAACAAGTAACCAAGATAGGTATTAACAAAACTAGATAATCAGTTACCTATGGGCTCTTGCGACAAAGGAGCTACGCTTTGACCTCTAGTAACAGGAGATTGCAAAGTAATGGTAACTACCCTTAACAGGAAGCAAACTATGTGCAGTCCTGCCTCCCTGCCAGAACACACTGATCAGTGCTGCTGCCAGTGCTGATCAGATGCTGGTTTTCCAGCATGCCCATTCATCAGAAGCCGGTCATCGATGCGTACCCAGCTTAACAGTCTGTCAGCATCCCAGATGCAGACCTTAGTGGCAAATGAAGGATCACCATGCTATACTGTATTCCCGATTCCCTGGTAGTAGATGGACTGGCCTCAGAGCAGGATCTGGCAGCAGCAGGCAGGTGCAGACACTTTACAGGTCTCAGTCCAGTCAACTGCAACAATAGAGAGATGTGTTTACAATATGATTGAGGTGCATAGGCTGTAAAAATGAGTCACCTCTCCTATCTCAAAGGCTTTTTTTCTTCCTCTGCTCTTCCATACTTTTTTCTTTATTCCTTATTTTGGTATTTCCACTGCCTCCAAATGTACACTGTCAGTAAATACCTAAATAGATAACTAGTAGTAAATTAAGTCTAACTTTGTCTTACATTTCTATAAAAAAAACAAATTGCACTGGGTAAACTCTCAATCACCTAAACACAAATTTAAAGCATCTCCAGTCTGTGATGATTTATGGAGCCCTGTCATCTGCTGGTGTTGGTCCACTCTGTTTTATCAAGTCCAAAGTCAGCGCAGCCTTCTACTAGGAAATTCTAGAGCACTTCATGCTTCCTTCTGCTGACCAGCTTTATGGAGATGCCGACCTTTTTTTCCAGCAGGACTTGGCACCTGCCCACACTGCCAAAAGTATCAATATCTGGTTTAATGATCATGGTATCACTGTGCTTGATTGGCCAGCAAACTCGCCTGATTGAAACCCCATAGAGAATCTGTGGGGTATCGTCAAGAGGAAGATGAGAGACACCAGACCCATCAATGCAGACGAGCTGACGGTCGCTATCAAAGCAACCTGGGCTTCCATAACACCTCAGTAGTGCTGATCACCCCCATGCCATGCCGCATCGATGCAAGAATTCATGCAAAAGGAGCCCCGAACCAAGTATTGAGTGCATATTATACTGTACATGGACATATTTTTCACTAAGCCAACATTATAATAAAAACTTTTTTTTTTTTTTTTCTTTTTTTTTTATGGGTCTTATGTAATATTCAAATTTTTTGAGATACTGAATTTTGGGTTTTTACTAGCTGTAAGCCATAATCGTCAAAATGAAAAGAAAAAATGCTTGAAATATATCATATATTTCAAGTATTTTTTATATACATATATCTATATATATATATATATATATATATATATATATCCATGTGTAATATATCTATATAAAATATGAGTTTCACTTTTGAATTGAATTACCCAAATAAATTAACTTTTTAATGATATTCTAATTTTATGAGATGCACCTGTATTTTCAATAAAGCTCTTCTATAATTTGAGAAAGACTTTGAGCTATAAGTTCATTTTCAGTGTAGGAGTATTTTGGAGTGGGCTCCAAGAATTCCTCCTATGAACATCAGTGTTTGAAATCATTGTGGGTTCATAGGAAAGAACCTTTGTTCTTCCATACAATTTTATTGGGAATAGCAGATTTTATTTAAGTTTCAGTTTAATTGCATTTAATAAATTCTCTTTGAGATGATCCCTATAATCTCTGGCAATTACATGACTTCTGAAAGTAGTGAGTGCGCTGACTAGTGCGATACAAAAAAAAAAAAAAAACGTATTCGCTCATTATCTATTATAGATCATTCACATGGGTGGCGATGAGGGTGCCGCAGTAATTGTATTAACAAAATTAAATTAATGACAAGCTCCATTGGTTTATAGATAACACAAAAATGGTTCCCTTAAATAAAAAAATGCAATTTGTAATCATGACAATTTTAATTAGAAAGGGAAATTTTGATACCCATGGAGTAGATAACTTTCCAGAGCACTGCTCATTTGGTGAAAACGTTTCTTACTGCATTAAAAGAAAGGATGAAGTTGAAAATTAGTCTCAACTTAATTATTACTGCACTAAACTCAAAAATTTATTAGAGTAAATGAAACAACATTTTCAAAGTATATTAGCAATTAGTTGGTCACAGATAAGGATGAGTGAATCTGCTTGGATTTGATCTGCCAACGGTTCTGTAAATCCTATTTGTAATTTGTTGATCCAAAACTAGGCAGCAAATCCAATTGAAGCCTAATATTTTAATGCTGAGCCTTTTTGGAGCCAATAGGCAAACTGCTGTAAAAAAAAAAAAAAAAAAAGGCCTGGGAAGCTGAACACCTCCATGGGGAACATGTCCAATGCAAAACATTCCAAATGAAGGGGAGGTGGTCTTTTGTATGTAGCTTCAACCACAAATGTTACAGCAGTGTAAAATTAGCCAGCAGCAAGCCATTTAAACCAAGGGAGAACTGGCTGAAGTGTATTGAAGGAAAGGCAGGTAGGAGTTTTACAACAGGAATTAGGACACTGCAGATGGCAGAGCAGTGTAAAATTGACCAGCAGCAGGGCATTTCTAAATAAAGCTAGGCCCAAATTTACTAGAGACAATGATTAAAGGCTGGGGCTTTACTACAAGTATTACTATTACTGCAAAGGATACAGTCGTATGAAATTGGCCAGCAGCAGGGTGGTTTTAATCACGCATAATAGGTCTAAACTATGTATGCCTAAACTTTACAGCACAGGTATAGTTAATGTGAATTGTATAATGTGGGGTGGTTTTACATGCCGCTATTCTTCTAGTTTTTCCTTTTTGTAGACAGTCCTGACCATTCTACACCAAGCCTCCAATATCACAATAAAATGGAAAAAAAGACATGACATAAAATGAACCTAATCATAGGTAATAAACGTCCATAATGATACTGGTAAAAACATAGGTGTTAGAGTCCATCAATGTCACAGAGATGTAGCCTTTCTCATGCATAAGATGTGTGAAGAAACAGCCCATCCACCAAGGCAAACACTGCCTCTCACCTCAATGCCCCGCCCTATAACAATCATACAGCCTGATTACAAATCCCAAACCGATCCACTCTTTGAAGGTAATCCCAGATACAGGAAAGGTCTCCAAGTGGCTCTGTGTGGGTATGAGGAGAGAAAGACAGATCTAATGCTCTTTGTATAATTCCAATAGATTTTATTGTGCAAAGAACGGTACTCACATATAAAGCACTGTCCCAGTGCAAACAGAAAGCAAGTGTATGGCCGCGGGCGACATCATAACTCCTCCTGCTTATGCGTTAATACCTATGATTAGGTTCATTTTATGTCATGTCTTTTACTACCATTTTATTGTGATATTTAATTCCCTGCAATATTTACATACAGTATTACGTTTATTACCTATGATTAGGTTCTTTTTATGTCATGTCTTTTATTACCATTTTATTGTGATATATTTACATACAGTATGTCTTATGTATAAATGTAATACGCGACAACCTAGAGAACTAGGGTTAGCTAAAGACTAGGGATGCACCGAATGTTCGGCAGCCGAACATTATTCGGCCGAAAATAGAAAAAATAGCACTTTCGGTGTTCGGCCGAATAAGTAAAAAGGCCGAATAAATTTGTGCCGAACAATGTCAGCGGCGGTCACTAAATGGCGGCCCGTGCGATGCTTCTGCCCGGACCGCGAGCCCGCTACCTAGGAGTCCTTCAGTCCCCTTCCTCATTGCGGCTCCCGGCTCCCTGCTCACACGTCGCCGGTGTCCTGTCTGGCCGCGAGTAGGGGGTGTGACGTCACGCGCGCGTCCCGCCCCCTGCTCCTGACTGCGGCTCCTTCACACTAGGTCCAGCGAGCGTGACACTATGTGCACGCCCCTCCCCCCTGTTCGCGGCTTATGGCTCCGACCTGGCTGCAGTTCAGGTATGTGGAGCACATTTGGGGGAGAATACGGTAGCTGCACAAGCATTAGTGTGCAGACTGGCATATTTTGCCATATGTTGCCACTTGCCATGCTCATTAGAGTGCCCTATAAAGTGCTTAAAAAAAAAAGAAAAAAAATGTGCCCAACAGAGTGCTCCCTTGACATAAAATGTGGCCATCAGCGTGCCCCTTATTTTATGCTAAGGGACATGCTGATGAGCATATTTTATGTTAAGGGGCACTCTGATGGGCATATTTTATGTTAAGGGACACGCTAATGGGCATATTTTATGTTAAGAGCAACGCTGATTTAAATGTTTTGTTTTGCCCATCAGAGTGCCCCCTAACATAAAATGTTCCCATCAGCGTGCCCCCTAACATAAAATGTGCCCATCAGCGTGCCCCCTAAAAATTGGCAAAATAAATGGAAAAAATGCGAAACACCGCGTTCGGTATTCGGCCTTCGGCCAAGCATTTCATTATTATTCGGCTTCGGCCAAGAATTTCATTTCGGTGCATCCCTACTAAAGACACATCAAAACATAGTAGCTTCCTTTAAGTAAAACCTCCTATTGAGCTATCTGATAAGGCAGGGTTCTCAGCTGTGATGACTTGTCTACAGTCTGTAAACAAAAGTATTTTTTCCTCATGCTAGCCATACACTAGCCGAAAAATCATTTGAAAATCTGTCATTTGGTCCGATCGTTCATTTTTCGTCCAGTTAATGGGCACAAATAGAAAATAGTTTTTAACTTTTCAGAGCCAAAAAATCGAAGAAACAGTTTGGAAAATTCTGCTGAACAAACGATAAATTGAAAGGTTAATGTGTTTCTCGGCCGAACTGTTTGCACTAGGCATATGTGATAAACTGAATGAAAAATGTCCATTGAACGATTTATCATTCAAAATTCGGTCATTACATGATGGCACGATCATCTGCTCTCACGGACAATTTTTAGTTTTTCAAAAATGAGTTTGAAAGATTTTTCGGCTAGTGTATGGCCAGCTTTAGAATCAAAAGTGCTGAATATTTGAAAATGATGGTTGAACTCAAGGTTCAATGTAGGTTCACCAGACATGACCAAATTTGGATCCAGAATCTCAACCCCTTTTAAGTCAATGGGAGCCTAATCTTAGAAATCAGTTATGCCCATTTTCTGCTCTAATAGACAAAGGATTGCCAAACTAAGGTCATGAGGAGCTGACCAGTGGCCTGGGGACATGTATCAATGAAAAAAAATGTTCAATTTATCATTTAGCAGGAAGGAGAGAATACAAAGTTCCTTCAAAATACATGTTTAGGGTATGGCCTAAAGAAAATGATCACCTTGTAAAACAACCCATTCAGTTTAAAATAGAAATGAAAGACAAAACATTTTTGTATCGATATAAAAAAAAACAAACAAACATTATAAATACCTTCCCCCCCCCCTTTTTTTTTTTATACGTGATCACATTCCCTCTGTTCTCAGCTGCATAATAGCTGGGTGGAAGAGAAGCAGCAGAGCAGAGCTTGCCAGTGAATGGCTGTGCAGTGGGGGTACACTGAGTTCCCAGCATAGCTAGAGAACTGACTACGTGTGCTCTCCTACTTAGTGTGGTCAGTTTTTAATAGGAAAGCAAAGGGACTAGCAGGATTTCATATAAAGAAAGCAATACAAAGAGAACGGAATACTTTCTCATACAAGTACATGGTACAGCAGGTACATATCAGGAATATGAAGTTTTGGGGCAACAAACGCTTTAAAGCTTTGTGTAATTTCACAGAGCATTACAATTCTCAGGGACAGCACCAAGAACACCATATTGTAGCATTATATAAATTGCATGTGTAATATTTAGTACATTTTATGTTAATCATTTTTCCAGACAGAAAGAGCTTTCTTTTGGTGGCATTTAATCACAACTGAGTGTTTTATTTTTTGCTAAATAAATGAAAAATACTAAAAAGTTTGAAAAAAAATGATAAAAATAACCCAAATCTGTGTATGTTATTTAGTTTGTGTGAAAGCTATAGAGTCTACAAACTATATTATATATACTGTGTTTGAAAATTGATCAATTTGGATGTACTGCCTGCTTATTTCCTTTCTTGAGGCCCTAAAATGCCAGGCCAGTATAAATACCCCCTCCACTTTGGAAAGTAGACAGTACAAGGTATTTAGTAACAGATATGGTGACTTTTTGAAGTTGTCATTTTTTTAAAAATTAAGAAATGTAAAAAAAAAGGTTTTTTTTTTTACAAAGTTTCCATTTTAACACATTATTTTTCACATACAGCATAGATGTACTTAGAATTACACCCCAAAACACATTCTGCTATGACTCCCAAGTATAGGGATACCACATGTGTGAGACTTTTTCACAGCTTAGATACATAGAGGTGCCCAATATTCAAGGAGCATCTTTGGGCTTTCAAAGGGGCATAAATTATGCATCTAATTTGGAGACCCTGGAGCACCAGGACAGTGGAAACACCAACAAAAGGACCCAATTTTGGAAAGAAAACACTCCATGGTATTTTCTGATAGGCATACTGAGTCTTTTGAAAACGTCATATTTTTGCCAAAAGTTTTTGGAAAATGCAGGAAAGAAAAAGTTGAAGTTGTATTTAATTTGATTATTACATTAAAATCATAATTCTAGAAATAATCTTTTAATACAGGGTATTCTGGAGTTTCTAAAGAAAGAGACCAGAAGTAGCTTTTTCCCTTATTATTGTCTTTCTTAAACTGAATTTTCATATGGTCTCATCAGAAAAGAGCAGGTTAGGAGGGGGCAAAGGGAGAGTCACTCATCTGACTAATTTAGCCACTGTATCAACAACATTGTGTCAACCACCAGGCTAATGTGTGGGTGCATAGGTGTGCACATGTTTGCTGATATGCATAGACACTAAAGTACACATGAGATGTTGCGCATGTGCACATTACAGTGTTTTTGTAGGTGTGCTGAAACATCTACTGGCTGCAAGTGGGCTATTTAAATGTGTGCTCTGCACGGGATCATTGCTGAATGTTCTTTCATCTTTCCTCCTGTTTTTCTGATTCAAATACTTAAAGTTGCCTTGTAATTGATCTGGCTTCGACCCTCCTTTTGATTACCCTTGGCTGCCAATGTTTTCTGCCCATCTCCATTATCAACCTCGGCATGGACTTTTAACCAAGATTCTGCCTATTGCCTTTGCACCTTGCTGCCCGCACACTGCCAACCTCTGCTTTTTTTATGACTCTCATCCTTCTGATGATTGTAAGCCTTCTTGCTCAGCTGTTACTGGACCAGGCTTGTGAGCATAGTCTGCTATCCACTTCTAGACCGGACTGTTCCCCCTCCCCCCTTCCAGTAAAGGCAATTTTTCAATTTTCAGCACTGTCACACTTTGAATGACAATGATTTTAAATCTTTTTTTTTTTTTTTGAGACAGTCAGAGCTTTCTTTTAGTGGTATTTAATCACCACTGCATTTTTTATTGTTTACTATATAAAGGAAAAAACATAGAAAAGTTTAGACAAAAAAAGGTTTTCTTATTTTCTGTTACAAAACTTTACAAACAAATAATTTTTCTTCATACATTTGGCCAAAATATATTCTGCTACATTTCTTTGGTGGAAAAAAGTGTGTATTATTTAGTATGTTTGAAAGTGATAGTCTACAAACTTAGGTATATACTGTATATTTGAAAATTGATCAATCCTTATGTACTCACTGCCTATCTCAATTTTTGAGGTCCTAAAGTGCCAGGACAGTACAAATGCCCCCAATATGACCCCCTTTTGGAAAGAAGACAGTCCAAGGTATTTAGAGTAAGAGGCATGGTGAGCTTTTTGAAGTTGTAATTTTTTGTCACAATGTTTTGAAAAATTAGGAAGATCACGATTCTTGAGTACTTGAAGTGCCAGGACAGGATAAACCCAAGTCAGTCCTTTAAAAAAGTCATTTATTGCCACAAGTTTTTGGAAAATGCAGGAAAGAAAATGAATATTTTTACACAAAATTGGCTGTTAAGATATTTATAACACACAGAATAGGCATACTTAGAATGCACCAGAATAGCAGAAACCCGCACAAAATTAACACATTTTGAAATGCAAACAACGTAAGGTATTTTCTAAAAGGCACTATGAGTCTTTTGAAGACTTAATATGTTTGCCATGTTTTTGGAAAATGCTGAATGAAAATGAAAATCTATTTTGTAATGTTTTCAAGTAATAGATTTTTCTAATGTACTAAAAATTAACTGACTAAGGGAAGTCTCAGAAACTATGTGGCACAATATAAATTTATTGGTAGTACTCTACTTTTCATCTCGAATGTAAATGGTATTACTAAAATTTACAAGTATCAAAATGCTAGAAACCACCAATCACTTATACGTATTAAAAAATTACAATGTTGTCATTAAAACAAAAAATGTCCCAACAGCAGCTGCTCATGCAAACTACCATGCACCACTGGTTGGTATACATATATCAAAAGAAAAGTACCCCGGGTCAAATGGAACTGTGGGCTTACTCCTTCATCTTCAGATCTGCAGATAGACCAGAACTGCATAGTTACATAGTTAGTCAGGTTGAAAAAAAGACACAAGTTCATCTGGCTTAACCAGAAAAAAAAAAAAAAAAAAGTAAACCCAACCATACAATCCCATATACACAATCCTATACCCGCAGTTGATCCAAAGGAAGGCGAAAAAACCCCAGCAAAGCATGATCCAATTTGCTACAGTAGGGGAAAAAAACTTCCTTCCTGATCCTCCGAGAAGCAATCAGATATTCCCTGGATCAACTTTACCTATAAATATTAGTATTGGAGGATGCCAAGCCCATGAACACCCAGGGACAACCACTATCACGATTTTGACTACGCCAACATAAGATTTGTACCATATCCACTTCATTTGACCCTCTGTGGTCGCATTCACTTTACATACTCAAGGTATCACAAATGATTATACTCTTCTATATGTGAGCGGTCCATGTTGAGCCATTACTGACTGGTCATCGTGGTGCCCTGCTGGTCCCTCCGGGCAGCTACTGCTACTATACTCTCACGGAGTTCTCTGCCCTGAACGGGCTTTGGGAAACTTGGGCATCCCTCCACACGGTAGCAATACCGTTTTTATCCGACAGACCGATCCAATCCACTGGTTGGACACAAAGGATACATTAGGTGCTCTATCTGGAACTCTGGGTGACCCCTGAGGAAGGGCTGAGTCCATGCCCGAAACGCGTAGGGTCGGTTCCGGTTCCATGATTGCCCTATGCACCTGAGCGTCCTCATATTGGTTCGGTATTCGGTCTGTCAAATGCATGCAATTTTAATGCCCTGTATGTGTAATTGTGTGTTTTTTTCCAAATATTGTGTTTTCATGTTTTGTTCCAATTGTACCAATAAAGATCATTTTATGTAGTATACAGTGTTCAGCGGCATTTATAGTCCCATACCACAAGGGGAATCCTTTTTGTATACACTGACCAGGGATGATGGCCGCTGTCACTGGGCACCGAGCATGAGAATACTTTCTGTCTCTATACCCGCAGTTGATCCAAAGGAAGGCGAAAAAACCCCAGCAAAGCATGATCCAATTTGCTACAGTAGGGGAAAAAAACTTCCTTCCTGATCCTCCGAGAAGCAATCAGATATTCCCTGGATCAACTTTACCTATAAATATTAGTACCCATTTGCCTTTTTAAAGCAATCTAGTGAGCGAGGGCAAAACCACCCCTGGAGGGAGTCTATTCCACATTTTCACAGCTTTTATGGTGAAGAAATCTTTCGGTATTTGGAGACGAAATCTGTTTTCCTCTGGACATAAAGAGTGCCTCCTTGTCCTCTGTGTTGACATTAAAGTGAATAACTCAACAAAGTTTACTATATGGACCCCTTATGTATTCACACATGTTGATCATATCCCCCTTAATCTATTCTTCTCAAGAGAGAATACATTCTAATCTTTTCTCATAGCTGAGCTCCTCAATGCCTCTTATCAGTTTGGTTGCCCTTCTCTGCACTTTCTCCAGTTATTTCTCCAGATATCCTTTTTAAGAACTGGTGCCCAAAATTGAACTGCATATTTCAGATGAGATCCTACGAATGATTTGTACAGGGGCAAATGATATCTCTCTCTCTGGAGTCCATGCCTCTGTTAATACAAGAAAGGACTATGCTTGCTTTGGAAACTGCAGCTTGGCATTACATGCTGTTATTAAGCTTAGAATCTACCAGAATACCCAGATCCTTCTCCACTTTGTTCAGTTCTACTCCCCCTAATATGTATGATGCATGCATATTCTTAGCCCCTAAGTGCATAACGTTACAGTTATCAACATTAAACCTCATTTGCCACATAGTTGACCAATGAAACAGTGCATTAAGGTCAGCTTGTAAGTTGGAGACATCCTGCAAAGAAGTTATTCCACTGCAAAGCTTGGTGTCATCTGTAAAGACTGAAATGGTACTTTTAATCCCAGACCCTATATCATTTATAAAGATATTAAAAAGTAAGTGTCCTAACACTGAAACTTGGGGTACACCACTGATAACCTTAGACCATGAAGAGTAAGAATCATTAACCACTACTCTCTGAATTCTTTTAGCCAATTTTCTATCCATTTACAAACTGATCTTTCCAAGCCTGTAGACATTACCTTAAACATTAGCCGTGTATGGGGAACTGTGTCAAACGCTTTTGCAAAATCCAAGTATACTACGTCCACAGCCACCCCTCTGTCCAAGGTTTTACTTACCTCCTCATAAAAGAAATCAGGTTTGTATGACAACTTCTGTCTTTCATAAAGCCATGCTGTCTGTTGCTTAAAATATTTTTTTCCAGCAAGAACTCATCTACAATTGCAATCTCAACTGCAATTGACCTCAAGGCGTCCTGTACTCGGCAGCCACAAAATCAACTAATCTCCATGCCACTATCATGGATAATTAGCAAACAAATGCTAAAGATAGCAGAATAGTAAACAAATTGAAGTCTATTCAACTCAGTATCACTGTAGGTGTAAACCATTAATAACCTTGTATTCAAAAGAATTAGTTGTGACACATCTTCATGACATCCATGCATCCAATCTGTCACTTCAGCAGAATATAGTAGTAGTGGCGACAGAGGCAAAGGAAATAGAGCCAGGGCCAAGCAGTTTATGCAGGTAATAGAAGGTACAGGCAGATTAGATGCATAGATGCCATGATGATGTGTCACAACTAATTCTTCCGAATATGGAGTTATAAATAGTTTATACCTACAATGATATTGAGTTATATAAAACTTCAATGTCTTACTAATCTGCTGTCTCTATCATTGCTTTTTTAATTGTCCAGTATAGCGGTATGGTGATTAGGTAATATTGTGGATTTTTAACGCAAAAAGCCTGAGGTCAATTGCAGTTCTGGTCTAACTTGCATATCCCCATATTGGCAGTTTTTAGTCCTTAGTGATTTTGTAGGGCCTTTGGACCTTTTCTGTGCCTTAGTGGGATATGAAGAAGTAAGCCCATGTCTCCATTTGACCAGGGGTATTTTCCCTTGCATGTATGTATACTAACCAATGGTACATGGTGGTTTGCCTGAGCAGCTGCTGTCTGGACGTTTTTTGTTTTAATGACAAAGTTGTCATTTTTTTAAATATAAGTGACTGGTGGGGGTTTTTCTAGCTTTTTGATACATAAACATTTTTAGTATTGTACAATTACATTGATATTGTTTAATCCATGTAGTTCTCTGGAGGTAGCTATGTTTTTTCTGGCTATGAGGACAACACCTTTTAAAGACTTTTAAAGACTTTGTTTACAACTGTGATCACTGTGATTAGTCACAGTAATCACATGATACAGGGTCAATTTGCCCTTGTACCCCTCTCTGTGAGGGGACACAGCAATCAGAGTGCATGCCACTGCCTGCTCTAAGAGCTGCAAACTGATGGCCAATGCGGGAGGCCATATAAACAAGCCCTCCTGCATCAACGCTTGTCCAATCTGGCTGTTTCAAATACAGTGGGAAGACAGGAAATGCTTAACAAAACTTGGTGTTTCCACATTGTACCACCAGCTGTATCCTTGCTCATCTGATACCAGTGCTCTTAAGTTCCAAGCACCCTGGCATTTGTGCCTTTCCCTCACTCCTGCAGACTCTGTCTCAACTTCCAAGTGTGCTTGGATGGGAAGTGTGCAATAAGCCACCCTCATCATTTTGGGCTTCACATACAGGTAAGTGACACACTGCTATGATAGGGAAGAAGAGCAATATATGGGAATATCTCAGCTAGGCTTCTGTGGGACAATAAATGGCCTATAGGTATAGCATCTACAGTAATCATAATTTTTTAAAGCTGATCAATTTGTTTTAATGTAGTGAGGCTCTTTGTCTGCATGTTCACTTGTGGTTTGCTTCTTATGAACAAACTGATTAAGGCTAGCTTCACACTACTGCAATCCAATTTTCATCTGATTTTAAGTGTGATTATAAAACACAACTTGGTTTTAACTTGGATGTGGTTTGCATATTCTATGGGGCCAAAATCACATTGGAATTGCACCATAGTACAGGACAGACATTTTTCCAAAATTGTGTCGTGCTGAGCTGCATTGATGTAAACAGGCACCATTGAAAACAATGTGATTTCAATTGTCATGTGATTCTGTGTGACTGAAATTGCATCTGAAATCGCACTTGTGTGAACCAGGCCTTAACGTATAAAATTGCTAAGCCTCAGTAAGTCCTTACAAAAGCCTTAAATACAAAATAATACATACAATTACAATAATTAAATACAACATATCATATTCATGTGAAGCACAATATGCATCGATTTTCCCCCCACAAATCAGACACATTTGCATGTATATATTCAGGCAAACAAAAAATTAGCAATTTTCAAAGATAAGAGTTTAATCGTTTGATTGAAGTGTTTAGCTCATCTCTACTTCCTTTATATTCCAACCATTCTGCTATTAATTAGCTTTTTTTCTGCTAAATGTTTTAACTCCCCCTTAAAAGTGAAACATTGTAAAAGTTAACATGAGTAAAAGTCTGTTACCCATTAAACAGTGTGCTTAAGGCTCTCATTTATTATGTTCTTCCTGCTTGCTGGTGACCTAACCCAAGGCAGGTAATACTGTACCAATCATCACCCCCTATGCAAATGTATAGGCCTGTATCCTTTAAACTCTTACGGAAAAGTGATATCTGCAATATTCTGCTATGTATATAACAAAGGCCCATTCAATATGATGTGTTTTTTTTTTTAATTTTAAATCTAATTAGAAGGTTTATTTATCTTTGCTGGTGGCACCAAGGACTCATTTCACTCATTAAGCCTTAGCGATTTTAAAAAACCAATAAGGTAAAAAAAAAACCCTATAAAGGCAAATAAACCCTTGAGATTGATAACAAATTGCTCCAAATGATTAAGTCACTCCAAAAATAGTGCATTGGATCCCTTGTATAAGAAGTGTTCTTTCTGCTCTCTAGAACCTATCCTGGTCTTTCATATTAAACATGCACTGGACAGTTGGAATGACAGTTGGAACACTTTCATTTAGAAAAATTCTCATACCCCTCATAAGTTTCACAGGTTGAATTTGTAATAGATCATAAACCTCTAGTTTAACTACTTAAAGCGGATTCCCACCCAAAAGTGGAACTTCCGCTTTAGGTAGTTTTTAACCCCCTGACATGCCACATTTGGCATGTCATTTTTTGGGGGGGGGGGGGAGCGGGTACCTAGTTTTGACAGGTACCCGCTCCCACTTCCGCTCAGAACGCCGCGGCGCCCTGAGCGAAAGTTGTCCTCTTCCCCTCCCTCCCTGCAATCTTCTGGGACATGTCAGAGGTCCCAGAAGATTGCCGGCCAATCACGACACGTAGCGCATCTCGCGCATGCGCAGTGCGTACCCGGCTGTGAAGCCGCAAACTGTCACAGCCGGGTGCCCACACCAGTGATGCCGGCGCCGGAGAGCAGAGAGGGAGAAGAGCGAGGCTTCGGGCGGCTGCATCGCTGGACCATGGGACAGGTGAGTGTGTGTTTAGGCTGGAACTCCGCTTTAAGGACCGGAAGGTTTTACCCCCTTAATTACCAGGCCATTTTTTGCAATTTGGCACTGCGCAAATTTAACCAGTAATTGCACAGTTATGCAATGCTGTACCCAAACAAAATTTACGTCCTTTGTTTCCTACAAATAGAGCTTTCTTTTAGTGGTATTTGATCACTACTGGGATTTTTATTTTTTACGATATAAATGAAAAAAGACCTAAAATTTTGAGAAAAAATTACATTATCTACTTTTTCTTACAAAAATATCAAATAAACTCAATTTTTGTCATACATTTAGGCCAAAATGTATTTAGCTACATGTCTTTGATAAAAAAAATCCTAATAAGTGTATATTTATTGGTTTGCGCAAACGTTATAGCGTCTACAAACTATGGTGTATAAATACTGGAATTTACACAACTTTTACTTTCTGACTACCGATCTCATTTCTTGAAGTGCTAAAATGGCAGGGCAGTAATGACCCCTTTTTGAAGAATGTAGACACTCCAAAGAATTTGCTGAGAGGCATATTGAGCCCATTGCATATTACCTTATTTTGTCACAGGTGTTTGGAAAATGACAAAAAAAAAACTTTGCTTTTTTTTTTTAAATGCGGTGGTGAAATCACCTTCTACAGTGCTGCAATCATTGATTTATGGTATGCTGAGAGCAAACGCTGTTGTTGTTAGGATAAACAAATCAGTGCTCCAGATGATGGGCATACCTGCAAAGTAAACAATGGTTAACAATAAAACACAGAAAATTAACCCAATAAAACAACTATTTTGGCTTTAGTATTTTTTTTTTTTTAGCTTTTTTACACTTGTTTTGTAACTGTAAAAAAAAACTTTAAACGTTCCAGGCTAGGGTCTCTCAAAATGCAATAGCCATCTAACATCTTTCGAGACCCTGTGTGAAATTGTGCCCTAGACTGTGCAGTGCTGTACCCTATACTAATGCTAGCCATACACGCACAGAATTTCGGCCGAAAATGGTCGATTTAGGAAAGATCGTTCGAATATCGGGCCGTTAGTGAACACAAGTTTACCAACGATTACGATACCACACCCGGCTAATCTCGATGGATCCACAGCGAAAATTTTTATCGATTCAACGAAAGTGTATACGTCTATGGTAAAATTGAAACGAAAATAATATACTGAATCGTACTGCGCATGTATTTGACATATCAGTGAACCGGAAGAAGAATCTATAAACGAAGAATGTTCATTCGTTTAACATGTTTGTTTCTACACACTGTTCTAAAATGCATGTCTCAAAACAAGCAAATTATTCTATTGCTGTTTATATGTGTATGTATAAAATGTATGTATATTTCTCTCTCTCTATATATATATATATATATATATATATATATATATATATATATATATATATATTAAAATGAATCACATATTATATCAACACGTGTATATAAGTATAGTACAAAACATGAAATATGTGGTAGTATGTATTTACACCAGTGTACCAACACCAGAGGACAAGGCTCCTGACTGTGACCCCACCATTCTCCCTAAATATTTCCAAATGAAATTTACATATGTGCTAATGGAATGTAACATGTTCCGCAGTCAGTGATGATGTGGGGAGCTGTGTCATTGGTTGGTGTTTGTCCACTGTTCTCAAATACAAAGTCTGTGCAGCCCTCTAGCAGGAAATTCTGCAGCACCTCATGCTTTCTGCTGCTGATTATCTGTATAGAGATGTTGATATCATTGTTATTCCAGCAGGACTGTGCTTAATTGCCCAGCAAAATGGCCCAATATAAATCCCATAGAGAATCTTGTGTGTATTGTCAGGAGGAAGATTCCAGACAACACACCCAACAATTCTGACAAGCTGAAAGCCGCTATTAAAGCAACCTTAATTCCTCAGTACCACATGTTCTTCCCTGTATCCCCGAGAAAGTATTAAATGTGTCATGGTTATAATATATACCTTGATGAAAAGTAATATGCAACACAATAAAAACCAACATCAAACCATGAAATCATTTAGAAATGCTTTATTTGACCAACATAAACCAAAAACGCGCCTCTTTGTTTATTTGTAACATAATTGCTGCATAAGTGCAAGTAAAGGCATCTAGTTATAAATACACAATAGAGCATGCCAATATTTATTCAATAGTATGTCACATAGTCATGCATGACACATTTTCAGAAGTAATTAAGATAGCATTATTCACCAATATTGTAAACCAAGATTTTGAAATCAAGCAGCATAAATAGCAAAGTTCAAAAACGCAAAAAAACGAAAAAAAAAAAAAAAAAAAAAGGTGGCACAAGTTCAAATTTGTATGACATGGCATATTGAATTAAGCCAATAAGATGTTTAACCGGGATCAACCAGCAATATAAACGTGATTATCAATGGAGGGGTGGGGGGGGGGGAGTGTTGAGTTTACAATCAACATCAGAATATCTTGTGCTCAAATACATGCGTTGTGTGTCATACCTTGTGTTGACCAAAGAAGTAGTGTAGTCCACCTGAAGGATTACGCAAGAAAGTTCAAAATATGAGGACACTGTACATGTGGAGTTGCAGCTTTGTTGTGGTTGAATCGAGGAAGCCCACAAAACACTATATATCAATTCCATATATAGCGTTTTTGGTGCTATATTCATCCAGCTCAGTAAAGCGTCAATTTATACTGCATAAGGTGTCCCAATATTTTGATCTTTTATTTATATATATAATTCACAGTTGAACTGCATGTTTGAAGCCTCCAAACTGTGCCACCATTGGATGTGATGTAAAACTGTAGTTGCATTCAGGACTCTGTTCTGTTTGGGAGCCAAGACTTTCCCATATAATACGTGGAACATATTATATTGACGTGCACTCATTGCAGACAATGTTTTGCACCAATTAGGAGAGGGGAGGGTATCGGCTCCTAAGCAGCACATATTGATGAATTCTGTGTGTAGTCTCAGCTACATACAGTTTACACAGCACATCTCAGTGGACAGTTTTTTTGTGCTATCTCGTTGCAAAGAGATTGCAAAGTACAAAAAGCATGTGCAAATGTGTCCTTGAAGAGTACAAACAACATGTGCACATGTGTGTTTGCAAACAAACAAAAAACAAATGTGCAAAATGTGTCAAAGTGCAAATACTATCCAGTAATCAGCCAAGATTATTAGATACCAAAAAAAAAAAAATTAGAAAAGTTTACTTCCCCTTTTAAACGAGGTAGTTTGGTCTCCTTTAGGGCTCTTTCACATGGCCTTTCCTTTTTTTTTTTTTTTTCACGGAGTGGATGACATTTGTTTCATCCGCTCCGTGTGTCCGCATATCATCCCATCCATTTGCGGATGATATGCGGACCTGTCTATGGGAGTTTGCGGATGTCAGCGGATGACACCGCTGACATCCGATTTTCCTTCCTTTCCGTTTTTTGAATGGAACAAAAATAGGGTTTTGTTCAGTTCCAAAAAACGAAACAGAACTGACAGGAAGAAAATCGGATGTCAGCGGATGGTATTCCTCTGACATCCGCAATGCCATTGACTTTATGTCCGCAAATCATCCGCCAAAAAATAGGATGATTTGCGGACATACGGAGCAACCGTGTGAAAGGGCCCTTAAATTCCAGAAGAATGTGTATCAGACGAACATGGTTAACTTTATCAGATATATTATAAAAACATATAGAGCGATAAAAAAAACAAAAAAAGGGGGGTTAAATCACTCTTGACAGGATGTCTATGGCATCCGCTAGGTTGTTTTGCAATGCAGATATGTTTTCTTTGATGTTTTCCATGTCACTGCGGCACTTTATTAATATACTCGCCAGCTTCTTGGCTGTCAGACTGTTGATTGAGCATTCCAAAGCTGTAGTTTACAAAAAATGGCACAAGACAAATATGAATATCATACAACAGCTACCATATTGATATGTAGAAACACATTGAGATCATACAATTTCCACCAGTGATCCTGGCCTAAAAAAAAAAAATGAAAGAAAATTCTAGTACCCACCTGGTGCAGAAACATTTCTTTGTTCTTCAATGTTAAAAGCAGGGGCAACAAGATGTTCTGTAGACTTTATAAGGTCTGTGAAATCCGTATCAAATGTACACACATCTTGGCTATCTCTTGTGTTGCTCGACCCGTATGAATCAAATCTGGAATATTTTCCTGTAAAAGACAATTGTTTGAGAGAGAGAGAGACAATATGTGACAGCGTGTCACAGACTGAGAGGGACATGAAAAAATGAGGACTTAAAAAATCCTTTATATTGACCATTCCCCCTTTAGATTACCCCCCCCCCCCCCCAAACTCAACTGCTTTAGCAATGCTAAAATGTATTTGGTCCTGCCAATAAAGCTTATTTGAATTGAGCGAGAAAGAGAGAGAGAGACACACACAGAGAGAGAGACACACAGAGAGAAAGAGAGAGACACAGACAGAGACAGAGAGAGAGACACAGACAGAGAGAGAGAGAGAGAGAGAGACACAGAGAGAGAGAGACAGAGAGAGAGAGAGACAGAGAGAGAGACAGACAGACAGACAGAGAGAGACAAAGAGAGAGAGAGACACAGAGAGAGAGAGACACAGAGAGAGAGAGAGACACAGAGAGAGAGAGAGAGACACACACAGAGAGAGAGACAGACAGACAGAGAGAGACAGACAGAGAGAGACACAGAGAGAGAGAGAGAGACACACACAGAGAGAGACACAGAGATTTCACCTGAGCTGGTAACATCATCTTCTCCCTCAATCCTTGACATAGCGGCCTTATCATTTGGCTGTTGTACACTTTCACCTTTATCATCCACAGCTGCTATAGTCAGTATATCCTGTTCACCTAAATATTCCTGTGACATTCCTGTGAAATAAAGCAGATAATACATAAATATCACCTTCCTGAGACAGAATTCTTTATTAATGTACATTTGTATGTTTTATTACCTGGGTTGGCTCTGGCTGTTGACATATCACATGGCAGGAGCTCCTCCGACCCTGTTTGTACACCTGGGACATGTTGCACTTCAGCAAAGTCATCTTTATTTTTTTCTGTTGACCTTGACTTCTTTTTCCGCTGACTATTTTGTACATATAATATATCCTGCAGTTTGTCTTTATTTCCTGGTGGGGGTATAACAAACACGATTTTCACTAACAAATAAATAAATACATTACATTTTTGAAAGGAAATATGTAAAATAAATGAGAATAATAAAATGGCAAGTTGACTATTACAAATGGAAAACACATTAATACAGGATTGCACATATAGTAAAACAATGCAAGATAGAAGGAAATGCATGCTTACTTTTTTTAATTATTCTTCTTATTTTGTGGTACTGTTCCTCTTCACGAAGCTTCAGATCTGACCAACGTTTTCTGAGCTGATCCTTTGAACGGTGGACTCCATGATTTCTCTGCAGCACCCTCACTATTTTGTCCATAATGCGGTCCTTTCTTGCATTGGTATTAGTGTAAGGTCCACACTTGCCATCATAGTCCTTCTTCTCTAGAACTTCCACCATATCCACCATTTCTGCTAAGGTCATGGGAGATGCCTTCACTTTTTTTTTCTTGCTGCTCCTAGTCCCAGCATGTTCGGCCGAACCGCTCTCCCGCTCCGCAGCACGCTTTCTGGACTCCGCCATCGTGGTATTAATAAAAGTGGCCGGAAGTGGATGGGTGGAGTCTCATCCGGACGTCACTTCTGCTCGACGATTCACTCACTGATCTTTCGTTCTGCACGAACATCTTTGGAGGTAATGATTTATGTTGGTAAACGATTGTTGATGCTTGCTCACTACTGTTTGCAATCTAAATTATCGTTGGTACATTATCATTATGTATAGCACATGCACATTTGTCGTTCAACAAACTTTCTTGCTTGGTCACTTGTGTTATGCACATTTTTCTTTCGTAGAACGTGTCATGCTTGCTCAATTTTTTTTAAATCAAAATTATCTTTTCCTGATTTCAATGCACATAAGATTTTTCGGTACAAATATGTTGTACAAATATGATCATCTACAATCACAGTTATCATTATCATGTCATTTGCATGTACTGTATAATTATAATGTTCTGAAAGTCTCCTGATAGAAACATCTTTTGTTTTTTTACAGGAAAAATGTCTGATCGTTTTACTTCACCTGACTTTCTCCCTCATTTCATTGATGCATACAGGGAACTTCCATGCCTATGGAAGATAAAATCCAAGGAATATAGTGATAGGAATAAAAAACATGAGGCCTACAAAAAACTGATAGAACTTTGCCTCAGAATGAACCCTAATGCAAATGAAGAGTATGTAAAAAAGAAAATAGCAAATTTGAGAACCGTCTTCAAAAAAGAGTTAAATAAAATAGCGGAATCTGAGAAATCAGGTGCAGGTTCTGAGGATATATATGTACCACGGTTGTGGTATTTCGATAGCTTACATTTCCTATCAGATCAGGAGATACCAAGACCCTCAGTTTCCAGCTTACAAACATTTTCACCACATAGTGACACACAGGACAATGATGACACTCAGGTAAGATGATAGAATACAAAATCTTTATTAATAATTCTTTGAATTTATTGCAAATGCTAAACCCATGAAACATGTTATGATTTTGTTAACATTAGATAAAGATACATCTTCAAACAATCATCAAATGTCCAAACAGATTATAAAATACACCGGGTTAATTCTGGAGAAATAATCACATAACCATGTTTTGCCACGGGACAGCACCAGATCCACAGAAGTACTCCTTATAATTATCCCTATTTAGTCGGGCGTTCATGGTGGCTAATCGTGGTGGCGCTGGAGCGATGTTGGTTAACGACTGTGTGTCATTTCTCCAGTCTCCGGGGATAATATTGCCTTGAGATGTGTCCTCGCGATCTACTGACTGTTGTATATACATCACATTTTTGCGCCTCAAATAGTTGTGCAAAATGCAGCAGCAGTAAACCACTAGATCAATTTTGGAAATAGAGAGGTTAATCTGGGTGTGGAAAATGCGAAATCTATTTGCCATGATACCAAAGGCATTTTCTACAACTCGTCTTGCCCTTGAAAGCCTGTAATTGAAAATTCTTTGCTCTTCTGACAGATGTTTCATTGGATATGGTTTCAATAGATTTTCGCCAAGTGAAAATGCATCGTCTGCAACAAATACGAAATTCAGACCTTCTGTGGTTTCGTCATTGTTTGGCAAATTTAACTTACCATTTTTCAGGCGTGCATAGAATTCCGTTTTCTCAATGGTACCTCCATCCGAATTTTGACCATTTTTCCCAATATCAACAAACAGAAACTCATATTTGGCATTTACTAATGCCAACAAAACTATACTAAAGAAACCTTTATAGTTATGGTAATATGAGCCGGAGTTTGGAGGGGGGGTAATGCGCACATGTTTGCCATCTATGGCACCACCACAGTTTGGAAAATTCCACGTCTGCTCAAATTCCTGTGCAATTTTTTTCCAATTTTCTGTTGTCGTTGGAAACTGTGAAGAAAAGTGTTATATTTCATTATTTCTGATATATTGATTTAATCAATCACAATTTTCATTGCTTTTAGAGTTTGGACAAGGAAACAAATGATTCACTGACTGAACCATCACCTGCAGGATCATTGCATAGACCAAAAAAAACTAAAAGGGATGAGGCTACTAATGCCTTTCTTCTTCAAGCAACAGCAGCACTGCAAAAGAAGAGTGATGACTGTGATGCATTTGGCTGCCTAACCGCAAACAAGATGCGGCAAATGTCTGCGGAACAGAAGCAATTAGTTGAACCACTGCTACTGCAATTGCTTAATAAAGGTTTGAGGGGTGAAGTCAGTAGTAATACATGCATAGTTGACTATCCTAGTTACACACAGCAGATTCAACAAGCAGGTCCCCCTCAAACATCTACTTGGCATGGTCAGATGGGAGCACCAGACAGGAACAGCAACTCTTGGTCAAGAGATTACACATTTGCACATTTGTAAATCTATAGATTTTTTTGAAAAGTTTTTGAAAAGTTTTCACTTTAAAAGTGTTTCTTGTTATAATGTTCAATATATTGTGTGCTACAAATTGTGCCTGTGGTAGATACTTGTTTTTATTTTTTTACATGCAAAAAATAAAATGGTTCTATACATCGTTTTGTACATGACATTTGAAATGTGATGTCAGATCTTGACATAACCAATGTTGTTCTTTTATTGGAATAAATATTTAAAAAATGCAAGTATTTGTATTACATTATTTTATTTTACATTATTTTTATGTTGTGCACACCTTCATATACTCATCTTTCAAAACATGGATTATGGCCTTACAGGTCTCTGGAATAATTCGGCCTAGGGATTGTGCAGAAATGCCAGTAGAGAATTTGAGGTCTTCAAACGATCTACCAGTGGCAAGATATCTCAGGGTTGCCATGAGCCTTTGTTCTGGTGTAATGGATGGCCTCATCACAGTGTCCTCTTTATGGAGCATTGGCTTCACCATTACCAACAGCTCACTAAAGGTTTCCTCAGACATCCGTAAATAGTTTCGGTAGTCATCTGGATTATTATCCTTCAGTTCACGTAGAAGAACCATATGTGAATACTGGTCACGGTTAATCAACCACTCCTTGGACCACATCCTGCGATTCCTCTTTTTCTTTTTCTGCTGGGTAATGGCAATCACCCCAAGCATGGTGATAGCAATTGATCTGGACACCTGATCATCATGAATATCCATTTCTCCAATAATTTGATTGACAAACGAAGGTTTCTACACGAATAATACTACACAAACTCGTTTGTCCACGTATGTTTCCTCCTACACGATCCTCACATCAAACATCCGGTCGGACGTGGGTGAATGGGGGTTTGTCTTTCCGGGTTGCAGACGTCACTTCCTTCGTTTTGCAGATCGGTCGTTAAAATTATATATGTTGTATTGTTATCGAACGATCAGTATGCTCAGCAAAACGATTCTTGAAACGAGTTTATTATATCGGTTAGTGGCCAATTCGCTTTCGACCGCCGAATAATCGTTCAGTCTGCAAACGGCCGAAATTCTGTGCGTGTATGGCCAGCATAATACTCTACTAGTGTGTAATAGCGATGGAAACAGTCCCTGATGCAGATACCAGGTTGGCCAAGACAGGAGGGGCAAAAAGGGTGTCACGCCTATATCCGCATTTTCAAGAGACACAACATCTTCTTTGGGGTGCTCTTTGGATAGAGGTAACAGGGAGGACATCTGGAAAATGCCTCTCCTGCACCAGGCTCACTGCATCTGGATTGTGAATTTGGGCCACAGCATCTTCTGGATACAGAAGGGCTGTGATGATCTCTTCCTGGAACTTTTCTTTGTATAGCACATAAGCGTTCAGCAGAGCCAATTGAAATAAGTATACAGACACTTTTTTGTACCAGTATCTGGCCTTACGGGCAATTAAGTACGGCACTATTATCTAGTCATCAAAGTCCACCCCTCCCATATTAAGGTTGTAGTCATGGACACAGAGGGGCTTCACAACAACACCAGTCACCGTTTTAATTTGGACAGTCGTATCTGCGTGAACGGAAGACAGAACCAAAATATTCTGTGTATTCCTCCACTTCACTGCAAGCAATTTATTACAGTTCAAGCAGGCTCTCTCCCCCCAAGTCAGGAATCTAAAAGCCATTTGGGGAAGCCCCAGCGATTAGGTCGCACGGTACCACATGCACCAATTCCAGAACCAAAAAGGTGACTAAAAAGTGGCACAATTGTATAATAATTGTCCATGTATAAATGGTACCCCTTTCCAAATAAGGGTGACACCAAGTCCCAAACAATCTTGCCGCTGCTCCCTATGTAGTCTGGGCATTCGGGGGGGGGGGGGGCTACACATCGCTACCTTTTCCCTCCGGAAACTAGATGTATAGCCTGTTGCCCTGTAGCAGAGCTTATAGATCTTGACCCCATAATTGGCACGCTTGATGGGGAGGGACTGTTTGAAAACAAGGCGGCCAGAAAATGTAATCAGGGACTCATTAACGCAGACAGCTTGTTGGGGCGTATACAAGGCTGCAAATTTTTGGTTGAAGTGATTTACAACGGGCCGAATTTTGTGGAGTCGGTCATATCCAGGGTCACCCCGAGGATGACAGAGTTCATTGTCATTGAAACGCATGAACCGCAAGTATGGCCCGTATCTAATCCTGGCCATGGCAGCAGAGGACACGGGCAGAGGATAAATTGGGTCAGTGGACCAATATGACTGCAACTCCCTCTTTTTAGTAATGCCCATGATGAGGGATAGGCCCAGAAAGGTTTCAAATTTGTAAAGAGTGATATGTTTCCATGCAAATTCTCTGGCAAGGATCAAATTTGATTGCGACAAATTGATTGGCATATAAATTGCTTTGGTCCACAATAGATCTGTACAGATCTTCCAAGGAAAACAGCTCATAAAAACCAAGGGGAGTCAAATCATCTGTTTCCACATTGGCCAGTGAATGGGGGAAGTATGAGTGCTGCAGAAGTGTTGGGCTCCCAATCAGGATTTGCCAGCACATCAGGAAGGACACTATGGGCTTCATGAGCCTGTCTTTAAATTCTTGGTGGCTGTAGGACACTACTTGTGCTGGCCAATGCACCAGGTTGAACTGCACTTGTGGGACTTGCCAAGTCACCAAGTGTTACTGCAGGGCTTGTTTGTCTATGACAAGGATGTACTAGGCCGCTGGTACTTGCCAGTTCACCAGAAGGTTGAGCGGCACTAGTACCGACACTCTGCGAGAACCATGCAATTGTTGCACCTCATGGGGCCGGATACACCTGACCTCAGCAGGGACCACTACTCTGTCATCAGAGCTATACGTCAGGGTGGCACTGCTCGCTACATGTTTGAAAACTGAGCCTGATTCTGACAGTGAGGCTTCCCCATCGCTCTCATCTGTCATGCTCAGCATCGTGTAGGCCTCTTCACTAGTGTACCCGTTTGGACATTTTGGCCAATACATTTATAGGTACCTAGTGTGACTCAAGGGGAAAAAAGCACCTGGTTTTCAAAGACTGTTATAACCGCTACCAAACAATGTAACTGCTACTGCTGGCAGAGATCAGGCCTGACTCTGCTAATGCTGCAGTTTTGTGTGCTGTGTATCGGAAGTGACAGTGAATTGCTGGTACTGGACTTCTTGGGGGCTGGGCAGAGGAGCTAAACGCAGGTGCTGGAAGGTGACAACGCTGATCCTGCTAATGCTGCATTTTGGGAACACTATACTAAACTTTTGGGGACACTAGTATAGTTCTGATCTGATCAAAGATATTGATCTGCTCAGACACTATACTTAGTAATTGAGGTGTTTAGTGTGTGTCACTGGCAATCAAAGGGTTAAAATTGATTACTAAATATGTGGCGGACAATCTGACGCTATCCTGGATTAATGCTAACTAACGTTAACGCTAACTGACATCACCTGTGACACTAATAGTGATCAGAAAAAAAGATCTGTATAATATAATAGTGACACTGTGACAGGGCAGTAAAGGGGTTAGCTGAGGGTGATCAGGGGGTTAAATGTTTATTAGGGAATACATGACGTGTACCCTAAACCTATCTGGGACTGAAACTAACTACCACTAACTGCTGCTCACATTAACTGGCGTCACCAGTGACATTAATACAGTGATCAGTAAATTATCTGTACACTGAATATAGTGACACCGTGAATAGGGAGTGAAAGGGTTAACTGGGGAGCGATCAATGTGGCTATGTGCACTGGTGTCAGTGTAGTGCTTGTGTACTCACAGTTGATGCTCTTTCCTCTCACGCTGGAACCGAAAAAGGCTCCAGAAGAGATGGTTACATCATTTAACCACTTAAGCCCAGGAGGATTTGGCTGCCCAAAGACCAGGACCTATTTTGCGATTCGGCACTGCGTGACAATTTCGCGGTCGTGCGACGCTGTACCCAAATGAAATTGACGTCCTTTTTTTCCCACAAACAGAGCTTTCTTTTGGTGGTATTTGATCACCTGTGCGATTTTTACTTTTTGCGCTATAAACAAAAAAAGAGCGACAATTTTGAAACAATGATGAAAAACTAATTTATGCAGCGCTAGCTCAAATAAAGTGTAAAGTGCTGTGATATAAATACAATATTCAATATTTTATAAAGTGCACACTGTATGATCAAATGTAAAAAAGTGCTATGTGCTAAAAATATCTGAGCAATAACAAATAAATAAATATATAGATAAATATATTAGTGCACAATAAACAAAATAGGTGGTTAGAAATAGTCCAAATAAATATTCAGTGCTTGAAAAGAGTCCTTAAAGTGATCCAATTAAGGTGCCAAGGTGCCAAATAATTAAGGTGCTTGCAGAGTGATATGGTGCCCCTCAAGGTTCCCCACTCACCAGATTGCAGATAATAATAGACCTTCAAAATTATTGCACATTGCCCGGGATCTTTACAGGACCAGAACTTCTCCTATGTAGCCTTGGAACTTTTTGGGTCAGCTTCCGCTTCCACCGTTAAACAAAAGAATGGCCATACATGGTGAAGCGGAAGCTGACCCAAAAAGTTCCAAGGCTACATAGGAGAAGTTCTGGTCCTGTAAAGATCCCGGGCAATGTGCAATAATTTTGAAGGTCTATTATTATCTGCAATCTGGTGAGTGGGGAACCTTGAGGGGCACCATATCACTCTGCAAGCACCTTAATTATTTGGCACCTTGGCACCTTAATTGGATCACTTTAAGGACTCTTTTCAAGCACTGAATATTTATTTGGACTATTTCTAACCACCTATTTTGTTTATTGTGCACTAATATATTTATCTATATATTTATTTATTTGTTATTGCTCAGATATTTTTAGCACATAGCACTTTTTTACATTTGATCATACAGTGTGCACTTTATAAAATATTGAATATTGTATTTATATCACAGCACTTTACACTTTATTTGAGCTAGCGCTGCATAAATTCGTTTTTCATCATATTTTTCTAAGACTTTCTTAGTGTCTGCAGCAGCTGCCCATTATTGCATTTATTCTTATTTAAATTTTCACGTTGTGTAGCGCGGGTTTAATTTTTGTTTTTCACTTTCAATTTTGAAACAATAACAATATTTTTCACATTTTTTTTATATGAAATTCCCCCCCCAAAAAATGTAAAAATCTAAATTTTTTAACATTTTAGGCCAATTTGTTATCTGCTACATATTTTTGGTGAAAAAAAACGCAATAAGCATATTTTGATTGGTATATATATATTGCGTTTACTAACTACGGGAAAGATTTATGTCATTTTTGTTGTTTTTTTTTTTTTACTTGTAATGGCGGCTATCTGTGATTTTTTTTGCGGGACTGCAATTTTGCGGCGGACAGATCGGACCCTTGACTGACATTTTTACACTTTTGGGGGTACCAGTGACATTACTACAGTAATCAGTGCTATACATATGCACTGTTACTGTAAAAATGACACTGGCAGGGAAGGGGTTAACTTTATTAAAGAGCAAGGGTTTAAGTGTGTCCCTAGGGTCGTCCTTCTAACTGTAAAGGGGTGTGGCTTTTGATGTAACCACAGAGACATATGATCCTACATAGCAGGATCATATGATCTCTGCTGTTACATCAGGGAGAATGACAGGCGGCTTTGTTTACATCAGCCGCCTGCCTTTCTCCCTCTCCAGCGGGAGATCGCGAGTGACCGGCGGACATCGGAACCGCCGGTCACTCACGAGGGGATGCCCGTGAACGAGCGGGGGTGGGAGCGCGCCCCCTATTGGCTCACGTGTGAGTGACGTACCCATACGTCACTTTGCCTGCACGGGGCTGACCGCCGCAGTATATGTACTTGCAGCGGCCGGCAAGCGGTTAATTTACATTACACAGGCACAGGGCGTTCTGTGATTCACCAGAACCGATCAGCAGGTCCAGGTCATAAATCATTGGCCTGGACCTGACTAGTGATCGGTTCTGGAGCGAATCCAATCACTGCCAGGTCGGCGGGCGTGCGCGCCCCCTACCCACGGGCGGGACCGATGTACAAGTATGTTGATTCACGCAGCTGAGCCACTTTGCCGCAGTAAAACTGCAGCGGGTGGTCGGCAACTGGTTTAAAACAAAAACAGAAGAGTAAAAATATTCTGTAAAAATTACAAAAGAGTTATTTAGAGATGGTAACTTTAATTTCCCTAATTATGTCCTACTTACATATTATTATAAATATAAAATACGTGTTATCCTCCTATAACCCCTGATACCTAAAGATCAAGTGAGGAACACTAAGCATATTATTATAAACCAAAACAAAATTCTAACTAAGTAATATGACCACCTCAGACATAAAATTCAGGTAATTATTTTTTCCCGTGTAATTCATCTAATCACTTACAAAGCTTGAAATACGTTTTGTTGATTTTAAATCAATTATAAAGCATGACTGAACTAGAAGAAAGGTAAATTAGTAGGTCAAGCCACTAATACATGGCTTAGTATTATGATTTAATTCTAAATTAATATGGATTATCAATATTCATGGCAGAAACATTTCAAGTAATTTTTTATGCAAAGCCATGGGCTTACAGTCATTTGCAATTTTGCATGGACAAACACCTAGATGATTACTCAACAAAATTCAAAATATTTATGAGAAAGTCATCCTATGGCTAGCTGATCAAAAGACAAGTATTTTTTATTTCTCATGAAGTTCAGTAAATCCTTATTTTAAGTCTAAGTCACCATGCCCCTGCATGTTCTAATAGGTAGTGATCACATCCAAGCCAGCATGACACAGTTTGTGAAAAGAAGTCTCATGTAACATATTAGCGTAACAGACATTAATAAAAACATCACAAGTCCTGCTGGTAGAATGTTTTGTTTGTATATTTAACAGTCTATTGCTCAACGATGTACAGGAAATACAGACATTTTTAAAGGTACACTCCATTTCAAGTGGAGGTCCAGCCAAGTATTAATTTCAGGGCAGGAGGTTTAGAACCCGCTGTCAGTATTTTATTTATGCTGAGTCCCTGTTTAACCACCTCAATATCGGACAATTTAAATCCCCTTCCTGCCCAGGCCATTTTTAAGTTTTCAGCACTATCACACATTTAATGACAGTTACTCAGCCATGCAACACTGTACCCAAATTAAGTTTGTATTATTAATTTATTCACCACAGTTTTTTTTTTGCTGTATAAATGAAAAAATACTGAACATTTTGAAAAAAGATGTGCTTCCTAGTTTCTGTTATACCGTGTTTTTTTTCATAAATTTAGGCCAAAATACATTCTGCTACATTTCTTTAGTAAAAATAACCCACATTAGTGTATATTTATTAGTCTATGTTCAAGTTTTGGAATCTACAAACTATGGTATATTCTGTATATATTTGAAAATTAATCAGTCCTGATTTACTAACTGCCTATATAATTTATAATTTATTGAGGCCCTAAAATACCAGGATGGTACAAATACCCCCAAATAACCCATTTTTGGAAGGTAGAATAGTACAAAGCATGTAGAGTTATTTTAGGTAACCATTGTGATTTTTCGTCGCAATTGTTTTGGAAAATAAAGAAATTAAAATTTTCATAAATTTGTCATTTTAACAAGTTATGCCTCACACACAGCATAGGCATACTTACTAATTACACCCCAAAACACATTCTGCTATGCCTCCCGAGTATAGGCACGCCACATGTGTGAGACTTTTTAACAGCTTTAATGCATAGAGGGACCCTAAATCCAAGGCATATCTTTGGGCTTTCAAGGATCATAAATTACACATAAATTACACTTCTAGTTTCCTGACTACCTATCACATTTTTGGAGGCCCTGGAGCACCAGGACAGTGAACATACCCACAAAATTACCCTATTTTGGAAAGAAAACACTCCAAGGTATTTTATAAGAGGCATAATGAGTCTTGTGAAAATTTCATTTTTTTTGCCACAAGTTTTTTAACAATAATAAGATATTTCTAAGACACATTATAGGCATAATTAGAACTACACGTCAAACACATTCTGCTACTCCTTCTGAGTATTGGGATATCACAAGGTGTGAGACTTTTTCACAGCCTAGCCACAGAGAGGGCCCCAAAATCCAAGGAGCACCTTCCAGATTTCTGGAAACAAAAATTATACATCTAATTTCCTGACTACCCATTACTTTTCTGGAGGCACTGGAGCACTAGGACATTTTGGATAGTAAACACCCCAAGGTATAAGAGGCATAGTGAATCTTTTGAAGACTTCTTTTTTTTTTGCCAAGCACGCCTAGCATACTGGTATGTGGCTTCCCCCAGGAATGCCATATTCACTGGCCAGGAAGTACAGAAGGCTATAAGGAGGAAGAACAAAAAAGTTCCTGTGGTTCCAGGAGTGAAGTTGTTTACAGGGGATGGCTGGGACTGGTTTCTTGCAGGAACATAGTCAGTCAGATGTGCAAATGGGTCAGGTGCAGGCAGAGATATGGTCAGCAAACAGGCAAAGGATTTGTTTAGGCAACAGGCAGAAACTGGTCAATAAACAGGCCAATTAGGAACATTGATTCCAGCTACACTGGTCTGGTGACACTGTGGCTGGTGTGGTGGTGATCAGACAAATGTGACTGGCTGCACTATTAGAGCTTGTTCACACATGAGGGATGGTAAAGCCTTGCGGTTCAACTGTGACTATGCCACCCCTCAACCGCTACCCCCTTTAGCTGCAGATGCAGTGGCTGGGGATGTACCGCCAATCGAGACCCATTTAAGTGAATAGGGTTGTTTGTGCAGGGCCCAAGCGGTTAATGCAGGTGGTGAGGAAGCCATACAATGCCTCCTCACTGCCTATCAAATGCTCTTCAGAGAACACTGCACATGTGAATAAGTCTTTATAGTGACACAATGACTGTTGTGAAAGTCATCAGAGACACTGTAACTGGTGTGGCAGTGATCAGGGACACTGTATCTGGTGTGGCAGTAATCAGGGACACTGTAACTGGTGTGGCGGTGATTAGGGACAATATAACTCATGCGGTGATGATCAGGGACACTGTACTGCTGTGGCAGTGATCAGGGACACTGTAACTGGTGTGGCGGTGATTAGGGGCAATATGACTGGTGTGGCGGCGATCGAGACACTGCAAAAGGTGCGGCAGTAATTAGGGACACTGGTGACATTATATATAAAAATATATATATATATTTTTTTACATACTGTCACTAGAGTAGTATGAAAACAAAAATGAAGGGTGCATCAGCCTTGTACATTACCTTAATTATCTTAAATATTCTTAGAATAGTAAAACAGATGTATACTCACAAAGATAGTAAAAATTCAAGCTCATTTGTATCCAACTGTCCTAGATAGCAAGGTCCACTAGGTGATTCACAACCCTTAGAAGACCCTCAACAATGGCTGACGTGTTTCAAGGTGAGATTCCACCTTCTTCAGAAACCATCTTCAATGTTGCATGGTCTACTCGTATATACCTAATGAGTGACACATAATGATTTCCCAAAAAAAACCCTCACTTTTTTGATTCTTCACTTCTTATGTGGGCTCACCCACGCTGTATTTATTTGAGTGTACATATATGTGTGCATGCATATTGGACATGCGTTAATGCAGTATGTACTGTTTATTTACATATTATCGTTTTTTTTTCTCTTTCTGTGTGGCTTTCATCTCTATGCTGGCATTGCCAGTGGGGACTGAGACTTTCACATTAGTTTTGTGGGCTGTTTGATCCCTCGGCGGCTGGACAGTACAGCATTCACTGTGATGTCGATCCCACTCAGTTGTGAACACTTCTGACTACTGGAATTGACATCCCACCAAAACCGGAAGTAGAGGCTGGAACGCAAACCCATGCCCAAACCCAATGATCTGATTCTTGGCACTGTTGGAATATAATCAACAGTGGTGGTGGTTCTTGGTCATGATCATCAATGACATCACCCAGGATCACCACTGCTGTGTTCATGTTTCACCAGTGCTGAAGAGCTGTCATTTGTGATGGGAATAGTGGTAGGGCAGCATCTTTTTGGCAGTGAGTTAACATTGTCAGGCATTCCCAGATAGCAAGCAATTGTGCCACAAATTTAAAAATGACTTGCTAAGCTATTGCTAGACTTACCAGGTCTCACAAGTTCGTTGCACAATTGCATAACTCCAGATCAACATTCTGCAAGTCTGCTGCAAGTTCTGGTTCAATTACGTTGTGCAATATTCATCCCACCACAGGGATCACTGTGGCTGAATTTTCATGCTGTAGACTTCCCGAGCTCTTGCTGTAGACTCTCCACTGCAACTTTGCTCTTTCTAGAGACTTGCCACGCAAATTTGCTACAGATTGGAAAAGTGTCAACTAGAACTTGTGCTTCAAGTGCTCTGCAAGTGTACAACTTGCCAGTGAAAATGTGCAGCAAGGTAACAAGACTTACAATTCAACACTGCAACAAATGTGTGGCAAGTTATCCTTGCTATTTGGGTTGCTCATCATGATTGATATAGATCTATATCATTGGATGGCATGATTGCCATTAGATTTAGGTCAGAAGTATTTTTTCAACTAAAGGACTTTTTTTTTAAAGGCGTTGGTGCTTTTATTCACTATTGGGGCAGATATCTGGGGGGCTTCTAGGTCCACATCGTGCAGACCCCCACATCCCCCTTTTATATTTTTTTAAATGGTTTGCTGGTTCTTTAAAAGAAAAATGGCATGATATCCCGTAAGCCAGTATCGTTTTAAGAAACGAGACTGATCCAACCTCCCCGAACCGCGGCCAACTCCACCATATCATGTAAATCATTATTAAAAATATCTAATACTATGTCGGACAAATGCACCCCATCACCTCGATACAGGCCTAAAACACCCCCTTCTAAATCAACATGCCTGTACAAAAAAACACCCAGGACAGGCAAAATTTTTGCCGATGCTCGATTAATCCTTTTCCTCACCTTCTTAAAAGGAGAATTTAACCAAATTAATCTGGGAATTATCTCTGAAAAAATAAATATAGAACTAGGAAAAGACATCTTTAGAAGAGACAAATCATTTCAGATTTGAAAAATCTAATCTAAAGTCTTAACCTTCCCTATATCGTTACCACCCAAATGAAAAATCAGGATATCAGGAGGAGGAAAAGAAGAAAACCTACTACTCAACAAGTAAAATAAATCATGCCAATGCATGCCCCGGATACCTTGCCAATAGATATGTACTTTGTTTGGGTCAAAACACAAGCTTCCGGTATAACAGCGTCGCAAAGCTCTTCGTTCAGCCCAGAACAAATAAGAATGGTCAACTAACCATACCAATAAGAATTTACCTGAAATTAGAAAAAAAAATTAGGCCTTATATACAACTTATATGTATCAGAACGCCATCTACCAATCCGTTTGATAATACTTATATATAAACCCAAGCGAGCAGCTTCAGTAGCCACCCCAATCCTAAAGGAATGGGAAGAAAATTTAAGACCATCCAGTTTTAAAATCTTTAAACAGTGATGGAAAACAGTAGAAAATTGGAAATTAGTTAACCACTTAAGCCCCGGAAGATTTTACCCCCTTCCTGACCAGGGTTTTTTTTGCGATTTTTTACTGCGTGACTTTAACGGACAATTGCGCGGTCGTGCGACGCTGTACCTAAACGAATTTTGAGTGTAAATTTTGCAAAAATAACAATATTTTTTCACTTTTTTTATATGAAATTCCCCCCCAAAAAAATGTAAAAATCAAATTTTTTTTTCGGCCAATTTGTTTTATGCTACATATGTTTGGTAAAAAAAATTGCAAAAAGCTTATTTTGATTGGTTTGCGCAAAAGTTATCGCGTTTACTAACAAAGGGAAAGATTTTTGTCATTTTTGGTGTTTTTTTTCTTTAACGAGTAATGGCGGTGATCTGCAATTTTTTTGCGGTACTGCGACATTGCGGCGGACAGATCGGACCCTTGACTGACATTTTTGACACTTTTGGGGGTACCAGTGACATTACTGCAGTAATCAGTGCTATACATATGCACTGTTACTGTAAAAATGACACTGGCAGGGAAGGGGTTAACTGTATTGGAGAGGGAGGGGTTAAGTGTGTCCTAGGGGCGTGTTTCTAACTGTGATGGGACATGTCTCCTATTGTAAAAACAGAGATCAACGGTTCTACATAGTAGAACCGTCTGATCTCCATTTTTACGCAGGGGAGAATGACAGGCGGCTTGTTTACATAAGCCGCCCGCCTTTCTCCCACTCTACCGACGATCGTAGTGTGACCGGCGGACATCGGGTCCGCCGGTCACACGCCCGGACTCCTCTGTGAACGAGCCTCAGCGGGCGCGCGCTCGCCTGCTATTGGCTCAAAACCCGGTGACAGGCTAGACCTACGTCACTCTGCCTGGCCGGGGCGGACTGCCGCAGTAAATATACTGTGCGCAGTCAGCAAGCGGTTAAAGGAGACCCATCAACATGAATAAATAACAAAACATGTCGAGTGGGTCGCAACTCTAAAAATTTTAATAATAATGACACTGGACAAATAGACGAACCCGGAAAAGATAATAGACGCAACCAACAACCATAGCCTAATTGATCTGTTTTTGAACGAGGGAGAAAAATCTGTAAATCCCTATTAGTTATAATAACATTTTTCAAAAATATCCCAGCCAATGTTGCTTTATTAGGGGGAATCACTTCAGATATCCTAAACGCACCAAAAAATAGGACGGAAAATAATGCCGAAATAAAACAGCATCATAAACAGAAAAATAGACTCTTTAAACCATTAAACGCATCCAAGAATTGAGTCCTTACCAAAAGATCCTCTTTCAATTCTGAATGCATTTTAATGTGGGACGATGGGGATTTCAATCCTGAAATTGCTAAATACAAACGCCTAGAGAATATTCTGCCAACAGGCAATATTCTAGTGGCGAATGCAAGAAGACCAAGAAGTTTCTGCATATCTTTTAATAAAACTTTCTTATGTCTAATCAGGACAGCAATGTTATCTTTCAACGTACAGATTTTATCAAGAGGCAAGCGAAATTCCATAGCCTCTGTATCAATTAAAATACCCCAAAAAATTATAGAAGTAGATGGAAAAACAGTTTCTTCATGAGCCAAAGGAATACCAAAGTCTGAACAAACCGTCAGAAAAAATTTAAAGATAGCATTGCAGTCATTGACTGATTGACCAAAAAATAAAAAATCATCCAGATAATGAAGCGTTAGAGAAGAACCCGACCGGCAGTTGACAACCCATTCAACAAAAATCGAGAACGCCTCAAAATAAGCACAAGAAAGAGAGCAACCCATCGGGAGACATCTATCGAAGAAAAAATAATCATCAAAATAAAACCCTAAAGAATTAAAAGAAGAAGGATTAATTGGCAGTAAACAAAAACCTGATTTAATATCAGCTTTAGCCAAAGCGTCCTCAAAGGAAGCGTAATGAACACTAGCTAAATCACCAGTAATTTGATCGTTAAGAGAATTGCCGCCAGGAAACGACAAATGGTGAATTAGCCTAAAAGAGTCTTTTTCTTTTTTAGGAACAATTCCCAAAGGTGAAATCCTGAAATCTCGAAAAGGAGGGTATAAAAAGGGGCCCGCAACCCTACCTTCAAGGATTTCAACCAAAATTTTTTCTCTAACAACGTCAGGAAAATCATTAACTGAAACTAAGTTATTCACTAAAGAACAACCTGAACCCTGAAAAGTAGGTAATAAAAATCCATCCCTAAATCCCTCAATTAATAGATGAGCCATCCACCGATCTGAGTAAATTTGTAGCCAAGGAAGCATTTTTGTTAATTTCACTGGCGTTTGCGCTTTTAAGAAATGGCTCCCTATTATGTGGCTGATTGGAAATTGCCATTTTCTTAAAACATTTTGCCACAGGATGAGCACCTGTGCAAAATGCACATTCATGTTGGAAACTACATGAGCCTGGCCACTTACATTGAGAGTCATTAAAGGAAAAACATATTCCTTTCTTGTAAGTGGGAGCTGCAGATGTTGGTGTCTGTACTTTGTAAGTATATGGACGTTGTGGCAGAAACAGGTTCAGCCACAAACCAATATCCTTACAACCCCATTTAAGAGTATGGTGAACAGAACTTTTTTGACGAAAAGATTTGTCGTAGGTGAACCAAGATATGCCACCAAAATTTTTATAGGCTTCTAGCACAATATCCAAATGTTGGAATAAACCTACGCTTTTTTTCAGGATATTTAGAACAGAGAACACTACAATATATACAATAGGCTTGTAACTAGGGATGATCGAACTTTTGAAAAGTTTGATTCGACCAGAACACCCGAATTTCCCGAACGTTCGGTTCAGATTCCAGAACCCCATTGAAATCAATGGGACCCGAACTTCTGGAATCAAAAAACACCATTTTGAAGCCCTAAAACCCAATAAATGCCCCTAAAAAGTGCCTAGGGTTCTGGGTCATGCCCCAAGGACTATGAATCAGGCAAAAAAAAGTTCTTAAAAATTGTCGTTTTTGATAGAGAGCCAATTATTGAAAAAATTATTGAAAAAAAAAAAGAGATTTCATTGGATTTAGTGTCTGGGGGTCTAAAAAATGTACCTGTGAAGTTTCAGCTCTGTAGCATGTCCAGAACCAGAAAAAAAAACTGTTTTTTTTCGTAGAATTTCAGTAGCGCAGGGATGGTGTTACCCTCCTTTCACACCTGGGTGTTTTTGCTTGTGTTTGTGTGTATAAATATATATATATATATATATATATATATATATGTATACCCCTAACCGAAAATCTGATTAGTGGGGTCACCCTGACATGGAAGAGTTCGGTCACCCTGGTATGGCAGGCAGAGTCAGCTAAACTACACTACGGTCACCCTGACATGGCAGAGTTTGGTCACCCTGACATGGCAGAGTCAGTTCACCCTAAACTACACTACGGTCACCCTGACATGGCAGAGTCAGGTCACCTAAACTACACTACGGTCACCCTGACACTTAAAGGTATCCCTACAAAAACGAGTTTATTGAATCTAACTATAGTGGTATATAGTACCCTAACTACACTGCATATCCCTTTCCTCACACTAATAATTGCAAAATGACACTGGAGCTTTACAAGCAGCAGGAGAAACACAAATGCTTCCACTCTCTTCCACAGCCCCTGTATTACAGTGCTAGAGGTTTGGCGGGGCTATGTTATATACTGGGGGGGGTGTATTCACTACTGATTGGCCTCTGGACCCCTTGGCACTCCAATCACATTCCTAGCAGACTCCTGCCCCCTCAATTGGCTTTTACTGACATTTCTGGGCCAATCACGGGCTTTTAAAGCCCAGTTCCTGTCCCATTGCATTTTGGGCGGTTCTGGTGGCCAAATTCCGAACTTTTACCACAAAAAGTTCGGAATTAAGCCGAATTTCGAACAGCCAATGTTCGGGTCGAACCGATGGTCGACCCAAACCGTTTGATCATCCCTACTTGTAACCACTTATTAAAATTCCGTGCTACAGGCCTGCGCCTATCTTCTTCGGATCCATCATCTTTCTTATCATTTTTAAATAAAAATTCTTTAGAAGAAGGCAAGAGAGATAACAAATCTATAAAATCACCTGACATAATTTTTTCCTTAACCATAGCAGATAAGTGAAAACCCAAAGGGAATAATTCACAGGGAATAGCTTCTTTAAAACAGCTCTCAGGAACATTACTCTTATTGATTAGATTCACGCAGCTGGTATTTGGAATAGGAAAAGTATTTTGCAAATCATCAGGTAAAACATCACAAGCTGCAGGAGAGGCATTCCAAACAGTAGCTGCAGAATTAGAAGCCAATTGTGAACTATTTGGAGCAGATTTAAAACTTTCAACCAAAGCAGATAATGAGGAGGTTAAAGAAGCCAATAATTGCAGCTGAACAGACTCACCATTACTAGGAATTTCAGGAGGATGTGATGCAGGAGCACAAACAACAGGGATCCTATTCTGTTCTGAAAGAGGTGAAGGACAAACATTAGAAGGAGGCAGGGAAGGAGACAAGTGCTGAACAAACATGTCACCTGGATCAGAAGAGTGTAAAAAGAAAGGGTTAACGCTGGCAGAGCAGGAAGGAGCAGATGGCGCGTCTCATTGCCTGGGAGACCGCTCGACTGCAGATCTTCCTCTGGGCAAGCCGGCAGATGGCGGTGGTAACTGTTTCTTAGAATTCCCTCCTCTCAGACATGTGCCGCCCCCTGGAATAGAAGATGCATCACAGGGTCTAGTGTCAGGGGATGGCAAATATCTTCTGTGCTCTTTCCTAGGCCTCTTCGTGGAAGTCCTGCCTCCGTCACTGCCCCAGCCAGGAACGAATGACGCGGTTTCCGTTTCCGCTGTATGCAAAGGGGCATGCAAAGGATCCACAGCCACAGGAAGGAAAGATCTTCTATCACCATCAACCGAAGTGGAGGTAAGCAGATTAGCAGGACCAGGCACAGATGAGATGGGAGTCGCAAAAGTAGAAGAGGAAGAGGCCATTCCTGATGTAGATTGTGTAGGCACTGTACAGCAGACAGAAGGGTCATGTTGCGAAGGCACAGGTAAAGCAAGGCACATATTTAGCTAGTCCACACCACCTGTAGATCCAGCCTTTTCAATGAGAAGTCTAATCATGTCCTCCATGACACAAAGAAATAAAAGGAGAGTCCAAGAAGAAAATAGGATATCCCAGTAAGACAAGTATCAAAACCAAAAAGCAGCAAGGGAGCTCACAATTTTGAAGATCTTCTTGTACTGGTATAGGAGCTCCTTTTATTGCAGGCGGTCATGTGACTTGTCCTTCCAGAAATTTCCTATAAAGGTGGGTTGATCCACAACTAGGGTTGAGCGAACCCGGACTGTATTGTTCGGGTTCGTACTGGACTTTTGGGTATTCGGTACCTGGACCCGAACCAGAACATTTCACTGTATGTTCGGGTACTGTCCGTTGTTCGGTAACGTTATTTGATGTTTTGGCTCGGTTTTAATGGCGCGGTTTCAACAGGTGCAAGGCAGCCAATCAGCAAGCATTTAACTAGTGTGCCCTAGAAGCCATCACAGCCATGCCTACTAATGGCATGGCTGTGATTGGCCAGTGCAGCATGTGACCCAGAGTCTAATTAAGCTGGAGTCACTCTGCTCAAACTATACTAGAGAGAGGTCCCTGATACTTTTGCTGAGGGAGAGATAGGAGATTACTGTAGGGTCAGGCTGGAGATTGCTTTGAGAGAAAGCATAGGAACAATCTTCTTTAATCAGACAGCGATCTACATTGATTTGATTGTGTGGGGGTGCAGTGCACGATCTTTTTGCCTGGAGGGAGAGATAGGAGATTACTGTAGGGCCAGGCTGGAGATTGCTTTGAGGGAAAGCATAGATAGGAACAATCTTCTTTAATCAGACAGCGATCTACATTGATTTGATTGTGTGGGGGTGCAGTGCACAATCTTTTTGCCCAGAGGGAGAGATAGGAGATTACTGTAGGGTCAGGCTGGAGATTGCTTTGAGGGAAAGCATAGATAGGAACAATCTTCTTTAATCAGACAGCGATCTACATTGATTTGATTGTGTGGGGGTGCAGTGCACAATCTTTTTGCCCGGAGGGAGAGATAGGAGATTACTGTAGGGTCAGGCTGGAGATTGCTTTGAGGGAAAGCATAGATAGGAACAATCTTCTTTAACCGCTTCCATACAGAGCAGTTAGACCCCCTTCCTGCCCAGACCAATTTTCAGCTTTCAGCACTCTCACACTTTGAATGACAATTGCTCAGTCATACTACACTGTAACCAAACAAAATTTTTATCATTTTTTTCACACAAATAGAGCTTTCTTTTGGTGGTATTTGATCACAACTGGGGTTTTTTTTTTCGTGATATAAGCAAAAAAAAGAGCAAAAATTTTGCAAAAAAAAACACTTTTTTTAGTTTCTATTATAAAATTTTGCAAAAAAATTAATTTTTCTTCATACATTTGGGCCAAAATTTATACTGCTACATATCTCTGGTAAAATTAACCCAAATTAGTGTATATTATTTAGTCTGTGTGAAAGTTATTGAGTCTAGAAGCTATGGTACCAATTACTGAAAATTGATCACACCAGATGTACTGATGGCCTATCTCCTTTCTTGAGGCCCTGAAATGTCAGGACAGTACAAATACCCCCCAAATGACCCCTTTTTGTAAAGTAGACAGTCCAAGGTATTTAGTATGAGGCATGGTGAGTTTTTTGAAGTTATAATTTTTTCCCATAATTACAAAAAATAAGAAACCAGTAAAGTTTTGTTTTCCATAATGTGAAAGATAATGTTACGCCAAGTAAATAGATACCCAACATGTCATGCTTCAAAATTGCGCACGCTCACAGAATGGTGACAAACTTTGGTACCTAAAAATCCCCATAGACGACATTTTAAAAATTTCTACAGGTTGCTATCTTAGAGTTACAGAGGAGGTCTAGGGCTCAAATTATTTCTCTTGCTCTAACGATCGCGACAATACCTCACATGTGTAGTTTGAACACTGTTTACATATGTGGGCGGGGCTTCCGTATGAGTTCGCTTCTGTGCGTGAGCTCGCAGGGACAGGGCGCTTTAATTTTTCTTTTTTTTACTATTTATTTTATTTATTATTTTTTATTTTTACACTGTTTTTTAAAAAAAAAAAATTGATCATTTTTATTTCTATTACAAGAAATGTAAACATTACTTGTAATAGAAAAAGGCACGACAAGACCTCTTTTTTGTGAGATCTGGGGTCAAAAAGTCCTCAGATCTCACAAGTACACTAAAAGATAGAAAAAAAATAAAAATAAATAAAAAAAAAATTAAATAAAATGAAAAAAAAAAAAGGGACCTTTAAACTGGTTGCTAGGCAACAACGTTTGCCGTAGCTCCGGTCCTCCAAGACCATAGAGTCGAGTGAGGGCAAGCTTGCCCTCACTCGACATCCTGTCTGTGAGGATCTGGGACCGGATCATTTTCCCCGCTGCCGGCGGGTCCGGTCAGCGGGGAAAAGGACCAGAATGCGGCGGGAAGGGGCACCTCTTCTGCCACCCCGGAAGGGTGATCCCGCGGGGAATCCACCGCTGGGACCACCCTTATCGGAAAGCCAACTGTCCACCGTTTAAAAAAATACCAGGGTTATGGCAGCTGGCAGGTGACAGGTACTCTGGTACTGATGAGCAAGTGGCAGGTACTCGAGTACTCCGATAGGCAGGTGACAGGTACTCGGGTACTCTTATGGGCAGGTGACAGGCAGGTGACAGGAACTGATGAGTAGTACTGATACTGATAGGTGATACTGATACTGTACTGATGGGTACGGATGATCAGTACTGATACTGATAGGTGATAGGTACTGATGGGTACTGATGAGTAGTGATGGGTACTGATGAGCAGGTGGCAAGTACTCGGGTACTTCAGGTGTCAGGTACTCTGATGAGCAGGTGGAAGGTACTCGGGTACTCTGATGGGTAGGGGACAGGTACTCGGGTAATCTGATGGGTAGGGGACAGGTACTCGGGTACTCCGATAATGGGTACTCGGGTACTCTGGTGATGGGTACTCAAAGTACCCGAGTACCTGTCATCAGAGTACCCGAGTACCTGTCATCAGAGTACCCGAGTACCTGTCATCAGAGTACCCGAGTACCCGTCATCAGAGTACCCGAGTACCTGTCATCAGAGTACCCGAGTACCCGTCATCAGAGTACCCGAGTACCTATCATCAGAGTACCCGAGTACCTATCATCAGAGTACCCGAGTACCTGTCATCAGAGTACCTGAGTACCCGTCATCAGAGTACCCGAGTACCCATCATCAGAGGACCCGAGTACCTGTCATCAGAGTACCTGAGTACCTGTCATCAGAGTACCTATCATCAGAGTACCCGAGTACCTGTCATCAGAGTACCCGAGTACCTGTCATCAGAGTACCCGAGTACCTGTCATCAGAGTACCCGAGTACCCATCATCAGAGTACCCGAGTACCTGTCACCAGCCCATCAGAGTACCTGTCATCAGCCCATCAGAGTACCCGAGTACCTGTTATCAGAGTACCTGATGGGCTGGTGACAGGTACTCGGGTACTTTGATGGGCTAGTGACAGGTGCTCTTTATTGGGGGGGCAATCAGTGTGGTTGGGGTGCACTGTACTTGGTAACTAGCTGTTACCACAATCTCTTCCTCACACAGGATTAGTGTGTGAGGAGGAGAACACGGTGACAGCTAGTTACCGTGTTCTCTGATGACATTTGTGACCGACTGTGATTGGACACAGCCGGTCACGTGGTAAAGAGCCAATTTCATTGGCTCTTTACCTAGATCGGGGATGGGCTCTGTCCGAGGGACGAGCCTCGTCCCCGATCGCCGCGCTGCGCGCCCCCAGGGGGCGCACATTAAGAAAGGAACGAGCGGCTCGCGCTGGAGCCGCTCATGTGATCGGCTGTGATTGACACAGCCGATCACGTGGTAAACAGCCAATTTCATTGGCTGTTTACCTTGATCGGGGTTGGGCTCAGTCCGAGGGACGAGCCTCGCCCCCGATCGCCGCGCTGCGCGCCCCCGGGGGCGCGCAGTAGCGGGGAGATCCGGGCGCCGTCATATGACGTCCGCCCGGATCGCTAAAGCCATGTTGCCGACGTCATTTTATAATGACTCGGTATTGAAGTGGTTAATCAGACAGCGATCTACATTGATTTGATTGTGTGGGAGTGCAGTGCACAATCTTTTTGCCCGGAGGGAGAGATAGGAGATTACTGTAGGGTCAGGCTGGAGATTTCTTTGAGGGAAAGCATAGGAACAATGTTCTTTAATCAGACAGCGATCTACCTTGCTTGTATTGTGTGGGGGTGCAGTGCACGATCTTTATGCCCTGACCTGAGCCCAGTGAGGAGGAGAAAGGAGAAAAAAAAAAACTTTTATCAGTCTGTTAGGCGTGCGGTGCTGCACATTTAATGCAAGCTCAGTGCATATGTGTCTGCTTAATCTGCATTTAAAAAAGAAAAAAAAATTCCTTCATATTTAACTTTGACATACAGTCTTTAGACCGACACTGCTTTTCTAACCTGCTCTTCAAAAAGCACCAATGTAAGGGGAAAATAATTATTTTTCAGTATTTAGGGGAAAAAAAATATTTTTCAGTTTTTCATTCAAATTGTTTTTTTTTTAATTCAATAGCGGAATAGAACAACAACAGTATCCATCCTGTTAGGCGTGCGGTGTCTGCTTAATCTGCATTTAAAAAAGAAAAAAACTTTCTTCCTTCATATAAGGGGAAAAAAAAGTTAATTGCGGCCCTGTCTGCATATGTTACAGTGAGATACACCCATTGCATTCTGTTGTGTTGCGCATTGCAATAAAAACCCATTTAGGGGGAAAAAAAAGTTAATTGCGGTCCTGTGTGCATATGGTACAGTGAGATACACCCATTGCATACTGTTGTGTTGCGCATTGCAATAAAAACCCATTTAGGGGAAAAAAAGATTAATTGTGGCCCTGTCTGCATATGGTACAGTGAGATACACCCATTGCATACTGTTGTATTCCGCTTTGCAATACAAACCCATTTAGGGGAAAAAAAAGTTAATTGCGGCCCTGTCTGCATATGTTACAGTGAGATACACCCATTGCATACTGTTGTGTTGCGCATTGCAATAAAAACCCATACTTTTCAGTTTTTCATTCAAATTGTTTTTTTTTTTATTCAATAGCGGAATAGAACAACAACAGTATCCAACCTGTTAGGTGTGTGGTGTGTAGCGGCCATTTCCTGCAACCTCAGTGCATATGTGTCTGCTTAATCTGCATTTAAAAAAGAAAAAAACCTTTTTCCTTCATATTTTACTTTGACATACAGTGTTTAGACAGACACTGCTTTTCTAACCTGCTCTTCAAAAAGCACCAATGTAAGGGGAAAATAATTATTTTTCAGTATTTAGGGTAAAAAAAGTATTTTTCAGTTTTTCATTCAAATGGTTTTTTTTTTATCCAATAGCGGAATAGAACAACAACAGTATCCAACCTGTTAGGCGTGCGGTGTGTCCTGTAACCTCAGTGCTGCATATGTGTCTGCTGAATCTGCATTTAAAAAAGAAAAAACTTTTTTCCTTCATATTAGGGGAAAAAAAGTTAATTGCGGCCCTGTCTGCATATGTTACAGTGAGATACACCGATTGCATACTGTTGTATTCCACTTTGCAATACAAACCCATTTCGGGGAAAAAAAAGTTAATTACGGCCCTGTCTGCATATGTTACAGTGAGATACACCCATTGCATACTGTTGTGTTGCGTATTGCAATAAAAACCCATTTAGGGGGGAAAAAAAGGTTAATTGTGGCCATGTCTGCAAATGTTACAGTGAGATACACCCATTGCATACTGTTGTGTTGTGCATTGCAATAACAACCCATTTAGGCGAAAAAAAATTGGATTTTTGTAAGAACTTACCGTAAAATCCTTTTCTCTTAAGCTCATTGACAGACGCAGTCCTCTTTGATTAATATCAAATTGGGTTATACTGCCCTCTACAGGAGTAGGACACTAGGCAGAAGAAAACGTTCTGGCCACACCTTAGGGGCAGTCCCAGAGGGTATATCCTCTCTCTCTCTGCTACAGGATGTCAGTTATGTCACAAAGCAGTGTCAGAGAATTTAACCCAACCCAACTCAGAATAGAGGGGCGGGTACTGCGTCTGTCAATGAGCTTAAGAGAAAAGGATTTTACGGTAAGTTCTTACAAAAATCCAATTTTCTCTGTCGCTCATTGACAGACGCAGTCCTCTTTGATTAATATCAAATTGGGACGTCCCAAAGCAGTGCCACAAATGAGGGGTGGGATAACAGAAATCAAAATTCAAATCCAGAAGGCCCAACCGGTGCCAACTAGAAGTCTTAAAGGCTCATCAAACAAAAGGATGAGACTCAACTGAAAACCCAACAGAAAAAAACCCTCGAGGTAGACCAACGGTCTCCTCATATAGCGGCCTGCAGAACCTTGCAGCCAAAAGAGGCATCCTCCGATGCCATCACATCAACTTTATAAAATTTTATAAAGGTATGAACCGACGACCAGGTAGCCGCCTTGCAAACCTGAACCACTGACGCCTGATGGCGGAAGGCCAGGAAGCACTAAGCGCATGAGTGGAGTGCGCCTTAACAGGGAACGGAGGATCCCGACCCTTAATAGAATAAGCCTGTACCACCGTCTGTCTGATCCATCTGGAGATAGTCGCGGCAGATGCAGGCAACCCCTTTTTGGGGCCATCCGTGATCACAAAAAGTGAATCCGTTTTACGAAACGAGTCCGTAGTTTTCAAGTATACCCTGATTGCCCGAACCACATCCAAGGAATGTAACGCAAACTCCCGAGGATGACTGGGCTTAGGACACAGGGAAGGTAACACAATATCCTCATTCAGATGAAACTCTGAAACCACTTTAGGAAGGAGGGAAGGATTCGAACGAAGAACCACCTTATCCCTATGAACCACCAGATATGGGGAACGACAAGATAATGCGGCCAGTTCTGACACCGTGCGTGCAGAAGTGATGGCCACCAAGAAGGCCACCTTCTGGGATAACGTAAGCAAGGGAATCTCCCTAATATCTTCAAAGGGAGATTTCTGAAGAACTGACAACACCAAATTAAGATCCCAGGGCGGCAAGGGCGCGTGCACCGGCGGAGCCAGGTGCCGCACCCCCTGGATGAAATTCCGCACCAAGGAATGAGTAGCCAAAGGCTTCTGAAAAAAGATTGCTAACGCTGAAACCTGACCCTTGATAGTGCTCAAGGCCAGCTTCTGCTCAACCCCCTGTTGCAGAAAAGCCAAGATTCGGGTCACCGAATAGACACGTGGAGGAAATCCAAGGGATTCACACCACGCAATATAAGACTTCCATGTGCGATGATAGACTTTTCTGGAAGTCGCTTTCCTTGCTTTAATTAGAGTAGGAATAACTGAAGCTGACAAACCCTTGTCCTTCAGCACCTGGGTCTCAACAGCCAGGCCGTTAAAGCCAGCGATCGTAAAGCAGGATGGAAAATCGGTCCCTGAGACAGCAGGTCCTCCCTGAGAGGAAGTCGCCAAGGGACGTCCGTGATCAGCCTGACCAGGTCGGCATACCAGGCCCGACGGGGCCAATCCGGAGCCACAAGGATGACTGGAATTCCCTCCACCTCTATCCTGCGAAGAAGTTTCGGCAGCAACCTGAGAGGAGGGAAGGCATACAGTAGCTGATACTGCCCCCACGGGGCGACCAGCGCATGTGCGGCGTCTGCTAGAGGATTGCGGGAGCGAGCCACAAACCTCCGCACCTTCCTGTTGAGCCGAGATGCCAACAGATCCACATCCGGGGTGCCCCAACGAAGGCACAGTTGGTGAAATACCTCTGGATGAAGAGACCATTCCCCTTGATCCAGAATCTGACGGCTGAGATAATCTGCCTGCCAACTTTCCACCCCCGGAATGAATACCGCGGAGAGAGCTGGAACAAACCGTTCCGCCCAACGAAGAATGCTGGCCACCTCTATGGCCGCCAGGACACTCTTGGTGCCCCCTTGGTGATTGACATAAGCCACGGCCGTGGCATTGTCCGACTGGATCCAAACCGGGCTGCCCCGGAGCTGCTCGGTCCAGTGAATCAGACAAAGTCTGATCGCTCTCAGTTCCAACACATTTATCGGTACCCTGGATTCTTCCAGGGACCCAAGTCCCTGAGCAGATAATCTGTCGAGAATTCCTCCCCATCCAGATAGACTGGCATCCATGGTGACAATCGTCCAGTATATCGGAAGAAATTACTTCCCCTGGCTGAGCATCGGAGACCGAAGCCACCAGACCAGAGACTCCCTGGTCCGCTCGCTCAGCCAGATCCGATTGTCCAGGGAATCGGGATTCCGATTCCATTTGAGAAGAATCTCCTTTTGAAGGATTCGGGTATGGGACTGGGCAAATGGTACTGCCTCGAAGGAGGCCACCATCAATCCCAGGACCCTCATGCAAGTCCGAAGGGAAGGCCAGTTGACGGACAGTAAAATATGAATCGTTGACTGAATCTTCTGGAGTTTCTCTGCAGGGAGAAACACTTTTGCTAGGGATGTGTCTAAAATTAGGCCCAGATATTCCAGCCTCCTGGTGGGAACCAGAGATGACTTCTGCAGGTTCATCAGCCACCCGAACTCTTGCAAAGAGATCATAGTGATCTCCAAGTCTAGCAACAGAGCCTGCGGAGACTCCGCATGAAGAAGAAGATCGTCTAGGTAACCTAGAATCGATATGCCCCGCTGTCGCAACAGCGCCAAAACCGGGGCCAACACCTTTGTGAAGACCCGGGGAGTAGAGGCGAGACCAAAGGGTAACGCCACAAACTGATAATGGTTCTCCCCTACGGAAAAGCGAAGGAAACGCTGATGTCCTGTGAAGATGGGGATATGAAGATAGGCATCCTTGATGTCTATTGACGCCAGAAAATCCCCCTGCCGAAGGTAGGCCACTACTGTACGAATGGACTCCATCTTGAATTTTTGTACCAGTACAAAATGATTGAGTGCTCTTAAGTCCAGGATTGGACGCACCTTGCCCTCTTTTCTGGGTATTGTGAACAGGTTCGAATAGAACCCCTGAAAACGTTCTGTCCAAGGAACGTGGACCACCACTCCTTGTTGCATCAAATCCGTTATTGCCCCCCGCAAAGCTTTTAAGCGATCCGGGGATAGTCGGATATTGGAAGGGAAGAATCGCACCGGTGGAAGTGATCGAAACTCGATCTTGTATCCCGACCGTATGACCTCTTGAACCCATCTGTCTGGAATCCTGGAGAGCCATGGGTCCGGAAACCGGTGAAGACGTCCCCCCACCCCAGATATGGGTGGGGGCGCACCTTCAGGCTTTAGTGGTCTTATCTTCAGCTCTGGAAGAGCCGGACTTTTGTTTACCCGACCAGCGCCCCTTGAATCCTCCTGAAGGGGTTTTGGAGGGCTTTGCCTTATCGCCCGCCCCAGCGGAGCGAAAAAACATTTTATGAGCGGAAAAGGAAGGCCCCCGTCTATGACGAGGTCCTTTACCCTTAGTATTCTGTGGCAAAAAAGTGCTCTTGCCCCCAGTGAGATCCTTGATAATCTCATCCAAGGTGGCCTCAAACAGGCGATTCCCCTGAAAGGGGAGATTAGCCAAAGCTTTTTTGGAACCTTGATCGGCCGACCAGCACTTTAACCACAGCACATGCCTGAGGGCCACTGCTGAAATCGATGCATGCCCCAACAATGGAGTGGCGTCCAGAGCGGCGTCACAGACGAACTGTAGCCCTTGTATCATCTGTTCCAGCAAATCTGATACTGCCGGGGGGATACTTCTCCCCTCTAGGTCACGGCATAACAACTTGGTCCATTCTGTCAAAGTTTGTGAAACTAAACCAATGGCAACCACTGGCCCAAAGGCTGATCCTATCAGGGAAAAAATGAAGCGGGACACGGCTTCCACCTTAGGATCCACCGGATCCCTAAAGGACGGAGCGTCCTCCAACGGGATAACAGTAGCTTTATTTAGTCTGGAAATCGGTGAATGCACCAATGGTGGTACTGTCCATTTTTTAAGGAGGGATTCCTCAAACGGATAACGCCTAGCAATGCGTTTGGAAATACCAGGGGTTCGTTTTGGACGACCCTATTCCTCTTTAATTATATTACCAAAACATTTGGGCAAGGGAAACACCCTCGCCATCTTGGTAGGCTTGTTAGTACCAAAAGGAATTTCAGTATCAGCTACCTCTGCCGGTGTAACCTCAAGACTTAAGGTTTCCCGGACAGACACAACTAGTGCATCCACCAATGTGCTATAGTGGAGGCAGAAACGTCCTCCTCACTGTCTGAGGAGACCGTACCCGAGACACAAGCCCCACAAGAGGGACCTGCAGCTGCAGTGACAGGCTCAGAATCTGTATCTGAAGTGTCAGATGAAATAGGGGTAGGCGGGGGTCGCTTCTTTGCACCCCGTCCCTGACAGGCCACCTCCGGGATACAAAAGACTCCAAAACCGCTGACAATGCATCAATAGTAAGTGGGGAACTGGAGGGTCCTGCGGCCACCTCGAGGGGATCAGGTGGGGATACATGTGTGGCAGGGTCCATGACTAATCCAGGAACACTTGCCAGCAAACAAAGATTGCAAAAGAAAAAAACTATTTTTTTTTTGTGTAATCCCCCAGCGCAACAGCGCCCCTCAGCGTTACCTGCTTCGGACCCCCACAGAGAGAGAGAGAGACCCCAAGGGCTCACCACCTGATGCACAGAAGCTTCTACCAAACTGCTCTCAGCACTGTCCTTTACAGAACAGGAAGTCTTGTGAATAGTTTTCCCGGGTAAAGGAGGCGGCTCCGCCCCTTTACACGCCTTCTGGCGCTCCCACTGCTACTCCTCGAGGTAGCTGGGCGTATCCAAAATGGCCACCCCCATGCAGGAGACACCAGGCTACGCCAAAATGGCGGCCCCGCACGGCCTGTGGAAGGATGGTGGCGGCCTGCTGAATCATGCGGCCTGCGGGAGGATGGCAGCGGTCTGCGGGATCTGTGTGGCCTGCGGAAGGAGGGCGGAGGCCTGCGGATGGCCTGTGGAAGGATGGCGGTGGCCTACTGAATCGTGCGGCCTGCGGGAGGATAGCAGCGGCTTGTGCCGTGCGACCTGCGGGAGGATGGCGGTAGTCCATGTAGCTGCATCACTATGCATTAGGTAGGTGCTTGATTATATCACCCTTTTACATGACTATTTCAAATAGTAACGCCAGCCCCTGTCTCCATCCTTGACCCCAGTCATGGCTTCCTCCTTTTACAGCGCCAGCTCTTTACAGTGACTATCAGATAGTCAGCTCCCAAACCAAGCCTCCTGTAGTGGTATCTCTTATTCACCAAATCATACTCAAGAGGGAGATCTGTGAAACATGTCATAGGATAGAGGAGGAACCCAGGATCAAGAGGGTCCGACCATCCACAGAGGGGCCCGTATCCATTCCCAAAACCCGACAGGGAAGAGGGGGAACATTCTACTCACCATACCGGAACAGGCGGGCACCCACTCCTAACAGAACCCCTCTCCACCGAGGTGGGGGGCTGTCGACCAATACAGACGCCGCGACTCAGTTTCCGACTGGTCGTAAGCGTCCTGGCGAGACGTTTAACTCGCAGGGCCAGTCCCCATCCAGTGGGACTATGTCGCGGACGACCCAGCGCGGAGCTAGGGCCTGCACGCGCTCGTAGGCTGACTGGGGTGACCACTGGATCTTAACATCCAGCCCGTCGCCCAGCTCCAGCAAAATTGTTTAAATGTGTCGCGGCCGATCCAGCGCGGAGCTGGAATCTGCACGTGCTTGTAGGCCGGCTGGGGTGACCACTGGACCTCAACATCCAGCCCGTCGCCCAGATCCGGCATAATTGCTTGAAGATCTCACAGGAACAACTGGAGAAAAAAAGCTAACTTAAAAAGAATCTATCTAAAAAATCTTGCCAGGACCAAAGATCCCAGCAAGGAACTTAGGTCCTTACTCCTGACTAGACAGAAAAAACTGACATCCTGTAGCAGAGAGAGAGAGAGGATATACCCTCTGGGACTGCCCTTAAGGTGTGGCCAGAACGTTTTCTTCTGCCTAGTGTCCTACACCTGTAGAGGGCAGTATAACTCAATTTGATATTAATCAAAGAGGACTGCGTCTGTCAATGAGCGACAGAGAAAAGTTAATTGCGGCCTAGGCTGCATATGTTACAGTGAGATACACCCATTGCATACTGTTGTGTTGCGCATTGCAATAAAAACCCATCTAGGGGAAAAAAAGGTTAATTGTGGCCATGTCTGCATATGGTACAGTGAGATACACCCATTGCATATTGTTGTGTTGCGCATTGCAATAAAAACCCCTTTAGGGGAAAAAAAAGTTGATTGCGGCCTAGGCTGCATATGTTACAGTGAGATACACCCATTGCATACTGTTGTATTCCGCTTTGCAATACAAACCCATTTTGGGGAAAAAAATAAATTGCGGCCTAGTCTGCATATTTTACTGTGAGATACACCCTTTCTATACTGTTGTTCTATTCTGCTATTCAGTAAACACCCATTTAGGGAAAAAATATTACATTGTGGCCTAGTCTGCATATTTTACTGTGAGATACACCCTTTGGATACTGTTGTTCTATTTCGCTATTCAATAAACACCCATTTAGGGAAAAAATATTACATTGCGGTCTAGTCTCCATATGTTACAGCGCAACAAGGCACACAGGTCTTGCATGGAGGCCCAGTTACTGGTGGTGAAGTGGTGCTGTTCCGCAGAGCGACTCATGCGTACGTGCTGCAACTGAAACTCCACTATGGCCTGCTGTTGCTCGCATAGTCTGGCCAGCATGTGCAAGGTGGAGTTCCACCTTGTGGGCACGTCACATATGAGGCGGTGAGCGGGAAGGCCGAAGTTACACTGCAGCGCTGACAGGCGAGCGGCAGCAGGGTGAGAACGCCGAAAGTGCGCACAGATGGTCCGCACTTTCTGCAGCAGCTCTGACATATCAGGGTAATTTCTAAGGAACCTCTGCACCACCAAATTCAGCACATGCGCCAGGCAAGGGATGTGTGTCAAACCGGCCCAGAGCTGCTATGAGATTTCACCCATTATCGCACACCACCAGGCCGGGCTTGAGGCTCACTGGCACCAACCACTCATCGGTCTGCTGTTAAATGCTCCTCCACAACTCCTGCGCGGTGTGTGGTTTTTCCCCCAAACAGGCAGGTTTTAAAACTGCCTGCTTTCGTTTACCCCTGGCTATGCTGAAGTTGGTGGTGAAGGTGTTACGCTGACCGGATGAGGAGGCGGTAGAGGATGAGGAAGCATAGTAGGAGGAGTTAGGAACAGGAGGCAAACTGAAGCGCACTGCAATCCTCGGTGGTGGAAGGACATGTGCCAAACTGCTATCTGCCTCTGGCCCAGCCGCCGCTGCATTTACCCAGTGTGCTGTTAGGGAGATATAACGTCCCTGACCGTGCTTACTGGTCCACGTATCCGTAGTTAGCTGGACCTTGCAGCCACAGATGGCATTGCGCAGTGCACACCTGATTTTGTCACCCACTTGGTTGTGCAGGGAAGGGATGGCTTGCCTGGAAAAGTAGTGGTGGCTGGGCACAGAGCACTGTAGGACAGCCACCGCCATAAGGCTTTTAAAACTCGGCGTCTCCACCAGACGGAATGACAGCATTTCAGGGGCCAGGAATTTTGAAATGCTGGCATTCAGGGCCAGGGATCGCAGGTGGGTAGGGGGGTACTTCCTCTTCCACTTAAGTGTTTCGGAGATAGAAAGCTGAACGCTTCCACGGAACATTGTGGAGATGGTTGTTGGTGACCCAGGTGGTGGTGTTGCTGGCAGATCCTTTGTTTGCGGGGTGGCAGGTGCCGGTATCACTACAGAGGTGGATGAAAAGGCCGAGACTAAGGCAGAAGAGGAAGCAGGAGGAGCCAGAGACCTTTCTTGGTTTTTTGAGGTGTCTACTCCACTGCAGCTCCTGCTTTTCACTTAGATGCCTGGTCATGCAGGTTGTGCTCAGGTTGAGAAGGTTTATGCCTTGCTTCAGGCTCTGATTGCACAGCGTGCAAACCACTTGTGTACGGTCATCATCACATTTTCTGAAGAACTGCCACACTAGGGAACTCCTTTGAGCTGGCTTTGGTGTGCTCGGCCCCTTGCTGCGTTGGGCAGTAGCAGGCGTAGTGTCTAGGGCACGGCCGCCCCGCTTTTGCACCCTGCTCCCTCTTCTATTGTGCTGATGGCTCTGTGCGACCACTGCCTCTTCCTCTAAACCACTCAGGTCACCTGCATGACGTTCATTCCATGTGGGGTCGAGGACCTCATCGTCCTCCACGCAGTCTTCACCCCTGCAACCCTTGTCGGTCTCCACAATTCGGAATTCCGCAGCAGTTGGCACCTGTGTTTCGTCATCATCCGAGACGTGCTGCGATGGTCCTCCCATGTACTCATCTTGAGACATAAGTGGTTGGGCATCGGTGCACTTAATCTCTTAAACTTCTGGGTGGATGGCCCTGGGAAACCATGCTAACAGAGTCATCAAAAAGAAGAAGAGACTGCTGCATGACTTGGGGCTCAGACTGCTTGGCTGATTTGCAAGGGGGTGAGGTGAAAGATTTTAGGACATCGGCTGCAGGTGCCAACTCTGACCTTTCAGCAGAAGACTGGGTGGGAGACAATGTGAAGGAACTGGAGGCACTGTCAGCAACCCAATCTACTATCGCCTGTACTTGTTCTGGCCTCAACATTTGTAGAGGAGCATTAGGCCCTGCCAAATACTGCTGTAAGATTCTGTCGCCTAGTCGCAGCTGAGAAAGGTGTTTCACTTGTGCGTGTAGCTGGCACAGATCGACCACGTCCTCTCCTTGCAACAGGAGTTCCACCAGCAGCACCACGACCCAGCACTAGCATCGTGGAGCAGTATGTGTGCACACCCCTAGACGTACTGAATGAAGGGTCTGCCTCCTTCAACTTCTGGGTCTCCAAATTGGGCACATTGCCTGAGCTTGCCCTTTACGCCTTGGAGGTGCTGGCCTGCCCTGCAGCCAGTGTATTATCTGAATGTGTATTTAGCACGGCTGGGGGCGTTATCACAGACTAGCGCAGCCGCCTGTCTAGAGCCAATGTAGACAAGCTCACGTTCATTAAAATGAACCAGGCATGGATCCCACAGGACTTGTCCATACCTTGTGCAGAATAGACATGTATACCGGCCTTACCCAGCCAATGTTGTATTTGATATTTCTAACTCTTTTGGGGTGTACCTTAATTTAAAAAGAAATAAAATTAAAAACAAAAAACAGTGTTGGCTACCTCGTCCTCCTCCACCGCCATTTCCACCTACACTGCCACCTCAACCTCCTACTCCATATGGGCCTCATCCTCCTACATCATTCAAGATGAAAATATTTTATTTTTCTGTTTTTTCTGTTATTTTAAGTTATTTCCCTATCCACATTTGTTTGCAGAGCACTTGCCATGCTCTTAAGATGAGTTTGCTGCCATTTGCAGCCCTCTAGCCCTTTCCATGTTTGTTTTAGAGCCATTTTAGTGCTCAAAAGTTTCGGGTCTCCATTGACTTCAACAGGGTTCGGGATCAGGGCAAAGTTCGGGTTAAGTCCGGTTCACGAACCCGGACTTTTTTTTCCAAGTTCGGTCGAACCCGCCGAACCCGGACATCCAGGTGTTCGCTCAACTCTATCCACAACGCATCCTATCCCTATTTTTTTTTTTAAACAACTTATTAGAACTGTACAATTTAGCAGAGTACTTAGGTTAACATTTGCTCTGCTGTCACCATCCCATGAGTTCAGGGGCCTTAAACAGGCTCCCTTTACTGTCATTCCTTTTATAAGTAATCAGTTAATAAAATACCAGCATTGTTTCTAGCAAGTAATGTAGAGCTCTGTGTATTAAGTCCTGACAAAGCTGATTGGTCAGCAAAAGGCGTTGACGTCACGTCACGCTACCTGTCTGCTGTGGCTCACCTGAGCTGGAGCGTGGGAGCTGAGTACTATCAACCATCACTGAAGTTGTGGAGTTATGGATGGTCTGTTGGCGCCTGAAGCACTTTAATGAATACATGCTTCTGATATGAACCATCTGCAGTTGTATTCCTGCACAGCCCGTATATTACCGGAGTCCTTATTGATCTAATTCGTTGAGCAGGGGATGGTTGGGCAATGCCTGCAAACACTTCAGTGAGTATACATCCATGACATGAACTATCTGGATGTTACATCCATTCACAGCCTGTCCACTTTATCAGTTCAATCGGATTTTTACCCCTGCTTAATCATAGACTGCACAACCTTTCTGACATTTGGAGGACTGGTGTACGGCGGTCAGTGAGGTCGCAAGCATCAGAGGAATATATATATATATATATATATATATATATATATATATATACCGTCACTGCTGTGTATTTATGAAGGAATATTATTCATGATTAGTAGTGATGTATGTTCATGCTGAACTGTGACCCTATTCATTGTGCCAGACATGCCTTTTTATGACTGTGTTATGGTTTCATGAATTACCTGTTGGCAGATTATCAGGATCACTGTACCTGAAGTATAACTTTAAGCCTGCATATGATGATATGCATATAACTCTTTCAGTATTCAATCTTCATTGGGCCACATATTCAATTGAACCCAATGCCGTATGTATTGGCTTGTGTATGGTGATCTTGTCGGTATCGCTGTTCAATTTTCACTCAGGCTCTCAGTTAAGTCCGAGTGTCAGAGATTAGAGGTCGGTGTCTTCTTTGCCAGTCCTCGGATATGTTTGACCTCAAACTGAGCCATATATAGCTCCTGTATGACTATTTTATGAACATATTGCTTATATTGCACATGTATTGCTTTATGCCAATTGTTTCTACTTATCGCTCTAGAGGTGTGTGTATGCAGCAGAGATATGTGTGTGTGTGTTTTTAGTGACTACATAGTCAAATTTTTGATGACAAGGTGGAGGGTTCCATATATATATTTTTAAATTTATCACCAATTGTTCCTTGATGAGTTAATAAACATAAATCTTTTTTTTTTTCAGATTAAACAATATCCCTTTATTAGGTCCAACATAATATTACACACACTGGGACTCAATAAAAGAACATTTTGTTGCATTTTTTTCAAATAAAGGTAATATGTTAACATTTTTGTATTTGTGGATGGCTCTTTACAATCAAGTAGATGTTCATAAAACGTTTGGATGGATAACCTGTAATGCTCATGACTTGTCCAGGCCCAGCTCTTCTGGGGTGGAGATACCAAGCTCATCTAAAGTCGGTCTGAGCTCCTGGATGACATAGGGGTAGATTTCCTTGTGAGGTCCAGCCTTGTCCTTTACTGCTTCCAAAATACGGACAGTACTTGCAAAGTCATTTAACCGTCTGCAAGCCCGCAAGGCAGCATCAAGGATTTTTGGTTCAGGAACTAAATCGTAACCAATGAGTGTGTTTATACCTTTCCTAAGCTCCCATGTATCAATGTCTGGCTTGTTGAAGTACGTAACCCAGCGAGCATCAAATTCCTCATCTGATTCGTGTTTGGCTTGAGAATAGCACCGAAAAGCTATTGTAACTTGGGAAGCGGCAAACTAAGGCTGTGGGCGGCACCGGGCCAGACTGCGGACACCGGAGGACACACATAGCCGGAGAAGAGAGGCCCCGAACATGGCTGAGCTGAGAGCTGGACACTGGATCCAGGCCGGAAGAACGAGGTACTCACACCACACAGCTCCACTAAACATAAATCTTTTTATTAGGAATTGGCTTGGTGTATTCTTTGGAAAATCATGCTGATTTATACCCCGGTGGTCACTCAGTTCATTATGGCGCTTTAGGGCAATTTTCTTTTTCTTTTTGCTGTCATTTTTTCTTTATGCTATTTTTGCCATATGAGTACCGCTTATTTGTTATCTTTTAAATTTTATGAGCGAGTGGGTCTTTTTTGATTTTGTGGATTTAAGCGCTGAGTATGCTATTCATCTTCTGTTGAGCTTCAGCTGGTAGACAGATGGCCTTAAGTTCTCCTGGAAAAATGTCTTGATAAACTTGGGAATTCATTTTTCCCTTCGATGATAGCAATCCATCCAGGCCCTGACACAGCAAAGCAGCCCCAAACCATGATGCCCCCAACACCATACTTCACAGTTGGGATTAGGTTTTGATGTTGGTGTGCTGTGCCTCTTTTTCGCCACACATAGTGTTGTGTGTTTCTTCCAAACAACTCAACTTTGGTTTCATCTGTCCACAGAATATTTTGCCACTACTGCTATGGAACATCCAGGTGCTCTTGTGAAAACTGTAAACGTGCAGCAATGTTTTTGTTTGGACAGCAGTGGCTTCCTCTGTGGTATCCTCCCATGAAATCCATTCTTATTTAGTGTTTTACGTATTGTAGATTTGCTAACAGGGATGTTAGCATTTGCCAGTGACTTTTGTAAGTCTTTAGCTGACACTCTAGGATTCTTCTTCACCTCATTGAGCAGTCTCAATTTGCTCCCCTAGTCATCTTTACAGGACGGCCACTCCTAGGGAGAGTAGCAGCAGTGCTGAACTTTCTCCATTTATAGACAATTTGTCTTACCGTGGACTGATGAACAGCAAGGAGATACATTTATAACCCTTTCCAGCTTTAAGCAAGTAAACAATTCTTAATCGTAGGCCTTCTGAGAGCTCTTTTGTGCAAGGCATCATTCACATCAGGCAATGCTTCTTGTGAATAGCAAACCCATAACTGGTGTGTGTTTTTTATAGGGCAGGGAAGCTGTAACCAACATTCCAGTTGGCTGACATTTCACTGCAATTAGTTCTTGGAGATGTCATTATTCTAGGGGTCCAAATACTTTTTCTACCTGCACTGTGAAAGTTTTTGAATGATGTGTTCAATAAAAACATGGCAACATTTCATTCTTTGTGTGTTATTAGTTTAAGCAGACTGTGATTGTCTATCGTTGTGACTTAGATGATGATCAGATCACATTTTATAACCAATTTGTGCAGAAATCCATATCATTCCAAAGGGTTCACATACTTTTTCATGCAGCTTTACATAAGCTGCTACTAGGCTTCAATGAGCTTAAGCACTAGGGATGAACTTGGTTTCAGTCAAAACCTTGATGCTAGCTGCCATTGCTGGGCCAATGCACTGTGAGAAGGAGACTCCCTGCACCACAGCTGAATGTATATTAAAGGGTGGGGATGCTCATTACAATATTGACCTACAATGGCCATGGGGCTATATTAGTTCAGTAATGTCCCAAGCATCCCCATCCCTTTGTGTCCTTAAGCTGTGGGGTAGGGAATTTTTTATCTACAGCTTTTTTATTTACTGGCAGTGACAGTTAACTTTTGGGTTTGAGCGAATTTGGGTTTGGAATGAACACAAGCCTGAACCCAGTCTCATCCCTACCCAGCACCATTTAAAGCTTCTTCAAAGCCTCTCAAATAAAGCCATGCAAAGAAAGATACAGTATACTACTTAAGCCTGCTCACTCCCATAGATTTTTTTGCAAAAGGTTAAAAAAAGGTGCACAAAGCTTAATGAAAGCTTTGAAATGGTTTGGAAACGCTTACCAACAGCTTTGCAAACGCTTGCTGTATATATTGTACTCAAAAAAGCCCAAATCACACAGTTGCACTGCAGTGCATTAAATGCATTAAGGTTTTATTTTACACCACAATACATTACGACAACACAGCTCTGAGCCACTGATTTACAGCACCCAGAACACGCTACCATTGTGGTGTGCTGTGTGAGAAAAAATTCTGTTATTTGTTTTGTCTGTGTGCAGTAGCAGCCCATTAAAAATGAATGGGTGGACTTTAAGCATAGACACAGACAGCAAGGCTCAGCCCCATCACCTCTCCCTTGTCACAGGATTTGACTGACAGAGACTGTGAGAGAGAGGAGAAGAGGCGAGAACCACTGCTCTTGGGTGCAGCTCTGGATCGCATGAGGATTCAAGTAAGTATAAAGGGGGCTGAGAGATGATACACATACTAAAACTTTTTTTTACCCTAATGCAGGGAATGCACCATGTTAACACAAAATCAACAAAGCATGAATGGGCCTTCAAACTCAAGGTTGTGTGAAGCATGTATTAAAGAGACCTGGACCATATACAGGTCTGAGTACCCTTTTCCAATCCCTATTTGATAGTGTTAGTGGCCTTACTGACAAATACCAGGCATTAGCATCTTCACGTAGTAGTAAGGGGAATAGGTTGCAATTTTTCTATGCTTCTGAGGGCTGAACAGAGTGTCAGGAAATGTATATAATTCATATAAACAACTGTAAACAACAGTAGGGCTGCCATCAAATGGAACACGTTTCTCTGTAGGAAGAAATGTGTGGTGGTAGGAAGAAACGTATGGTGACTCACGAGAAATGCTTAAGGGTCCTCACTCAGGTTATGAAGCTCCGATGAGTTGGATGCCGTTGACTAGTGAGGGTGCAGGCTGAGAAGAGATCTGTCCAGACCCAAAGCATGCTGCAGAAATAGGCCACAAGCCCCAGTGGTCAGCAGGTAAAAGCAGCCTCAGCTCAATTCATTCAGGCCGAATCCCCAACATGTTTCTCACCGCACCCAGGGCTTAATCATGGAAAAGCTAGCTTTAAGCATATTAGTTGGTGTATATGACCTGTATGCAAAATATTAACAAAGTAACAAATCAAAAATCTGTGGGCAAAATGCATATCATTGTTCTGTAAATACCTACAATATATAAAAAAAAAAAAAAAAAAAAAAAATGAACCTTATAGGAAAACCTAGTTTTTAATAAACCTAGATTTGAACAGTTAATTTTGCCTAAAATGTGGATAACTGCAATGTGGTTTAAAAATCTATGTAGCATAAATACTAGAAAATAAAACAACCATATTCTAATTATGTAAATTGTGTGCTATGAAACATTTCTGAAGGTATTAAGTGTTGCATTTTTGCATGTTTCATCATACAGTCTACTGCACTATTCCATAAAGGAAGAGAGACATACTGTAATATAAAGCTTTTTCTACCTTAAGGTTGTTTTTATTCCTGATGTACTTTTTCTACCTTTTATATTCAAGGTGTGTAAAAAATATAAGATAGAACTTATATTTGCAATATCGCTAGTCAGATAATTTATTTGAATAAAATATGGGAAGAAGCAATAAAAATCTCCTGAATAATGCAAGTTACCTCGCTGTAACAGAACTGTAAAGCCACAGTGCCTTAGAAAAAATCACTCTTCACACATCAATAAATAAGTAGTTATGATATCATAAGAATGTGAAGGCTGCTTGGCTGAAATGAGGAAAAGAAGTCGAAGTAGAACTCCAGGATTTTGTACTCTAATCTTTAGATATCTCTCTCCCTTCCCCCATAACAAAAATAAAAAATACATTGCCAATTTTTACTTACTTGCAAGGAGCCTAAACTGTCATTAACATATACCGGTATATCTTCTTCCAGACTGGGCTCACAATACTCCAGGACTGAGTGGCACTCACATGAGGTCTGTTCAGTCCTAAAGGAATGCCTACCCTCTGCTGCTGCAAAAGGAAGAAGTGCAAGTCCTACCAATGTCATCATACCAGCTAGAAAATTGAAGATACATATATGTTTTTTTATTTTATTAAAAAGACCAGGTGAGGGGGTGCTTTGGGAGGTGGAAACAATTTAGGCAGAAAGGCTGATGCTCTTAGATAAAATGCGTTCACTTATTTGTTTAGAAAAATAGAATCACATGAATTAAAACAACTACATATTGAATAGTGCTTCATTAAAATGGATAAAATCAATATATCTAATTTTTATACAATCCAATCTGTAATGTAATGCTATAAGTGTATCCATACCTATTTTTTTAGTTTTTGGCAGAGTGGGGAAGGGTTAGAACCGCTCTCAGGTTTTAGTGCTATCCAATGCTCCCGTTGGAGATATTTTCCCTCAATTGCTGTTCTGCTAGCAAACTTTTACTAGACAGAAAACAAAGAAAAATCTGTAACAGGGAAAGAGACAACAATACATATTTGACAGGGATTCTGCCATTCCCCTACTTAATCTAAAATAGACAGAAGTAAAAATGTGTACATTGTTGTTAGAAATATTTCCCCTCACTTCCTATCCTGACTACAACCTTTTTACTAGACAGGATATGAAGGAATCTCTCCAATGGAATCTCCATCAGCAGTAAAACCTGACAGTTGTTCTCATATGTTCCCACTCTATCTAAGACTAAAGAAAAAAAGTTTTGGTATAGACACACTTTAAACTTTATCCAAAGATAGTCAAACTTTCAAAAAAACAGATCCTTCTTCCTTGGATTTATTTCCACAGTATACATTTTGAAGATGAAATTCCCATATATTTAATTTATATAATTGGATCACTTCTTCTTCATGCTTGAGTTCAAATTAGAGGTAATGGGGATGATTTAATGAAGGCAAAAAGGCTTTTCATTTTGCATGGGAATTTTCTCCAGAGCTTGGTGATTCAGGTGAAGCTCTTTTGACTTCCAGTTATGTGCAAGCAAAGATACTGATTTTTTTTTTTTTTTTTTGCACGTCATTGGCTATTTTTTGCAAGGTGAAATTTTACCTCGTCCACTAAGCTCTGGGGCAAATTCTCTTGCAAAGTGAACAGCCTGTTGGCCTTTAGTAAATCAATCCCACTGTGTTACATGGAATAGGACATTCCCAGTGATGTGATTGGGTTAACAAAATAGGAGTTTCATCTGTGGGGAAATGCTGGCTAAAAGTGCTACTCGTCTAAAGTAAAACAGCAGTGAAATATTTTTTTATTACAACACAAGGACTGATCTTATTCATTATAGTTATTATAGTTATTTTAAAAGATATTAGAATGTAAACTGGAACGTCCAGTCTCAATAACTGCTTAGTAGAAGTAAGCAAAGATACAGTTATCTCCCATTGCATGCAATGTAATATTTATAACTGACCCCCACCACCAGATATACAAACAATAATTAATCTTTTAAAGGAAGGGGGCACTTACTGTAATTACTAAGATGTGTATGTCAACCCTTCATTGACTAAAGCTGTCACAGATTAACAACATTAACCGAATGTGCAAAGCTTTGCCTGGAGACTTTCCAGTATAATACACAGAACCCTACTTGGAGACTCTCCAGTCCCTTATCAGGCTTATCATTGAAGAAAAATAATAAGTCATCTTCACATTTTGCTAGAAGTACTAAAACCACTGATTCAGAGTTCTAGGAAACCAGCATTTTCAGGAGAGATCAGTGACATCCTCCATCTATGCTTCTTCAGAAACAGTTTCCTTCCAATGGGAAAAAGAAAACATATTGGTAACAAAGCAATGTTTCTTTTGTTTTTAATATTACAGTATATTAATAACACATTGCTATTTAAAAATGAACATCTTAACACATTTGTTTTTATTTTACAGGGTATACTATTCCCACAGTAGGTAGTATTTTGCTCACCTCAGCAGTGATGATGTGCCCTGTAGGGTGAAATCAATAAAAAGAAGTCGACTTTCATCTCCCTGTAGTCTAGAATTATACTTACAGGTAGTGGGGAAGTGGTACTTTGAATGTCAGTCTGTGAATAAATATAGAGCAATCATTCAACTGCATAGATCTAAAAATAGCTGTGTACTACACTGGTTATCCCATAAACTGTCTTCCTTTGGAGTAGTCAATTATTTTACCCTGCAAAAGGCTAAACTGATTTAAACGGATGTACTACAGAGAGAATGTCACCTCTTTACCTCTGTTTATGCAACATTAATCATCACATAGGGCTAAAATGCTTCCCTGTGCTGTGATGGAGTTAGAATGTATCTATTATCCTAGGGTACAGTAATACAGAGTGTACACATAAGTAGGCATGAAAGAAGATATTTGCCTCTACCTAGAAGATGGGTCACTAGAACTGCCCATTAAAGTGTATGCAAATCCAAAACTTTTTTCCGGATAAAATAGGGAATGACCTATTTTATCCATGCAATCATTTTGGGTCTTATCAAAGACCTATTTTACCCTATCAGATATTTTTGTTGTTCCTGTGTTATCAGTGAGATTTTCTTTCACTTGCTGTCCCAGAGCAGCAGAGAGACCCTCTTGTAGTTCAACAGATTTACCAGGTCTGAAGTGGGATATGGTTCTGATCTAGTGGCTGAAACAGTAGCCTGCTGGTATGGATCCTACAGGAATCATGATCTAACTACTATACCTGTCCCTTGGATCTTAACTGCATTTTAGCACCACATACCAAAAACACTACTTGGTTCATTTTTTATATTCAAAGAAAACTCCCCCATCCATCCTTGTCTCCATGCTTTATTTTGGTGAGAGATCGCTTTGAAAAACACCCCCTAGCATTTCTGGCCGTGGCAATCTTGAGTAAGGGCAAATGATTCATGTAGCACTTACTTTCTGCCCTTAGCTCAAGTATGCATTCGGGAGAGTGTGTTGAGCTGTGAAAACTCCTCCTCCCTTTCTATAGACTTCTGGGACGTATGACATCATTTGCTGAGGCATGAAGCTGAATAAATTAAAAAAAGATTAAAATCAATAAATAAGATATACTTTCCTATCTATTGACTAATGTTAGGATTAAAAATAATCAATGTTGATTGGGAGAGTGAAGTTCCACTTTAAACTCCCTTTTTGATAATCCACAGTTTCATACGGGCCTTTATTTCGTATGTAGAAGAGATTATTTTGGCTTCAGATTACGCATATTATTACAAACGTACTCTTACTCAGTTATGTTAAGTTAAGAAGGCATCTAATCCTCTAGCTCTAGTATGGGATGTCTCTGTGTTTCTCCACAGAAAATTATCAGCTTCTACAAATGATTATCCCTTCAAACATAGTTACATAGGCTATGACTCACTCTGAAACACTTTGCTTTCAACTCCAATCCCCAAACACACAAGCTCTTCATTATATCAGTAATTAGAAAACCACAAAGCAAACACACCAACATGCTTTCAGCTTTAATAGAAATAAATGTCCAATGCCTATGCTGACAGAGGAATGGACCAAGACATTCGCTTTTCTACTCATACCTTCTCTTTTATCCGTAAAGCTCAAAATCTAAATTATAAAATCCTTACCAAACCCATCTGAACTCCGCAAAGTAATTTGTTCCATTTATGACACCTGCAAAAATGATCGTACATACAGTACATTCAATTGTGATCAGATCGCTAAAAAAAAAAACTACACTTGGACAAAAGTCTTGCTATATATAATGAATGTTACCATGCTAAATAAACTCTGAGATTTTTTTTCTTGCTAGCAGTAAGGGAAATTATTCTGAAACACTGCAAATCTCGAGTAGTCCCCACATTAGCTGAATGGGTTGAATTCCTTAATGACATAATGAGAATGGCATTACTAGTGGCACAGGATATCACTTAGGCTCCGTTCACATCTAGGCGTTTTGGGGCGTTTTTGGGGAGTTTTTCTGCTCTAGGATCAGCTCTCAAAACGCCCAACAAGACAAATCCTATTCATTTCAATGGCCCCTGTTCACATCTGAGCGTTTTGACGCTGTAAGCAAAACGCCCAACGCTCAAAAAAGTACATGAGCTTCTTTTTGGGCAGATTACAGGCGTTTTCCATTGGTTTCTATTCAATCTAAAAATGCCTGCACAAAAAACGCCTGTAAAAACGCCTGTAAATCGCTGTAAAAATCGCGGTAAAAACCGCACGAAAACGCTACACTCAGGTGTGAATGTAGCCTAAACAAAGGCTAAGTTCTTTGGGCCTTCTAAATTATTTAAAACGTTTCCTACAAATTCCAAACAAATTCTCCTTTGTTCTCTTGCTTTATCCTCTTTTTCCTACACAACATTATCACTAAACCATCTGAAGACCAAAAGGATCTAATGCAGGATTGTGAAAGCAGGCTAGGAAAACTGTTGGTTGTGTCCAGGTTTGGAGAAATATTTGTCCCAGTGTGTTAGTAAGTTGCCCAAAGTGGCCAGGATTTATTTTCTTCTATTGTTTTGATCTTGGAAATACACCCTGTAAATAAACTGCATGTGTGCTTTCACTAAGACCTGTAAAAAAAAAAAAAACAATCAGCGCAGTCCTATAGTGATACCCAAAATAGATTGCTGCTAGAACATTACCCAGTGCTTTTTATTACACCTCCGAACAATTATGCAGTACATAAAACCAGAGGGAAGCTGGTGAGCTAAATTCGCTGTGGATGCTGTTACCTGCTGTATGTCTATTAATGCTGTTTACATAGCACTTGGGGTGCTTTTATACTATGAGTTTAGCCATTGAGGAGCTTTTCAATCAAATAGTACTATACAGAGAGCAATATTTCTGGTCCCATTTTATTTTACATGCATAACTACCTGAGGCGGTGTGAAGCTGGTGAAGAGACAGAGGAGAATAGGAGTTTCCCATGGCCACAGATACCTACATAGCCCATGGTAGGGCAATAAGCGCATTGAGACCTTGATTCATATTGAGGTAAAAAAAGAAGGTGAGCATATTAGATGCAGATGGGGTGGATGCATGTATCACCTAGAGCTTGGAGGAACTGAAGAGATTACTATTGGTGGTTTTTAATTGATGCTTAGGAGATTGTAGATGGGATTTTATTTTTTTATTACAAAATTTTTATGTCAATTTATGTGATTGCACTGCATTTTATGTATGTATGTATCTCATAAATACAGACCTGCAGTCTGCTGTGCCACTTACATAGTTACATAGTAGTTGAGGTAGAATAAAGACAATAGTCCATCCAGTTCAACCTGTGTAGGCGCGCGTGGCCGTAATCATCTCTCATACCCCTTAATGTTCTGATCCTTGAGATGTATGTCCAAGAGTCTTTTGAAAGTAGCCATACTTCCTGCAGAAACTACCTCTTGTGGTAGAGAATGCCACACTCTTGTAGCCCTAACAGTAAAGAACCCCCTGTGTTGCCTGAGGTCAAAACACTTCTCCTCTAATCGCATTGTATGTCCTCGAATCCTCATGCAATCCTTGCGACTGAATAGCTTTTTTTCTATGCTGAGATCACCATTGAGGTATTTATAAATTGCTATCATGTCTCCTCTCAGGCGTCTCTTCTCCAGGGAGAATAAATTAAGCGATTGTAGACGCTCTTCATAATTAAGGTCCTCCAATCCCCTAATTAGTTTAGTTGCCCTTCTCTGGACTCTCTCCAGCTCCAACACATCCCTCCTGAGGACTGGCGACCAGAACTGGACAGAATACTCCAGATGTGATCGGACAAGAGTTTTATAACTCTGCACAGCATGCACTCATGCATAGCAGGGTGTGCATGACTCCCCGGCACTTAACTGTGCCGGGGAGTAATGCACACCCTGCTGCTGGGCTAATTCTTCACAAGGATACATCACATATCAACACAGTCTAAAACCATGGCAATACACAACATCTGCTTTGATTCTACCTCTTCTCTAGACACAATTGTCTGACATTTGTAAAAAAAATGTCATGCCTAGTTATGCATTTAAAAAAAAAAATAACATATATACAGTATCTCACAAAAATGAGTACATCCCCTCACATTTTTGTAAATACTTTAATATATCTTTTCATGTGGCAATACTGAAGAAATGACACTTTGCTACAATGTAAAGTAGTGAGTGTACAGCTTGTATAACAGTGTAAATTTGCTGTCCGCTCAAAATAACAGAAAACACAGCCAATAATGTCTAAACCGCTGGCAAGAAAAGTGAGTACACTCCTAAGTGAACATGTCCAAATTGGGCCCAACTAGCCATTTTCCCTCCCCTCGGTCATGTGACTCGTTAATGTTAGAAGGTCACTAAAAAAAGAATTGTTGCTCTACATAAAGATGGCCTAGGCTATAAGAAGATTGCCAAGATCTTGAAACTGAGCTGCAGCACGGTGCCCAAGACCATACAGCGGTTTAACAGGAAAGGTTCCACTCAGAACAGGCCTCACCATGGTTGACCAAAGAAGCTAAGTGCCCATGCTCAGCATCATATCCAAAGGTTGTCTTTGGGAAATAGACATATAAGTGCTGCCAGCATTGCTGCAGAGGTTGAAGGGGTGGGGGGTCAGCCTGTCAGTGCTCAGACCATACGCCACACACTGCATCAAAATAGTCTGCATGGCTGTTGTCCTAAAAGGAAGCCTCTTCTAAAGATGATGCACAAGAAAGCCCGCAAACAGTTTGCTGAAGACAAGCAGACTAAGAACATGGATTACTGGAACCATGTCTTGTGGTCTGATGAGACTAAGATAAACTTATTTGGTTCTGATGGTGTCAAGTGTGTGTGGTGGCAACCAGGTGAGGAGTACAAAGACAAGTTTGTCTTGCCTACAGTCAAGCATAATGGTGGGAGTGTCATGGTCTACGGCTGCATGAGTGCTGCCTGCACTTGGGAGCTACAGTTCATTGAGTGAACCATGAATGCCAACATGTACTGTGAATTAAAGCTGAAAGTCTGCAGTTAAAGCACATCTTGTTTATTTAATTTCAAATCCATTGTGGTGGTGTATAGAGCCAAAAAAAATTGAATTGTGTCGATGTCCCAATATTTATGGACCTGACTGTATTAAGTGAAGACACAAATACTAGACGAGTCATCAAAGTACCTTCTCTAAAAGGTTTGTTTATTTCACCTCCAATATGTTGCAAGCTAAGGGCACATACAGTGCCTTGCGAAAGTATTCCGCCCCTTGAACTTTGCGACCTTTTTCCACATTTCAGGCTTCAAACATAAAGATATAAAACTGTAATTTTTTGTGAAGAATCAACAACAAGTGGGACACAATCATGAAGTTGAATGAAATTTATTGGATATTTCAAACTTTTTTAACAAATTAAAAACTGAAAAAATTGGGCGTGCAAAATTATTCAGCCCCCTTAAGTTAATACTTTGTAGCGCCACCTTTTGCTGCGATTACAGCTGTATGTCGCTTGGGGTATGTCTCTATCAGTTTTGCACATCGGGAGACTGAAATTTTTGCCCATTCCTCCTTGCAAAACAGCTTGAGCTCAGTGAGTTTGGATGGAGAGCCTTTGTGAACAGCAGTTTTCAGTTCTTTCCACAGATTCTCGATTGGATTCAAGTCTGGACTTTGACTTGGCCATTCTAACACCTGGATATGTTTATTTGTGAACCATTCCATTGTAGATTTTGCTTTATGTTTTGGATCATTGTCTTGTTGCAAGACAAATCTCCGTCCCAGTCTCAGGTCTTTTGCAGACTCCATCAGGTTTTCTTCCAGAATGGTCCTGTATTTGGCTCCATCCATCTTCCCATCAATTGTAACCATCTTCCCTGTCCCTGCTGAAGAAAAGCAGGCCCAAACCATGATGCTGCCACCACCATGTTTGACAGTGGGGATGGTGTGTTCAGGGTGATAAGCTGTGTTGTTTTTACGCCAAACATAACGTTTTTGCATTGTTGCCAAAAAGTTCGATTTTGGTTTCATCTGACCAGAGCTCCTTCTTCCACATGTTTGGTGTGTCTCCCAGGTGGCTTGTGGCAAACTTTAAGGGTCCATTCACACTAGCGTGACTTGTCAGGCGACTTGGTCGCCTGACAAGTCGCGGTCGGTCACCTGCCATTGATTAGCACAGGACCCGTTCTAATAGGAGCGAAAAATTATATGAAGTCCGTGCATGTCGCGCCGAGGTCGTGGTGCATGCTGTGCACCGCGACTTCACAGGTCGCCCCAGCAAGTCGTGTCGCCCCTGTCTGAATGGGCTCCAAACGACACTTTTTATGGATATCTTTAAGAAATGGCTTTCTTCTTGCCACTCTTTCATAAAGGCCAGATTTGTGCAGTATATGACTGATTGTTGTCCTATGGACAAAGTCTCCCACCTCAGCTGTAGATCTCTGCAGTTCATCCAGAGTGAGCATGGGCCTCTTGGCTGCATCTCTGATCAGTCTTCTCCTTGTATGAGCTGAAAGTTTAGAGGGACAGCCAGGTCTTCGTAGATTTGCAGTGGTCTGATACTCCTTCCATTTCAATATTATCGCTTGCACAGTGCTCCTTGGGATGTTTAAAGCTTGGGAAATCTTTTTGTATCCAAATCCGGCTTTAAACTTCTCCACAACAGTATCTCGGACCTGCCTGGTGTGTTCCTTGTTCTTCATGATGCTCTCTGCACTTTAAACGGACCTCTGAGACTATCACAGTGCATTTATACGGAGACTTAATTACACACAGGTGGATTCTATTTATCATCATTAGTCATTTAGGTCAACATTGGATCATTCAAGTAAAGGGGCTGAATAATTTTGCACACCCAATTTTTCAGTTTTTTATTTGTTAACAAAGTTTGAAATATCCAATAAATTTTGTTCCACTTCATGATTGTGTCCCACTTGTTGTTGATTCTTCACAAAAATTTACAGTTTTATATCTTTATGTTTGAAGCCTGAAATGTGGCAAAAGGTCGCAAAGTCAAAGGGGGCCGAATACTTTCGCAAGGCACTGTATGATAATTAGAATAGGATAGAACGAATATGACATATCTTCAAATAATTTGACGTCCTCAATTGCACAACATTTGCAGCTTGTGCGTAATGGAGACATCAATAGATTAACATTTTGTACATATACTTGATATGGTACACCCCAGCAGTAGAGGAAGCGATGTGGGTGGATACACAATTTGCTTGCACCTAAACCTCCTGGTTTGAATGGAATGTTAAATATCCCATGTTTCATTTGTGTTTCTTGTACCAGCTCAAAAAGCCTTGGACACAATATTTATGCAATGTTTAATATAACAATTGTGTCTTGTCTGATCTCTGAAGAATTTTAGTTTGGTAGTACTTTTGCCCTAGTTTTGGACTTTGCACTGTAGCTGTCATTCATCTGTGATATTTGTGTTTACATTTTGGTTAAATTTTGTATATTTGTGCTTCAGGTTGGAGAGTAACGCAGTGTCTTGTGTGGAGGCATCTCCCACTGACTTGGCCATGTTTAAATAGAGTCACTGGATCATTGTTTTTTACACCACCTTCTCTGAGGATGCTACATCAAAAAAAACATAAGAGCATGTGTGCCATCTTTTTAGGGGAACCTCAGACCTACTTTACAGGCACCAGTGCTCTCAAAAGGAGCCTTTGCACTTGCTCTCTAAAAGGTTGAGATTACAGTGGTGAGATACAAGCTTTTGCATTGACACTGCTTGGATTTGAGTTTTATCCAGATAGTTTAATGCTAAAGAGGCATGGACTTTTGAACATGAACATGCATGCTTTTGCAGATTTGATAGTCATTGCTTGGTTTTTGATGGATAGCAATGTGAACAATGTTTTTTTTTTTTTTTTGCATCACTGAAAAGCTACATAGGCAATCTTTCTGGAGTTACACTACATAGGCTCAGCCTAAGTAACCCTGATCTGATGAAATTTAATATCACTGTATGACATTTACATTAGCTTCTATGATATATTGGGATTACAATATTATGCCTGTGAAAGAATTTAAATAGTGGAACCTCCACAGGATGCAGAGTACTGCATTATACTTCCTTTGATTGCTAGGTCATTGTTCTTACCAGGTTCTGCATCAATATATACTGTATATGAAAAAACACTAAACCATTTACTCGAGCTGTGTTATATTTCTCTTCATGAAACTATATCTGTTTAATATAAAGAACATGGTTTTGTGGATTTATATGAACAAATATAATAAGATCTCTCTTTTCACATTTTTAGCTTAAAGCGGAGTTCCAGCCACAAAATCGACATAGTCAATTTTGGGCCATCCACTTGCTATAGCTCACCTGAAAAATAAACGGGTAGTTACGATTGTTTTTTTTTTTTTACTTACCTTGTAATTGCAGAAAAACATACTCACCTTTCTTCCACTTCCTCCCTCGGCGGCCGCGCCCAGCGCCGTCACTTCCGCTTTGCAATGATTCCTGGGAGCTGAACGTCATCGCTCCCAGGCAGGGCTGCTGTTAGAAATCGCGGGGCCCAGTACAGACTACCTGGCAGGGCCCCCCCCCCCAAGAAAATATTAAAGATATATTTAGCTAAAATTACAACAAAATCACTATTAGCAGACACAAATATAACATAACTCACATAATTCCTGCTAGATCTAAAAAGAAAACTATGTTAAATAAAAAAGAAGATGAGAAAAATATACAGGCTGGGCAGTTGGAGCTCAGTGATCAGAGAGACAGAGAGAGAGAAACAAATTTACAATTTACAAATAAACTCCTGAGCAGAGATAAGTGCTGGGAGGGGGGCCCACACAAGGGAGGGGGATTAGTGAGGGACAACTGTCTCTTTCTCAACAGATAAAAGCTGATAGCAGGGAGAGGGACAGAGATCAGATTCAGGTGCTGGAGGAAGATTTCTGTATTTGTTGTCCATTACTAATCCCCTCTCTGTGTGGGCCCCCCTGTGTGCTCGGGCCCCCTACAAGAGGGCCGGTGGTCCCCCCTATCAGTGGCCCTGCTCCCAGGAATCAATGCGCCTGCACCGGCCCCGACGTCAGTTCCGGTTCAGGCGCGTCATACCTTGCTAAACAGCTTCTGGGCATGCCCAAAAGCTGTGCAGGGATGACGCTGCAGACCAGGAAGTGACGGCGGGACCGGCGCAGTGCATCGTGGGACCGAAGAGGACGGAAGAGGACGCAGAAGAGGATCGCGCTGGCTTCAAGCTGCCCACACCTGAGATGGCAGCGCTGGACAAGAAATTTTAAAAGTAAGTATTTCTTCTAAAAGGTAAGTGCGAACCGGGACAGATCAGAGGCTAGCCATTGTGGAATGTACTAGCCCTGACTGTCCCGGGGGTATGTATGTTGAAATTTTTTTTGTGGCTGGAACTCCGCTTTAAGCATGTTTAGAGACTCTTTTGTTGCAAGAGATTGATCATTAAGGGGGCTTTATTTTGATATTTATACTGGCTCATTATAGCACCATATAGTCCAGACTACTGAATTTGCAAACTGTAGAACATGTTTTTGGATAATAAATATTACAAGAAGTTTTGTGCTATTTTGTGTATCCATAACATCAGAGGGCTCTTTTGTCAACACATTAGCCTCCATTTACCCCTGAGTGTTTTGTAGTGTGTTTTCCTACATCTGACTATGCTCAGCGTGCAGAATCAACATAGCTTATACTTGTGCCTATTCATATTTCAATACTCAGTCACTTGTAGCTCAATGCCCCAGACCTAAAAAAGTACATTAGCTATTTTGTGGGCATTATCAGGCATTTTTGGCCCCATAGACTTCAATGAGAGCACGTGTAATTGTGTAACATATACATTTTTGCACTTGAAGAACTGCTCTTCTCTAGGCATAAGCCAAATGTTCCCTAGGTTCCGTTTAAAGTGGGTTAGCTGAACATAACTGAAATTTAGGTACTGAATCAGAACCCAACTGAAGTCAAAGGGAGCTGAATGTTAAATAACATAATTGGCCATTTTCCAATATAATAGGCAAAATATTGTCAAACTAATAGAAATATTGTCAAACTAATAGAAAATGGGGCACAACCCCTTGGGCACACCTGTATGGGATAGTGGTTGCCCCTGCTTTTTTAAAGGCTGGTTTGGCTAAATAAATTTTGTTTAAATGTGGTTGTCAATTTTGGGGACATTTCCCCTTCAAGCATAATGTGCAGTAGTTTGAGGAGGGATGTCCAGCCAATATTAATTCCTATATAAGACCCTGAGAGAATGAGCTTTTCCTCACACCGGAACACTTTATTTTATGGAAGCTCCCTCCCACCCTTCGCAGGTACATTATGTGGTTATCTGCCACCTTGATATTTCTAGGGGGGCGTTGTAATCGCTGTAAAGTTAAGCTCGACTTCTCAAAACTGAACAGTTTGCAAAGTTATTATTGAAGAAGTGAGATGTTTAATTTTGCAAATACCAATAAAGTGGCGCGGCCTTTTTCAATGTTAATATTTGTGCGCGCTGTATTTAATTTGTAGGTTTTAGAACTAATAAGGTTGTTGGCAGGTTGCGGCCTGCTAACCCATAGCATGGGGACGTGGCATTGCCCAGGGGAACATGTATCAATGACCAAAAAAAGCCAGAATTTTTAATAAATCTGAAAAAGCAACACTAAATATGCAACATTTCTTTAAATAAAATGCCCAGGGGATGCCCTTAACCTGTGAAATGGTACATCTGTATGCGCCAACATCAAAAATATTCAAAATGTTATTTTGTCCAGCCTCTTACTCCTACTTGATACTGTACTATTGTTTGCATGCACAAAGCTATGTTCTGTTTTAGAGCAGTACCATTAATAGATGTAATTCTAAGTATCTGTTTTATTTACAGTACAATGTATTCCATGTAGTACAATGTATATTTTAGAATCATTATTTTACTATTGCGAAGGGATGTTCCAGGCATCAAGTAAACTATAACGTAATATTTAAAGTAAAGTAATAGGTGCAGCGCTAGAGAACAAGCGTATAAAAGTCCCAAAAAATCTGTGTGTAGTCCTATTCGGTTTAAATCAGCAAATGTCTGTGATTCCAAGATGGTATTGCTGGGTTAAACATATCACCACCTCCAGATGTCACCAAACACACTGACCCTTACTGTCAGGCTGATAAGACTGCACCAGATAAATAATCTCCACGCTGGTTCATCCAAACTTAACCACAGATCTCCATAAGTTCTCAGGAACATGAATGGCAGATGAGTCACAGATCCTCATATGGCCCCAAAAATTGTGAAAAGGCTCATAGTGCAGTAAGTTAAATTAAAGTAGTGCTTTATTAAATGATAAAATACACTCACATTCTATCAGGATAGCTTCAGCGTATAAACAGTGTGGGTTATTTCCTTCCAAGAAGATGGCCGCTGCGTCCTCCAGCGCAATGATGTCACACGCTCCGTAGCCCGCCCGATGCGGCGTTTCGTCAACAATGACGTCGTTTTGACGTCGTCAGGGGCGTGGTTTGCGGCTATAACGTAATATTAATTCAAATCTAGATATTTCACTTACTTTATTCTAATCTGTGGTCTGTGTAATCCCCTTCAAACAACCCTTTCTGCAGCACAGATCAAAAAAAGCATAGTAGGAGTATATTTTCTTAAGTGTGTGCCACATCATTCCCCTCTCTCTGCTTCCTGCCTGCATCCCTGGTCACATTCTAACCTGTGAGGTAGTTTGAAACTGATCAGTGGCTATCAACAGCCTTTCAGTACATCATTTATTTGTTGGTAAAGATGAAAATGAGCCCAGCGGGATTGATTTACTACAACTCAGGGGTGCAAAATCTGCTGCAGCTGTGCATTAAAACCAATCAGCTTTAGGTTTTTTTTTTTTGTCAATGCCTAATTAAACAGGCTGAAGTTAGAAGGTGATTGGGTACCATGCAGAGCTGCACCAGATTTTGCACTCTCCAGTTTTAGTAAATCAACCCCATAGTGTCTGTTCCAGCATAACAAGCAAGGGCTTTCTGGGGTCACTAGATTACTAAAATAAGGTAGTGGGTGAACTGATGTCTGGACGACAAATCGAAGTACTGAGCAGATAAGCTGTGTTTCCTGTTTGCATCTCAAGACTTAAATGTCAGTTTTGACTGACATATCCTGTAATATTTTTAGCAAAATAGCATGTATAAACGAATAGGAGATTCAAACACACACCCTTTTAATAATATTTTACAGAGGCAAAAAAGATGAGCTGTAATAAATTATTGGAATTTTACTTGCCAGTATATGCTCTGCAATTCATATGCAAATACATCATCGAACTGCTGATGAGTATTACACTTTCATGCTGAAAAAAGAAAAAAAAACAAAAAAACAAAAAGTCTGAGATCCTATTCAGACATTTGAAGAGAAATTTCCACAGGAAAAAAAATGTACAATGGAATTAAATTAACAGTTTGCCAAGTTACCACTGAATAACAACATGCTCTGGGCAATGGCTCAATAAAAAGCATATATTTAACATTCTGAACTCATATTCATAGCAAATAAAGCCAAGATGTGAAGATGTTGCAGGCTATGCAAACTGAATGACCGCAAACCCTATTCTAGGCTTCAAACATTTTAACAAACAGTTATACCGAATCCTGAGTAAACATCTAACTTTATGTAACCACTCATGAATGCCTTCTGGGAAAGGATAAATGTACATACAAACTAAAAATAAAATTTTCAAAGAATTCACAGAAGATATACAGTATAAATGATTGCATAGTAAAGTGGCACAGAACTTTTTCCAGTAAAATCAGCTGACAACAGAGGACACTATCTACACAAAGTGTTTATATTCTCCCTATGTTTAGGTATGTTTTTGTTTTCTTTAACCACTTAAGCCCCGGAAGATTTTACCCCCATTCCGACCAGGGGGTATTTTGCGATTCGGCACTGCGTGACTTTAACGGACAATTGCGCGGTCGTGCAACGCTGTACCTAAACGAATTTGGCGTCCTTTTTTTCCCACAAACAGAGCTTTCTTTTGGTGGTATTTGATCACCTGTGCAATTTTTTGATCACGCGCTATAAACAAAAAAAGAGCGTCAATTTTGCAAAAATAGCAATATTTTTCACATTTTTTTATATGAAATTCCCCAAAAAAAAAATTTAAAAATCAAAATTTTTTTACTTTTTCGGCCAATTTGTTTTATGCTACCTATGTTTGGTAAAAAAAAAATCGCAAAAATTTTGATTGGTTTGCGCAAAAGTTATCGCGTTTACTAACAAAGGGAAAGATTTCTGTCATTTTTGTTGTTTTTTTTTTAACGTGTAATGGCAGCGATCTGCGATTTTTTTTGCGGTACTGCGACATTGGGGCGGACAGATCGGACCCTTGACTGACATTTTTGACACTTTTGGGGTTACCAGTGACATTTCTACAGTAATCAGTGCTATATATATGCACTGTTACTGTAAAAATACACTGGTAGTGAAGGGGTTAACTTTATTTGGGAGGGAGGGGCTGTGTGTATCCCTAGGGGCGTGCTTTCTACTGTGATTGGCTGGGGCTTGAGCTGTATGGACACTGATCAACGGATCTACATACTAGATCCGAGTGATCAGTATCCTAACAGCAAGGAGAATGACAGGTGGCTTGTTTACACAAGCTGCCTGACATTCTCCCTCTCCCCCGCCGATCGCCGAGTGACCGGCGGACATCGGGTCCGCCGGTCACACGCGCGGGGGGGTCCGTGACGGAGCGGGAGCGCGCCTCCGGGGGCGCGCGCTCGCTCCCTAGACCCTCACAAGCTAGTGACGTAGCCCTACGTCACTTTGCCTGTGAGGGGCTGACTGCCGACGTAGATCGGCGTTAGGCAGTCGGCAAGTGGCTAGGTGTTCCAATTTCTTCCCACCGTACATACTGCTAGGTTAATTGGCTTTCTCCCAGATTTCTGGGAGCTGGCCATACAGTATATAGATGGAAGTTTGGCCAGTTCAGCAGGGATCAGCTGGATTTTGATCTATGTATGGTCCAACTGGTTGTATATAGGTCGATCTACCGATGTATGGCCTGCCTTAGGGATATTAGATTACGAGCACCTTTGGGAGGCAGAGACCAATGTGAATCATCCTATGTACTCCAAGTGCTGCATAATATATCAGCTTTATATATATATAAGGGTGCGGCTGTGTCTGCAAATATGTACTCAAATATGCGGCCGCCCAGCGCCATAGCCCACCTGCAAAGAGGCCGCATATGGGGCGCCTAGGGGTTAAAATCCCTTGGCTAAAATGTCAAGTCTTTACACAATAATAATATGGTTTTTGATATATTTTTCTGTTTAAATCCTTTATTCATCAAGTTACTCAATGAAATTCCACATTCACCATCATTTCTCTGTATTCTACACAAAGAGAATTACACATTTCGTATGACATATATATAGTATATAACTGCATTCTTCTTATCCAAAGATGTCTTTATACATAAATCCATCTGAATACTCTGCTTATATAGAATATACTTGTTCTATATCCTCCATAGAACTCTAACTGTGCAATTGTCAGCAGTCTGCAAGAAGCTGCCAAAGAGAGCAGCTATTGATATGTCATCTTCATTTAGATGCACAGGAAGACATTCTCATTCTAAAGTATATGCTAGGTACAAACTGTAGTGAACTGTATAGTATTAAACCCATCAAATGCCTCTGAAGTTGAAAAATATATGCAACACACACTCTATGTACAGTTCCTATAAAAAGTTTTAACCCCCCCCCCCCCCCCCCCCAGATGTGTATTTTATTGTCATAGAACATTGAATCACAGTGGATTTAATGTTGTTTATTTTTTACACCGAGCAACATTACAAATGAATTCAAATGAAAAATACAAAACTGACTACATCTATTAGCCATAACATTATGACTACTAACTGGTAATATGAATAACATTAATTTTCTCGTTGCAATGGCATCTGAAAGTGGGCGCGATGTCTGGGCAACAAATAAACATGTTGTTCCTGAAGCTATGTTAAAAGGAGAAAAAATAGGCAAGTGTAATGATTTGAGTGACTGGCAAGAGCCAAATTGTAATGGTTAGATGGGTCAAAGCATCTCTGAAACTGCTGTTCTTGTAGGATGTTTTCATTCTGCAGTGGTCAGGCTCTACCAAACATGGTCCAAGGAAGAAAAACTGTGAACTGGTGACAGGTTTGAACTGGCGATTGGTTTCGTCACTAGGAGAAGTCCTCTAGTGACGAAACCGGTTGGGCAGAGTTACATATCCTCATCATTGTGATTACCCGGAAGTGCAAGCAATCATCATTTTATGTATTGGATTTGATATTATGCTGAATTAATTCTTGGAACATTAAAGTGCAATACTTTTAATAAAGTCAGCTTTTAAGAGGTTTTACACTATTGGCGCCTATCTCTTCATTGGGGGTTACATCAGCAGCTATGGCGGCATGAGGCGAGAGAATTGTTGCCATTCCTATCTTTGTTTTTCATGTTAGAATAGCAGTGGATGAGACACATTAGCCTGCTTTGACCTCCCGTAATAGGAGGTCTATGCTCTCTGGTAAGAGTACATGCATATACTGTATGTGGTGGTGGTGAATCCACAAGGTGGAGGGATTCTGTCTGCTCTATGACTACAGGACTATTTACTGTTATGAAATTGACACTGGAACTCACTGATTGAAAAATTTGGCCGTATCGCAACACATTTATTTATGACATGAGGATCAGAACTGGACCAAGGAGCACTGAAAGATGGTGACCTGGTCTAATGGATTCAAGAATGGTTTGATGAACACAACAATGAGTTTGAGGTGTTCACTTTACCACCATATTCTCTGGATCTTAAAGTAATTGTAAACGATCACCTTTTAAAACAACCCATTCAGTTTAAATTGTAATAAAAGGCAAAACATTTATATATATATATATATATATATATATATATATATATATATATATATATATATATATCACTATAAAAACCTATTTTATAAGTGATCACATTCCCTCTGTTTTTAGCTGCATAAGAGCTGGGGAGGAGAAGCAGCAGTACACTGAGCCTCCCAGTGACAGGCTGTGCAGGAGGGGTGTGTCAGGACAAGACTGATCATTGGAGGAGAGTTCCCAGCATAGCTAAAGAACTGACCACAGTGTGTTCTCCTGCTTACGGTGGTCAGTTTGTAATAGGAAAGCAGAAGGACTGGCAGGAACACCAGGGATTTCACATAAAGGAAGCAATACAGAGAGAACAGGATATGTTCTCTACAAGTAAATGGCACAGCAGGTACATATATTAAATGTTGGGGTAACAAGCCCTTTAATCCGATTGAGCATCTGTGGGATGTGTGCTGGAAAAAACAAGACTGAACCATGGACGCCCAACTCGCAACTTACAGGACTTAAAGAATCTGGTACTAAGGACTTGGTGCCAGATACCACAGCATACCACCAGATGTTTAGTGGAGTCCATGCCTTGACTAGTTATGGTGGGTGGTCATAATGTTTTGGCCAGAGATGTATAAAGTACTAGAGACCCAGACTTGAGTAAAAGTAAAAGTACTCTATCAAAAAAGTGACTTGAGTAGAAGCTGAAGTGCTCTTTCAGCACCACACTTAAGTAGAAGTACTAAAGTATTCAACATTTTTTGTACTTAAGTATTGCAAGTAGTTTATTTTACAATTTACTACTCAAGTACTGAAAGTAAAAGTACAAGTATTGTGTTATGTAGTTATTAAAGATAGTAGTCAAAAGGCCAGGGCCCCCCTCCCATTTTAGATCCCTCCCATTTTAGATCCCCTTTAGAGCAGGCCAGGGTCCCCCTCCCATTATAGATACCCTTAGAGCAGGCAAGGGTCCCCCTCCCATTACAGATTCCCCTTAGAGTAGGCCAGGGTCCCCCTCCCATTATAGATCCCCCTTAGAGCAGGCCAGGGTCCCCCTCCAATTATAGATCCCCCTTAGAGCAGGCCAGGGCCCCCTCCCATTTTAGATCCCACTTAGAGCAGGCCAGGGTCCCCCTCCCATTATAGATCCCCCTTAGAGCAGGCCAGGGTCCCCCTCCCATTATAGATCCCCCTTAGAGCAGGCCAGGGTCCCCCTCCCATTATAGATCCCCCTTAGAGCAGGCCAGGGTCCCCCTCCAATTATAGATCCTCCTTAGAGCAGGCCAGGGCCCCCTCCCATTATAGATCCCCCTTAGAGCAGGCCAGGGTCCCCCTCCCATTATAGATCCCCCTTAGAGCAGGCCAGGGTCCCCCTCCCATTATAGATCCCCCTTAGAGCAGGCCAGGGTCCCCCTCCCATTATAGATTCCCCTTAGAGCAGGCTAGTGTCCCCTTCCCATTATAGATTCCCCTTAGAGCAGGCCACTGTCCCCCTCCAATTATAGATTCCCCTTAGAGCAGGCTAGGGTCCCCCTCCTGTTATAGAGCCCCCTTAGAAAAGGCCAGGGTCCCCCTCCCATTATAGATCCCCCTTAGAGCAGGCCAGTGTCCCCCTCCCATTATAGATTCCCCTTAGAGCAGGCCAGTGTACCCCTCCCATTATAGATTCCCCTTAAAGCAGGCCAGGGTCCCCCTCCCATTATAGATTCCCCTTAGAGCAGGCCAGTGTACCCCTCCCATTATAGATTCCCCTTAAAGCAGGCCAGGGTCCCCCTCCCATTATAGAGCCCCCTTAGAGCAGGCCAGGGTCCCCCTCCCATTATAGATCCCAGTTAGAGTAGGGAAGGCCAGGGCAGGTCCCTCCCCCCATTGAATAGATCCGATCCCCTTAGTGAGTGACTTGACTTCAAGACAGTTCTTACTTCTCCTACCTTAGGCTGTCTCGAGTCATCCAGCCTCTCTCTCCACAGTCCCCAGTCCAGTCCCCCCTGCTGAAAGAAGAATATATTCCTACCTCCATCCAGTTCTCCCGCGCTGGGCGGCCCCGCTGCACAGTGCCCAGAGACAGTCTAGTAGTCTAGACTCTAGTAACTCACAGTCCCTCCCCCAGCCAGGGCCCAGAGAGACCACTCCGCAGGCAGGTGTCTCTCCTCTCTCGCCACCACAACTTCACTTGAGAGCCGAGCGGGAGGCGGGACTCAGGCTAAGCCGAGGGAGGGCAGAGGCAGCGAGTCTCTGCCTCTGAGCCATCGCATCGGGAATTGGTCGTGACTTGTGAGTCTCAGAGGCAGTGAGACTCGAGTAAAAATAGTCAGCGGCGGTGTGGGTTTGGAATGGAATGATTCGTAACATTTTTATAATTGTAACGAGTAACGATGCAGCACATAAAAAAATATCGGAGTAAAAGTATTAAACTCATCGAAAATATGTACTGAAGTAAAAGTGGAAGTAGGCGAAAATATACTCTAGTAAAGTACAGATACCGCCTTTTAGTACTTAAGTACAGTAGTTCTACTTCGTTACTATACATCTCTGGTTATGGCTGATCAGTGTACATGAGTATGCATCCCCTTCAAGTCAGTTTATGGAATGCACAGAATGATAGAAATTACAACATTAAGTCTGTGTGGATAGGTCTCTGTCAGCAAAACATGGACTCAATGCCACAGAAACATCAATCATGTTAACGCTATTACACACATATGTGGTATCAATTTAAAAAAAATGTCCAGTTTGTACTGCAGAATGTGGTACAACTGTAAATACAAGTAACTCTCAAACTTCTAAATGCATTCTTTTTTTTTTTTTTTACTATAATGGTCTGAACTTGGTACACTATTTATTCATTAATTTTGAGCTAAAATACATATCTGTGCTAGTTGAAAATGTATTATATGTATGTAAGGTTTTTTAAAAATGCATTGTATGGCCATTAATAGGTCAAGCACATAGCTTAGGGCCACAGAAGAACCCCAAAAAGCGTTATTGTTTCAACAATACCCTTTATAAAATCCCTAAGGCAAAAGTTGTTACTAGGAACTGGGTACAGCTCATGAACAGAAAAAAAAATAAAATACCCTATATTACCAAAAGTATTGGAACGCCTGCCTTTACACGCACATGAACTTTAATGGCATCCCAGTCTTAATCAGCAGGGTTCAATATTGAGTTGGCCCTCTCTTTGCAGCTATAACAGCTTCAACTCTTCTGGGAAGGCTGTCCACAAGGTTTAGCAGTGTGTCTATGGGAATGTTTGACCATTCTTCCAGAAGCGCATTTGTGAGGTCAGGCACTGATGTAGGATGAGAAGGCCTGGCTTGCAGTCTCTGCTTGAATTTATGCCAAAGGTATTCTATTGGGTTGAGGTCAGGACTCTGTGCAGGCCAGTCAAGTTCCTCCACCCCAAAAAAATTTGGGATCGTAAAATTTTACAAAATGTCTTAGTATGCTGAAGCCTTAAAAGTTCCCTTCACTGGAAGTAAGAGGCCAAGTCCAACCCCTGAAAAACAACCCCACACCATAATCCCCCCCTCCACCAAATGATTTGGACCAGTGCACAAAGCAAAGTCCATATAGACATGGATGAGCGAGTTTGGGGTGGAGGAACTTGACTGGCCTGCACAGACTCCTGACCTCAACCTGATAGAACACCTTTGGGATATATTAAAGCGGAGACTGGGAGCCAGACATTCTCGTCCAACATCAGTGCCTAACCCCACAAATTTGCTTCTGGAAGAATGGTCAAACATTCCCATAGACACACTCCTAAACCTTGTGAACAGCCATCCCAGAAGAATTAGGGCTGTTATAGCTGCAAAGGGTGGGCCAACTTATTGAATATATTGAACCCTACGGAATAAGAATGGGATGCCATTAACCACTTTAGGACCGGAGGATTTTCCTGCTTTACGTCCAGGCCACTTTTTGCAACTTGGCACTGTGCGACTTTAACTGACAATTGCGTGGTCATGCAACGCCGTACCCAAACTAAATTTACGTCCTTTTTTTCCCACAAACAGAGCTTTCTTTTAGTGGTATTTGATCAACTCTGCGCTTTTAATTTTTTGCGATATTAATAAAAAAATGCGACAATTTTGAAAAAATAACAATATTTTTCTACTTTGACAGTTAAAAAATATCCAATATATTACATTTTTGTCATATATTTAGGCCAAAATGTATTTAGCTACATGTCTTTGACAAAAAAATTCTCAATGAGCATATTTTTAACCGCTTTAAGACCGGAAGATTTTACCCCATTCCTGACCAGGCAATATTTAGCGATTCGGCACTGCGTTACTTTAACGGACAATTGCCCGGTCGTGCGACGCTGTACCCAAATTAAATGTATGTCCCTTTTTCCCCTACAAATAGTGCTTTCTTTTGGTGGTATTTGATCACCTGTGCGATTTTTAATTTTTGCGTTATAAATAAAAAAAGAGCGACAATTTTGAAAAAATAACAATATTTTTCAAATTTTTTTACATGAAATTCCCCCCCAAAAAATGTAAAAATCAAAATGTTTTAACATTTTAGGCCAATTTGTTTTCTGCTACACAGGTTTGGTAAAAAAAATTGCAATAAGCGTATTTTGATTGGTTTGCGCAAAAGTTATCGCAGCTACTAACTACGGGAAATGTATGTCATTTTTATTGTTTTTTTTTTTAACTAGTAATGGCGGCGATCTGCGTTTTTTTTTTTGCGGGACTGCGACATTGTGGCGGACAGATTGGACCCCTAACTGACATTTTTGGCTGTACCAGTGACATTACTACAGTAATCAGTGCTATAAATATGCACTGTTACTGTAATAATGACACTGGCAGGGAGGGGTTTAACTTTATTGGTGATCAAGGGGTTAATGTATGCCTGGTGCTTACTGACGTGTGTGGGGGGAGGGGATTGAGTGACACAGACACAGATCGCAGGTTCAGCTATGCTGAATCCTGTAATCTGTCCCTGCCTGTCACATAGGAGATCCGCCCGCTTTGTTTACACAAGCGGGCGGACCTCCTCACTCGATCCCCGACGATCGGGGAAGAGCGGCGGTGATCACCGCCTCTCCTCCCCTGGCCCAACTCCCGCTGTGTCTGAATACAGCGGGAGCGCGCCGCCCACAAGGGGAGGAGTCCAGCGACGTAGGTCTACGTCGCTGGACGATAACGAGCCACTTTGCCGCAGTACGCTCAATGTGAGCGGTCGGCAAGTGGTTAAAGTTCAGGTGCGTGTAAAGGCAGGTGTCCCAATACTTTTGGTAATCTAGTGTATATTAGAAAGGGTAGAAATGAAAGTTTATTAACATATCTTTGTTTCTTACATGCATTTAACATACTATATACAAAGCATGTTCTCTTATACAGTTGTCACATTCGTTTATTATAAAAGTTTATTTGGTAATACACAATTTTCTTAAAATAAAACAGAATAATTTCTCTTTATGACAGAATATGGTTGTGTGAAAACATTGTAAAGTGTTCCCAAGACTACTCAATTATCGTTCAGTAACATATGTTCATGCATTTCTAAATATAAATCTGTTGGATAGTCCTTTAGAGAAGCCAGAAATATGTGGAATATCTTAATGTTGTACATAAGTACTGAAGTCATAACTGTTAAAATATGCATGAAAACAAATATATAGCAATATGAACCGGTTTTATTTCCACTAGCAAAAGCCTGGGCAACTGGCAAAAGCCTAATTGTGTTTTAACATCAATGAAGAGGAAATGCAGTTAATCCACCTGGCCTTATTCTGACATTTGTTGTTTGCAAGTAAAATCTGTATTTTTTTTTGCTAGAAAATGACTTGGAAAAATAAAAACTTAAATTAATAAAAAAAAAAAACAGTAAACTTAGACCAATTTTTTGTATAATGTGAAAGACAATGTTATGCTGAGTAAATAGTTACCTAACTAGTCATGCTTTAAAATTACACACGCTTGTGGAATGACGAAACCACAGTACTTAAAAATCTCCATAGGCGATGCTTTAAAAACATTTTCAGGTTACCAGTTTGGAGTTACAGAGGAGGTCCCACACTAGATTTATTGCTCCCTCTCTAACTATTGTGGTGATACCTCACATATGTGGTTTGAACACCGTTTACATATGAGGGCGCGACTTACGTATGAGTTCGCTTCTGCGCGTGAGCACGAAGGTATAGGGGCGCTTTCATTTTTTTTCTTATTTATTTTACTTTTTATTTTTACACTGTCCCTTTATTTTTTTATCACTTTTATTCCTATTACAAGGAATGTAAAAATCCCTTGTAATAGAAATAATCATGACAGGTCCTCTACAGAGAGAACTGGGGTCAAAAAGACCCAATATCTTTCATTTGCCCTTAAAAGCCAAAAAAAAAAATAGTTTTTGACACTTTGAATTAAAAAATAAAATAAAATGATGTCTTTAAGCCCAAAAACGGGAAGTGAGGTCAGAAGTCGCTCCACTCCTCCAAGGGCATAGAGCCTAGTGGGGGCTATCATTGCCTCACTTGGCTTCCTGCCTAGCCATCGGCCGCATCAGATCAGTTTTGGGCTTACCGACAGCTTCAGTAAGCTTGGAAATGTCCTGGAAGCTCTGAGAGGTTGGGGGGTACCTATCCCGCCACCTATAAAATTTATCCTGTGTCGAATTTGCTAACAGGATCACTTTTATCTGAAAGCTGGTCCCCTAAGGGAAAAACTGATACCGGGGTTATGGCAGCTAGTTGCTGCGATAAATCCAATATATAACGTCAAAATCATGACGTACATTCCCTGTTAGACAGTCGGCAAGTATGTAAACTTATCTACCTGCCAATCAAACTAGAATTTCTGTTCTACAACAGTTGATACATGCACTTTTGCCATATTGAATAGCATGACCAAATGCAGTCACAACAACTAGTATGGTCTAAACACAATACAGCCCTCCAGGCCATTTCATGTGGCCCTCGCTCCGCTCCTGCAGCTGAAGGCATCCCTTTCCTCTCTGTCCCCACCTTTTCTCAGCAGTGAAGAGGACAGAACTCATCCGCCTGATCCTTCTTTCTTCTGTACAGCCACACAGAGGATCCTCTCTGCCCCCATCTCAGCAGTTGGCAGCAGAAAGGACAGAACTCCTCCTTGTTTTGCTTGTGTCTATTTAGCAAGGTTACTTTGCAGTATAATCAAGGAAGCTCAGAACTCTGCACTGTATAAATGTGCTTTTACTATACAAAAAACAATCTGTACATACAAAACTATTACAATATTAGGAACTTAATACAAGACTGGCAGATACAGATAAAGATAAAGAAAATATAACAAGAATACTTAACTAAAGATGTTTCCTGCCATGGAGTCCCGTTTGCTATTATGCAACATGGCACAGGTAATTAGGACCAGACACTTGCTTCATGGATGTTCTGGGTGAGACTCAACTCTAGCAGCTTGGGCAGTGGTATTTAGACTTGTGTATAAGGAATATACCATCCCCCAAGCCAACACCCGTTATCCTGAGGAGAAAGGGCTCGCTTATCCATTGTTTGGACAGTGACTTCACCTTTTAAGGGAGAAGGGTGGGCTTGGTCATACTGCATTCCTCAAGCCTTACATCAGAAAGGTATAAGCTATACATATGACCTTATATGGCTTCTTGACCAGGACTTGGAAGCTTAGAATGCAGTGAGCCACTTTATTAATAAGGAAATATGTAATATGCAATTTCCACAACACTCCTACAGATCCTGCACCTCTCTGTGCAGCCACAGAAGCCCCTCCAATCCTCCTCTCCTGGTCTTAGCATTCAACAGACTCAGGCAGATGACTCTTGCCCTCCTCTGGTCCTCCAGACCTGAACATTCTGCTTCCCAGCTCCTACCCCAGCTTCTTCCAGGCAGCAGGTAAATGGGTTGCACTGTGATGTAAGGGAGGTTTAGGGACTCTTGACTTCTGATGGTGGGGGGTTCTCTTGACATCTGATGTAAGGGGGGTGGGGTGCTCTGGACATCTCATCTTTCAGATACAACCGGCCCTTTTAGGGCAACCAAAATGCTGATGTGGCCCACAATGAAATGGAGTTGACACCCCTGGTCTAAGTAATTGAAAATTAGTACCCCCCCCCCTCCAATCTGTGTATTTAGATTTCACTGCATGATGAAAGGGACAATAAAAGGCTAAGTTCAGCTTTCGGAGCATGTTACATAGAACACCCATATTTACTGTGTAACATGTAATAAGCAGCAGCACCAGTCCCCCACACTCCCCATCCCTGTAGCAGTTCCTCTCCCAGCACCCACTGCCACATTAAAAAAACGGTACTGCTCCGCATCATTTATTCACAGGAATCTGTGAATGAGAAAACTACAATTCTCATGTGCCATTCTGGAAGACAGCTTGTAGTTCTCAAAAGACTGCAAGGGCGCTGAGAGGCGCCCCTGTAATCCCCTGACATGTCCTCCAGCTTTCTGACAGAAAGCCCAAGAGAGGTACAGGCAAAAAAAGCTGGAGGATATGTCTGCAAGAGCCAAACATTGCATTCACAATCCACTGATCTCGGGTACAATGCTCTGCAGGCTTCTGTGCAAGAAATAATAACTGTAAAAATATGTTTATTATTTCTTGCAGAAAGGTGCACTTTAATCTACATTCCCCCATGTCAGTTTATAAACTTACAAACTTAACCGCTTCCATACAGAGCAGTTAGACACCCTTCCTGCCCAGACCAATTTTCAGCTTTCAGCACTCTCACACTTTGAATGACAATTGCTCAGTCATGCTACACTATAACCAAACAAAATTTCTATCATTTTTTTCACACAAATAGAGCTTTCTTTTGGTGGTATTTGATCACAACTGGGGTTTTTTTTTTTCGTGATATATGCAAAAAAAGAGCAAAAATTTTGAAAAAAAAACACTTTTTTTTAGTTTCAATTATGAAATTTTGCAAAAAATAAAATTTTCTTCATACATTTGGGCCAAAATGTATACTGCTACATGTCTCTGGTAAAATTAACCCAAATTAGTGTATATTATTTAGTCTGTGTGAAAGTTATTGAGTCTAGAAGCTATGGTACCAATTACTGAAAATTGATCACACCAGATGTACTGACTGCCTATCTCCTTTCTTGAGGCCCTGAAATGTCAGGACAGTACAAATACCGACCAAATGACCCCTTTTTGTAAAGTAGACAGTCCAAGGTATTTAGTAAGAGGCATGGTGAGTTTTTTGAAGTTGTAATTTTTTCCCACAATTCTTGGGAAAATGAAGAAAAAATTTTTTTTTCTTTTTTTTTCCCACAAAGTTGTCAATTTATAAGCTATTTCTAACACATAGCATGTACACAGCAAAAATTACACCCAAAAATACATTCTGCTACTCCTTCCGAGTATGGCGATACCACATGTGTGAGACTTTTACACAGCCTGGCCACAAAAAGAGACTCCACGTCCAAGAAGCACATTCAGGCGTTCTAGGAGCATAAATACACATAAAACTTTCTTACTACCTATCACACTTTTCAAGGCCCTAGAGCACCAATACAATGGAAAAGTCCACAAAATGACCCCATTTTGGAAAGCAAACACTCCAACGTATATTCTATGAGGCATTATGGGTCGTTTGAACATATCATTTTTTTCCACAGGTTTTTGGAAAATGTGGGAAAAAAATGAAAACTTTTTTTTTTTTACACAAAGTTGTCAATTTATAGGATATTCCTAACACATAGCATGTACACAGCAAAAATGACACCCCAAAATACATTCTGCCACTCCTCCTGAGTATGGCAATACCACATGTGTGAGACTTTTTCACAGCCTAGCCATATAGAGGGGCCGAACATCCAAGGAGCATCATCATGCATCCTAGCCACTTGCCTAGGCCTATTTTTGACATTTGGTGTTTACAAGCTAAAATCAGTTGTTTTGCTAGAAAACTGCTTAGAACCCCCAAACATTATATATTTTTTTTTAGCAGAGACCCTAGAGAATAAAATGGAGATTATTGCACTATTTTTTATCACACCGTATTTGCGTAGCGGTCTTCCAAACGCAATTTTTTTGGAAAAAATTCACTTTTTTTAATTAAAAAATAAGAAACCAGTAAAGTTAGCCCAATTTTTTTCCATAATGTGAAAGATAATGTTACGCCGAGTAAATAGATACCCAACATGATATGTTTCAAAATTGCGCACGCTCACGGAATGGTGACAAACTTTGGTACTTAAAAATCCCCATAGGCGACAATTTAAAAATTTCTACAGGTTGCCATCTTTGAGTTACAGAGGAGGTCTAGGGCTCAAATTATTCCCCTTGCTCTAACGATCGCGGCGATACCTCACATGTGTGGTTTGAACACCGTTTACATATGTGGGCGGGGTTTCTGTATGCATTCGCTTCTGCGCGCGAGCTAATGGGGACAGGGCGCTTTAATTTTTTTTTTTTTTTTTTTTACTATTTATTTTATTTATTATTTTTTATTTTTACACCGTTTAAAAAAAAAAAAAAATTGATCATTTTTATTTCTATTAAAAGAAATGTAAATATTCCTCGTAATAGAAATAGGCACGACAGGACCTCTTTTTTGTGAGATCTGGGGTCAAAAAGTCCTCAGATCTCACAAGTACACTAAAAGATAGAAAAAAAAAAAAAATAGTAATTATAATATAAAATGAAAAAAAAAAAAAAAGGACCTTTTAACCCGGTTGCTAGGCAACAACATTTTCCGTAGCTCCGGTCCTCCAAGACCATAGAGTCAAGTGAGGATTCGGGACCGGATCGTTTTCCCCGCTGCCGGCGGGTCCGGTAAGCGGGGAAAAGGACCGGAACGCGTCGGGAGGGGGGGGGGCGCCTCTTCCGCCATCCCGGAAGGGTGATCCCACGGCGAATCCGCCGCTGGGACCACCCTTATCGGAAAGCCAACCGTCCACCGTTTAAAAAAATACCAGGGTTATGGCAGCTATCTGCTACCATAACACCGGTATTTAGGTTTAAACGGACGACGTATATAAACCTTTTTGGACTTGGACATGGTGGCTGTATGAAGGGTGACAGGTACTCGGGTACTTTGTTGGGCAGGTGACAGGTACTCTGGTACTGATGAGCAGGTGGCAGGTACTCGGGTACTCCGATAGGCAGGTGACAGGTACTCGGGTACTCTGATGGGCAGGTGACAGGCAGGTGATAGGTACTGATGAGTAGTACTCACTGACTGATAGGTGATAGGTGATACTGTACTGATGGGTACTGATGATCAGTACTGATACGTGATAGGTACTGATGAGTACTGATGAGTAGTGATGGGTACTGATGAGCAGGCGGCAAGTACTTGGGTACTTCAGGCGTCAGGTACTCTGATGAGCAGGTGGAAGGTACTCGGGTACTCTGATGGGTAGGTGACAGGTACTCAGGTACTCTGATGACGGGTACTCCGTTGACAGGTACTCAAAGTACCCGAGTACCTGTCATCAGAGTACCCGAGTACCTGTCATCAGAGTACCTGAGTACCCGTCATCAGAGTACCCGAGTACCTGTCATCAGAGTACCCGAGTACCCGTCATCAGAGTACCCGAGTACCTGTCATCAGAGTACCCGAGTACCTGTCATCAGAGTAGCCGAGTACCCGTCATCAGAGTACTTGAGTACCTGTCATCAGAGTACCCGAGTACCTGTCATCAGAGTACCCGAGTACCCGTCATCAGAGTACCCGAGTACCTGTCATCAGAGTACCCGAGTACCCGTCATCAGAGTACCCGAGTACCCGTCAGAGTACCCGAGTACCCGTCATCAGAGTATCCGTCATCAGAGTACCCGAGTACCTGTCATCAGAGTACCCGAATACCTGTCACCAGCCCATCAGAGTACCCGAGTACCTGTCATCTGAGTACCTGATGACAGGTACTCGGGTACTTTGATGGGCTAGTGACAGGTGCTCTTTATTGGGGGGGGGCAATCAGTGTGGTTGGGGTGCACTGTAGTTGGTAACTAGCTGTTACCACAATCTCCTCCTCACACAGGATCAGTGTGTGAGGAGGAGAACACGGTGACAGCTAGTTACCGTGTTCTCTGTTGACATTTGTGACCGGCTGTGATTGGACACAGCCGGTCACGTGGTAAAGAGCCAATTTCATTGGCTCTTTACCTAGATCGGGGATCGACTCTGTCCGAGGGACGAGCCTCGTCCCCGATCGCTGCTCTGCGCGCCCCCGGGGGCGCGCATTGCAGAGAGAACGAGCGGCTCGTGCTGGAGCCGCTCATGTGATCGGCTGTGATTGACACAGCCGATCACGTGGTAAACAGCCAATTTCTATTGGCTGTTTACCTTGATCAGTGATGGGCTATGTCCGAGGGACGAGCCTCATCCCTGATCGCGCCGCTGCGCGCCGCCGGGGGCGCGCAGTAGCAGCTAGAACGGGCCGACGTCATATGACGGCGGCCCGGATCTAGACAACCACTTTGCCGACGTCATTTTACATGACTCGGTAAGGAAGTGGTTAAAGTAACAAAATTGTCCAAAAACTACTAAAGTGTTTTATTTTTTTTTTTATGCCATTTGTATCAAAATTAAATTGTGAAATCCTTTCAGGGTTAATGCAAATCGCCCAGGTCTGTAAAAAGAGCTGTATAATAAATTAATGAAAAAAAAAAATAATAATTGCCTTCATGTACATTTATGCAGCTGCAATATGGGTCATTTTTAGGATGCAGCAACAATGGGTTCACGTGGGATCTAATTATGGAGCTGCATAAATATGTATACATCATGAGATTTCAGTGTAAAAAATAGGAAAGCACCTCCAGCTATATGGTTATAGTACATGTGCAGGAAATAAACAAATTTGATGATGTGCCACTGGAGACACAAGCACCACTTCAGGGTTTACAGCATGCACAACTAGATTTTAAAGGAATGTGATCCTATACTGTGACTCTGACCCAGACTTCTACCACTGCTTCCTCCATACTATGTGCAAACCAAACTAATGTTAGAAGTACTCTTGTATACATCCAGGATAGTCCAAAAGAGAGTGGCTCCTGCTACAAAAATCTCTGCTGAGACTATTACAGGAAAGAGATTGTATACATTCAACACTATATTACTACCTGAACTTTATTGGCAGTCTTAGTCACTAGAGTTCAATATTGAGTTGGCCCACCCTTTGCAGCTATAACAGATTCAACTCTTCTGGGAAGGCTGTCCACAAGGTCTGGGAGTGTGTCAATAGGAATGTTTGACCATTCTTCTAGAAGTACATTTGTGAGCTCAGGCACTGATGTGGACAAAAAGGCCTGGATCGCAGTCTGCACTCCAATTTATCCAAAGGTGTTCTATCAAGGTAACGTCAGGACTCTGTGCAGGCCAGTTAAATTCCTCCACCCCAAAATCGTTAATCCATGTCTTTATGGACCTTGCTTTGTCCACTGGGGCCATCCCCAAACTGTTCCCACAAAGTTGGGAGCATGAAATTGTCCAAAACCTCTTGGTATGCTGACCCCTTAAGAGTTCCCTTCACTGGAAATAAGGGGCCAAACCCAACCCCTGAAAAACAACCCCACACCATAATCCCCCCCTCCACCAAATGATTTGGACCAGTGTACAAAGCAAGGTCCAGAAAGACATGAATGAGCAAGTTTGGGGTAGAGGAACTTGACTGGCCTGCACAGAGTCCTGACCTCAACCCGATAGAACACCTTTAAAATGAATTAGAGCGCAGACTGCAAACCAGGCCTTCTTTCCAACATCAGTGCCTGACCTCACAAATGTGCTTCTGGAAGAATGGTTAAACATTCCGATAGATACACTCCTAAACCTTGTGGACAGCCTTCCCAGAGGGGATGAAGCTGTTATAGCTGCAAAAGGTGAGCTACGTAACTCAATATTGAACACTACAGACTAAGATTGGGATGCCATTAACCACTTGCCGACCGCCGCACGACTATCTACGTCGGCGGTCAGCCCCTCACAGGCAAACTAACGTAGGGCTACGTTGCTTGCTTGTGAGGGTCTAGGGAGCGAGCGCGCGCCCCCCGGGGCGCGCTCCCGCTCCCGCGTGGTCACGGACCCCCCCGCGCGTGTGACCAGCGGACCCGATGTCCGCCGGTCACTCGGCGATCGGCGGGGGAGAGGGAGAATGTCAGGCAGCTTGTGTAAACAAACTGCCTGTCATTCTCCTCGCTGCAAAGACACTGATAAAACGGATCTGGTATGTAGATCCGTTGATCAGTGTCCTTACAGCTAGAGCCACAGCCAATCACAGTAGAAACCACGCCCCTAGGGACACACACAGCCCCTCCCTTCCAAATAAAGTTAACCCCTTCACTACCAGTGTATTTTTACAGTAACAGTGCATATGTATAGCACTGATTACTGTAGAAATGTCACTGGTAACCCCAAAAGTGTCAAAAATGTCAGTCAAGGGTCCGATCTGTCCGCCGCAATGTCGCAGTACCGCAAAAAAATCGCAGATCGCCGCCATTACGCGTTAAAAAAAAAAACAACAAAAATGACAAAAATCTTTCCCTTTGTTAGTAAACGCGATAACTTTTGCGCAAACCAATCAAAATACGCTTTTTGCAATTTTTTTTAAATTGAATTAAATTTAATATAATTATATTATAAATTGGCCGAAAATTTTTAAAAATTTTGATTTTTACATTTTTTTTTGGGGGAATTTCATATAAAAAAATGTGAAAAATATTGTTATTTTTGCAAAATTGACGCTCTTTTTTTGTTTATAGCGCGTGATCAAAAAATCGCACAGGTGATCAAATACCACCAAAAGAAAGCTCTGTTTGTGGGAAAAAAAGGACGTCAAATTCGTTTAGGTACAGCGTCGCACGACCGCGCAATTGTGCGTTAAATTCACGCAGTGCCGAATCGCAAAATACCCCCTGGTCGGAATGGGGGTAAAATCTTCCGGGGCTTAAGTGGTTAACGGAGTTTGTTTTGCACTTCTGTGACCCGTTTTTCAGCAGATAGCAGGCTGAAGTCCGCTGCCGACTGACTCAGCAAGATTGCGACCTTGGAGTCGGGATCCGCCCACCTGCCTGAGACGTCCGCCCCAGACCCCTTTACAGCCCAGCACTCAAGTGAGCCAGGAGGGGGAGCTGTGAGAACCCAGTGATCTGCTGTATTTGATTGCTCAGTTATCAATATCAGAGCCAGGGGGGACCAATGGTGCATCTACCTAGGTAGGCATGAATCTAAAAGAGAAGTATGGAGTTCATTTTTTTTTTTTTTTTTTTAAGTTCATGTGCATGTAAAGGCAGGCATCCCAATACTTTTTACGTTTGGTAATGTTGTGTATATTTAATAGACTATGAGTGATCAATGAATGATAAATACGGAATGAACCCACAGGGACATGGTACATTATATTCCAAAATGATACAAAAAAGTCCACTCTTAGGTTTGTTTCCTGTTATTATCAAATTTTGGCTGCTAAACGGCTTATTTTAATGTTCTTCAGTCTAATATTCACAGACTATTTCTAAACATAATGACATTCTCTCAGACCCTTGTATTAAAATCCTGTAACAGTAATAGCCCTTTGTGAATAGTCATGATGTACAACTGAAATAAGACCAATCATCCAATCCCCAGTCTTTTCACACAGGCTGATTTAGAAGCCAGTTCTGTGTGATCATATTTTAATATTTTCTCTTCCAAATAATATGACCCCTGGTGTTCTTCTTTGAACCATCTTTGAATGTTGCGGCTGCACAGCAAATGTAGTGTATTCCATTGGGATTGCGAAGAAAAAATTGAGCGTGTTAACAGTGCAAATTCATTGATAGCAGAAGTACTGAATAGCTTTCTGACTGTCGAGCTGCAAGGATTCAGATAATGGCATGTAAAGCAAAGCACATTCTGTTGAACGCGGGCGGTTTTGTTTGCAGATTTAAGATGTAATATTTGGAGATGTGTGTCATCTGCCAGCATGAAAACCAATTGTGTTTGTCACACTGCAAAATGATTAAATGCCAGTCTGGGAAGATAATGCTGTGCTTTTGATTTACTAGAAGCTCTATTTGCTTGTGTTTTTCACGCTATCCTGAGCACAGATAGAATAGATTATGCTGTTTTTTATTTTTCCAGCAAATAACTGTTTTTCTCAACAACTCTAAATGGCAGGGTATAACAATTTGCATATATATTACTGTGTACATCTGAATGCATGCAGATTTAATAGGAAAGTGAATGCATTAAAAGAAAGTTACTTCCAAAAAGACAATGTTTTTATCCTAAGCCGAAAAAACATATTTGTATTTAATTAACAATGGTATACAATGTATAACCATCATTTAATGAGGATTTATAAACAGGTACATTTCAAGGTCACTCTCACAATTCTGCACTAATGCCTCGTACACACGCAACGATTATCGGCCGACCGATCGGCCGTCTTTTGTCCAGTGTTGTTGTGTTGGTTGAAATGTGCTCTAGACTGCACACGAATTTTCTCGGCCAACAAAAACCAACTTCTGAAGTGATGTCATGTGCTGGTTAACTTTCTGTGTGTTTTTTCTTCTCTGAGCATGCCCAGTCTTGCTCATCTGATTTTTGTCTGCCGAAATCTGTACTGACTGACGGAAAATCGGCCATTGTGTTAACGGCCAACAAAAATTTTATAGCATGCACACCAGATTTTGTTCGGCCAAAAAGTTGGAGTCGGTTGTCGGAAGCATCATACTAACAAGCCGAAAATCGGGCGATCGGACGTTGGCCGAAAATTCACGGGCAACAATCGTTGCGTATGTACGAGGCATAAGACCGTGGGAGAAACTGTTGCCTTTATTGCAGGCTTCCTTTTGCAGGAGATGGGGCTCATGGGCTGTATGGCAGTGTTTCTCAACTTTTTAGTCAAGGCACCCAAGGATAAGTCCACCCAAACACTAAAATCCCTGCATCTACAGACCTCCACAGATCTAACACTAATTTATATAGCCCTGTAAAGAAGAAATCAGTATACTTACCTTTTTTGAAGCCGATCTGACCCAATCCCATGCTGAGCTGTCAGCCGCGGCTTCGCTGTGGAGGCGGGTGCAGAGGACAGAGCCAACAACGGAAGTCAATGGGTGACGTCCCTCCCCATTCATTTCACAGCCGTTGTTGGCTGTGTCCTCTGCAAAGCTTTCACTGCTGGAGATCGAGTCTGATTGGCTTCAAAAAAGGTATGTATACTGATTTCTTCTTATAAGACTAGGTTTGGCGCTGCTCCTCCGAAATAAATAAATGAATGCTAAATTGTGCAAAATGCTACTCAGGTAATTATAACCACTGAATAAATAAATTCATAAATTGTATGCATCATAGATAATACTGTGCAAAAACAATCAATCCTGTGCAAAATATAAAATTGTGCAAACACCACAAAAAAGTGCTAGTGCCTCATTACAGACATAAATTCAAAAGTGTCCATATGTCTTATTGATGCAAACCGTATTGTTCTTCAAGAACACATGCCCTGTCCTTTAAATATGCTCCCGTGAATATGCTGATCCTTGTAGTGCCTTCAGTACTCTGTGAATTTGTGCTCCCACCGCAATTACAGTCCAAGCATGCAGTTCTCCCGTGATCCCCGTCAGATGTACACTCACCAGATGACAATTCACTTGCAGCTGGGGCTTCTCGCCTTTACTTGGAGTGTCTGCCTTAATCTTCCTTCTGAAATTTTTCCCTGTACTACCCCTCGCATCCTCTGTGCGCTCATTTCCTCACAATGGAACACAAAATGACAGCCCCCATAGTGTAAAATTGCAAAAGTTACATAAAGCAGCAACACTTATGCACGTAGGACACCACACATTGGAGATGATTTATTCTTCCAAAGCAACACCTTTGCACACTATTATTCCAGTATTTCTCTTCTCCCTCATTGTCTCTTCCAGCTCAGCTAATGTGACCTCAGTGCTATTTTCTGTTAGAAAAAAATGCAGGGGAGAGGCAAACAAGGATGATGTGCGGGTGCCCTACATCCACCTCATCAACCAATGATGTCATAGGATGTTCTGACGCTGGCAGCTGGAAGGTTAAAATGGTGCACAATGAAAACCTGTGGCTTTCTGTAACTAAAAGGCAGTCTTGATCCACCCACTGGCTTTTATACAATTTGAATAGAATTCACATCCAAGTCAGATCATGATGATCCGATTTGTGGTGAGACCGGAGGAGGAAGACCTGAGGGAGAAGACTTCTCAAAACCGTTTCTTGTCATTATTTACACTGCCTTTTTTGGGGTGAATGGGTAAGAGTACAATGTACCCCATACTCATTCACAAAGGGGGGGGTCAGGATCTGGGGACCCTCTTGTTAAAGGGGGCTTTCAGATTCCGATAAGCCCCCTGCCCTCAGAACCCCACAACCACCACCCAGGGTTGTCAGGAAGAGGCCCTTGTCCCCATTAACATGGGGACAAGGTCCTTTAAGATGGGGAGGTGCAGAGCCCCCCCCGCCACAAAGCACCCATCCCCCCATGTTGAGGACATGTGGCCTGGTATGGTCCAGGAAGGGAGCGCTTGCTCGTTCCCTCCCCTTTCCTGACCTGCCAGGCTGCATGCTTGGATAAGGGTCTGGTATGGGTTATATGGGGGGCCCCTGGCCGTTTTTTTTTTGTTTTAGGCGTGGGTGTTCCCCTCAAAATTTATACCAGACCGAGGGGTCTGGTATGGTCTTGGGGGAATCGCACGTCATTTTTATTTATTTTTATTTCGGCATGGGGTTTTCTCATCACGATCCGACTTGGATGTCACTTCCATTCAAATCAATGTGCTCTCATAGGGAACCATTGATTTTGACATGAAAAAAAAAAAAAAATGCTTGATGTGGTCTAATGCAGTATGCGGCGTTAAGCCGCGTTGGACTTTTTTACAGCTGTAACACCGTTACACTGGCCCTGGGTTTTTTTTGCAGTTTGAAAATGCCTAAGCCGCTTCAAAACGCCTGTGTGTGCATGGGGCCATAGAATAACAAGGAGGGGTGTTTTTAAGCTGCAAAAATTAAAAAATAAAAAGCCAGACGCTCCTAAAAGTGGCTATAAATCTTTTATAGCTGCTTTTAGGGGGTAAATTTTTTGAAGGAGTAAATCTTTTGCTTTTAGGGGGTAAATCTTTCAAAGGTCAAGTGGGTATTTTAAAGTATACAAGGTACGTTCATTTTTTTTTTCTTTGCAGCTTACAGCTCACCCTCTATCGATTCTATCATTCAGCAGGATACATTTCCAATGAAGCTAAGGAAAGACTTTGTAAAAAAAATTCCCCCTATTCATTGCTTTTTTTATACTATAGCCCACTTTACTCTTGTGTATATTCTTGTGCTTGGCTCTGTTTGTGCTGTATGAGACTGTAAATGAGCAGAGATACTTAAAGTGACTCTGCTTTGGGAAATGAGTGGTTGCTGCCATTGCTGACATCTTGTTTGGGAATGTTAGTTCCATGGCTATTATGCTGATGCTTTGAATTCAACACTTTCTGCGTCCCTGACTTAGAATAAATATATAGATAAGAAATGTTTATTTTTAGTATCACAAGCACAGGTACAGCAGTAAACAAAAGTGATGCAGTCCGGGCTATTAAGTGTAGCAGGTGTGTGTGAATAATGAGGGTGATGGAACAAAGCAAACCATTTGGCAGGAAAGAGTTGTTTACATATACTGTATGTATTGCAGTCTTCTTGGAATTCTGATTTATCCACTTTCCGCCTGCCCACAGTAGATTTATTGTGAGCAGATGGCCCAGCCAGGCCCTGCTACATACCCCCATGTACCCATGCTTTCAACCGAAACCTGACGATCGGTTGTGGCCAATCACAGCACAGAGTTCTGTATTTAGAAACACAGAAAAACTGTCTATTTCTTCTCCCTGAAAAGCAGGGAACTAAAATAAAAAACAGCTAGATCTGTGAGTAAAAACAGCACACATTACACGTATTAGGGACACAATCTACTCCTTCCCAGCCAGTGTCGATAGTACAGTATTATCATTTATCACTTTATAAGTGTTACTAGCGACGTCACTGTTAGTGTCCCTCGCAGCCAGTGTCAGTTAGCACCAGATTGCCTGCCCCACTATAACCGCCATTACTACTATAGTGTCTGTACAGATCAGTATCTTGATCCCAATTATAATTACACTAGTGCCCCCAAAAACACAGTTTGGTTTTTACCAAAGACAGGATACATTTTGGTATACATTTTTGAGGAAATTGAATATGTTTTATAACAGAAAGTAGAAAACATTGTTTTTTTTTTTGTTTATATAGTGTCCAATATTACAATCCCAAGAACATAGTGTTCATATAAAAGTTCCAAAATGTTCACCAGATCAATAGCAGTGTTTCAATAGTGTAGATAGAACTAATTGGTGTATATGTCGCACTCCAATCCTCCACAAGTGGTGGATTGGAGTGTGACATTGTGATTGAAGTGTGACGTTCTTGGGGTTGTAATCTTGGACACCAAGTAATGACCTAGCACCTCCTGGAATCTGAGGAAATTTTTGGATTTCCCGTTTTACACTTTTGCGTTATTGTTAACCCATTTATGTCTGAGGTTGTAATTTTTTGAATTTGTGCATGAAATTCACATATTTTATCTAGAAAAATTCAAGGAATTAGAAGAGAATTTTTTTTATTTTGTTTTATTTCATTGTTGAGTAATGTGGTATTGCAAAAATGGAACACTAGGCAAAAACACTGCCACATTGTACAAAAAGGGGTTGATTTAATAAAGGTAAAAAGATGCAAATTTTGCAAATGCAAGATGCACTTTGCAAATTGTAGTTGCATTCTGCAAGTTCAGTTGACCCAGAGCTTGGTATATGAGCAGAAACTCTTCTGACTACCACCATCCAATTATGTCCAAGTATTCTTTCTCTTTGATAGAGGAGGTTGCTGCGCAGTAGATGGGAACTTCTTTATCAGGAGTCATCTTCAGGTGCGAATGAGGGATCATCTGAGTCAGGCTCCGCATCAGAGCCATCACAAAGATATGCCGGTGTGCGCAACAAAAAACCTGGCAGATTATTTATTGTCCCACCTTCCTACCTGCAGCATTTTAAGGGGGCTGTACGGTATCACTATAGCATTTGCTTCTATGCTGTCATCTGTCTCTAACAGGTCAGTTATTTCATGTAAACCTATCTTGAGACTTGAAAAATGATTTCAACTAAAATAAAAATGGAAAAAAAGATATTAGTCCTAGTGGATTTGCCTAGTGCTCCAACAATGGCACATGCAAAATGTCAAACCCATAACTAATACAACAATAATCATTTTTGTATTTTCTTTTTACAGCACAATAGCTTAGCTACTGAGGAAGTAATAGAAAGAAAATTACTAGTATAGGATGCCGTGCAGTAAAGTTGTATTTACTTGTCTTTTTCTTTTTTTTTTTTAAAAAGGTGTTTATTTAAATTTTTGCAAAACAACAACAGAAACACAAGGGCAGACAATGCCCAAAAAACACGTATGGAACAAGCATGTAAATTACACCAGGGTATCAGAAGACATCATAACATAAACAATGCGGGGGGGGGGGGGGGGAGGGGGCCCTGGCGGCCCAATTCAAGGGGGGGGGGGAAGGGATGCATACCAAAAAGTCCAGGAGAACCAAGCAACTGTAAGGCTACACACACCCAACAGGTCATCATAGTAGAATCCCCCTCTAGGTTGAACTCAGGTGGGGGGGGGGGGGAAACAAGACACACCAACAAGACTAACAACACCACCAAGAAAACTCAAACACACAACAAAAGACTCCGTCATACACACCAACACATCCGCATTCACACACCCTCCCCTACCCCCAAGTACTACATACATCTTATGCAATAGGATAAACCGCATAACTCGCGGGGCCACCCAGATTCAGTCAACAGATAAGCTGGAGGGCAGAGGGGCATCAGCCCAGTACGAGTCTTCCACATCAAGCCAAGGTTGCCAGACGTTAGTGAACTTATTAGGACACCCTCTACTCTTATAAATTAGTTTATAAAGCGGTACATCACTGAGCACCAAAGCATAGAACTGCTGCATGGTAGGCGGTTCAACACTCTTCCAATGTAATAAAATAAGTTTCCTAGCATAGAACAATAGGATGCGGAGCAGGATCCTAGGAAGTACACGGTGTATAATATCATTCAACACACCCAACAGGCCTACTTCAGGTGTACGAGGGACCGATAAATGCAGTTTATCATTAAAAAAAGCAAAAATAGATGTTCAGTACCCGCTAACATGGGGACAGGACCAGAACATGTGAAGCAAGTCCGTTGCATGACAGCCGCACCTAGGGCAAGTGGCTCCCGGGGCTACCCCCATACGGACCAACTTCTGAGGTGTATAATGCAAATGATGGATGAATTTAAACTGTATTAACCTATGGTTGGAACTAATAAGATCCTGGAAGCAAACCTCCGTGACCTCCACCCATGCCTCCTCTGTCAGCTCAGGCAGGAGTGCGACCCACCGGCCCATGGCCAATTTAAACGGGTCGGCACCCGCTGCCTGAAACCTCACGTAAAACGTAGTGACCATTTTGTTCACCCCTGGGATAGACAATAACAGCTCCATCGGGGACTCCTCGAGCTCCAGGGTCAGCCCAGCAAACTGTGCACGGCGGCGTGGCGTAGTAACAAGTATTTAAAGAAAAAACGGTTGCTCACACCATGGCGGGCCTTCGGGTCATCAAAGGAGACAAAATGAGTCGACCGAAAGACATGGGAGACATGAGTCACCCCAAGTCCAGACCACCAGCCCGAATCTGGATGACCATAGAGCTCGGGGAAGTTGAGATTATCCCACAACGGGGCATTGGGAGACACAGCGGGCGACTCCAATAGCATTGTGTTGCCAGCGTGCCAGGCCAACCACCCTACCTCCATAGGAGAGGCACGAGAGCAGAGTCTGGGGACCGATCTGTGGAGAGCATCCAGAGCCTGTGTTTTCGAGCCATGCATGGCCAATACGAGAATGGTGGAGGAGTTCCCAGGAGAGTCGCCAAGGCAATCATACAAGTAAGTAAGCTGGGACGCAAGAAAATACTTGTAAAGGCCTGGACACGCCAGGCCCCCCTGGAATTTGGAGGCCTGGAGAGAGGACCTAGCTATGCGAGGGCGGGAGCCCTGCCAGAAAAAAGAAGGGCAGAATCAATTTTGTGGAATAAACGCCTAGGTAGAAAAACAGGGGAAGCCCGAAAAAACATAAAGGAATTTTGGTAAGCAAATCATCTGAAAAATGTTAATCCTGCCAATGAGATTCAGCGGCAGCGAAGACCAGGTATGCAGCCGAACCTCCATGTGCAAAATTATAGGCTGAACATTCAAAGAGCTATAAGTCTGGAGATCAGTATGGACCTGTATCCCAAGGTACTTAAAGGCAGGAGACAGGTGAACGCCAAAACGCTGCAAAAAACAATAATCCGCGGGCGGGCCAAGCGGAAAAGAGACCGATTTATCCCACCCCACTCTAAGGCCAGACACCCCGCCGATCTCCTCCACCACTCCCAGCAAGGCTTCAAAAGAGGACTCAGAACCATTAAGATAAATAAGTGCATCATCCGCGTACAGCGATATTTTCTCCTCCAGGCCGCCACACATCGTCTGTCGCACCGCCAGAGCCAAAGGCTCAATGGCAAGGGCAAACAGTAACAGGGACAGAGGGCAGCCCTGCCTAGTACCTCGGTGGAGGGAAAAGGTCGCAGATACATCTTTATTCGTACAAATTCTGGCTAACGGCCGCGAGTAGAGCAGACGCACCCATTTAATAAACGAGAGGCCAAACCCCATTTTCGACATGACCTGCCAGAGGAAATCCCATCTCACAGTATCAAAGGCCTTCCTTATATCAAGAGACAACACCAGGCCACTCCTGGCCTCCTTAGTTGCAGTGTATTGATGCAAATGGAGCCGGCGGCTGTTGTCATACGTGCTCTTCCCAGGCATGAACCCATTCTGATCAGGATGGACAAGGGTAGTTATAACCTTGGCGAGACGGGTAGCTAAAAGCTTGGCAAGGATCTTTACGTCACTGTTAAGCAGCGATATAGGTCGATATGAGTCACACAATAATCCATCCTTGTCCGGTTTGAGCAGGACCACTATGAGAGCCTCCCGCATAGATGCCGGGAGTTCCCCCTCATCAAGGGCCGCCGCATAGAGGTCCCGCAATCCACTGGCAAGTTCCCTGGGGTACTCCTCGTACCATTCTGCGGGCAAGCCATCAAGCCCAGGGGTTTTATTGGAAGGTAGGGAGCCTGCGGGCCTCAGACAACATCGGAAAAGCCAACGAGTCCAAAAACCCCACAAGCTCGGCTTCGTCAACCATCCCCTGCTCCGAATACAATTCAGAGTAAAAGGAGCAAATGTCTCATTAATATGCAGTGGGTCCGCCACCACCGAGCCATCAGCCGTCCTAATCCGGGCAATCGAACGGTCCACGTAGTCCGCTCTGGAAAGATACGTCAGGAGTTTGCCATTCAGCAAGATAAAGTTGCTGTTTACGAGTCATGTCAACCAAGTGTAGCTTAAGGGCAGTATGAGCCCCAACCAGGGCATCACGGAGAGCAGGAGTAGGGTCAGCAGCATAACGAGCGCGCGCAGCGGCCAAGGAGTCCTCTAACTCACGCAAAGCGGCCCGGCTGGAACAGCGATGGGCTGCAATACGCGAGATGTAGGCTCCCCGGGTAGAGGCTTTAAAGGCATCCCAGAGTGATCCCGCGGCAGAGGATTGGGCATTAAACTTCCAGTATGTATCCATATCCTGAAGGACCAGGTCCCGCAGTTCAGGCGCGGAGACCCATAAAGGGCTGAGCCTCCACATCCGAAAAGCGACCCTATGGCCTAACGTCAAGTCAACTTTAAGTACAGAATGGTCTGATAGCGTCTAAGCAACATAATCCACAGAGTGGACCAATGGCTTCATGTCGGGTGAAGTCAGGGCATAGTCAAGCCTGGAAAGAGCATTGTATGTTCTAGATTGGCAAGAATAAACCCTCGCCACCGGGTGGCTCAGGCGCCAGACATCCGTGTAATTATAAGAGGCACACCACTGACTGAACAACCTAGACTCATGCTGGAGGGGCCTCAAACAGTCCAGGACAGGGTCCAGAACCGAATTAAAGTCCCCCAGCAGGAGAGTGGGAACACAGGGTAACCCAGCCAACCCCACACTCAGGTCAGAGAAAAAAGCAGCCGTAACAGGGGGAGACACATACACCACCACCAGGAGGAGCTGTACCGCATGAATGTGGCAAAGTAAAAAAATGTAGCGGCCATACGGGTCAGTGATCACCCTGGAACACACAAAGGGCAACCCCTTACGGATCAGGATGGAGACCCCCCTAGCGTAATTGGAGTAAGTGGAGTGGTAGGAACTAGAGACCCAATGCTTGTGCAGCGCACGGGTGCGAGAGCCAGTCAGGTGCGTCTCCTGCAAACACAGGACATGCGGCTTATGGCTCTTCAGAAAATCAAACAACATGGCCCTCTTAAATTTATAATTTAGACCCCTTACGTTCCAGGAGACACACGTGACCCATGACATAGAAAAAACGTCAAAAAATCAAGGAAGGGGTGTGGAACCCAAAAAACTGCATCCCCCGATACAGCTGCATGACCCCGGGGGCAGAGGAAGGCAACAGAAAACCAGTCACACACACACACACACACCACACATTCCGACACACAACCAACCATACAACAAGGACAACTCGAGGAGACGCGCCGCCGGGACTGAGGAAAAGCCATCGCCAGGGGACTGAGGAGAAGCCGCCCGCCGCCGCTGCTGCTCCAGGTAAATAAGGGGGCACGCACGCTGATCTCTGCATTGAAGGGGGCACGTACGCTGGTCTCTGCATTGCAGGGGGCACGTACGCTGGTCTCTGCATAGCAGGGGGCACATATGATGGTCTCTGCATTGCAGGGGGCACGTACGCTGGTCTCTGCATTGCAGGGGGCACGTACGCTGGTCACTGCATTTAAGGGGGCATGTACGCTGGACTCTGCATTTAAGGGGGCATGTACGCTGGTCACTGCATTGAAGGGGGCATGTACGCTGGTCACTGCATTGAAGGGGGCATGTACGCTGGTCACTGCATTGAAGGGGGCATGTACGCTGGTCACTTCATTGAAGGGGGCATGTACGCTGGTCACTACATTGAAAGGTGCATGTACGCTGGTCTCTGCATTAAAGGGGGCATGTACGCTGGTCACTGCATTGAAGGGGGCATGCACGCCGGTCACTGCATTGAAGGGGGCATGTACGCCGGTCACTGCATTGAAGGGGGCTTGTACGCCGGTCACTGCATTGAAGGGGGCATGTACGCTGGTCACTGGATTAAAGGGGGCATGTACACTGGTCACTGCATTGGAGGGGGCATGTACGCTGGTCTCTGCATTGGAGGGGGCATGTACGCTGGTCTCTGCATTGAAGGGGGCATGTATGCTGGTCACTGCATTGAAGGGGCATGTATGCTGGTAAGGTCACTGCATTAAAGGGGGCAGTACACTGGTCTCTGCATTGAAGGGGGCACGCTGGTCACTGCATTGAAGGGGGCATGTACGCTGCTCTCTGCATTGAAGGGGGCATGTACGCTGGTCACTGCATTGAAGGGGACATGTACGCTGGTCACTGCATTGAAGGGGGCATGTACGCTGGTCTCTGCATTGAAGTGGGCATGTACGCTGGTGTCTGCATTTATGGGGGCATGTACGCTGGTCTCTGCATTTAAGGGGCATGTACGCTGGTCACTGCATTGAAGGGGGCATGTACGCTGGTCTCTGCATTGAATGGGGCATGTACGCTGGTCACTGCATTGAAGGGGGCATGTATGCTGGTCACTGCATTGAAGGGGGCATGCACGCTGGTCTCTGCATTGAAGGGGGCATGTACGCTGGTCTCTGCATTGAAAGGAGGCACGCCAGTCACTGTGCATTGAAAGGGGGGCACGCCAGTCACTGTGCATTGAAAGGGGGCACGCCAGTCACTGTGCATTGAAAGGGGGCACGTCGGTCACTGTACATTAAAGGGGGCATGTCGGTCACTGTGCATTGAAAGGGGGCACGCCGGTCACTGTGCATTGAAAGGGGGCACGCCGGTCACTGTGCATTGAAAGGGGGCACGCCGGTCTCTCTACATTTAAAGGGGGCACGCTGGTCTCTCTGCATTGAAAGGGGGCACACTGGTCACTCTGCATTGAAAGGGGGCACGCTGGTCACTCTGCATTGAAAGGGGGCACGCTGGTCACTCTGCATTGAAAGGGGGCACGCTGGTCACTCTGCATTGAAAAGGGGCACGCTGGTCACTCTGCATTGAAAGGGGGCACGCTGGTCACTCTGCAGTGAAAGGGGCACGCTGGTCTCTCTGCATTGAAAGGGAGCACACTATACCTTAATTACTGCAGGCCCCTTTCACACTTTTGCGACCTCAAAGTCACGCAATTTTTTACAGCGTTTTTTTGCCGCAAAGCAATGCCTATTAAATTTTTCTGTTTGCGCCCCCCCCCCCCCAAAAAAAAATTTTGAGCACCAGCCACCACTGCTCACCTGTGAGATAGGCATCTTACCACCTTTCATGAGCATGGAAGAAACAACTTTCCCATTTCCAATGTTTGGCTGGAAATCCACCAAGTTAGGGCATTCCTTGCTTGACTAGAGAGATGATCGGGAGAGGCAATGTGTTTGTTCCAGACCAACAAAATGTTGTCCTAAAGAGGCTTTGAGTAGAATTGAGTGAAAATAACAGTCTTGAATGAAGCTACCATAAGTCCCAGGACTCATGTGGAGAATCTCAGAGATTGATTTTTGTTTGGCCCTATGTTTTAAGCACAGAATCAAGTTTGTATGCTAGAAAGAAAACCTTTTGCCTGGCCCATATCTAGAATAAGGAATTATTATTCCAGATAAGAGGAAGGCTGGAGAGCATACATCTGAAGGTTGATTACCCAGTCAAAGGCCTGAAGCATCTGGATAGTTATTTGCAGATAGTTTTGATGGGGATGAATCCTTTAGAAGAAGGTTGTCTAGGTTCTCTATGACTTGAAAGCCCGAGTTCTTGGGAGGGGGAGAAGTGGTGCAATCTCCTTTGTAAATACTCTGTGAGGCTGAGGATAACCAAAATGGCAGTGTGACAAATTGAATGTGTTTATCTCCTACTGCTAAGTGCAGAAAGCACTGATGAGGTGGGTAATAGGAATGTCCAGGTGGGCATTTTAGTTGTCTACTGATGCAAGATATCCTCCTTGTCCCAGAGAGGCAATTACTTACCTGGATGATTCCATGCAAAACATTGGAACATGCAAGTATTTGTTTAGGGATATTAGGTCCAGAACAGATTGAATTCCACCAATGGATGTTGGTACAGTAAAAGGTTTTTGAATAGAATTCTGTAAACCTGCCCTCTACGGCTACTCCCTGATGGTTCAGAGCAGTTTGTAAATCTGATTCTTCTTTGGCAGATTTTAGAGAAGAAAATGAAACAGGGTTAGAGTTTGAAACTCAATTTTTGTACCCTTTTGAAACCACTGATATAACCCATAAGTGTGAACCAGAGTCATGCAAACTGCAACAGAGGTCCTCCCACTCCTAAGAGTGAGGGCGTCCCTTCATTGTGGAGAGAGCTTTGTGGACCTTGGGTTTCAAGTCCTGTGTTGAAAAGGTGGGCTGAGATCTGGCTTTAGAGATGAAATCTGAGGAGAGCGATTGGGCGCTCTTTGGAATAGGTAGAAGCTCTTGAAGATGGAGGTTTGGACCCATTCATTGTGCTAGAAGTGCCTTTCCTCCTGCAACCTCCTTAGAGAACTTGTCAAGTGCATCACCAAAGAGACATCCTTCTTCAAAGGGAAAATGAGTACGATGCCATTTAAAAAAAGAATACTGTTGATTGTTTTTTTTTTCCCTAGTTCATCTTGTGTCAGTTTAACAGACTGGCAACTTGTAGCTGGTTGCAGAGCTAGGTCTGGAATGGAATATCTTTTGTAGGGAAAGTAAGACATTTATTTAGGATTGAGGGTCTACTACAGCCCACTTTCAGTGAATTCCTTTTCCACTGAATATACAGTAACCCGCAATAATTTTTGGAGCAGTGAATATCTTTCCTGGGGTACTCCAAACATAAATTACCCATTCTATTTGTTCATGAATTTTGAATGTTTTTTTTAAGACTTGGCAAGTCTCTTAGTATCCAAAGGGGCATCGTGAAACTGAGGAGAGTCAAGTGTAACTATCTTAATGTATCTGCGCATTACAGAATATATGTCTATTTTGGGGAAGTATTTTGTGCCAAATAATTAGATATTTTGAAGGTGGGGGTTTGTGGCGCGCTTCAGAAGTGAAAGGGGTTCAAACTAGTTTATTGTAGCTGAAATATAATAAATACATGTGCTAAGTGATGATAAAAAATATAAAAAATAAAGTGCTGTTTTTTTAGGATTTCATATTCTTTTAGCTGGGGATGTGTTTAAACTTCCATATAATCGTGATGGAGTGAATAAATAAATAAGTCTGTATTTAACTCTGTAAGGTGCTAAACAAGTATTCCAACTAAAAGGTGCTACGTGCCTTCAATCTTCAATAAATAAATCCAACAAATAAATACGTATTCCAGTCTACATAGTGTTAAAACCAATATTACAAACTCTAAGGTGCTAGGTGCTTACAATCTTCATTGAGTGCATATAATGCCAACAAAGTATTTAAATTCTTATAAAATTATTCAAGTGCAGTGTCCGTGAATGTCCGTTTAATTAAATCCACCAAAAAGGAAAAAATTCAACTATGTGCCTTCAACTTAAAAGACAAAAGTGCTTCCGTGCAAAAAAAGGTGCTGTGACTTGCTCCTCCACCAGGTGTCACTTCTAGGTGCTATAAACTCTCACCTTAATAAGGTATAAAAATCGCCTGTATATATGTGTTTAATCTCCGGAGTGGTGATCAACGGCTCACGTTATCTCCAATCTCCTATTCGTGCTCCCGAGTGAACTTTCTGGGTCCGTCCTAGGGTGCTTTTTTTCTAAGGGGTCCTTAACTGATGTCACGACCTCGGGGCTCATTAAAACCAGAGGGCCATCATGGTGCAGTATTTAAAACCAGTTTATTCATAAAAAAGCGGTTGCACTTACATTTAGAAAGCTTCTTATGGGCATGGAAATAGTCTGTATAGCGTTGGGAGAACTTCGCTCCGATCCTTAACGTCACTTCCGGTGTTTGGCGGCTCCTCCTACGCGTTACGTCATGTCACGTGACTTCCTCAGGGAGTGGCCTATACTGGATGTGACGTTATATTTATATTGGTCGGGCCGGAAGAATCGCCGCGGCCATTTTGAGGGAACTTGTAAATGCGGTTCCGGCGGATGTTATCTATCCGCCATATTGCTCCATGTTCCGAGCTTGATTACACTGATTTTTTTTTTTGTTTACACCGGAAGTGAGGTTGTGAACCGTGTTCTTTAAAGTAATGTCCATACATTGCATACAACAACGACCCAAGGTATTCCAACATCTTATTATCGTGGGTTAATATACTAATTGATAAGAAACATACAGGGGAGGTCACATACATAAAAGGAAATGACATTTTTTTCAAGTCTTCTTATTTCCAGCATAGAACTCTATTTACCTTATTAAAATACTTTAAGATGGGAAGTACCCATAAACGACGGACTAATAGATAAGGAGGCCATAGACGAATGGTATAGTTTCTTCAATGATAAAGGACTGGAACTAATTGATTTCTTGTTAAAAAGAAAACAAAAGAAATTAAGATATATTGAATCATTGATAGCGGAACAGAAAAAACTCTTGGAACCATTTAAAGAAACACAAGAATTCCTAAAATTAACAGCACAAGTCAATAAAGACCTGAAAATTAAAGATAAAGAAACGCAACAAAGAAAAACAAAGAAATATGTAAGGGACATGAATGATTATAAAGCAGATCAGGTATTCAAATGGCAAAACCAAGTCGGCATCAATGACCCCATCTCTACATTCTCAACACCAGAAAAAATAGTCCGAATGGAGGAGGCCCTCAATGAATTAGAAAAATCCGTAGTAAATGGGCAAGAGAACAACTTTTCTCCAACTACACCAGAGAGAAGAAATAGAGAAGAAGCCTACTACAATACCCCTAGATCGGTAAATAGAGAAGTGAGGAGAGATCAACACAAAGAGGAAACCCACTATCCTCAACAACAAGAGAGAACGTATTACAACACCCCAAGAAACTCTAGATATGAAGAAAGGAATAGAGAGAATCGTGATTACGATCACAATAGACAAACATATCAGAACAATTATACATATCCCTCAAGGAATTGGGAACCCCAAAGAGAGTATAACAACTATTATTATCCCCCGAAACACCAAAGACAAAGAACCCCAATAAGACACAGATCTCCACATAATACAGGCTATTATCACCAACCGGCTAGAAGACCGGAATATAGAACACCAAATGGATATAGAACCCCACAAAATTCAAGCAGAAGACCACATGACTAGAATCACAACAGACCAAATTACAATAATGGGCAAAGAGAAAGAAGAGAACAGCCACATGAAACATACTATAATGGACAAAGAGATAGAAGAGATCACCCACACGAAACATACAGGAGAGACAGAAGTCCAATACCCACACACAACTATTATGCTCCTTTAAGAGATCTGAGAGATGAAGAAAGAATGGATGATAGACATCATCAATCTGAAAAAGGAAGAAAAGAAAATGACCATAAGAAATCTTTTTTAGAGAAGGGCAAGAGAAACCACTCTCCAAAAAAGAAAGAAGACCCAAAACCACAAAGAAGAAGCATAGAAAGAAGAGAGGATGCCGAGGAGGAGAGGGGAAACAAAAGGAAAAGAGAAAGATAGGAGAAGGAATTTTCAACCTCAGCAAAAAGACCCTTACACAAGAAGAGTTGGTGGTTCTGGATAAGGGACTGAAATATGCCCCAAAAAAATGTTTGGACAAATTTGAAGCATATGTAGGTATTCAAAAATATATTAGGAAATTAAATATTAAAAAATACGTTCTGAGCAATCCAATAAAAGCCACCAACAGAATAGGAGAGTCCAACGTTATCCAGCATAGCAATTTAAAAAATAAATCTATTTTTAACCCTCAGATAAATGACAATAAATGTATTAATGTTTTTAAAGAATTGGTTTTAGATGATTTGAAAAATATTAAAATAAAGAAATATGATGAGTCCAAAGCCATCCAAACAGGCCTAAAAAAACTAGCAAACAGACAGGATGTAATACTAAGACCGGCGGACAAGGGGGGGGGGGGGAATAGTGATTCAGGATAAAGAAAAATACCAAGAAACCATGACAAACATGCTCAATGATGGACAAACATACACTAAATTACTGAGTAACCCCATCCATAAGCATAAAAAAAGAACTGGAGCAATTAATTCACCTAGGTCTTAAAAAAGAGATACTCAATAAAAAAGAAGCGAAATTTCTAATACCAGAAGCCTGTAGAACACCTATAATATACTCAATACCAAAAATGCATAAAGATGGAGTGAATCCCCCACCGAGACCAATAGTCAACTGTATAGATTCACTCACCATGCGATTGGGACAATATATCGACACATTTCTACAGCCCATAATCCCGCAAACAAAAGCCTTTACTAAGGACACGAAGCACATCTTGCAAATATTAGAAGAAACCCAACAACAAGAGAAAGTACAAATGGCCACTATAGATGTGGCTTCTTTATATACAGTAATAAAGCACCATGAAGCATGTAAAGCCACAAAATGGGCCCTAAGAAAGTATACTGGATTGATTTGCAAGCAGAGAAAATTTCTGATCAAATGTTTAGATTTTTGTTTGAAGAAAAATTATTTTTGGTACAACAACACATATTATCATCAAAGCATCGGTGTCATGGTCTTACCTTCTTGCTGTTCTCCTTCGTTTGACATGTGCTGGCGGCCATCTTGGTTTCTGGGTTTCTTGTAGCCTCCCACTCTGCGGCTCCTCCTTTCCACTGGGAGGAGCTGGATGCCTAGCTCATATATGTAGGAGGTCTGTGGCTTCAGTTCCTTGCTTGGTCCTCCTGTGTTCACATGCTTCTAAGACTGCTGCTGCTTCTGGTTCCCGATTCTGGCTTCGTCTGACTACCCTGCTGGTTCCTGATCCTGGCTTCGTCTGTCTACCCTGCTGGTTCCTGATCCCGGCTTCGTCTAACTACCCTCCTGGTTCCTGACCTCTGGCTTCGCAAGGACTCTGCCTCGGTTTCGCCATCCGTTTGGACTTTTGCTTTACAGCTTGAATTTCAATAAAGCCTTCTTATTTTCACTTATCTGTTGTTGTACGTTTGGTTCATGGTTCCGTGACATTAGGACCAAGCCATGAATTCTGACGGTACAGGGCCATCCTCGCTACCCACGCTGGTTGCCAGACTTGATCAGCAGGATCACCTGTTGGGTCGGTTCGCCGTGGCGTTGCAAACCCTGCTTGAACACACGGCTCATTTCGCTCCCGTTGCCGATGGGTCGGTTGTCGCTCCTGGGCCGCTCCTACTGCCGCTCCGGTTGTTGCGCCAGAGTCTACCCCGACACCTGTTGTTGCGCCTGCGGTGTTTCGGGGTATGACCGGTTCTGCCCCCCTTCCACAGCGCTTTGGGGGAGAGCCAACTCAGTGCCGAGGTTTCCTTAACCAGGTGGGCATTTATTTCGAGTTGCTGCCACATGCCTTTCCTACTGAGAGATCAAAGGTGGGCTTCTTAATTTCGCTGCTCTCGGACAAGGCCTTGGCCTGGGCCAGCCCTTTATGGGAGAACAACAATCCGGTGGTTGCCGAGTTTTCCGGTTTTGTTGCTTCTCTTCGGAGGGTATTCGATGTGCCGGCTCGTGCTGCCTCTGCTGCGAAGCTCCTTATGTCCATCAGACAGGGTTCACGATCCGTAGCTGAATACGCCATTGAGTTTCGTACCCTGGCAGCAGAGGTGGGCTGGAATAATGAGGCTCTGGTCGCTGCTTTCTCTCATGGTCTCTCGGATGCCTTGAAGGATGAGGTTGCAGCTAAGGACCTACCAGTGGAGCTCGAGTCTCTTATTTCTTTCCTGATTTTGATTGACACCAGACTCAGGGAGAGACCTTCCTTTAAGGAGAGTCTGCGGAGGCCTCCTAACAGATTGGCGCCTACCTTTGCTGTCCCACCCGTGCCTCCCTCTCCTCCCACGCCTCCTGGGGATGACTTGGCTGGGGATGAACCCATGCAGCTGGGCTTTGCTCGCCTGTCCGAGGGGGAGAGGGTACTCCGGAGACGCGAGGGCCGATGCATGTACTGTGGTCTCGGTGGGCATTTTCGGTTGGCATGTCCGAACCGTCCGGGAAACGCTCGCACCTGAGATCCTGTCGGGGGCAGATCTTGGGTGGAGTCTCCTCGTCCCCGGTTTCCCGTGTTGACAAACCACTGATCACTGTTGTCCTCTCCTGGGTCGGGGGCTCAGTGACGACCCAGGCGTTGGTGGACTCTGGTGCTGGTGGTTTGTTCATTGATAGTGTGTTCGCTGCCGCCAATTCCATTCCTCTGCAGGTCCGAGGTTCTCCACTGGCTCTTGAGGCGATAGACGGCAGACCCCTTCTGCCGCCACACGTGACTCATGAGACCCTTCCAGTGGGGATAGCCATTGGTGCCGTTCACAGAGAGTCGGTCTGCTTCCAGATTATTTCATCTCCACACTACTCGGTGGTCTTGGGGTACCCCTGGCTCCAGAAGCATAATCCGACTTTCGATTGGAGATCGGCCGAGATCCTCTCGTGGTCACCACAGTGTGGGGCTAGTTGCATCCATGGGCCTGTCAAGTTGCTGTGTACTTCCTCGGACTCTCTGTTGCCTCCTGAATACGAGGAGTACCGGGATGTATTCGATAAGGTGCGTGCAGTTGCCCTACCTCCGCCCATACGATTGTGCCATCGACCAACCTGGTGCCGTTCCTCCTCGTGGCAAGGTCTATCCACTGTCGGTAGCGGAGAATGAGGCCATGGAGGAGTACGTGAAGGAGGCGCTTTCACGCGGACACATTCGCAAATCCTCGTCCCCGGCAGGGGCTGGATTTTTCTTTGTGAAAAAGAAGGGCGGTGAGTTGAGGCCTTGCATCGATTACAGGGGTCTCAATTGCATCACGATCAAGAACGCTTACCCGATACCCTTGATTTCCGAGCTGTTCGATCGCCTTAAAGGGGCCACGGTCTTTACCAAACTCGACCTGAGGGCGGCATATAACCTCGTAAGGATCAAGGCGGGCGATGAGTGGAAGACCGCGTTTAACACCAAGACCGGTCATTATGAATCCTTGGTTATGCCCTTTGGGTTGTGCAATGCGCCCGCAGTCTTTCAGGAATTCATCAACGATGTTTTCCGTGACCTGTTGCAGCAGTGTGTGGTGGTCTATTTGGATGACATCTTGGTATATTCTGAATCCATGGAGACCCACATTCTGGATGTCAGACGAGTGTTGCAACGGTTACGAGAGAACAAGCTGTTCGGTAAGCTTGAGAAATGCGAATTTCACCGATCCCAGGTAACCTTCTTAGGTTACATCATTTTCGCTGAGGGGTTCTCCATGGATCCTGAGAAGGTTTTGGCTGTCTTACAGTGGCCCCAGCCCAGTGGTCTTCGCTCCCTGCAGCGCTTTTTGGGCTTCGCCAATTATTATCGGAAGTTCATCAGGGACTTTTCCATGCTAGCCAAGCCTCTCACGGATCTGACCAGGAAGGGCAGTAATTCCCAGGTCTGGCCGCTCGAGGCCATCCGAGCTTTTGAGGCTCTAAAGTCCGCCTTTGTGTCGGCTCCGATTCTGTCGCATCCCAACCCTGGGTTGCCCTTTGTCCTCGAGGTGGACGCGTCTGAGACGGGAGTAGGCGCCCTTCTGTCTCAGCGTAGAACACCAGAGGGTCCTCTGCTTCCTTGTGGGTTTTACTCCCGGAAACTGTCTTCCGCGGAGTGCAACTATCAGATTGGTGACAGGGAGTTATTGGCCATCGTGCAGGCCCTTAAAGAATGGAGGCACTTGCTCGAGGGTTCGGTGGTTCCGGTCCTCATCCTGACGGACCACAAGAATCTGACCTACCTTTCTGAGGCCAAGAGATTGACACCACGTCAGGCCAGATGGGCTCTGTTCTTGTCACGTTTTAATTACGTGGTCTCCTACCTACCCGGTTCCAAGAACATCAGGGCGGATGCCTTATCACGGCAGTACTCCGACCTGTCCAGGGAGGAGTCGATTCCGACTTCGGTCATACCTCCGAATCAGATCCTGGCCACCATTCGCACCAGCCTGACCTCTCCCCTGGGTGAGCAGATTTTGGCGGCTCAATCTGGTGCTCCCTCTGGGAGACCCAACGGCAGATGTTTTGTGCCTGAGGAGTTGCGCACTCGGTTGTTGCGAACCTACCATAACTCCAAGACCGCGGGGCATTCTGGAAAGAATCAGCTGTCCTGGGCTGTTTCACGTCTGTTCTGGTGGCCTTCCCTACGTTCCGACATCGCCGCATATGTAGCGGCATGCTCCGTTTGTGCCCAGAGTAAGTCCCCTCGGCACCTTCCGTTGGGCCTTCTGCAACCCATAGCCACCGGGGAGCGCCCATGGTCACACCTGGGGATGGATTTCATTGTGGACCTCCCTGCATCCCGAGGATGTGCCACTGTGTTCCTCTCAAGAAGTTACCCTCTGCACAGGAGTTGGCCACGATTTTTGCCAGGGAGGTCTTCCGGTTGCACGGTTTGCCCAAGGAGATTGTGTTGGATCGGGGGAGTCAGTTTGTGTCCAGGTTCTGGCGCGCCTTTTGCTCCCAGTTGGGGATTCATCTCTCCTTCTCCTCGGCCTACCACCCTCAGTCCAATGGGGCCGCAGAACGATCCAATCAGGCCTTGGAGCAATTCCTTTGTTGCTATGTCTCCGATCACCAAGACAATTGGGTTGACCTCCTGCCTTGGGCTGAGTTTGCCAGGAACACGGCGGTGAACTCTTCCTCTGGGACGTCTCCCTTCATGGCCAATTATGGGTTCCAACCTGCCGTGTTACCGGAGGTATTCTCTCCCCAGGATATTCCGGCTGTGGAGGATTACCTTTCCGTCCTACGCGCTTCTTGGGTACAGATCCAGAAGTCCCTTGAGGTCTCTGCGCAGCGCCAGAGACTCCAGGCTGATCGCAGACGAGCGCCTGCTCCTTCCTACCAGGCCGGAGACCGTGTATGGTTGTCCACCCGCAACCTCAACCTTCGAGTGCCCACTCCCAAGCTGGCGCCTCGCTTTGTTGGTCCCTTCCGAGTGCTTCGCAGGGTAAACCCGGTAGCCTATGCCCTTGCGCTTCCTCCTGGCATGCGGATCTCCAACGTGTTTCATGTCTCCCTGTTGAAGCCACTGGTGTGTAATCGTTTCACTTCCTCGGTTCCTCGGCCTCGTCCGGTCCAAGTGGGCAATCGTGAGGAGTATGAGGTGAGCAATATCCTGGACTCACGCCTGGTCCGCGGTCGGGTGCAGTTTTTGGTTCATTGGCGTGGTTATGGTCCAGAGGAGCGTTCCTGGGTTCCCTCCGCAGATGTCCATGCTCCTGCCTTGCTGCGTGCCTTCCACGCACGCTTCCCTCAGAAACCGTTCTTTACTCTGCGGAGGAGGGGCCCTTGAGGGGGAGGTACTGTCATGGTCTTACCTTCTTGCTGTTCTCCTTCGTTTGACATGTGCTGGCGGCCATCTTGGTTTCTGGGTTTCTTGTAGCCTCCCACTCTGCGGCTCCTCCTTTCCACTGGGAGGAGCTGGATGCCTAGCTCATATATATAGGAGGTCTGTGGCTTCAGTTCCTTGCTTGGTCCTCCTGTGTTCACATGCTTCTAAGACTGCTGCTGCTTCTGGTTCCTGATTCTGGCTTCATCTGACTACCCTGCTGGTTCCTGATCCTGGCTTCGTCTGTCTACCCTGCTGGTTCCTGATCCCGGCTTCGTCTGACTACCCTCCTGGTTCCTGACCTCTGGCTTCGCAAGGACTCTGCCTCGGTTTCGCCATCCGTTTGGACTTTTGCTTTACAGCTTGATTTTCAATAAAGCCTTCTTATTTTCACTTATCTGTTGTTGTACGTTTGGTTCATGGTTCCGTGACAATCGGAGTCGCAATGGGCGCGAAGTTTGCGCCAAGCATAGCCAATATATTCATGGCCCAATGGGAGGAAGAAGCTATATATCAAAACAGACCTCCAGAACTCATTTTATATAACAGATTCATAGATGATGGATTAATCTTCTGGAAAGGATCAAGAAACGCACTTGAAGAATACCTAGAAGAATTGAATAAGAACGATAAAAACATCAAGTTAACCTGGAACATCAGTGAAGAGGAAATCACATACCTGGACCTCCACATCTCTCAAGAAAATGGTAAAATATTCACAAAAACCCACTTAAAAGAGGTAGACCGCAATAGTTACCTCCCTATCACCAGCTGCCACCACAAAAACTGGCTGTGGAATATCCCGAAGGGACAATTATTAAGGCTGAAACGCAATTGCACGAAGGACAAAGATTTTGAGGAGCAAGCAAATGTTTTAGCCCAAAGATTTTTGGATAAGGGCTATGAACAAATCTTTATGAAAAATAAGATAACAGAAGTGCAAAATACACAGAGAAAGGAACTACTGGAGAAGAAACAAAAGGAAAACTCCTATATAGATAATGTCCCAATAATATTGAATTACAACTTGCAATACAAAGCAGTGGAGAAAATAATAAAGAGACATTGGCATGTGTTAAAAATAGATAAACATTTGAAGAATCACATACCAGAAAAACCAAGATTTATATATAAAAAGGCACCAACACTCAAAAATAAAATAGTTAAAACCATCATAGACCCCCCAAAAAAACCGCTGTCTTTCTTTACCGGTAAGGGATTTTACCCATGCAAAAGATGTTTTGCGTGCACAAAAACAAAACAACCAAAACAAAAAATACTAGAATTTACATCTACTAGTAATGGAACAAAATATAAAATCAGAGACTTCATCTGTTGCAATACAGAAGGAGCAGTCTACGCTTTAGAGTGCAGTTGTGGACTGCAATACGTAGGCAGAACCAAACGCCTGCTAAGAATCCGTATAAAAGAGCATGTGCAAAACATAATAAAAGGGAGCGACAAGCACACTGTATCAAGACACTTTGCCAAGTACCATCACAAAGACCCCTCAAAAATGACCTTTTGGGGTATAACGCCCTATACAAGGCATTGGAGGGGGAGTCACAAAGTTTGGACCTTGAGTAGACTAGAATCCCAATGGATTTTTAAAATGGATTCCTTTACACCCAATGGCCTAAATATGGACTTTGATTTAAACTGTTTTATTAGTGATTTTTAGTTTTTAAATTTTAATAACAAAATACCTACATTTACAGAATATGCTCAAAATATATAAGAATGAAATATGATTTTAAATAGAGTTTTAAAGAAATGTTTCTTGCCTCTATCTTATAGTAACAAAATCAACAGTATCCCCTCTCCCACACACTTAAAGTATTTTAATGAGGTAAATAGAGTTCTATGCTGGAAATAAGAAGACTTGAAAAAAATGTAATTTCCTTTTATGTATGTGACCTCCCCTGTATGTTTCTTATCAATTAGTATATTAACCCGTGATAATAAGATGTTTGAATACCTTGGGTCGTTGTTGTATGCAATGTATGGACATTACTATAAAGAACACGGTTCACAACCTCACTTCCGGTGTAAACAAAGAAAAAAAAAAATCAGTGTAATCAAGCTCGGAACATGTAGCAATATGGTGGATAGATAACATCCGCCGGAACCGCATTTACAAGTTCCCTCAAAATGGCCGCGGCGATACTTCCGGCCCGACCAATATAAATATAACGTCACATCCAGTATAGGCCACTCCCTGAGGAAGTCACGTGACGTAACGCGTAGGAGGAGCCGCCAAACACCGGAAGTGACGTTAAGGATCGGAGCGAAGTTTTCCCAACACTATACAGACTATTTCCATGCCCATAAGAAGCTTTCTAAATGTAAGTGCAACCGCTTTTTTATGAATAAACTGGTTTTAAATACTGCACCATGATGGCCCTCTGTGTTTAATGAGCCCCGAGGTCGTGACATCAGTTAAGGACCCCTTAGAAAAAAAGCACCCTAGGACGGACCCAGAAAGTTCACCTGGGAGCACGAATAGGAGATTGGAGATAACGCGAGCCGTTGATCACCACTCCGGAGATTAAACACATATATACAGGCGATTTGTATACCTTATTAAGGTGAGAGTTTAGAGCACCTAGAAGTGACACCTGGTGGAGGAGCAAGTCACAGCACCTTTTTTTGCACGGAAGCACTTTTGTCTTTTAAGTTGAAGGCACATAGTTGAATTTTTTCCTTTTTGGTGGATTTAATTAAACGGACATTCACGGACACTGCACTTGAATAATTTTATAAGAATTTAAATACTTTGTTGGCATTATATGCACTCAATGAAGATTGTAAGCACCTAGCACCTTAGAGTTTGTAATATTGGTTTTAACACTATGTAGACTGGAATACGTATTTATTTGTTGGATTTATTTATTGAAGATTGAAGGCACGTAGCACCTTTTAGTTGAAATACTTGTTTAGCACCTTACAGAGTTAAATACAGACTTATTTATTTATTCACTCCATCACGATTATATTGAAGTTTAAACACATCCCCAGCTAAAAGAATACGAAATCCTAAAAAAACAGCACTTTATTTTTTATATTTTTTATCATCACTTAGCACATGTATTTATTATATTTCAGCTACAATAAACTAGTTTGAACCCCTTTCACTTCTGAAGCGCGCCACAAACCCCCACCTTCAAAATACTGTATTAACTGGCTCCTGGTACCAGTACCGTGGTGCAGCATTAAGAAGTGACCCATACAGCCTCAGATAGCGCAGGAACCACCCACATACACAAATAATTAGATAGAAGCCAGGGGTGAGAATCTTCTGCATCCATCTCTAGCACTGAATCTAGGTTTTCTTCAAGCTGCTCTGTTTCAACTGCTTCTAGAGCAGCTGATTTTACTTCCGACTCAGGTAGAGAAGGTGGGAATGGAGTAAGAGCCTGGCACTTCTGAGCTCTGACTGATAACTGTCCAAGAAAGTCTGACATTGTTGCATGTAAATCTGCCTTGGTCAGAAATGCCGCTTGTTGCAACAGAACTAGAATCAGAGACCAGTGTTAAAATAGGGTTCTGCTCCAGTCCAAGGGAAGCATCGTCACTCCGAGAAGTTGGGAGTGTTTTGAAAACTTTTAGCAGTGGGAGTGTTCGCCTGAAATTTTGACGCAGTTCCCTTGCACCTGCCATTGATAGCAGTGAGGGTATTTCCCTCTGGGGTACACACAGGGTAGGATGTGGAGATGGTGTAAGAATGTCTGAAGGAGGACACAAAGTAATCCAGGTGTCGACTATTCTGTAGTAAAGTGCAACCTGTGGTATAATGCAAATCATCTACCTGAGACTAAGCACTGAATGGTGAAATTTTTACTGCGATCTGCATCTAATTAGCTTGAATGGAGGGCAGGTGAGACATTAGGGGTCTAAAAGACCCTGATGCCTCAATAAGAACCTGTCACAAAAAAAAGAAAAAAAAAAAACACATAGTAAATTTTGTCCCCCCTGCATGATAAAGTTAAGTGAAAAAAAAAGAGGCCTATGCACAAAAACTGATTGTGCTACATGTTACATATCGCCACACACATAGGAGTGAGAGCACTAATTCTAGGCTCATTATTCACAGTTAACTTAAAATTGATGACCTGCATTTAAAGGGTCACCTATAGGAAAACTGGGAAAGAGAAAAGGGAACCAAAATGTGTCACTATTTCATGGGCACAAACAATTGTAAGACTTTTTATATTGAGTACCTATTTTTTTTTTTTTTAGCAAAACTTCATCTTTTACAGTATCTCACACAAGTGAGTACACCCCTCACATTTTTGTAAATATTTTATTATATCTTTTCATGTGACAACACTGAAGAAATGACACTTTGCTACAATGTAAAGTAGTGAGTGTACAGCTTGTATAACAGTGTACATTTGCTGTCCCCTCAAAATAACTTAACACACAGCCATTAATGTCTAAACTGCTGGCAACAAAAGTGAGTACACCTCTAAGTGAAAATGTCCAAATTGGGCCCAAAGTGTCAATATTTTGTGTGGCCAAAATTATTTTCCAGCACTGCCTTAACCCTCTTGGGCATGGAGTTAACCAGAGCTTCACAGGTTGCCACTGGAGTCCTCTTCCACTCCTCCATGAGGACATCACAGACCTGGTGGATGTTGGAGACCTTGCGCTCCTCCACCTTCCGTTTGAGGATGCCCCACAGATGCTGTACACTCACTACTTTACATTGTAGCAAAGTGTAATTTCTTCAGTGTTGTCACATGAAAAGATATAATAAAATATTTACAAAAATGTACTCCAGCAACACAAAGGAACCTGGCCGGCAGGTGGTGCTGTGGAGCAGAGCGCGGGATCAGAGGCTGACACGGCGTGCGTGTGTGAGGAGCGCATGTGTGTGACAGCGTGAGTGTGTGAGTAACCCCCCGAGAAGAGTGGAGGCAAGCGGTGCAAGAACCCCCCCAAAAGAAAGAGCAGGTGGCGTGCGGGCGGCAAGCGGCTCGGTAACATCCCCCCTCCCTTTGCAGGCGCAGGCAGCAAGCAGTGCGGTAACCCCCCCCCCCTTTGCAGCGGGCGGCGAGTGGTGCGAGAAACCTCCCCAGTCAGAGAGGGAGCAGAGGAGACGAACAATACAGAGGGGGAGGCTGACCGGGAAGTGACAGAGGAGGGAGGAGGAGTGCAGAGAGGAAGACTGACCATCTGAGGGAGAAAGGAGAAATCGCTGTGAGGAACTGCAGTTGTCAGGCTTAAAGGGACACACACTTGGTAAGTAAGACTGGTGACTGACTAAAACTGAGTTTGAACACCGACTGAGGGTGTAGAGTAGTACCTGAGTATCTGTGAGTACCTATTACTACCTGAGTGTATGTGAGTACCTATTACTACCTGAGTGTCTGTGAGTACCTATTACTACCTGAGTGTCTATGAGTACCTATTACTACCTGAGTGTCTGTGAGTACCTATTACTACCTGAGTGTCTGTGAGTACCTATTACTACCTGAGTATCTTTGAGTACATATTACTACCTGAGTGTCTGTGAGTACCTATTACTTCCTGAGTATCTGTGAGTATCTATTAGTACCTGAGTGTCTGTGAGTACCTATTAGTACCTGAGTATCTGTGAGTACCTATTACTACCTGAGTATCTGTGAGTACCTATTACTATCTGAGTATCTGTGAGTACCTATTACTACCTGAGTGTTGCGAGTACCTATTACTACCTGAGTATCTTTGAGTACATATTACTACCTGAGTGTCTGTGAGTACCTATTACTTTCTGAGTATCTGTGAGTACCTATTAGTACCTGAGTGTCTGTGGGTACCTATTACTACCTGAGTGTCTGCGAGTATCTATTACTGCCTGAGTGTCTTTGAGTTCCTATTACTACCTGAGTGTTTGTGAGTACCTATTAGTACCTGAGTATCTGTGAGTACCTATTAGTACCTGAGTATCTGTGAGTACCTATTACTAACTGAGTATCTGTGAGTACCTATTGGTACCTGAGTGCCTGGAAGTAACTGAGTGTCTGGGAGTGTCTGGGAGTACCTGCGAGTGTCTGGGAGTACCTGCGAGTGCCTGAGTGTCTGGGAGTGTCAGTGAATGTAGCGGAGGGTGTGAAAGTAGAGTTAGGAAGCTAGAAAACAGCCACACAGGACAAACTTAAATTACTGAATCCCCATTAGATTAGCAGGTACAATGCCCGGCGGTTATGGAGATGTGGTTCGGTGTACATTTTGTGGCATGTATACGTTCCTTGATCATGCGATCGAGGGCAAATACAGCTGCATAAAATGTAAGCACGTTGCTTCCCTGGAAGCTCAGGTCCTGAATCTAGGGAAGCAGCTGGCAACACAGACGAATGTCCATACAGAAGGAGAGTTGGGATCGTACCCGAAAAGTGCAGGCCGGGGCCTGCACAGTGGAGGGCGGAGAAACAGAGGTGCAGGCATCAGAGCAGAGTAGATAGGTGACAGTTAGAAGGGATAGAAGAGAACACGGCAAGGAGGCCGGTCCTGGGCTGGAGCACCCCAATAAATACGCCCTGTTGCGTGATTTTGGGAAAACCAGTTAGGGACCAGCATTGCTGGAGCAGAGCGACGCCCATAGCTGCCAGGGAAAGAACTCCTCCAGTGAGGCCGGGAGAAAGGGAAAGGAAAGACAGGTGCTGGTGGTAGGGGACTCAATCATTAGAAGGACAGACAGTGCAATCTGTCACAAAGACAGTGAGCACCGAAATGTCTGTTGTTTACTGGGCGCTCGGGTTTGGCACACCACGGATCGGGTGGATAGAATACTGGGCGGGGCTGGGGAAGACCCAGCTGTCATGGTACACGTGGGTACCAATGACATAGGCAGAGGGAGATGGAGAGTCCTAAATGATTTCAGGGACTTAGGCGCTAAGTTGAGGAGTAGGACCTTCAAGGTAGTATTTTCAGAAATACTACCTGTACCTCGAGCCACACCAGAGAGGCAGTGGGAGATTAGGGAAGTTAACAAGTGGCTAAGGAGCTGGTGTAGTAAGGAGGGTTTCGGGTTCCTGGAGAACTGGGCCGACTTCTCAGTCGACTACTGGCTCTTTGATAGGGACGGATTGCACCTAAATGGGGAGGGTGCAACCGTACTGGGTGAGAGGATGGCCTAAAAGTTAGAGGGGCTTTTAAACTAGGTGATGAGGGGGAAGGGTATAGATGTAGAATTAGCCAGCGGGGAGCAAGATTCAGAGGGCACAAATGGGGACATTAGTGGTAGGGTGTTCAGAGTTCCTAAATCCAAGGTGGGTATGGGGAAAAATCACAAGAGCAGCCTAAAAGCAACATCAAATAAGGATATGGCATGCAACAAGTCAAAATTACGAGGTTTGTATACCAATGCCAGAAGCCTGGCCAACAAGATGGGAGAGCTGGAGCTGCTGATGTTTGAGGAGGACTTAGATTTTGTGGGGATAACAGAGACTTGGTTCGATAACTCTCATGAATGGATGGCGACCATTCAGGGGTATTCCCTTTATCGCAGAGATAGAGAAGGTAAAAAAGGGGGAGGGGTATGTCTGTATATTAACCACTTTAATACAGGGCACTTCCCTCCCTTCCTGCCCAGGCCAATTTTCCCCTTTTATCGCTGTTGCAATTTGAATGACAATTGCGCGGTCATGCAACACTGTACCTACACCAAATTTATGTAATTTTCCCCCCACAAATAGAGCTTTCTTTTGGTGGTATTTGAACACCTGTGCGATTTTTACTTTTTGCTAAACAAATAAAAAAAGACCGAAAAATTTGAAAAAAAAAAAAGTTTTTTTGTTTATGTTATACAATTTTGTAAATAAAATCGGATTTTTGTAAGATCTTACCGTAAAATCCTTTTCCCTTAGCTCATTAACAGACGTGGTCTTCTTGATTTACAAGAACTGGGTTATGTTGTCTCCGCAGGAGTAGGACTAGGCAGAAAAGAAAAAACGTTCTGGCTCCACCCTAGGGGCAGTCCCAGAGGGTATATCCTCCCTCTCTCTGCTACAAGGCATCAGTTCTGTCACAAAGCAGCAACAGAGAATTTAACCTAACCCAACTCAATGATAGAGGGGCGGGTACTACGTCTGTCAATGAGCTAAGAGAAAAGGATTTTACGGTAAGATCTTACAAAAATCCGATTTTCTCTGTCGCTCATTGACAGACGTAGTCTTCTTGATTCACAAGAACTGGGACATCCAGAAGCAGTGCCACAAATGAGGGGTGGGATTGACAGAAATCAAAATCCAATCTAGAAGGCCCAACCGGTGCCAAACTAGAAGTTTTAAAGGCTCATTATAAACAAAGAATGAGACTCAAATAAAAATTCCAACGGAAAAAAACCCTCGAGGTAGACCACTGGTCTCCTCAAATGGCGGCCTGCAAAACCTTGCGGCCAAACGAGGCATCAGACGATGCCATTACATCAACTTTATAATGTTTTGTAAAGGTATGCACCGACGACCAGGTAGCCACCTTGCACACCTGGACCACTGACGCCTGATGGCGAAAGGCCCATGACGCACTAAGTGCCCGAGTGGAGTGCGCCTTAACAGGGAACGGGGGCTCCCGACCCTTAATAGAATAAGCCTGTACCACCGTCTGTCTGATCCATTTGGAAATAGTCGCGGCAGATGCAGGCAACCCCTTTTTGGGTCCATCCGGGACCACAAAAAGTGAATCCGTCTTGCGAAACGAGTCTGTCGTTTTCAAGTATACCCTGATCGCCCGGACCACATCCAAGGAGTGCAAAGCAAACTCCCGAGGATGACTGGGCTTAGGACACAGGGAAGGTAATACAATTTCTTCATTCAGATGAAATTCTGAAACCACTTTTGGTAGGAAGGATCCACCAGATATGGGGAACGACAAGATAATGCGGCCAGTTCTGACACCCTGCGTGCAGAAGTGATAGCCACCAAGAAGGCCACCTTCTGGGACAACGTAGGTAGAGGAATCTCCCTAATATCTTCAAAGGGAGGTTTCTGAAGAACCGACAATACTAAATTAAGATCCCAGGGTGGTAACGGCGCGCGTACTGGCGGAGCCAGATGTCGCACCCCCTGGATGAAATTCCGCACCAAGGAATGAGTAGCCAAAGGCTTCTGAAAGAAGATAGCTAAGGCTGAGACCTGACCCTTGATAGTACTCAAGGCCAGTTTCTGCTCTACCCCTTGTTGCAGAAAAAGCTAATATTCCACTAACCGAATAAGACCGTGGACGGAACCCCAAAGGTTCACACCATGCAATGTAGGACTTCCATGTGCGATGATAAATCTTTCTGGAAGTCGCTTTCCTTGCTTTAACTAGAGTAGGAATAACTGAAGCTGACAAACCCTTGTCCTTCAGCACCTGGGTCTCAATAGCCAGGCCGTTAAAGCCAGCGATCGTAAAGCAGGATGGAAGATCGGTCCCTGAGACAGTAGGTCCTCCCTGAGAGGAAGTCTCCACGGGACGTCCGCCACCAGTCTGACCAAGTCGGCGTACCACGCTCGGCGAGGCCAGTCCGGAGCTACCAGGATTACTGGAATTCCTTCCTCCTCTATCCTGCGAAGAAGTCTTGGCAGTAACCCGAGAGGAGGGAAGGCATACATTAGCTGGTATTGCCCCCACGGGGCGATCAGTGCGTCTGCGGTCTCTGCTAGAGGATCGCGGGAGCGAGCCACGAATCTCTGTACTTTCCTGTTGAATCGTGATGCCAACAGATCCACATCCGGGGTGCCCCAACGTAGGCACAACTGGTGGAAAACTTCTGGATGGAGGGACCATTCCCCCTGATCCAGAGTCTGACGGCTGAGATAATCTGCCTGCCAATTTTCCACCCCCGGAATGAACACCGCAGAGATCGCTGGAACAAATCGTTCCGCCCAGCGAAGAATGCAAGCCACTTCCTTGGCCGCTCGGACACTCTTGGTGCCCCCCTGGTGATTGACATAAGCCACGGCCGTGGCGTTGTCCGACTGGATTCGAACCAGGCTGCCCTGGAGCTGCTCGGTCCAGTGAATCAGACAAAGTCTGATCGCTCTCAGTTCCAATACATTTATCGGCAACCTGGATTCTTCCGGGGACCAAAGTCCCTGGACAGATAACTGACCGAGAATTCCTCCCCATCCGGATAGGCTGGCATCCGTGGTCACTATCGTCCAATATATTGGCAGAAATGACTTTCCCTGGCTGAGCATCGGAGACCGAAGCCACCAGACCAGAGACTCTCTGGTCTGTTTGCTCAATCGGATCCGATTGTCCAGGGATTCCGGATTCCAATTCCATCTGAGAAGAATCTCTTGCTGAAGAATTCGGGTATGGGACTGGGCAAATGGGACTGCTTCGAAGGAAGCCACCATCAACCCCAGAACCCTCATGCAAGTTCGAAGAGAAGACCAGCTGTTGGATAGTAACAACTGGACTGCTGATTGAATCTTCCGGAGTTTCCCTACCGGAAGGAAAACTCTTGTCCTGACTGTGTCTAGAATTAGACCCAGATATTCAAGCCTCTGGGTGGGAACCAGAAATGACTTTTGCTGGTTCACCAGCCACCCGAATTCCTGTAAAGAAATTATAGTAATTTCTATGTTTTGTAGCAGGGTCTGAGGAGACTCTGCATGAAGCAGGAGATCGTCTAGGTAACCTAGAATCGATATGCCTCTTTGGCGCAGTAGTGCCAACATTGGGGCCAACACCTTCGTGAAGACCCGAGGAGCCGTGGCGAGACCGAAAGGTAACGCCACAAACTGATAGTGGTTCTCTTCTACGGAAAAGCGTAGAAACCGCTGATGTCCTGCGAAAATGGGAATGTGAAAATAGGCGTCCTTGATGTCTATGGACGCTAGGACATCCCCTGGATGCAGGAAGGCTGCTACTGTGCGAATGGATTCCATCTTGAATTTTCTTATGTTGAGAAAGGAATTGAGTGCCCTTAAGTCCAGAATTGGACGCACTTTGCCCTCTTTCCTGGGTATTGTAAATAGGTTTGAATAAAACCCCTGAAAGCGTTCTGTCCAAGGAACGTGGACTACCACTCCTTGTTGTAGTAAATCCGTGACTGCTCTCCACAGATCTTCTAGACGATCCGGGGATAGTCGGATTTTGGAAGGGAAGAATCGCGCTGGTGGGAGAGATCGAAACTCGATCTTGTACCCTGACCTTATGACTTCGCAAACCCACTTGTCCGGGATTCTGGAAAGCCATGGATCCGGGAACCGGCGAAGACGTCCCCCCACCCCAGTTATGGGTGCGGGCGCACCTTCAGGCTTTGGACGATTTATCTTCAGGTCTGGAGGGGGCGGGCTTTTGCTTGCCCGACCAACGTCCCCTGAAGCCTCCTGAAGGAGCTTTGGAGGACTTAATTTTTTCACCCGCGGGACGAAAAAACTTTTTGTGAGCAGAGAAAGAAGGCCCTTGTCTTTGACGAGGTCCTTTACCTTTAACATTTTGCGGTAAAAAGGTGCTCTTTCCTCCCGTGAGATCCTTAATGATCTCATCTAAGTTGGCTCCAAATAGACGCTCTCCTAAAAAGGGGATATTAGCCAATGCTTTTTTGGAACCTTGGTCGGCTAACCAACCTTTTAGCCACAGTGTACGCCTGAGAACCACTGCTGAAACTGATGCTCGCGCCAATAATGGAGTGGCGTCTAACGCCGCATCACACACAAACTGTAACTCCTGTATCATTTGTTCCAACAAATCTGATACCGCCTGAGGGACTTCTTCTAAGTCCCGACGCAACCACTTGGTCCATTCAGTTACAGTCTGCGAAACCAGTCCAATAGCAATTATTGGTCTGAAAGCTGATCCAATCAAGCAAAAACATGGTGCGAGACATAGCTTCTATCTTGCGATCCACTGGATCTTTAAAAGACGGGGCGTCTTCTAAAGGAATAACCGTGGCTTTATTCAATCTAGCAATTGGTGAATCCACCACAGGTGGTTCTGTCCATTTCTTAATGAGGGTTTCCTCAAACGGATAACGCCTTTTAATGCGTTTAGAAATAGCAGAAGTGCGTTTTGGCAGACTCCATTCTTCTTTAATTGGATTGCCAAAACATTTGGGCAATGGAAAAACCTTCGCTACTTTGATGCGTTTTTTAGTCCCAAAGGGGATTTCAGTTTCAGCTATTTCCGACGGAATACCCTGTAATCTTAAGGTTTCTTGAACAGATACAATGAGTGCGTTTACCAACGCTTCCTCTCGGGCTATGGCTGATGCCGAAACATCCTCCTCACTGTCTGAATAGACAGTACCCGAGACACCAATCCCAGATGAAGTACCTGCAACTGCAGAAATAGGCTCAGATTCTGAATCCGAAGTTTCAGATAATAAGGGGTTAGGCGGGGGTCGCTTTCTTGCGCCCTGTCCCTGACAAGTCACTTCCACCCGGGACACAAAAGTTTCCATAATAGCTGACAATGATTCAACCGTCAGTGGGGTGCTGGAGGATCCTGCAGACACCTCGAGGGGATCCGGTGGAGATACATGAGTGGCAGGGTCCATGTTAATTCAGGACACCTCTGCCAGAAAAAACAAAAACTTTTTTTTTTTTTTTTTCAATAAAAAATACCTCTTTTTTTTTTTTTTATGTGTATCCCCCTAGCGCAATAGCGCCCCTCAGAGTACCTGCTTCTCGATCCCCACAGAGAGAGAGAGGGACCCTCAAGGCTCACCACCCGATGCAGAGAAGTTTCCAACCAACTGCAGTCAGCGTCTGTCTTTTACAGACTGGAAAGAGCTGTGTTAGTTTTCCCGGGTAGAAGGACGTGGCTCCGCCCCGTGTACGCCTTCCGGCGTTCCCAGCTCTCCACGAGGTAGCTGGGCTCAAACATGGCGTGACCTGAGGACATTCATGCACCCGGTCTACGGCAAAATGGCGGCGGACTGCCGAAATCGTTATTCCCAGCACATCCACCTGCATCTCTGCTAAATGGCGGTTTATCGATCTGCAGGAGGTACACTACAATTAAGGTAGGATTATACCTCCTATGTCTGCTGTAATACTACAGTCTGCTGGGTAGAGTGTTAGCTCTCAAACCAAGTCCACTACCCACCAAACACATGCTGTATTTACAAGGGGGACTTTTAGTGTCAGACAGATACTGACCATGTATGGAGGGGCCCATAATTCATACTGCCTCATAACGAGGAAAAAAGGGAACGTTTACTCACCATACCGAACCGACAGGCACCCTCTCTTCACAATACCCTCTCCACCGGGGTGGGGGGTTGTGGACCACTCTGGACGCCTCGACTCTCTGGTTCCTGGCGTCCAAGCGAGACTTTTAACTCGCAAGGTCAGTCCCTCCAATGGGACTCCGTCGCGGCCGACCCAGCGCGGAGCTCTGGTCTGCACGCGCTCGTAGGCAGAAACCGGGGTGACCACTGGATCTCAACATCCAGCCCGTCGCCCGGCCCCGCATACTTACTTGAATGTGTCGCGGCCGACCAAGCGCAATGCAATGGTCTGCGCGGGCTCGTAGGCCGGCTGGGGTGACCACTGGTGTCGCCCAGTCCGGCGTATTTGCTTGAAGATCTCACAGGAAAAAACACTGGAGAAAAAACTACCTAAAAATATTTTTTCTAAAAAAATAAATCTTGCCAGGACCAGAGATCCCAGCAAGGAACTTAGGTCCTTACTCCTGACTAGACAGAAAAAAACTGATGCCTTGTAGCAGAGAGAGGGAGGATATACCCTCTGGGACTGCCCCTAGGGTGGAGCCAGAACGTTTTTTCTTTTCTGCCTAGTCCTACTCCTGCGGAGACAACATAACCCAGTTCTTGTGAATCAAGAAGACTACGTCTGTCAATGAGCGACAGAGAAATATTTTTTTTCCTGCACTGATGAGCACTGATGAGACTGCACTGACAGGCACTGATGAGGAGGCACTGATGGGGTGGCACTGATGGGGTGGCACTGATAGGCGGCACTGATAGGCACTGATATGCGGCACTGATAGGTAACACAGATATGCAGCATTGGTGGGCACTGATAGGCGGCACTGCTGGGCACTGATAGGCGGCATTGATGGACACTGATAGGTGGCACTGATGGGCACTGATAGGTGGCACTGACGGGCACTAATGGGCACTGATAGGCGGCACTGGTGGGTGGCACTGATGGGCACTAATGGGCACTGATAGGCGGCACTGGTGGGCAATAATGGGCACTAGTGGGCGACACTAAAGGATGGCAATGATGGGCACTTGTGGGCAGCACTGATAGGGAGGACACTGGTGGGCATCACTGTTTGGGAGGGCAATGGGGGGCTCCCTGAGCCCTGATTGCCATCCCTGGTGGCCATAGTGGGCATCCCTGGGGTCATAGTGGGCATCCCTGGGGTCATAGTGGGCATCCCTGGGGTCATAGTGGGCATCCCTGGTGGATCTAATGGCATCCCCCCCGAGGGTCTGCACTGATAATCAATGATCTGATTACGAGTGCCGACCCCCCCCTGTCAGGGGAGCCGCCGATCGGCGCTCCTTTGCTCGTGCCTGTCAGGCACGAACTAAGGAAAGCCGATCAACGGCTGTTCCTGTTTACTATGTGACCAGCCGTGATTGGACACGGCTGATCACATGGTAAAGAGCCTCCGTCAGAGGCTCTTTACCGAGATCGGAGATGCAGGGTGTCAGACTGACACCTCGCATCACCGATCGCCGCTCTGCGCGCCCCCGGGGGGCGCCCAGAGCTGTGTTATCCTGCCGCCGTCATATGACGTCCGGTCAGGATAACACAACCACATTCCCGCCGTCAATTTGTAATAGGGCAGGCGGGAAGTGGTTAAGAACAGTGTACAGGTAAATATGAGGGATGATATTAATAATGGAGCTATGGACAAGGCAGAATCCCTATGGGTAGAACTTAATGGGGAAGGCACTATAGGGAAGGTAATATTGGGCGTATGCTGTAGGCCCCCCAACCAGAGGGAGGAGGGGGAGGCGGACCTCCTTTTACAGATAGGATTGGCAGCAGGGATGGGAAATGTCATTATAATGGGGGACTTTAATTATCCAGATAAAGACTGGGCAGAAGAAACCGCGCATTCAGCCAAGGCTTGGCAGTTCCTAAATGTTTTGCAGGACAGTTTTATGGGTCAGATGGTGAACGCACCGACAAGAAACAATGCGGTACTTGACCTACTGATTACCAACAATACAGACCTGCTCACGGATATAGAAATACGGGGCAACTTAGGAAACAGTGACCATAGGTCAATTAGTTTCAGTATTAATTCTAGTAATAGGAAACACAAGGATTATATAAGGACACTAAATTTCAAAAGAGCCAATTTCCCAAAACTGCGCTCTTTGCTAGAAAATATCAAATGGGATAGAACCCTGGGAACAATGAACACGGAGCAAAAATGGGAGTGCTTCAAGGGCATACTAAACAAAGGGATTGGCCAGTGCATTCCAAAGGGGAATAAATTTAAAAGAGCAAAATTAAACCCTGGGTGGCTAAACTCCAACAAAAAAATGCATATTAATACTAAAGAAAAGGCCTTCAAAAAATACAAGGCTGAGGGGTCATTGGCAGCATTCAAGCATTACAAAGAGTGTAATAAGAAACGTAAAGGCGAAATCAAGGCGGCTAAAATAGAACACGAGAGACATATAGCGGAAATGAGTAAAAAGAACCCCAAGAAATTCTTTAAGCATATAAACAGTAAGAAAGCGAGGCCAGAACACATTGGCCCCATAAAAGACGACAAAGGAAATCTGGCCACAGAGGACAGAGAGAAGGTGAAAGTGTTAAATAAATTCTTCTCTTCGGTCTTCACAAAATAATCGGGGGGCTACATTAACCCAGCTTGTAATGCTAAACTAAATAATACACCTCAGGAAGTACCGCCACGGCTAACAGAAGATAGACTTAACTAGAGAAGATAGAACTAAACTAGAGAAACTTAACATAAATAAATCACCGGGACTGGATGGCTTGCACCCGAGGGTTCTTAACCACTTTAGCTCCGGAGGATTTTCCTGCTTAAAGTCCAGGCCATTTTTTGCAACTTGGCACTGCACGACTTTAACTGACAATTGCGCAGTTATGCAACGCCATACCCAAACGAAATTTATGTCCTTTTTTTCCCCACAAACAGAGCTTTCCTTTGGTGGTATTTGATCACCTCCACGCTTTTAATTTTCTGCAATATGAATAAAAAATAGAGAAAATTTGCGAAAAAATTGACATTTTCTACTTTGACAGTTAAAAAATATCCAATATATTAAATTTTTGTCATATATTTAGGCCAAAATGTATTTAGCTACATGTCTTTGACAAAAAAATTCTCAATGAACGTATTTTTAACCACTTTAAGACCGGAAGATTTTACCCCATTCCTGACCAGGCTATATTTTGCGATTCGGCACTGCGTTACTTTAACGGACAATTGTGCGGTCGTGCGATGATGTACCCAAATTAAATTGATGTCCTTTTTCCCCACAAATAGAGCTTTCTTTTGGTGGTATTTGATCACCTGTGCAATTTTTAATTTTTGAAAAAACAGAGCGACAATTTTGAAAAAAAACAAACCAATATTTTTCACATTCTGATACAGTGCCTTGCGAAAGTATTCGGCCCCCTTGAACTTTTTGACCTTTTGCCACATTTCAGGCTTCAAACATAAAGATATAAAAGTGTAATTTTTTGTTAAGAATCAAAAACAAGTGGGACACAATCATGAAGTGGAACAAAATTTATTGGATATTTCAAACTTTTTTAACAAATAAAAAACTGAAAAATTGGGCGTGCAAAATTATTCAGCCCCCTTAAGTTAATACTTTGTAGCACCACCTTTTGCTGCGATTACAGCTTTAAGTCGCTTGGGGTATATCTCAGTGAGGTTGGATGGAGAGCGTTTGTGAACAGCAGTTTTCAGTTCTTTCCACAGATTCTCGATTGGATTAAGGTCTGGACTTTGACTTGGCCATTCTAACACCTGGATATGTTTATTTGTGAAGCATTCCATTGTAGAATTTGCTTTATGTTTTGGATCATTGTCTTGTTGGAAGACAAATCTCCGTCCCAGTCTCAGGTCTTTTGCAGACTCCATCAGGTTTTCTTCCAGAATGGTCCTGTATTTGGCTCCATCCATCTTCCCATCAATTTTAACCATCTTCCCTGTCCCGTCCCTGCTGAAGAAAAGCAGGCCCAAACCATGATGCTGCCACCACCATGTTTGACAGTGGGGATGGTGTGTTCAGGGTGATGAGCTGTGTTGCTTTTACGCCAAACATAACGTTTTGCACTGTTGCCAAAAAGTTTGCTTTTCATTTCATCTGACCAGAGCACCTTCTTCCACATGTTTGGTGTGTCTCCCAGGTGGCTTGTGGCAAACTTTAAACTACACTTTTTATGGATATCTTTAAGAAATGGCTTTCTTCTTGCCACTCTTCCATAAAGGCCATATTTGTGCAGTATACGACGGATTGTTGTCCTATGGACAGTCTCCCACCTCAGCTGTAGATCTCTGCAGTTCATCCAGAGTGATCATGGGCCTCTTGGCTGCATCTATGATCAGTATTCTTCTTGTATGAGCTGAAAGTTTAGAGGGGCGGCCAGGTCTTCGTAGATTTCCAGTGGTCTGATACTCCTTCCATCTCAATATTATCGCTTGCACAGTGCTCCTTGGGAAGTTTAAAGCTTTGGAAATCTTTTTGTATCCAAATCCGGCTTTAAACTTCTCCACAATTTCAGACCTGCCTGGTGTGTTCCTTGTTCTTCAAGATGCTCTCTGCGCTTTAAACGGACCTCTGAGACTATCATAGTGCAGGTGCATTTATACGGAGACTTCATTACACACAGGTGGATTCTATTTATCATCATTAGTCATTTAGGTCAACATTGGATCATTCAGAGATCCTCACTGAAACTTCTGGAGAGAGTTTGCTGCACTAAAAGTAAAGGGGCTGAATAATTTTGCACGCCCCATTTCTCAGTTTTTTATTTGTTAAAGTTTGAAATATCCAATAAATTTCGTTCCACTTCATGATTGTGTCCCACTTGTTGATTCTTCACAAAAAATTACAGTTTTATATCTTTGTGTTTGAAGCCTGAAATGTGGCAAAAGGTCGCAAAGATCAAGGGGGCTGAATACTTTCGCAAGGCACTGTATATAACAGTACCCCAAAAAAATGTATAAATCGAAATTTTGTAACATTTTAGGCCAATTTGTTTTCTGCTACATATTTTTGATAAAAAAAAAAATCACAATAAGCGAATTTTGATTGGTTTGTGCAAAAGTTATTGCGTTTACGAACTACAGGAAAGATTTGTCATTTTTATGGTTTATTTTTTTTTACTTGTAATGGCAGCGATCTGCAATTTTTTTTGCCGGACTGCGACATTTCGGCGGACAGATCGGACCCCTAACTGACATTTTTGACACTTTTGGAGGGACCAGTGACATTACTACAGTAATCAGTGCTATAAATATGCACTGTTACTGTAATAATGACACCAGCAGGGAAGGGGTTAACACTGTTGATGATCAAGGGGTTAAATGTATGCCTCATGCTTACTGACGTGTGTGGGGGGAGGTGATTGTGTGACAGACAGATCACAGGTTCAGCTATGCTGAATCCTGTAATCTGTTCCTGCCTGTCACAGAGGAGATCCGCATGCTTTTACACAAGCGGGCGGATTTCCTCACTCTGTCCCCGATGACCGGGGAAGAGCAGCAGTGATCACCGCCTCTCCTCCCCTGGCCCGACTCCCGCTGTGTCCGAATACAGCGGGAGCGTGCCACCGAGAGGGGGAGGAATCCAGCGACGTAGGTGTACGTTGCTGGACCCAGGAGAGCCGCACTGCTGCAGTAGTCTCCATGTGAGTGGTCGGCAAGCGGGTAAAGAGCTCAGCTAGGTGATTGCCAGACCATTATTCTTGATCTTTAAGGATAGTCTACAGATGGGTATGGTGCCAACTGATTGGAAAAAAGTCAACGTGGTACCAATATTTAAAAAAGGGCCGAGATATATCCCGGGTAACTATAGGCCGGTCAGCCTAACATCAGTAGTCTGCAAGATTTTGGAGGGGATGTTAAGGGACCACATACAATACTTTAGTAATGAAAACAGTATTGTTAGTAGTAATCAGCATGGATTCATGAAAAATCGTTCTTGCCAAACCAATCTATTAACCTTCTACGATGAAGTGAGCTGCCAACTAGATAAAGGTAAGCCTGTGGATGTGGTGTATCTGGACTTTGCAAAGGCCTTTGACACCGTTCCCCACAAACGCTTACTATACAAACTAAGGAATGTAGGTATGGACCATAGGGTGAGTACCTGGATAGAGAACTGGCTCCAGGGGAAGAGTCCAGAGGGTGGTGATTAATGGTGAGTACTCGGATTGGGCGGGTGTGGAAAGTGGGGTGCCCCAAGGTTCTGTCCTGGGACCAATCCTGTCAAATTTATTCATAAATCATCTAGAGGAGGGGATATCTAGTACAATCTCAGTATTTGCGGATGATACCAAACTAAGCATGCTAATATCTTCTATGCAGGATGTGGAAACCTTACAAGCGGACCTGAACAAAATAATGGGGTGGGCAACTACATGGCAGATGAGGTTTAATGTTGAAAAATGTAAAGTAATGCACTTGGGCGTCAGAAACACAAAAGCAATTAACTCCCTCTGGGTGAATCTAAGATGGAAAAGGACCTGGGAGTACTAGGCAGTGGCATGCAATGCCAAGCCGCTGCAAGCAAAGCCAACCGAATACTGGGATAAAGCCAACCGAATACCTGGATGTATAAAAAAGGGGATTCACTCCAGAAATAAAGAGATTATTCTCCCACTCTACAAGACTCTGGTCCGGCCACATCTGGAGTATGCTGTCCAGTTCTGGGCACCGGTCCTCAGGAAGAATGTGCTGGAACTGGAGAGAGTCCAAGGGCAACAAGAAGGGCAACAAAAATAATTAGGGGAATGGAGGGCATTGGCTATGAGGAAAGACTACAAGCACTGAACTTATTCTCTCTGGAGAAGAGATGCTTGAGGGGGCATATGATATGACTGTACTGGCGACCCTAGCATAAGGAACAAACTTTTTAGAGAAAGGGAATACAATAAGACACATGGCCACTCACTAAAACTAGAGGAAAAACGGTTTAACCATAAAATACGTAAGGGGTTCTTCACTGTCAGAGCAGTAAGGATATGGAATTCGCTTCCACAAGCAGTCGTATCAGCAGGGAGCATCAATAGTTTCAAAAAACTATTAGATGGGCACCTTAAAGACCACAACAGGGGTATACAATGTACGGTTAACAGCAAACACACACACACATCATAGGTTGAACTGGATGGACTGATGTCTTTTTTCAACCTCACAAACTATGTAACTAAGATACTGTATATTATACCAAGCATATGTGTGCCCCAAAATTATCCTGCAACATAAAAAAATGGAACTACCATTATATTATTCTTTGGGGTCTCTGCCTTCAGAAAATGTTTTTTGGGGTTTTGAGAAATTGTAAGGCCTATATTAACTTTTTTTAACCACTTAAGCCCCGGAAGATTTTACCCCCTTCCTGACCAGGGCCTATTTTGCGATTCGGCGCTGCATGACTTTAACAGACAATTGCACGGTCGTGCAGCGCTGTACCCAAATGAAATTGACGTCCTTTTTTCCCACAAACAGAGCTTTCTTTTGGTGGTATTTGATATCCTGTGCGATCATGCGCTATAAACAAAAAAGAGCGACAATTTTGCAAAAATAATATTTTTCAAATTTTTTATATGAAATTCCCCAAAAAAAATTTAAAAATCAAAATTTTTTAACATTTTTGGGCAATTTGTTTTCTGCTACATATATTTGGTAAAAAAAAATTGCAATAAGCGTATTTTGATTGGTTTGCGCAATTTACTATCTACGAGAAAGATTTCTGTAATTTTTGGTGTTTTTTTTAAAATGAGCAATGGTGGCGATCTGCGATTTTTTTTGTGGGACTGCGACATTGCGGCGGACAGATCGGACCCTTGACTGACATTTTTGAAACTTTTGGGGGTACCAGTGATATTACTACAGTAATCAGTGCTGTACATATGCACTGTTACTGTAAAAATTACACTGGCTGGGAAGGGGTTAACTTTATTGGAGCGGCAGGGGTTAAATGTATCCCTAGGGGCATGCTTCTTACTGTAAAGGGGCGTGGCTTTTCATTTAACCACAGAGACATACGATCCTAAAATGCAGGATCGTATGATCTCTGCAGTTACACAGGGGAGAACGACAGGCGGCTTTGTTTATATCAGCCGCCTGCCTTTCTCCCTCTGCAACGGACGATCGCGAGTGACCGGCGGACATCCGAGCCGCCGGTCACTCGCGCTGGAGTGTCCGAGAACGAGTGGGGGCGGGAGTGCGCCTCCGGCGGCGCTCGCTCGCCCCCGGCGGTGCTCGCTCGCCCCCGGCGGTGCTCGCCCCCTATTGGCTCGCGGGCGAGTGACGTATATATACTTTGACCGCCGCCGTATAGTCGTGCGGAGGTCGGCAAGAGGCTAACCACTTTAAGACTGGAAGATTTTCCTGCTTAATGACCAGGCCCTATTTTGCGGTTGTGCGACGCTGTACCCAAATAAAATTGACGTCCTTTTTTCCCCACAAATAGAGCTTTCTTTTGGTGGTATTTGATCACCTCTGCGATATTTATTTTTTTGCGCTATAAACAAAAAAAAAGAGCAACAATTTAGAAAAAAAAAAAAAAAAAAACAATATTTTTCCCATTCTGCTAAATAACATTCCCCAAAAAAAAAATGTAAAAATCTAAATTTCTTAACATTTTAGGCCAATTTGTTTTCTGCTACATATTTTCGGTAAAATAAATTGCAATAAGCGTATTTTGATTGCTTTGCGCAAAATTTATTGCGTCTACTAACTACGGGAAAGATTTATGTCATTTTTTTTGTTTTTTCTTTTTACTAGTAATGGCAGCGATCTGCGATTCTTTTTGCGGGACTGCGACATTGCGGCGGACAGATCGGACCCCTGACTAACATTTTTGACACTTTTGGGATTACCAGCGACATTACTACAGTAATCAGTGCTATAAATATGCACGGTTACTGTCAAAATGACACTGGCAGGGAAGGGGTTAACTTTATTGGTGATCAAGGGGTTAAATGTAAGCCTAGGGGAGTGTTTCTTACTGTGGGGGGGGGGGGGGTTGGGCTTGTGAGATGATCACAGAGACATGCGATCCTATATAGCAGGATCACATAGCCTCTGTGATCATTGCAGGGAGAAGGACGGACGGCTGTGTTTACATCAGCCATCCGTCCTTCTCTGTCAGCGGGGGGAGATCGCCGGTGTCAGGTGGCAATCGGAGCCGCCTGACACACGCACTGGCTCCCCGGCTGACGAGCGGGGGCGCGCCGCCAGCAGCACGCGCTCGCCCCCTATAGCCTTCTGAGAGCGAGCGACGTAGAGCTACGTCGGTTCGCCCAGGAGCGGCTGCCTGACGCAGTAAATCTGCGGCGGGTGGTCGCCAAGTGGTTAAATGTGTGCAAAAAATGCAAAAGTGGCTCTGGCAGTGAAAAAGTCAAAGCTCATTTTGCAAATGTCCAATCATCTGAAAATAGATGCATAACCCATGGCCCAAGATTTTGGTCCTGTAAATATACAAGATAAATTTGACGCTTGGCACAGGCTAGGGTTACAGCCGGGTACACTCCCTGGGAGTACAGTATGGGCTGGCACATTTCTACACTGATTAGAGCAGAAAACAGAGCACAAATAATCCGAAGCAGCAGTCCGCAACACAGTCCAGGGGGGACCAGCACAGGGATTTAAAGCAACTGATGTGGTCAGATTGAGTGAGCCTCTAACATTTCCAAAACTGTAGGTGGTTGAAGAGAATTTCAGAACTGTTTATACAGAAAAAGGAACAACAAATTAGCAGAATAGGTGCTCAAGTGCTATTTTCATATATTAACCACTTTAGCTCTCACACCTGTACAACCCCCATGGACCAGAGCCATTTTTACATTTCTGCTATCAGACTATTTTGCATTAACTTTGTCATTACATGACTTTTTTTTTGTTTGAGTTTTTTTTTTTTTTGTTAAGAACAATGCTTTTTTTTTTCATATTTTGAAATAAAGCAAATAAAAACAAAAAAGTTTAATCATTGTTAGTTGGTGTTGCGCTTTTACTTTTCGAACAAAAAAATCTGCAGGAAAATAAAAACTTACGGGACAAAGAGGAAAGACTGATTAGGCCCTATTCACATGGGGCAATTTTCTCCATGGCACAGGGATGAACAGGTGCTGTGTTCCTATTTCACATGCGGGTCCCTGAATGCACAAAGGGTGAGTCCAGGGACCCGCAGCCGTATGTCATATATGAGACACAGCCGTTGTGTTCATGCAGCCGCATGTCCCAATAGACTAAAATAGGACGCTGGCAGGGGGATGTATGCAGTACCTGTGCATCCCCATTCTAGTAAAAGATGGCCCTGCACAGGGCACAGAGCAAATTGCCCCGTGTGAATAAGGCCATAGGGTAAAAAAACGGTTGCATCACAACTTCACATCTGAACAGTGTATTTAAACAGTCAGGTGGTCTGTTTTTGAGATCATCATCTAAAATAGCTGCTGTATTTACACAGCAACTGTCAGAAAATGAGTGGAGATGGCAGCATGTCAAATGGACAGGTAGAACGCCCAAGGTCTACAAATTGGTTAATGATATATTGAGTCTGCAAAATACAACTTGATAAGAGTCACGCTAATCAAAGATATGATTCTTTGTTAAAACAAATTATTAGCATTTATAAGCAGAACTTGCCTGCAAACTTGATAAGATTGGGCAAACTTACCCACAGTCTGGGAACACCAGAAATGTTATTGCTGTCTAAGGTTGGCCTAATAAATTTTTGTTTTAATTAATTTAGCCAATTCCATTTACCCCTGATATTGAGCACAGGAAACAATCCATTCCTCCCAGCATCACAGGAAAAAGGAATTATCTATTTACTATGCTGATTTATAATTTACATTGATCTAATGAGAAAGTATATTAATGTTTTGCGTTGTGCTCACAACTCTCCAGTTCATGGTTTAGGTGTATTATAAATTGAGTGCAACAGTAAAAGTAGTGTAAGGTATCTTTCATTTTACCTTTTGCATCGGAACTAAGAAACTGAGTGACTAGTCTGTCATGTAAAGGAGCCAGTAATTGTCTACAAGCACTTTATTTTTAGAAGGAGGAAATTAGCTAGATCACACAGATTCCTTCCTCATTCCAATGTCGTGATGGGCTTTGCAGAATGCAAAAGCAGACTGGCATACTAATGAGTGGCTCATTACCAAAATTAGACATAAGAATATATGGCAAAGACAACTTTTCACACCTGGGTGTTCAGCAATCCTGAGCAAGTCAACAAGCTTAGGATGTTCAGTTTTTTCCTAAATCCCCAAGTAAAAGTAGCAGAGCATTAAAAACAAAGGTGGTGATTATTAATTAAAATCCATAGTTTTCATCACTACCTCGATCCCCGCAATATAGGAAGTGTGATGCCTTGAGTCTGAACCACATACTGTGTGCATAAGGGCACAGTATGTGTGACTGCCACATCTGTTTGCATCACATTTATAAAGCATACCCTTGTCATTGTTCTAAAGTTTTGGCAAGGGGAGGCAAATCCTTTGGGCAGATGAGAAAGAGGTGCAAATTGGAGTCACACCTTCTCTCATTTTGCTGTCAAGTCAAGCGTTGATAAACAACACTTAAGCAATCACTTTTTTCCTCTTATGTCAAAAAGTCAGCTAACATTGAAGCACAGTAGTTTGAAAAATGTTACAGCATTCTAAGCCATGCATGAAAGCATAGCAGGTCGTGAAGTTGGGTGTTCCCATGGTAAATATGTTCCTCCTTTTCTAAATTCCATAGTACCTACTCCTTTTTTTAAATTATATAAATATTTATTGTAAATTGAAAAAAAATGGGATATTTGTACTTACCGTAAAATAAATTTCTCTGAGTTCATCGACGCACACAGCGCTTCATAAATCATAACTACTGGGTTATATTGACTCCTCTAGGAGTAGGACTAAGCAGAACAAAAAACACCTGGCTACGCCCACGGGCCATCCTCAGCTGGTATATAACCTCCCTCTCTGCTCTAGGTAATCAGTTTAGTAGCAAACAGTATTAGAAGTATCAGAACTCCATAGAGGGGCGGGTGCTGTGTCTGTCGAACTCAGAGAAATGTATTTTGCGGTAAGTACAAAAATCCCATTTTCTCTTTCGTTCATCGACGGACACAGCGATCCATAAATCATAACTACTGGGACGTCCAAAATGAGGGGTAGGGAAAATCCCAGGGCTAAACATAAGAGCCCTTCACCAGGACACCAGAGCCTTAACCAGGTCACAGGAGCCTCATCTGAAAAAAATAAGTTTAAAGAAAAAAGCCCCTCTTAACCACTTGCCGACTGCCTAACGCCGATCTACGTCGGCAGTCAGCCCCTCACAGGCAAAGTGACGTAGGGCTACGTCACTAGCTTGTGAGGGTCTAGGGAGCGAGCGCGCGCCCCCGGAGGCGCGCTCCCGCTCCCGCGTGGTCACGGACCCCCCCGCGCGTGTGACCGGCGGACCCGATGTCCGCCGGTCACTCGGCGATCGGCGGGGGAGAGGGAGAATGTCAGGCAGCTTGTGTAAACAAGCCACCTGTCATTCTCCTTGCTGTTAGGATACTGATCACTCGGATCTAGTATGTAGATCCGTTGATCAGTGTCCATACAGCTCAAGCCCCAGCCAATCACAGTAGAAAGCACGCCCCTAGGGACACACACAGCCCCTCCCTCCCAAATAAAGTTAACCCCTTCACTACCAGTGTATTTTTACAGTAACAGTGCATATATATAGCACTGATTACTGTAGAAATGTCACTGGTAACCCCAAAAGTGTCAAAAATGTCAGTCAAGGGTCCGATCTGTCCGCCACAATGTCGCAGTACCGCAAAAAAAATCGCAGATCGCCGCCATTACACGTTAAAAAAAAACAACAAAAATGACAGAAATCTTTCCCTTTGTTAGTAAACGCGATAACTTTTGCGCAAACCAATCAAAATACGCTTTTTGCGATTTTTTTTACCAAACATAGGTAGCATAAAACAAATTGGCCGAAAAAGTAAAAAAATTTTGATTTTTAAATTTTTTTTTTGGGGAATTTCATATAAAAAAATGTGAAAAATATTGCTATTTTTGCAAAATTGACGCTCTTTTTTTGTTTATAGCGCGTGATCAAAAAATCGCACAGGTGATCAAATACCACCAAAAGAAAGCTCTGTTTGTGGGAAAAAAAGGACGCCAAATTTGTTTAGGTACAGCGTCGCACGACCGCGCAATTGTCCGTTAAAGTCACGCAGTGCCGAATCGCAAAATACCCCCTGGTCGGAATGGGGGTAAAATCTTCCGGGGCTTAAGTGGTTAAACAGCAGCCTACAAAACTTTGCGGCCATTCGCAGATGCCAAAGTGTCTACCTTATAGAATTTTGTGAAGGTATGCACTGACGACCAAGTGGCCACCTTGCAAACTTTCAATATTGATGCCTGATGACGGAAGGCACAAGTAGTACCCAGCGCCTGAGTACAGGGCCGGACTGGCCTAACGAGATAGCGGGAAATTTCCAGGTGGGCCGCTTTGGGGCCAGCCGCTTTAAGCATTGGGGTCGGTGCAGCAGCTGCTGTGATGATGGCCGCTGCAGCAGCCCCGGCCCGATATACTCTTTCTACGTCAGCCGCTGTGAGCGGCATGATGTCACATCCGGATCCGGCGGGGCGGCTGCGCAGCGGTGGATCAACTGACTGGCTGAGCCTGAGGCTGTCACGGCGCCGACGCCGATCCCTCCCACACCCACACACACGCGCCAGGCCAGCACAGCAGCAGAGCAGCATGATCACAGGTGAGCCTTACAGGCAGTGTGTGGCATGTACAGGGTACATTTAAAGAGGTAAATTGTCATGAGCTTCATGTTGGGAGTTTAATGTGTAAGAACTGCTCAAGCTTAAAATATAGAGCAACCACTAGTAGAACATAAAGCGTGTTAAACGCCCCCCGGGGGACATAGCACTTGTTTCCACATAAATCCATGCATAGGTTGCTGAGCTGTGGTGTTGAATAGCTAGTGCTAACCTCCCCCCTCCCCCTAATACAATGCTGGCCTGACTTCACTTGCCCCCCCTCCCCCTCATACAATGCTTATCTGCCACCCCCCCTGGGGCCCCCTCCCCCTAATACAATGCTGATCCCCCCCAATTTAGGGGGAGGGGGGGGGAACCGCATTGTATTAGGGGGAGGGGGCCGGGGGGGTCATCATTTTATTAGGGGGAGGGGGGTTAGCATTGTATTAGGAGGAGAGGAACAGTATTGTATTAGGAGGAGAGGAACAGCATTGTATTAGGGGGAGGGGGGATCAGGATTGTATTAGGGGGAGGGGGGGATCAGGATTGTATTAGGGGGAGGGGGGGATCAGGAATGTATTAGGAGGAGAACAGAATTTTATTAGGGGGAGGGGGCCAGCAGTGTATTAGGAGGAGGGGGGATCAGCATTGTATTAGGGGGGGGTCAGCAGTATATTAGGGGGGTGGGAGGGGGATCAGCAGTGCATTAGGGGGAGAGGGCCGGGGGGGGGGAAACAGCATTGTATTAAAGGGAGGGGGCCAGGGACAGCATTGTATTAGAGGGAGGGGGCCAGGGGAAGTCAGCAGTGTATTAGGGGGAGGGGGAATCAGCATTGTATTAGGGGGAGGCGGCCGGAGAGAACAGCATTGTATTAGGGGGAGGGGGCTGGGGTCAGCATTGTATTAGAGGGAGGGGGCCAGGGGAAGTCAGCAGTGTATTAGGGAGAGCGGGGAATCAGCATTGTATTGGGGGAGGCGGCCGGGGAGAACAGCATTGTATTAGGGGGAGGGGGCCGGGGGAGTCAGCATTGTATTAGGGGGAGAGGGCCAGGTGGGGGGGTGACAGCATTGTATTAGGGGGAGAGGGCAGGGGGGATAAGCATTGTATTAGGGCCCTTAATACAATGCTGATCCCCCCAACACCTAATACAATGCTGTTCCCCCCTGGCCCCCTCCCCCTAATACAATGCTGATCTCCCAAATGTAGGGGAAGGGGGGGAACAGCATTGTATTAAAGGGAGGGGGGCGGGGGGTGAAATGTGCTTTAAAATGCATGATTTTACCTTTTTATGAACAAGAAATAAACGTTGTGCTGGTATGACGACGCAATGCTATGGGGCTGGTATGTAATTTTTTCCAGGGCTGGTTTTCATACCCAGTCCGGCCCTGCCAGAGTAGAATGCGTTGTGAAAGGGAAAGGTGGAACCTGACCTTTAATGGAATAGGCCTGAGCCCCTGTCTGCCTGATCCATCTGGATATGGTAGCCGAAGAAGCTGCCAGCCCCTTCCTTGGTCCGTCCATAACCACAAAAAACAAGTCTGACCTCCGAAGCAAATTCCCTGGGATGAGCCAGCTTGGGACACAAGGAAGGCAACACAATGTCCTCATTCAAATGGAAGTCAGAGACAATTTTGGGCAGGAATGATGAACAGGGATGAACTTTGGGCAGGAATGATGGACAGGGACAAGAAACACTTTATCCCTATGAACCACAAAATAGGGACTGCGACAGGATAATGCCAATTCAGAAAACCCGCGGGCCGAGGTAATAACCAACAAGAATGTCACCTTCTGGGATAACATAGGCAAGGGAATCTCCCGAATATTCTCAAATGGAGCGTTCTGGAGAACCGAAAGTACTAAATTGAAATCCCATGGTGGCAAAAGAGACCATACAGGTGGAGCCACATGTTTAACCCCTTGAATGAAGGTACGAACTAAAGAGTGTGTGGCTAGGGGTCGCTGAAAGAAGACTGCCAGGGCAGACACCTGGCACTCCAAGGCCAACTTCTGATCAACGCCCTGTTGAAGAAAGGTTAGGATCCGAGCCATAGGATCGAGGATGAGCGTCAATATACGCACACCAAGAAATGTACGCTTTCCACGTACGGTGGTATATCTTGCTGGAAGACTACTTCCTTGCCTTCACCATAGTAGGGATCACTGATCCAGACAAACCTCTACCCATCAGTACCTGGCTTGCTAAGCCATTAACCATGTAAACCAGGATGGTAATCAGCCTTTGGGACAACTGGTCTTCTCTGAGAGGAAGTCCTCTATGGATGTTTATGGACACCAGACTGATTGGAAGATCCTCGCCCTTGATTCCTCGCAGGAATTGCGGAAGAAGCTTGAGCCGAGGATGATACTGGCCTTACCGTGGCCCTTGGACACCTGCGGGGTCTGCCAGAGGAACCTGTGATCTCGCCACAAACCTTGGCATCCTCCTGTGGAGCCAAACCTGCATGTAGGACTGTGCAAACAGAACTGTCTTGAAGGTGGATACCACCAGACTTAAAACCTGTATGCAAAACGGGAGAGAGAACTATCTGTATGACAGCAGCCGGTGAATTACGGCCTGTGGTTCCTGAAGTTTGTCCAGAGGAAAGACCACCCTGGACAGAACTAGAATCAGACCTAGGTAAATCAATTCCCTGGACAGGGATAGGGAGGACCTTAGGTAGTTTAGACATCACCTGAACCTTTGCAGGAATTAAATCCGCACAAGGAGACTCAGGACCAGCTTTGTCCCCCTTTCTGGGTACCCCCAAAAGAATAATTTTGTGTATCCCCTTGACGCACATGAAGGAGATCCACGAGGCTGGAAACCAGCAAAGATGTCTCCCCACAGCAATAATGGATGAGGGCAGACCTTCCTTCATGTTGAAGGGGGTCTTGTCTGCGGGCCTGGAAAAGCTAGCTTTAGGCTTACCAGACCAAGAATTCTTGAAACCTCCCGGGGAAGATTTGAAAGATCTATTTTCCTTAAATAAGCACAAAATACTTTTCTATGTGCTGAGGAGGACCCCGTCTGTGACAAGGCTCCTTCCCTTTCCTAGACAATGGCAGGAAGGTACTCTTCCCCTCCGTAATACCCTTAATGATGTCATCCAGGGTAACCCCAGACAGGTGATTGCCTTGAAAGGGTGGATTAATGAGAGCTTTCTTAGAGGCTTGGTCTGTGGACCGATTCTTAAGCCACAGCACACGCATAATCACCACCGCTGAAACAGTTTGGACAGAGCACAGGAGCTGTATCCAAAGCTGCATCACAAATAAACTGCAGCCCATGGACCAACTTGTCCTCTAAATCAACAAACAATGGGGACATGCTCACCCCCCCAGGCCCTGGCGCAAAAGCTTGGCCCATTCAGTTAGGGTAGAGACACCAAGGTTGAGGCAAAGACTGGCCGCAATGTCGAACCAGCCATATTAAACATGCTGCGTGCCACAGCCTCTGCTTTCCTGTCAGCCGGGTCCTTAAAGGATGGGGGATTCCTCTACTGGGATCATGGTAGCTTTGTTCAACCTGGAAACAGGAGGGTCCACCACTGGTGGACTAGTCCACTGTTTTCAAAGTGACTCCATAAAAGGGTAAATTACAGCAAAACGTTTGGAGACCACAAAGTGTCATTTTGGTTGTTCCCATTCTTAATAAGGCACATAAGGAAACACCTTTGGAGTGTGAGGTGACTTATGTGTACCAAATGACACAGCCATGCCCATGGCTACATCAGCCGCATCCTCCATTTTTAAAGTCTCACGCACTGCAGTGATGAGTGTGTCCACCACGCTTTTTAATTCACTGCTGCGACTATTGAGGAATCATCCTCACTATCAGATGGATCTTGGGGTGTGATATTAAGCCCCCCTGGATGGGCCGTGTCCATGGCAGCATCAGGCTCAGATGAGACAGACTGAGCAGGGAAAGGCGGGGGATGCTTCCTCCTGGGCCTTTGCCCACACACTACTTCCACTAAGGACTGCAGGACCCCTGTCAGAGCAGCCATGGGAAGCTGGGGTTCAGAGGGACCTGCCACATCTATGAGGGGGGCAGTGGGGAAGATGTGACCCTGAGGCTTCATAAAGAAAAGGAAGACCTTGCAGTACAAAAAAAACGATCTTTTGGCACCACTAAAGGATCCCCTCAAGGCTCAGGGTATCAATCAGCAGAGAGAGAGAGAGATAACAGGGACCCCATAGGACTCACTCTAATGATCAGAGAATTTGGACCCAGCAACACCATGGACGCTATCCCTGTTTATATGTCCCGAGCACAGGAAGAGGAAACTGAAGAGGAAGAGGAGGGGCTTCAGCACCCCCCACGAGGCTTCAGTTGTCTCCAGCTTCTCCCAGACTAAGGGAAAATGGCACCTGTGACATCATCGGGCTACACAAACATGGCCACCAGCTGGAGACCAGCCAGCCTAAGGAAAAATTGCCATCAGCTACAGATGCTGAAGCATGCTGCCAGGATCTTTCCTGCGCCCTCTGCTACGCTGCACCCTCTGCAAGGGGATCCCCTGAAGGTAGGACATACATTAGGGGAGACTCCGCTGTGCACTCTGTGCTAGGACCCCCCTGCACTATACCCACACTGCAAACAGCAGGGCGTGCCCCTGGGGGTCTCCTACAATGGGACCCCTTCAGACTACCAGGGCAGGATGTACACTATCCCAGGGCCCTTAAAGAGTGGGGATTGCGGAAGAGACCCCAGGGGTCTCCGCTGCATCCTCTGCCCTGGGACCCCCACCAGACTCCAGGTCCAGACAGGGGGAAAGGAAGTGGGGGAAGCCCAGCTCACTGAGGGATTTAAGGATGGGAGGAGGGAACCTGCAGGCAGGTCCGACTGTCCCTGGAGGTTACCCACGTCCACCCCAAAAAAACGCCATATGGGGAGAGGGGGGAACTGTACTTACCGGTCCATGGTTTGTTAGAGAACGTTAGTTAACAAACAGCATCATGAAGGTCAAGGAACACACCAGACAGGTCAGGGATAAAGTTGCAGAGAAGTTTAAAGCCGGGTTAGATTTTAAAAAAATATCCCAAGCTTTGAACATCTCACTAAGCACTGTTCAATCCATCATCCAAAAATGGAAAGAGTACGGCACAACCTCAAACCTACCAAGACATGGCTGTCCACCCAAACTGACAGGCAGGGCAAGAATAGCAGTAATCAGAGATGCAGCCAAGAGGCAAATGGTAACTCTGGGAGGAGCTGCAGAGATGCACAGCTCAGGTGGGAGAATCTGTCCACAGGACAACTATTAGTCATGCACTTCACAAATCTGCCCTTTATGGAAGAGTGTCAGGAAGAAAGCCATTGTTGAAAGAAAGCCATAAGAAGTCCAGTTTGCGAGAAGCCATGTGGGGAACACAGCAAACGTGTGGAAGGAGGTATTCTAGTTAGATGAGACCAAAATTGAACTTTTTGGCCTAAAAGCAAAACTCTATTTGTGACGTAAAACTAACACTGCACATCACCCCTTACCACACCATCCTCACTGTAAAACATGGTGGTGGCAGCATTATGTCGTGGGAATGCTTTTCTTTAGCATGGACAGGGAAGCTGCTCAGAGTTGATGGGAAGATGGATTGAGCGAAATAAAGGAATAAAAGGCTTGACTGGGGTGGAGGTTCACCTTCCAGCAGGACAACAACCCTAAACATACAGCCAGAGCTACAATGTACGGTTTAGATCAGGGATATGCAAACTGTGGCCCTCTAGCTGTTGCAGGACTACAAGTCCCATAAGGCATAGGAAGACTCTGACAGCCACAAGTATGACACCCAGATGCAGAGGCATGATGGTACTTGTAGTTTTGCAATAGCTGGAGGGCCACAGTTTTATCCCTGGTTTAGATCAAAGCATATTCATGTGTTAGAATGGCCCGGTCAAAGTTCAGACCTGAATCCAATTGAGAATCTGTGGCAGAACTTGAAAATTGCAGTTCACAGACGCTCTCCATCCAGTCTGACAAAGCTTGAGCTATTTTGTAAAGAAGAATGGGCAAAAATTTCACTCACTAGATGTGCAAAGCTGGTGGAGACATACCCAAACAGACTTGCAGCTGTAATTTCAGCGAAAGGTGGTTCTACAAAGTATAGACTCAGGGGGGCTGAATACAAATGCAACCCCCCCCCTTTTACAGATATTTGTAAAAAAAAAAAATGTATAATTTTTCATTCCACTTCACAATTATGTGTTGGTCTATCACATAAAATACATTTACGTTTTTGGTTGTAACATGAAAAAAGTGGAAAATTTTAAGGGGTGTAAATACTTTTTCAAGGCACTGTATGTAATGGTTTTACATCTCCTGTCCAAATGGTGGCTAAAATAAAAAAAAAAAAAAAAAAAATATGGAGCACAGAATAATTACATGGTAAACCTCTTATTTTATGTGCAAGTAGGGTCTTTCATAATACATACCATCCCTTTATAACATATTGTATATCTATGTTGTTTTGTATAAAAGGTATAGTCCAAGTAAACGTATATTTACAGGTAGAGGCTGGTAGGCTGAACTATTTATTGGTCTCTCACCAGCAATGGTCCTGCTGGAATGTATGATTCACTCACTAAGAACTGTAAAGGAAGTTTTTCAAATATTGGTGTATGTTTATGAAACCAAGACGTTTTCTCTCCGTTCACTTTTCGGCAGTTCTCAGAGAAAAATGATCTCCTGTGGCATCATTGATGAAGCAAAGAACTTCACTTCTCACAGGGAGATCAGAGACGTTTTACCTCTGAAAACGGCCGAGATCTGTGTAAAAGTGAATGGGCTGCCTGTAATCTTGTGAGATATAGCGAGATAACAGTATGAGAAACTCTCTGGTGCCCATTTATAAAGCAGTAGTAAATTATCACTGCTGAATACACGTGCATTCTTAGAGGAGACCCCACCTCATGTTAATAAAATAATTTGTCCCCTTACACAATATACATACACCAGTAGCGGAACTATCAGGGTCGCAGCGGTCGCGCTTGCGACCAGGCCCTGGAGTTCCGCCACCTGAGGGGGGGTCCACCAGCCCGTTCTCTTATCGCGGCCGCGGCGTGAGGGGGCGCGATCGTTGTGCGGGGGGGGGAGGGGGGAGATGTCTACAGCGGCCAGTTTTCTAAAGCAATCTGCTGCTGCTGCCTGCACCCGCCCGCCCTCAGCCCTGCCGATCCTCCAATCAGAAAAGGCTGATGCAGTGAGGACCAATAGAGTGCAGGGGGAGAAGGAGTTCTCCTCTCTGCGAGTGCAAAGAGACACCAAATGCTTCCTGTTCCTGCTAGAAGAAGCGTGCGTGCCTGCCTGCCTGGAGTTGCTGAGTGAGGGGGATTCATAATAATCGTCTGACTGCTAATTGTAAGTGAACTTGCCTTGAATTTTGATCCCAAACTCCACCCTTGCTGGCTTGCTGTCTTAATGATCCCATGCCTGCCACAGAACAGATCTCATCCCTATCTACAACAGAGGTGTTGGGGGGGTGTAGGGATGAGATCTGCAGTGGTGGGCGGATGGGATCAGTGAGACAGAGGTGGTGGTGGTTGGGGAGGATTACACCACATAAAACCCCTCCTCCACCCCCCCCACCATCGCTCCCACTGATCCCTCTCCACCATCACCCCTTTACCACCGCCATTGATCCCACCCCCCTCCCAACCATAACCCCCCCTCACTACCACCATTGATCCCACCCCACCATCCACCCCCTCCTCACCACCGCCACTGATCCCAGCGCCCTCACCATCGCCGCCACTAATCTCACCACCCCTTCACCACCAACTCTGATCACACCCCCCTCCCCACCACCGCCGCCACTGATCCCTTGCCTCTCCCCACCATCACCGCCTCTGATCCCACTTCCCTCCCCACCACTGATTCCACCCCACCACCGCCACTGATCCCACCCCCCTCCCCACCATTACCGCCTCTGATCCCACACCACCGCTGCCACTGCTCCCACCCTCCTCACCACCATCGCCATGGTTGGTGCACTATTACTGATCCCATTCCCCTCTTCACCAGCCCTGAAACCAGAAACAGAAATGTTTTACTTTGTTGCAAAAAAAAAAAAAAAGCATGCTTTTCGGGGGGGCCTTAATGATTTCTTGCACCGGGGCCCTGTGAAATCTAGTTACGCCTCTGACATACGCACACAACATTTTTTATATATATATATATATATACACACACACACATTTTATATATACAGTATCTCACAATGAGTATACCGCTCACATTTTTGTAAGTAATTTATAGCTTTTCATGTGACAACACTGAAGAAATTACATTTTGCTACAATGTAAAGTAGCGAGTATACAGCTTGTATAACAGTGTATATTTGCTGTCCCCTCAAAATGACAACACAGCCATTAATTACTAAACCGCTGGCAACAAAAGTGAGTACACCCTTAGGTGAAAATGTCCAAATTGGGCCCAATTAGCCATTTTCCCTCCCCGGTGTCATGTGACTCGTTAGAGTTACAAGGTCTCAGGTGTGAATGGGGAGAAGGTGTGTTCAATTTGGTGTTATCGCTCTCACTCCTTTATATTGGTCACTGGAAGTTCAACATGGCACCTCATTGCAAAGAACTCTCTGAGGATCTGATTAAAAGAATTGCTGCTCTACATAAAGATGGCCTAGGCTATAAAAAGTTTGCCCAGACCCTGAAGCTGAGCTGCAGCATGGTGACCAAGACCATACAGCAGTTTAACAGGACAGGTTCCACTTAAAACAGACCTCGCCATGGTCGACCAAAGTGGTTGAGTGCACGTGCTCAGCATCATATCCAGAGGTTGTCTTTGGGAAATAGACGTATGAGTGCTGCCAGCATTGCTGGAGAGAGTGAAGGGGTGGGGGGTCAGCCCGTCAGTGCTCAGACCATACGCCGCACACTGCATCAAATTGGTCTGCATGGCTGTCGTGCGATAAGTAAGCCTCTTCTAAAGATGATGACTGAAAGCAGTACTGAAAACAAGCAGACTAAGGACATGGATTACTGGAACCATGTTCTGTGGTCTGATGAGGCCAAGATAAACTTAAGCCCCGTACACACGTACCGATTGTCGACCGTAAATATTCGGCCGACGACCGATCCACCGATTGTAGGCTTGTTAGTATGATGCTTCCGACAGCCGACAGCGCACATTTTCGGCTGAAAAGAATCTGTCGAGTAGACATTAAAATTTTTGTTGGCCAACACCAGAACGGCCGATTGTTCGCCAGTCAGTACAGAATTCGGCCGACAATCAGCAGATTTGCAAGACTGGGCATGCTCAGAAAAGAAAAAACACACGGAAAGTTAACAATCACATGACATCCCTTCTGCAGTCGGCTGTTGTTGGCCGACAAAATTCGTGTGCAGTCTTTTGCAGTTTTCAACAGACACGACAGCCCTGGACAAAAGACGGCCGATCGTTCGGCCGACGATCGGTACGTGTGTACGGGGCATTATTTGGTTCAGATGTCAAGCGTGTGTCGCGGCAATCAGGTGAGGAGTACAAAGACAAGTGTGTCTTGCCTACAGTCAAGCATGCATGATGGTGGGAGTGTCATGGTCTGGGGCTGCATGAGTGCTGCTGGCGCTTGGGAGCTACAGTTCATTGAGGGAACCATGAATGCCAACATGTACTGTGACATACTGAAGCAGAGCATGATCTTCCTCCCTTCGGAGACTGGGCCGCAGGGCAGTATTCCAACATGATAATGACCCCAAACTAACCTCCAAGATGACCACTGCCTTGCTAAAGAAGCGGAGGGTAAAGGTGATAGACTGGCCAAGCATGTCTCCAGACCTAAACACTATTGGGCATCCTCAAACGGAAGGTGGAGGAGCACAAGGTCTCTTAACCACCAGCTCTGTAATGTCATCATGGAGGAGTGGACGAAGACTCCAGTGGCAACGTGTGAAGCTCTGCTGAACTCCATGCCCAAGAGGGTTAAGGCAGTGCTGGAAAATAATGTTGGCCACACAAAATATTAACACTTTGGGCCCAATTTGGACATTTTCAATTAGGGGGTGTACTCATTTTGGTTGCCAGCAGTTTAGACATTAATGGCTGTGTGTTGCGTTATTTTGAGGGGACAGCAAATTTACACTGTTATACGAGCTGTACACTCACTACTTTACATTGTAGCAAAGTGTCATTTCTTCAGTGTTGTCACATGAAAAGATATAATAAAATATTTACAAAAATGTGAGCGGTTGGACAAAAGCTTTGGTGGTCCAGTTTTCCCATATACCTATTGTATCTGAGAAAGCCACAGCCACTCCCATTCTACTAAATATTCAGCATCTTAACCACTACCCTACCGGCATATAGGCAAATGACGCCGGCAGGAAGTCTCTCTCGATCCGAGCGACCGTCATATGACGTCCGCCAGTTCTAGCTTCTACCCCGGGGGCACGCAGCACGGCGATCGGGGGTGAGGCTCGTCCCTCGGACTGAGCACAACCCCGATCAAGGTAAACAGCCAATGAAATTGGCTGTTTACCACGTGATCGGCTGTGTCAATCACAGCTGATCACATGAGCGGCTACAGCACAAGCCGCTCATTCTCTGTTCAATGCGCGCCCCCCAGGAGCGCGCAGCACGGCGATCAGGGACGAGGCTCGTCCCTCGGACAGAGCCCATCCCCGATCTAGGTAAAGAGCCAATGAAATGTTTACATTCCTTGTAATAGAAATAAAAATGATAAATTTTTTTTTTAAACGGTGTAAAAGTAAAAAATAAATAAATCGTAAAAAAGAAAAAAAAAAAAATTAAAGCCCCCTGTCCCCGTTAGCTCTCGCGCAGAAGCGGACGCATACGGAAATCCCGCCCACATATGTAAACGGTGTTCAAACCAAACACGTGAGGTATCGCTGCGATCGTTAGAGCAAGAGCAATAATTTGAGCCCTAGACCTCCTCTGTAACTCTAAGATGGCAACCTGTAGAAATTTTTAAATTGTCAGCTATGGGGATTTTTAAGTACCAAAGTTTGTCGCCATTCCGTGATCGTGCGCAATTTTGAAGCATGACATGTTGGGTATCTATTTACTAAGCGTAACATTATCTTTCACATTATGGAAAAAAATTTTGCTAACTTTACTGGTTTCTTATTTTTTAATTAAAAAAAGTGAATTTTTTCCAAAAGAATTGCGTTTGGAAGACCGCTGCGCAAATATGGTGTGATAAAAAATATTGCAATAATCTCCATTTTATTCTCTAGGGTCTCTGCTAAAAAAAATATATAATGTTTGGGGGTTCTAAGTAGTTTTCTAGCAAAAACAACTGATTTTAGCTTGTAAACACCAAATAGGCCTAGGCAAGTGGCTAGGATGCATGATGGTGCTCCTTGGATGTTGGGCCCCTCTATATGGCTAGGCTGTGAAAAAGTCTCACACATGTGGTATCGCCACACTCAGGAGGAGTGGCAGAATGTATTTTGGGGTGTCATTTTTGCTTTGTACATGCTATGTGTTAGGAATATCCTATAAATTGACAAGTTTGTGTAAAAAAAAAAGTTTTGTTTTTTTCCCACATTTTCCAAAAACTTGTGGAAAAAAATGACATGTTCAAACGACCCATAATGCCTCATAGAATATACGTTGGGAGTGTTTGCTTTCCAAAATTGGGTCATTTTGTAGACTTTTCCATAGTTAATGAGGTTGAAAAAAGACATCAGTCCATCCAGCTCAACCTATGATGTGTGTGTGTGTTTGCTGTTAACCGTACATTGTATACCCCTGTATGTTGTGGTCTTTAAGGTGCCCATCTAATAGTTTTTTGAAACTATCAATGCTCCCTGCTGATACCACTGTTTGCGGAAGGGAATTCCACATCCTTACTGCTCTCACAGTGAAGAACCCCCTGCGTATTTTAAGGTTAAACTGCCTTTCCTCTAGTTTTATTGAGTGGCCACGTGTCTTATTGTATTTCCTTTCTCTGAAAAGGTTTTTCCATATGCTAGGGTTGCCAGTACAATATTTGTACATTGATATCATATCCCCCCTCAATCGTCTCTTCTCAAGAGAGAATAAGTTCAGTGCTTGTAGTCTTTCCTCATAGCTGATGTCCTCCATTCCCCTAATTATTTTTGTTGCCCTTCTCTGGACTTTCTCCAGTTCCAGCACATCCTTCCTGAAGACCGTTGCCCAGAACTGGACAGCATACTCCAGATGTGGCCGGACCAGAGTCTTGTAGAGTGGGAGAATAATCTCTTTATTTCTGGAGTGAATCCCCTTTTTTATACATGCCAGTATTCTGTTGGCTTTGCTTGCAGCGGCTTGGCATTGCATGCCACTGCCAAGCCTGTTGTCTACCAGTACCCCCATGTCCTTTTCCATCCTAGACTCACCCAGAGGTTCCCCCCCCCTAGTGAGTAGCTTTCTTTCTGGCACCCAGGTGCATTACTTTACATTTTTCAACATTAAACCTCATCTGCCATGTAGTTGCCCACCCCATTATTTTGTTCAGGTCCGCTTGTAAGGTTTCCACATCCTGCCTAGAAGATATTGTCCTGCTTAGTTTAGTATTATCCGCAAATACTGAGATTTTACTCGATATCCCCTCCTCTAGATCATTTATGAATAAATTAAACAGGATTGGCCCCAGGACAGAACCCTGGGGGACCCCGCTTTCCACACCCGCCCAATCTGAGTACTCCCCATTAATCACCATCCTTTGCAACCTCCCCTGGAGCCAGTTCTCTATCCAGGTACTCACCTTATGGTCCATACCTACCTTCCTTAGTTTGAACAGTACACCACATCCACAGGCTTACCTTTATCTAGGTGGTAGCTCACTTCATCATAGAAGGTTAATAGATTGGTTTGGCAAGAACGATTTTTCATGAATCCATGCTGATTACTACTAATAATACCCTTTTCATTACTAAAGTCTTGTATGTGGTCCCTTAACATCCCCTCCAAAATCTTGCAGACTACTGATGTTAGGCTGACCAGCTTACCCGGGATATATCTTGGCCCCTTTTTAAATATTGGTACCAGGTTGGCTCTTTTCCAATCAGCTGGCAAGATACCCGTCTGTAAACTATTCCTAAAGATCAAGAATAATGGTCTGGCAATCACCTGGCTGAGCTCTTTAAGAACCCTCGGGTGCAAGCCATCCGGTCCCGGTGATTTATTTATGTTAAGTTTCTCTAGTTTAGTTCTAAGTCTATCTTCTGTTAGCCATGGAGGTGTGTTGTTTAGTTTGGCCTTACAAGCTGGGTTAGTGTAGCCCCCCAATTCTTTTGTGAAGACTGAAGAGAAGAAATGAACACTACCACCTTTTCCCTGTCCTCTGTGGCCAAAACTCCCTTATCGTCTTTTATGGGGCCAATGTGTTCTGGCCTCGCTTTCTTACTGTTTATATACCTAAATAATTTCTTGGGGTTCTTTTTACTCTCTTCTGCTATATGTCTCTCGTGTTCTATTTTAGCCGCCCTGATTTCGTATTTACATTTCTTATTACACTCTTTGTAATGCTTGAATGCTGCCAATGACCCCTCAGTCTTGTATTTTTTGAAGGCCTTTCCTTTAGCATTAGTATAAATTTTTATGTTGGAGTTTAGCCACCCAGGGTTTAGTTTTGCTCTTTTAAATTTATTTCCCTTTGGAATGCATTGGTCAATCCCTTTGTTAAGTATGCTTTTCAAGCACTCCCATTTTTCCTCCGTGTTCTTTGTTCCCAGGGTTCTATCCCATTTGATATTTTCTAGCAGAGAGCGCAGTTTTGGTAAATTGGCTCTTTTGAAATTCAGTGTCCTTATATTGCCCTTGTGTTTACTGTTACTATAATTAATACTGAAACTAATTGACCTATGGTCACTGTTTCCTAAGTTGTCCCGTATTTCTATATCCGTGAGCAGGTCTGTATTGTTGGTAATCAGTAGGTCAAGTACCGCATTGTTTCTTGTCGGTGCATTCACCATCTGACCCATGAAATTGTCCTGCAAAACATTTAGGAACTGCCGAGCCTTGGCTGAATGCGCGGTTCCTTCTGCCCAGTCTATATCTGGATAATTAAAGTCCCCCATTATAATGACATTTCCCATCCTTGCTGCCAATCCTATCTGTAAAAGGAGGTCCGCCTCCCTCTGGTTGTGGGGCCTATAGCATACGCCCAATATTACCTTCGGTGGCCGACTGAAGTATCTGATGGAAGATCCTGCAGCCTCCCCTGTCAGCACTCTCAGTCACACAACACTCTCAGTTGCACAGCCTGGTCAGACGCACAACACTCTCAGTCGCACAACACTCTGTCACACAGCCTGGTCAGACGCACAACACTCTCAGTCGCACAGCCCGGTCAGACGCACAACACTCTCAGTCGCACAGCCTGGTCAGACGCACAACACTCTCAGTCGCACAGCCCGGTCAGCCGCACAGCCCGGTCAGTCAAACAGCCCGGTCAGACGCACAGCCCGGTCAGACGCACAACACTTTCAGTCACACAGCCTGGTCAGACGCACAACACTCTCAGTCGCACAACACTCTGTCGCACAGCCCGGTCAGACGCACAGCTCGGTCAGACACACAACACTCTCAGTCGCACAACACTCTTAGTCTCAGTCACACAGCCCGGTCAGTCGCACAACACTCACAGTTGCACAACCCGGTCAGTCGCACAGCCCGATCAGTTGCACAGCCCGGTCAGTCACAGTCATTGAGCACAGTCTCACAACACTCACAGTCGCACAGCCCGGTCAGTCGCCTACAGTCCCTAGCTATTGCCCTCTGGTTCCCCCCCACCAGCTGCCAAACAGCTGATCGGTCACCTACTCACGTGCTGCTGTTCCGGGTCACCAGCTCACTCCCAGTCCTTCAGCCCCCCTGGCCGTCCTCCGCCGCCGTTCGGTGGTCCCAGGTACTTGCAGGTATCAAGGTACTGCCAGATCTACTGCTTGTCTGCCCTGGTCTGTCCTTGTCTGATGGAAGATCCTGCAGCCTCCCCCTGTCAGTCTCTCTACACGCTATCTGTGTGATCCCCCTACCCCTCACTCAGCCAAACAGCTGATTCAGCACACTCACGTTTCTGCTGTCTCCTGTCCTGTCAGTCAGTCCCTGCACGCCTGCAGTACTGTCCCCGCCGCCTGGCATCTGTCACGTTGCGTTGGCAGTCCCCCTTCAGTCACTGGCTTCTGTTGAGTCTCCCTCAGCTGTTCCCCCAATGTATGTTCCCCTTCACAGCACAGCAATCACAGCTCCCCTCCTCTCCACGTGGTGCTCTCCTCTGCCTCTCCTCTCCATGTGGTGCTCTCCTCTGCCTCTAGTGGCCACCAGTATTGGTGCTCTAGGGCCTTGAAAAGTGTGATAGGTAGTAAGAAAGTTTTATGTGTATTTATGCTCCTAGAACGCCTGAAGGTGCTACTTGGATGTGGAGTCTTTTTGTGGCCAGGCTGTATAAAAGTCTCACATATGTGGTAAAACCACACCCAGAAGGAGTAGCAGAATGTATTTTGGGGTGCCATTTTTGCTGTGTACATGCTATGTGTTAGAAATAGCGTATAAATTAACAACTTTGTGGGAAAAAAAAACAAAAAAAATTTCTTCATTTTACCAAGAATTGTGGAAAAAAATTATAGCTCCAAAAAACTCACCATGCCTCTTACTAAATACCTTGGACTGTCTACTTTACAAAAAGGGGTCATTTGGGGGGTATTTGTACTGTCCTGACATTTCAGGTCCTCAAGAAAGGAGATACATCTGGTGTGATCAATTTTCAGTAATTGGTACCATAGCTTCTAGACTCAATAACTTTCACACAGACTAAATAATATACACTAATATGGGTTAATTTTACCAGAGATATGTAGCAGTATAAATTTTGGCCCAAATGTATGAAGAAAAATAAATTTTTTGCAAAATTCTATAATAGGAACTAAAAAAAAAGTTTTTTTTTTCAAAATTTTTGCTCTTTTTTTGCTTATATCACGGGAAAAAAAAACCCAGTTGTGATCAAATACCACCAAAAGAAAGCTCTATTTGTGTGAAAAAAAATAATAAAAATTTTTTTTTGTTACAGTGTAGCATGACTGAGCAATTGTCATTCAAAGTGTGAGAGTGCTGAAAGCTGAAAATTGGTCTGGGCAGGAAGAGGGTCTAACTGCTCTGTATGGAAGTGGTTAACATGGAAATATACTCTTATGTAAGCTATTTACATATACATAAGTTGGTCAATGGCTTACGGTGTAATGTGCATGGAGGTTCAAATAATATAGAACTTTGAAATCTTTAAAAAACTATTTTATTGTACATGGTGTTTTGTAACGTTAATCTTTTTTTGAAAAAAAAATAAAAAATTAGTTTTCTATATCTGGTTGTACCTGCAAGTGTCTGTATTGACAGAGGACCTTTAGAACTCTGCCTGCCTTAAAGGTGAGGCTAACTTTCTGGGAAAAAATAATAAATGCACATATTTTTGAAAAAAAAAAAAAAGGAATCTGCAGAGAATTGCACCTATGACCAGTGAAGCATGGGTGCAATGTCAGGCTCCTGCAGACAAGCCGTACAGCTCTCAGCCTATACCTCAGTATGGGCTGTTAAGTTTAAAAGCTGCAGGGCTTGTGAATGAACTACGGTGGCAGATGGGACTTGTTTTTCTCATTCACAGAATCCTGGGAAGTGGCTCTGCCGATTAGCCCTGCACACCCATGCTGTTTTCAAAATGTGACAGCAGGTGCAGAGAGGGGAACCCCCACTCATTATCAAAGGAGGTAGAGGAATTGGGGGGTGAGGATAGGAGGACATGTGCTGGAGCATGTTACACTCTAAATATGGGTGTAACGTGTACCATGCTCTAAGAGGGGAAACCTATCCTTTAAGGCCTCTTTCACACTAGCCAGATTGTTTTTTTCTCAGCGGGAGATCTTTCTGCTGATACCCTGCTGAGTTGAGCGGAGCAGGCGGATTACAGGTCCATGTATGTTCTGCTTATACACAGCAGACACAGACACAACCTGCTCTGCTGTATGGGCAGCTGATCCGATCAGATGGAGGGGAATGGACCCCCTTCTGTTTGTTTTTTCCTGGATAGGATAGGTAGGTGATTGTAAACAGTCACTAGTCAGTTTGCAACTGCCATGGAGGGCCAATCGGTTACACCTGAATAATAGGCAGGTTGACCTAATCCGACTGCTCTTAGGAAAAGGGCCTAACTCATATATGGTTATAAAACATCTGACCCACTCCAAAAAAGCAGGGATCACAAAGAACATCTACCTGATTGGGAGCAGGCATTAAGGAGTCTGGAGTAATTTTCTCAACAGGCTGCACATCAGTTATCATTGAAGGACCTAACTTTCAAAGATCAAGCCCCAACAAAGGCCCCTTGGCTGTACTCTACACCCCCAGAAACGGTCTGTTCTGGGGAACGAGACTTAAGCTCCAGACATAGGGACCGGCCAGCAAGTGGACTCCTCTAACAGTGAAGGGAAGAAACTGCTACATCCTGCCCAAGAGACAGATGGGAACAGTAGGAACTGCTTGGTTTAGAGCAGGGGTGTGAAACCTTTTTTCTGCCAAGGGCCATTTGGGTATTTATAAAATAATTCGGGGGCCGTACAAAATTATCACCTTAAAAATTAGCCTGTTATATTTGGCTGCTGGTGGGTATAGCTGGCTGCTACTGCTGGTGGGTACAGCTGGGTTGCTACTGCTTTGGGTACTGCTGGCTCAGGAGGGTACTGCTGGGTTGTACTGTGCTGTGAGTACTGCTGGCTGGTACTGCTGACTCAGGCTGACACTGCTGTGGGTACTGCTGGCTGGTACTGCTGTGGGTACTGCTGGCTCAGGTGGGTACTGCTGTGGGTACTGCTGGCTCAGGTGGGTACTGCTGTGGGTACTGCTGTCTCAGGCTGGTACTGCTGGCTGGCACTGCTGTGGGTACTGCTGGCTCAGGCTGGTACTGCTGGCTAGTACTGTGCTGTAGGTACTGCTGGCTGGTACTGTTGTAGGTGCTGCTGACTCTGGCTGGTACTGCTGGCTCTGGCTAGTACTGCTGGTTCTGCTGTGTGTACTGCTGTATGTACTGCTGGCTCTGGCTGGAAGAGGTGATGTTTCCTGTATTGGTCAGAGGCGGAGTGCATTTGATATCACTCCGCCTGTGACTCACTCAGACTGTCATAACGGAGCAGGAACTATACAGGAAGTATCGGCTCCTTTCTGACAGATCAGCTGAGAGACACAGACTCAGCTGCATGGGGGGCCGGACCAGATGACTTTGGGGGCTGCATACGGTCCCCAAACCATAGGTTCCCCACCCCTGGTTTAGAGAGACCATCTGGATGACTCACTCGGAGTCCAGACTTCCACACACGAGGGGATGCTGACGAGGACTGAAAGGACCAAAAAAAAAGAAAAAGGAAACCATCTTGGGACAATATTCTTTCAGCACCTCACAAGCTCCAAAGGAGGAGGGAGGAAACATTCCTGACAGATAGGGAGGTAATTAAACCTTTTGAGCAAAGAAAAGAGCAGAGAAACCTTGTTTAATGGTGGACCAGTACACAAGGTCAACCACTTGAGAGAGTTCAGACTAGAAGAATCCAGAAAACTAATTCTGCTCTGATTGCTCTTTAGTGGGAATGCCAGAAAAGGGTATAGGATGGATATAAGGTCTATATTTATGAGCAGCAAAAGAAGCCTCTGGAAGACCCTACAAGTTCAGGTCCTTATTAGTGAGAACAGCAGAAATTGATCCCTTATGACCTTGAAGCTCGGGGGTCCCTCCAGAGATGGGAAAATTAGGCTGCTAAAACTCCCTGAGAGGTACAAGCAATTCCAAAGCAAGGGTACACTCCTGAAGGGAGCATGGGGGAATCCAGGCAGGGCACCATTAAAAAAAAAAATTGCTTACTAGATTAGAAATAGAGGATCCAAGACTGATCTGGGAAAAGATGCAGAGTGCAATAATTCTTAGAAAAAGAGAAGGGTCAGCTAAATTAGATGCCAGACACAAGTGTTTAGCCCGTAAGCTACAGGAGGTGACAAGAGTCCTCAAATGTCAAAGATGCACATTACCAAAGTACCCCTCTTTTTGGCAAATTGTCACCAACCAAAACAGAGTTGCACTGTTTATTTCAACCTGGAATTTTAGGATGGAGGTTACCAGCAAAATTCCCAAAGGGGAGCACACTCTCCGCAAATTAACCCATTTCCTCTCAAAGGGGAACAATTTGACATTCTCACGTGAACCCCAGAAACTGCCCAGTGTTTCCAGTCCTCATAGGAGCAGTCAAATAGCAGTTGTAGTAGGAAGGTCTTTGCAGATGTACAGTGGGTATAGAAAATAATCACCGCTTTAATAATATACACATTTTGTTGCTTTTCATTCAGAAATGAAGACAGACACAATTTTTGTTTTATACAGCTGTATTTACATCCAAGGGAAATATAGAACATCAACATATCAGAAAATCAGAAAAAAAATGTAAAAAAAAAAAAGAATCAAGAAGTTGGAAAAAGGATCACCCCCTTGTGTCACTATTTTGTTAAAGCACGTTTTGCTTTAATTACAGCCTTTAGTCTGTTGGGATATGCCTCTACTAACTTTGCACATCTAGACTTTGAAATATTTCCCTACTCTTTTTTGCAGAACTGTTCAAACTCAGTTAAATTTGATGGTGACTGTTTGTGGACTGCAGTCAAGTAATTCCACAGATTTCAATGAGGTCTAAAGTATAACTAAAGGCAAAACTTTTTTTTTTTTGTTTTGGATGGATTAGAGAGGGATTAAAGCCCGTCAGGTTTTTATTTATGCCCGTGCCTCCATTAAGATTCACCCTCTCTCTTTGTCCTGTTTACCATTTTTATTGAAAGTGAAAGTAAAAACAAATCAAATTGTGGGTTGTCCCCAGAAAAGTAATAGAGAGGAAATCTTTCAATGGGGGCACTAGTTCTCGTAACCTTGGGATCCCCAAGAAATCTCCTTCATTTGCAAGGATTTCCTCTCACTTCCTCTTTGGCTACAGGACAGGAAGTAAAGGAAAATCTCTGCAATGGGACAGAGGTGGCAAAAAAAAAAAAAAAAAATCTGATAGGGGTTATAACCCTCCCTTACTCTATCCAAAATGAAAAAAAGTTTTGCCCGTGATTCTACTTTAAGGCTGGGCTGTGACTAGGCCCTGCAAGGGCATTCACCCTTTTCTACTTCAACCACTGTGTGATAATTTTTGCTGTATGCTTTGGGTTGTTGGAAGGGTAAAGCTTCTTTCCATTGACAACTCTCTGGCTGATTTTCCTTTAAGAATTTGACAGTATTTTGCCTCATTAATTTTTCCTTCCCAAGAAGTGCTTCAGTCCTGCGGCAGAGAAACACCCCTATAACAGGCTATTACCACCTCCATGCCTTACTGTAGGAATTAGGTTATTTGGATGGTGAGCTGTATTGGATTTCCGCCAGACATTGTTTGGTGTTGAGGCCAAATAATTCAATTTTAGTCTTATCTGACCATAACACCTTATTCCATGTGGCCTCAGAATCTTCAAGGTGTGTGTTTTTGCAAAGCTTAGCAGTGACTGCAAGCTGGCTATTCTTGAGAAGTGTTTTTTTTTCTTGCAACCCTATCATACAAGCCACATTTGGGCAGAATTTGAGGATGTTGTCACATGACCACTCTGTCATTTCTGCAACTGCTTCAGAGTTGCTGTAGCTCTCTTGGTATCCCCTCTGACTAGTTTCCTCCTGGCTATTTCATCCAGTTTGGAGGGATGTCCTGATCAAAGGAGGGTTTGTGTTGTATCAAATACCTTACCTTCCACTTCCTAATAATAGACTTCACTGTGCTTCCAGGCATTGATTCCTAAAACTTGTGCCTGTCCACAACTTTATCCCGAAGATCTTTTGACAGCCCATAGTTGATTTTTTGCTTCAGTTGCACCAGGGACTGAAATGCTCCAGGACAGCTCTTTTCATGCTTAGCTAATCAAAATGACCACAGCTGATCACAGTTGAAACTCAAATGGCTTTGTGTGGCATTGAGAAGGTGATTAGCTACACTTGACTGAGTTGATAAGCCATTTTTAGGAGGGGTGATCCTTTTTACAACTTAGTGATCCCGTTTTTGAAATTTTTAATTTTTTTCTGACATGTTGCTGTTTTATTCCACTTGGATATTATAGCTGGATAAAACTTGTCTTCATTTCAGGCTACAAAGCAACAAAAACTGAATTTTTGTAAAATCTTACCGTAAAATTCCTTTCTCTGAGTCCTCCGACAGTCGCCGCCCCTTCATAATCTTCACCAATGGGTAATTGACCTTTGCTCCGCAGGAGTAGCTAGGCAACAAGATTTGTTAATATTAAAGCTTTTAGCATATCACACCCCTAGGGGGCGGTCCCCTCAGTCAATACCTCCCTGCTTCCAGCATTCTCAACTCAGTTTCAGTAGCATAGCAGTAGAGTACAAACAAACCCCAAAAGAGGGGCGGGGGCGGCGACTGTCGGAGGACTCAGAGAAAGGAATTTTACGGTAAGATTTTACAAAAATTCAGTTTTCTCTTACGTCCTCCGACAGTTGCCGCCCCTTCATAATCTTCACCAATGGGACGTCCGAGAGCAGTGTAGACATGAGGGGTGGGAAAAAAACGCAGCCGCACATAAAGCAACGCAGTACCCACATCAGAGAAAGGAACCTTACCAAGGTAAGAGAACCAACCTGGCAACAGGAAAACGTGCTCAACAGGAGCAACAACCCAGGAAGAACAAGTAACCCAGGGGTAAAAACACCCCAACAGCCAAGGGCCCAATCAAGGGACCCTAAGGCACTGCCGCACTAAGAACTTTACGGCCAAAGGAAGCATCTGCCGATGCCTGAACATCCACTTTGTAAAATTTGGAGAAGGTGTGAACGGACGACCAAGTCGCCGCCTTACACACCTGGGCCACAGAAGCCTGATGACGGCCCAAGACGTACTCAGAGATCTGGTAGAGTGCGCCTTCACAGGGAAAGGAGGAACCTTCCCTCTCAAAGCATAGGCTTGTACAATCGTCTGTCTGATCCATTTGGCGATGGTAGCAACCGACGCCGCCATGCCCTTCCGAGGTCCCTCTGGAAGGACGAATAGGGAATCCGACTTGCAAAAGGACTTAGTCGATGACAGGTAAACCCTGATCGCCCGAACAACATCCAAGGCATGCAAAGCCACCTCCTTTGGATGCTTAGGCTTCGCGCAAAGCGAAGGCAAGACAATGTCCTCATTCAGGTGAAACTCCGAGATCCTTTTCGGAAGAAAAGATGGGTTAGGTCGCAAGACCACCTTATCCTTGTGAATCACCAGGTAGGGAGAGCTGCAGGACAAAGCCGCCAGCTCCGACACCCTGCGAGCCGAAGTGATCGCCACCAAAAAGGCAACCTTTTTGGACAACAGAGACAACGAGATCTCCCTGATCTTTTCAAAGGGAGCCTGTTGTAACACGGACAGAACCAAGTTCAAGTCCCATGGAGGCAAAGGTTCCCTCCTAGGAGGGGCCAAATGTCGCACCCCCTGAACAAAGGTGCTAACCAATGAATTAGACGCCACAGGACGTTGAAAAAGAACGGCCAGCGCAGAAATCTGACCCTTAATTGTGGCCAGCGCCAAACGCTGGTCCACTCCAGTTTGGAGGAAAGCCAACACTCTCGACACAGAATATGATCGAGGGGAACACCCCCTAGACTCACACCAGGCAAAGTACGCTTTCCAAGTACGGTAGTAAATTTTTCCCGAAGAGGCTTTTCTAGCCTTGATCAAAGTGGGAATGACCTCAGGGGAGAGACCCCTATCCTTCAGGACCTGGCTTTCAACAGCCAGGCCGTTAAAGACAGCGACTGTAAAGCAGGATGGAATATCGGCCCTTAAGGTCTTCCCGAAGCGGCAGGCGCCACGGAGCGTCGACTGCCAGATTTACGAGGTCTGTGTACCAAGCCCAGCGAGGCCAGTCTGGTGCCACCAGAATCACTGCGTGCGGTTCCGAGACCAATCTGCGAAGCAGCCTGGACAGCAGCTGAATCGGTGGAAAGGCATACATCAGACGATACTGATGCCAGGGCGCCACTATTGCGTCTGAGGCGTCTGCCTGAGGATCGCGCGTCCTTGCCACGAACCTTTCCACCTTGTTGTTCAGACGAGACGCGAACAGGTCCACATCCGGAAGACCCCACTTCGCGCACAACATCTGGAAGACATCCGGGTGAAGAGACCACTCCCCCTGGTCCAGGGCCTGGCGACTCAGATAGTCCGCCTGCCAGTTTTCCACCCCCGGAATGTGCACAGCCGTTATCGCCGGGACGTGTGTCTCGGCCCACGACAGAATGCCGTTTACTTCCCGAGCAGCATGGGCACTCCTGGTGCCCCCTTGATGGTTGATGTAGGCCACCGCTGTGGCATTGTCCGTCTGAACCCGAACCGGACGGCCCTGAAGCCGTTCCGACCAGTGCAGAAGGCAAAGTCTTATCGCTCGCAATTCCAGAATGTTGATCGGAAGGGAGGATTCCTCCCCCGACCAAGTTCCCTGGGCGGACAGAACGCCCAGAACACCACCCCAGCCCGACAGGCTGGCATCCGTGGTGATCACCGTCCACGACAAAGGACGAAAGGACTTGCCCCCCGACACCGCCGGGGACTGGAGCCACCACAAAAGACCCCTTCGGGTGTGGCGGCTCAACGAAAGCTGCCGATCCAGAGATTGCGGACGCCCGTCCCACTTGGCCAGGATCTCCGCCTGAAGACCCCGCATGTGAAACTGGGCGAAGGGAATCACCTCGAAAGCCGAGACCATTAGACCTAGACATCTCATACATGTCCGGAGGGACGAGCACTGAGTGTCCCTGAGGGACCTGACCTCGTCCTGAAGTGTCTGGAGCTTGTCTTCCGGCAGGAAGACCTTCGCTTGAGCAGAGTCCAGGATCATCCCCAGGTAGGGAAGACGAACCGACGGACACAACGTTGATTTTGGAAAATTTATCGTCCAACCGAACTCCTGCAGAGTCTGCATCGTGGAGGACAGGTCGTTCACCAGGCCCTGACTGGTCGCAGACCGAAGCAAGATATCGTCCAGATATCCCAAGACAGAGATGCCCTGGGCTCTCAATAAGGCCAGGACCGGCGCAAGCACCTTGGTGAAAACCCGCGGAGCCGAAGCGAGACTGAAGGGTAACGCCACGAATTGGTAATGGTCCTCCGCAATGGCGAATCGAAGGTACCTCCGGTGACCCTCGAAAATGGGGATGTGAAGGTACGCATCCTTCAGATCGATGGAGGCCATGAATTCCCCTGGACTCAGGGCAGCCACCACTGAGCGCAGGGATTCCATGCGGAACTTGCGAACCCGCACAAAGCGGTTCAGAGCTTTCAAGTCCAGAATCGGCGTACCTTGCCCTCCTTTCTGGGCACAGTGAACAGATTGGAGTAGAACCCCCGAAATCTGTCCCGATGAGGCACCGGAACCACCACTCCCTGGGCCCGCAGGTCCCGCACCGCCAGGTGCAGATCCTGCAAACGCTCCGGAGACAGCTGAAGATTTGAGGGAAAAAATCTGCTCGCCGGCCGAGAGAAACTCGATCTTGTATCCAGATCGAACGATTTCCTGAACCCACCTGTCCCGAACGCGGGCCAGCCAGGGTTGAAGAAAACCGAGCAAACGTCCCCCCCCCCCCCTACTTCAGGCCGAACTGGTATGGGCAGCGGACCCGGACTGGCCGGACTTCTGCTTACCTGCCCACGGCTTCTTCTGGGAGCCTTGGCCCTTGAAGGGCTTGCCCTTGTATTGCGGCCGAAAGGCACGAAAGGACCCCTGAGAGGGCCTAAACAAGGTATTCTTCTTACCGTGAACAAACTTATTCTTGTGAGTGTGGGGTAAGAGAGTGCTCTTACCCCCGGAAATTCCCTTTATCAGAGTATCCAAAGACTCGCCAAAATGGCGAGATCCCGCGTAGGGAAGATTAGCTAGAGTCTTGCGAGAGGATTGGTCAACCCACCAACATTTCAGCCATATTAGGCGACGGTTCAACACCGCTAGACTGGAGAGGCGTGCAGCCAAAGGGACTAAATCCAAGTCCGAATCGCACAAATACATGACACCCTGATGAATCTGATCTACCATAGCCAATGTTGTCGGCGGAGCAGAGTCAGCCACCAGTGCGCCTGAGCACCTGCGTCCAATCCGCAATAGCTTGGGCTGCCATGATGGAAGCAAAAATAGGCTTCAGCATAGAACCAGCAACCGTATAAGCATGACGGGCCAGAGACTCCAATCTCCTGTCCGTAGGGTCCTGGAACACCGGGGTATCCTCAGCAGGAATCGCAGTGGATTTATTCAAAACTGCCACCGCGTGATCCACTTGAGGCGGCACACACCAACGCTCATCAGTGGTGGGTGTAAATGGATAACGCAGCTTGAACTTACTTGGCACAGTTAAGGGCTTCTTTAAATTGCGCCATTGCTCATCAACCGCGTGCTGAAATTCCGCAGGGCAGGGAAAAACCTGCGCTGATTTGCGTTTCCTTTTCGTCCCATAAGAGGACATCAAAGCAGGACATGGTTCATCCTGCAGATGCAAGGTTTCCTTGATAGAAGTAATCAACTCATCCATGAGTGCAAGCTCTTCAGGCGAGCCAGGGGGAGAAGTATCAACTCCTTCTACCTCAGCCTCCCCCTCGGACCCCACAAGGTCCAGAGATGAACGAGACCCTGAGAAGGGCACTCCAGCCATAGCAGCCCCATCGCCCTCTGAATCAGAGGAAATAGATAACCTGGGCCGTTTTGCGGATCGATCAGCCATTAGCATCTGCACCCGAGAAGCCAAATTCGCTACAACAGCAGCCAGATCAGCCCCCTCGGGGGATGCAGCAGCCCCTTGGCCCCCCACCAGGGTGGGAGGAAACTTGCAATCCTGAGAATCCATGCCCCAGTATCAACTGAAATAAAGGACTGCCCCTTTAAGACCGCGGCGAGCGCAGCCCACCGCACACTACTGTATGTACCGACCCCCGCAGGGATAAGGAGCACTGAGCAAGGAAATACAGGATAAGGAAGGTAAAAACCTGGAGAGAGCACACAGCTGCTGCCACCGATCGCTGTTCCAGTGAAAAAGAAAGTGATGCAATGACTGACCGACCTATATAGCCTATGAAGGCTCCACAAACATGGCCGCTCGGCTGAGGAATTAAGGCAACAAGAAAATGGCGCCGACATGTGCTTGCATGATCGACCGCCGCTAAAATGGCGGCGTTTGGCGCCAAAACACACCGCTGTATTAAACAGGGCCGGTTACCACAGTTTTATCCGAAACAATGGCGGACCGCATCAGCGGCCGCCGCACAGCATGTCTGAGCCCAGTCTGCCCATACAGTACACATAGCAGAGCGGGAGAGCCCCCCCCCCCGCATCCCACAGAAAGGCAGCTATTCCACACAGGAATCTGACAGGGAGCGCACTCACACAGACATGTGGGTCACACAGTCACAGACTGACACCCAAACAGACAGGTCCCCACATAGAATTTTACTCACCATTCCGGATGGCGTGGGGAGCCGTCTCCAGCGACCAAACCGCTGTACTGAGGACAGGGAGTGTCGCAGCCAGGACGCAGTGGATTGCGGTGCGAAACCACAAATGGCGTCCGGTGAGGTAGCCACCTCACAGGCAGCATCCCTGCAGCGAACAGGGATGGGTCGATCAATATGCCAGGGAAAACCTGAGCTGAACGCTCAATGGCAGGCTGGAGAAACCCCTGGCTCTCAGCCCTGGGATCCAGGGTAGCCAGTCCGAGACCCAGCTCCGCATGATCTATCCTCATCCGAAGAAAACTAAACTAATGCTGAGAAAAAAACAGCTAAGTAAAAGAAAGAGAAAAACACTTGAAATAAAATCAAAAAGAGGATAGAAGGCTGAGACTGAAAGCCCCAGCACAGGAACAGCCAGCCAGTTGAGAATGCTGGAAGCAGGGAGGTATTGACTGAGGGGACCGCCCCCTAGGGGTGTGATATGCTAAAAGCTTTGATATTAACAAATCTTGTTGCCTAGCTACTCATGCGGAGCAAAGGTCAATTACCCATTGGTGAAGATTATGAAGGGGCGGCGACTGTCGGAGGACGTAAGAGAAATTAGATTTGAATGGGGGTGATTTCTTTCTATACCCACTGTAGAAGCTATAAAGACCCGACCCTGGAACAACAGGCTGATCCTTCAGGTGCAGGGTGGTATCCGATCATGTTTGAAAAAAATCATCTTGTATTTCTTGGTCTGCTTCAAGAGACTAAGTTGACAAACACAGCCTCACCAGAGGCAGAATATTAAGACTCTGAATCAGACAGCAACAACGTCCACCGAGCCATATTTAGCAAAAGTCATAGAATATTCTAAGCCACACTCTGCAGGGAATGACATTAGAGCATGTTTAGAACTTTTGCAGGCAGAACGCTCCAGTATAAGTTAAAAGTGCCCATGGAGGTCCCTGTGGACATGGGGGAGGCTTTGACCACACCCGATGCAGCCACTTATAACGCAAGCTTATAACGCAAGGTCTTGGAATATCCAGATTGTTCCCTGTACTGTACGATTAGGGATAAAAGCTGAACTACTCAACAGGTGAGTTATTGCTGCCTGTATGTATCTCAAGGTTTAAAATCTAGTTTTGACTAAAGTAAATTAGTAAATGCATACAGCTTTATCACGAAGTTTAACATAGCAGCTGTGAATTTTGTTCTCAAAGCCAAACTTGTAATTAGATATGCTCTTTTACCTTTAGGCCAGGGGTAGGCAACATCAGCACTCCTGCTGTGGTGAAACTACAAATACCCTCATGCCTCTGCCAGCCTTGCAAGGTTTTATGGGATTTGTAGTTGCACCACAGCTGAAGTGTTGAGGTTGCCTCTGCCTGCTCTAGGCTATTTAAGTAACACTAGAGCATAACTGCTGTCCTTGTTACAGTCTTGGACAGGATTGTCTAGAAATAAGATAACAGCTTGCAGTAGTGTATTGGGAAAAATATGTTAATTTGTATAAAATGTTAGAATCGCCTGGCAAATAATGCCTTTACAGGCAGTGGCGGCAGCGACAGCCACAACAAAGGGCAGGCTCCTCAGCATACCAGAAATCCTTCGTTGTAAAGGCTGTAAGTACACTGATTTAGGGGAAGAATGTGGCCAGGTGCAAGTGAACATTAGAATGTGGGATCCAGAGGCCATGCTTTATCTGATCAGCAACCCTAGCATTGGAAGCAAGGGCAGCCATCACAGGAGACAGGGCAGCCCCCCCCCAGCCTTTTTACCGGTTATGTGAGTTTACCGTTTGGGGGAAGGACATGGGCTGCTGGGTAAAATCTCAGAGGGTAACTAGTACACTATATAGCTCAGCTAATTAGGGACTGCTTCTCTAGCACAGGTTCTGTTATGTCATGGGTGCTCAACCTGTGGCCCCTCCAGCTGTTGTGGAACTATAAGTTCCATCGTACCTCTGCCTTCGGGAGTCATGCTTGTAACTGTCAGCCTTGTAATGCCTTCTGGAACTTGTAGTTCTGTTACAAGGTGGAGGGCCACAGGTTGAGTACCCATGCATTATGGTTTTCAGTAGCAAATATGTCTAACAGACAGAGAGGGGGAGGACTCATGGATGCACCCATCAGGTCAAGAAGAAACTAGACGTAGCCACCTCTGGTGCAGTTTTCCCTGAGAGTCGAGGGGATTCCAATGTTTCTAAGCCCTTTATATTGTAGGTGCGACTTTTTCTGGGACCAGTTTACGGTAGAAGTAATGTCTTTCACATTAACTGGGTTAGAGCTTTTGCTCTCCTGGATGATCGTCGCTACAAGGCCACAAGCAAAAGCAGGAACGTTTCCATTTCCTGTCTCATCTCCAGGTTAGAGGAGCATTGGGGTGGGAGAAGTGAACGAATCCTCATTTGAGGATTCTGTGGCCAAGAGACTTCTGGGACAAATATTGTTCAGACCAGAAAGTATTTTTGAACTCGCTTCTTGAAAGGGTCTGCACTGCGTGAAGCTGTCACTTCCCCAGGCTACATTTCTGAAAGTCTTGCTCTTGGGTTCCTGGCGTTTGCCAGAAAGTTCCCAGATGTTCTTACACCCTCACTATGTGAAAATGGAATATGCAGATTAAACTCTGTTTGTCCACAAGAGAGCTCACAGTTATACCGTGTGGGAAAATTCACAAAAAAAATGTACTACGCCAGTTTGAGGTATGCGGCAATTCTTAACTTAGTAAGAATTTTTTACGTGTCCAGGCGGTTACAAGTATCTGCCAGACTCGAGGGGGAATGAGGCATATGTCCAGGAGGTGGGACTCTGCAGGCAATAAGGCTAAAACACGATACATGCATACCAGAAAGTCAGTGCGTCTAGCAGGGGGACTCCTATTAGAATACTTTGGGCACAGCAGGAGCAATCCCTGCATCACATATCGCGTTGATGCAGGGACCGTTTTTTTTTTTTTACAACCCGCTGGTTAAACAAAAAAAACTGAACGTGTATTTGCAGCTTAATCTGGGTAAAGCTTTAGAAGATTTCTGTCTGTTCAGCATCTGGAGCACAATGCATCTTCTATAATGTACTCTCTGGATAGATAGGGTGACTGGTTCTCATCTCCAGAGGTTATCGTTGGTGCTAGCTCAGCATTTGGTATCTGAGCCTGCTCCTGTTCACTGTCAAGGTGAATGTGATTCTTCCTCTAGGAAGAAGCCTGGCTTGGAGGAATCGGGTTTCAGTTTTTTTCTGGAACACAGGTTTCCCTCTGCATGAGAAGCTTTGGGAAGTTAGTTGACCCCTTCGAAGTGGTGTTTTTTTTTGCTCATTTTTATTCCAGATCTTTACAATTTTGTTCTGTTGGCATGGAGCAGGATGACTCAGTCTTTTCAATGTCCCTACATGCCAGTACTTACAGTCTAGACTGCTGAATGTCACCCCGAAGGTTAGAGACAGGGAAATCTTTTTATTCCCTTTTCTTGAAAGGCACTTTCAAAGGACACCAGCGTAACAGGTTGGGAAGGGGTTCTGGACTCCATTTTTTAGTGCAAGCAACGCATTTCTCCATGGGAGAGATAGTTCACTATCTATATCCTGGAAAGATGAGCAAGTCGCCTGGTTCTCCTGCATCGGATGGAAGCCCAGGAAGAGGTTGACCTCATCTGGTCTTGGGGGAATGACATGTCCCCGGTTTGTCTGCAGTTCATATCCCAGGGAAGAGAATTAGCAGGTGGATTTCCATGCCCATCATCAGTTGGCGCCAGAGAAGTTCAAAGCTCTCTCAATGGTAGGGCACGCCAGATCGCAATCTGTTAGAATCCAGGTTCAATGTAAAACTGGACAGGTTTGTTTCCAAAACCAGAGACTTTTCAGTGGATGTCCTAGTGACACAGTGGAAGCAGTTCTCTCTGACTTTGCCTTCCCACTAATATGCCCTTTTCCAAGCCTTTTATGCAGGATACAGTTGGGGGGAACACAGGTGTTTCTGATCGCACCAGCTTGCCCCAGGAGAACATTGTTTTTTAACATCATGGTCGATCCTTGGCCTCTTGCGGCTGTCAGATCCCCTTGAGCAGGGAGCAACCTTCCATTCTTCTTTTTGGTTGACGACCTTACCTAGTGAAGCCAGGGTCTTAAAGGATGAAGAGGGGGGTGGTGGTGGTGGCTGATGCGGTAATTTCCACATGGTTAAGAACCAGAAGGGCTGCAGCTAGAACACCTGGAAATCTTGTGTGGCATGGTGGGAGGAAGTTTCATCCTCACAAATATGTTGTGGCCTGCATCTCGGCATTCTCCAGTCTGGAGTTCATATGAGGCTTGCCTCAAGTACAATCAAGGGACAAATTTCTGTCTACACTTTTTTTTTTTTTTTTTTAAAGGCCAATTTCTTCCTATTCTATCATGTGTGCTTTTATTCATGGTGCTTCCTCTGGGATGTCAATTTGGTGTCGGGTTTACAGAGACAACCTTTTGTGCCAAGTCAGGACCTTCCATTAGTTATATTTTCTTGGAAGGCTGTATTCTTGGTTGCTATTACTTCGGCAGGAATAGTGTCATGCCATGGATGGGTGGTTCTTCAACCTAACCATCCTTCTTGCCAATAGTGGTTTCTTCTTGCCATCTATACCAGGAAATAGTTTTTTCTTTTATCCCAGGCCTTGGTCACCAGAAGACAAGGCACTGCACACATTAGATGTGGTTCAGGCTGTCAAGATGTATTTGATATGGACTTCCACAGTTAGCCATTCAGATTTGCTTTTTAGCCTTCCTTAATCCCTTCGCGGTCAGGTAAAACAAGTCGAAATGCCCAAGCACAATTTTGAAACTTTGACATGTGTTCGTAAAATCATACATATCACCACAATTACTTTGTGCGTCCAGATGGATTATACCGTGGTTATTTTTCAGGACAAATTTGGCTTTCTTTTAGTGGCATATGGTAATGGATATCGGATTTTTTTTTTAATCAAAGCAAAACTGGCCCAAAGTAGTAAACAAAAAATTGGATTTTTGTCTTACCGTCAAATCCTTTTCTCTGAAGTTCATTGACAGACGCAGTCTCTGTTTTTCATAACATTCATAACAGTAGGGTTACACTGCCCCCCACAGGAGTAGGACACTGGGCTGAAAAAAGTTCTGGCTACGCCTATGGGCAGTCCCAGGGGGTATACCCTCTCTCCCTGCTATAGGATGTCAGTTTTGTATTAAAGTAGTGTCAGAGAAAACAAAACCAACCCAACTCAACATAGAGGGGCAGATACTGCATCCATCAATGAACTGCAGAGAAAAGGATTTTACAGTAAGACAAAAAAACCAATGTTCTCTATCGTTCATTGACGAACGCAGTCTCTGTTCTTCTTAAAGCGGTTGTAAACCCTAGAAAAAAAAAAAAAAAAACCTGCAAGACAAAGGCATAATGGGCTAGTATGCATCGTGTAACTTACCTTAGAACGAAGCCCCGACACGGACCCCCGGACATCGCTGCGGGCGCTGCCATGATCCCTCGCCGTCTCTTCCAGGTTCGGCGGCTCCGGCGCGGTGATTGGCCGGAAGAGACGGCTCCGGCGCGATGATTGGCCGGAGCTGCAATGACGTCACTCCCGCGCATGCGCGCGGGAGTGATTTTCCGGCAAGCTCCTGGCAAATTAATTGAAGGTCCCCCCGGACCTTCAGAGCGCATGCGCCGCTCGCGAGAGCGGCTGCATGCACTGTAAATATCTCCTAAACCATGCTGGTTTAGGAGATATTATTTGTACCTACAGGTAAGCCTTATTATAGGCTTACCTGTAGGTAAAAGTGTCAAAAAGCGGGATACTACCGCTTTAACAGTAGGGAAGTCCCAAAGCAGTGCCCACTCCTGGAATGTAAACGGCAGAAAGATCCGGAACAAAACGTTCCGCCCAATGAAGGATGCTTGCCACCTCTAAGGCCGCCAGGATACTCCTGGTGCCTCCTTGGTGATTGACATAAGCCACAGCTGTGGCATTGGCCTAATGAACGCGCACTGGACAGCCCTGAAGGTACTCTGTCCAGTGAACTAGGCAAAGTCTGATCGCTCTCAGCTCCAGAACATTGATCGGTAACCTGGATTCCTCCTGCGACCAGACCCCCTTGAGCAGAAAGCTTGCCTAGGAAACCTCCCCATCCAGGCAGACTGGCATCCGTGGTGATCACTGTCCAATATATGGGGAGGAAGGATTTTCCTTGTTTGAGCGTCGGGGACCGAAGCCACCATATCAGGGACCCCCTGGTCACCTGGCTCAGCTGGATCTAAATGTCCATGGAATTTGGATCTTTGTTGCATTTGAGAAGGATTTCCTTTTGGAGTATTCTTGTGTGGAATTGAGCGAAAGGTAACGCCTCGAAGGACGACACCATCAGTCCCAGAACTCTTTTACAAGTCCTAAGGGATGACCATTTGCTGGACAGCAATAGTTTTTCCGGAGGAAGTAACACCTTGGCTGAGGATGAATCCAAAGTCAGGCCCAGATAGTCCAGTCTCATTGAAGGAACCAGAGACGACTTCTGAAAGTTGATCTCCAAGTATGTCACATGCGCGGTTGGAGATATCGCACGGAAAAGCAGATCATCCAGGTAACCCAGAACCGATATTCCCAGCTGGCGTAACAAGCCAGGACAGGAGCCAACACCTTTGTGAAGACCCGAGGGGCAGAGCGAGACCAAAGGTTAACGCCACAAACTGATAGTGATCCTCTCCCACAGCAAAACGCAGAAACCTTTGATGTCCTGCACATATTGGGATGTGAAGGTAGGCATCTTTGATGTCTATTGAGGCCATGAAATCCCCCTGGTGTAGGAAAGCCACCACTGTGCGATTGGATTCCATCTTGAATTTTTGAACTTGCACGAAGCAATTCAGCGATTTTAGGTCCAGAATCGGACGCATCTTGTCCGCCTTCCTGGGGACCGTAAAACGGTTTGAGTAAAAGCCCTGAAAACAGGCCAAAGGGGCTTTATTCGCAGGTCTGGAGAAACCCGACTTCTGTTTTGTGAAGGTCGCTTGGAGCCACCTGTGGAGGCCTTGAAGGATTTTGATCCCTTATCACTCGTCCCCGAGGGACGAAAGAACTTCTTGTGTGCTTAAGAGGAGGGACCCCGTCTACGATGAGGGTCCTTACAATTGTTAGCCCGTGGGAGAAGAGTACTCTTACCCCCTGTAAGACCTTTGATAATGTCAAAGGTAGCCCCAAACAGGCGATCACCCTGAAAAGGTAGATCAGTCAAGGCCTTATTAGAAGTCTGATCCGCAGACCAGCATTTTAGCCAAAGTATACGCCGGAGGACCACTGCCAAAACCGACAGTCAGGCCAATAGCGAGGCATCGCAAACAAAGTGCAGCCCGAATGAACTGGTCCGTCAGCTCCGCAAAGGCAGAGGGAAGTTTTACCCTCTCCAGGCCACGGCGTAATAACTTAGCCCATTCAAAGTTGGTGACACAAGGGCAATAATAAACACCGGTCTGAGCGCAGACCCCGCAAGGGAGTACATATTGTGGGCCACAGACTCCGCCTTTCTATCTGCTGGATCCTTAAAGAACGGGGAATCCTCCACTGGGATCACGGTAGCTTTATGCAGTCTGGAGACAGGAGGGTCCACCGTAGGTGGCACAGTCCACCTTTTAATAAGGGACTTCTCAAGGGGGTAGCGCCTAGCGATCCGCTTAGGCACCCCAGGGGGGACACTTCGGGCGGTCCCACTTTTTTTGCGGTAATCCACTGCAAAATCGCTGCTCGGGTGTACCAAGATGGCTGCCGAACTTCCTCAGCACATAGGCTACAAGAAAATGGCGGCCCCGTGCAGCCTACGGAGGTTCTAGGGGCCCTCGAGGGGACCCCCCCAGCCTCCTGGATGAGATCAACAGGAAAAGGGGCCCTGGTGACAGGCAAAACCCCTCCGCATGATCGATCATCTGTCGCCGGCAGCGCACACCCCGCCCCCACCGTTAACCTGCGCTCAGTCCCAGCCGCCAGGAGTAGCTCCAATCCCCCATAGCCCCAGTAGTGGGGGGGGGACAGGTAAGGGGGGGTGCATTACAGGACAGAGGGGAACCCGGGGGAAGTGAGGGTCCGACCGTCCCGATGAGTGCCCCACGTCCAGACCAAAACCCGCCAGGGGGAGAGGGGGGGGGGGAACATTTACTTACTGTACCTGGAACAGTCGGCTGCCATCTCCTGACAGAAGTGGGGGGGTCTTTCGGCCAATAAGAATGCTGCAACTCGGGCCTAGACCTGGGCGTATGCGACCTAGTGGGACGTTTACCTCGCAGGGCCAGTCCCCATCCGGTGGGACTATGTCGCGGCAAACCTAGCACGGAGCTGGGGTCTGCACGTGCTGGCTGGCCAGCTGGGATGACCACTGGATCTATATTAGCCAGCCCATCTCCCAGATCCGGCATAGTTGCTAGTAGATCTCACAGAAAAAAAAAAAAAGGGTGAAAAACTAGAAAAATGAAAACTTTTGCCAGGATCAGAGATCCCAACAAGGAAATAAGTCCTTACTCCTGACTAGGCAGATTACAACTGACATCGTAGAGCAGGGAGAGAGGGTATAACCCCTGGGACTGCCCATAGGCGTAGCCAGAAACTTTTTTCTGCCTAGTGTCCTACTCCTGTAGGGGGCAGTATAACCCTACTGTTATGAAGAACAGAGACTGCGTCCGTCAATGAATGATAGAGAAATATATATATATTTTAAATTTAGCTGTATATTTCTTGCCACTGCCATAACCTGCCACCAACCACCCAAATTGAATTCTCCTGCTCCTGACGATTGCAATATCACATATGTGTATGTTAGTTGTTTGTACCCTTAGTACAGCCCAAAAACAATAGTGGCCATTTTGCTTTTTTATTCTACCTAAAACACACCGATACGGATATACAAAAATAAATAAATAAATAAATAAAAATGATCCTGTAAAAAATAAATAAAAAATACTAACCCTGACCTTGACCCAAACCCTGACCCAAACCCTATCACTGACCTAGATCAAACATTGATCAAGGTATTTTTAATTTTTTACACACTTTTTTTTGCTTTGCAAGGGGAGAGAGAGATCCTGCCATGTAGGATCGTATGTCTCTGTGGTTACATCACAAGCCACGCCCCCCCACAGTTAGAATCACACCCTTAGGGATACATTTAACCCACTGATCACCAATAAAGTTAACCCCTTCCCTGCTAGTGTCATTTTTACAGTAACAGTGCATATTTATAGCACTGATTACTGTAGCAATGTCACTGGTACCCCCAAAAGTGTCAAAAATGTCAGTCAAGGGTCTGATTTGTCCGCCGCAATGTCGCAGTCCCGCAAAAAAAAAAAAAAAGGAATTTGCAGATCGCCGCCATTACTAGTAAAAAAAATGACATATTTCTTTCCCGTAGTTAGTAGACAATAACTTTTGTGCAAACCAATCAAAATACGCTTATTGCGATTTTTTTTTTTTTACCAAACATATGTAGCAGAAAACAAATTTGCCTAAAATGTGCTTTTTTGGGGAATTTCATATAAAAAAATGTGAAAAATATTATTTTTTTAAATTGTCGCTCTTTTTTTGTTTATAAAAAGTAAAAATCGCACAGGTAATCAAATACCACCAAAAGAAAGCTCTGTTTGTGGGAAAAAAAAGGACTTCAATTACATTTGGAATTGCAAAATAGGCCCTGGTCTTTGAGCAGCCAAATCCTCCGGGGCTTAAGTGGTTAAGTACTTCAGGAAATTGATTTTACAGCCAAGTACCAAAATCCAGTTTTTGTACCCCTTTGAAATTACAGATTGGACCCAGAGGTTGAGGACATCTCAGATTTAGACTGGTGCAAATGCCAATAGATGTCCCCTCACTCTGAGGAGCAGGGGCATACCATTATTAAAGAGTTTCTGGGTGAACTTAGGGGTCCAGGGCTTGCAATGAAGGAAAATAAAGCCTAGGGAGGCACAAAGGGCCCCTTTTACTGAGCAGAGGTAGTAGCCCTGGGAGTACAAGGCTTAGGCCTTTTCGGATAAGTGCATCTTTCCTCCAATGACATCCCTTATCAAGGGATTCCTCAAACAGATGTCAAATGAAATGCGTAAAAAGGCATCTCCTACAAGCAGGTCAATCAGTCAGGGATTTTACTAACAAAATCCTGTACAGTACATAGGAATAAGACATTCTAGAGACTTGGAAAATTACATTGTGTAGAACATCCACACAACAATAAGGCCGAGGACATCAACTGGAAATTGTTCTAATGAAGTCCTTCAATATAGTTTCATGCTCTTTATTTTTTCCAGTGAGCAATAGTCTGGCTGATAGACATGATGGCAATTGTCGGTTGCAGGGCTGGACCTGAAAGAGCAAATGGGGTCTTAAAGAGCGCTTTAAAACACCTATCAACCGAATCCCTAAAGTGGTATTAATGCACAAAGCGAACCGTACAAAGATGTTGGACTACTATAGGCAATGACGGACAATTACCCGCAAGGGCACAAGTATTTATAAAAGAGTATACATTTATTCAACATCAGAATAAAATCATCCAGAAAACAGGAAGGCTCAAAAGGGAATTGGGGCTGGAATTAGGCATGTGACGATATCAGATTTCCATGCTGCGATTAATTGATTAGGGTTTTGTCACGGTATACGGTATTATCACGGTATTCAATTATTAAACTTAAATTATTAAATTTCTACCTCACTTCAATTTCATTGCTGAATTTAGGGACTTTGGTTCACTTTTGCACATAATTATATAGTCAGTCAGTACAGACTCTGTGAACCAGGCCTAAAATAAGCCATCAAGCAGTGTCTGGCCTACCTGGTGATGACTGGTCCTGGCGCTCTGATCCGATGGCCTGGTCATTAGGGGCTAAATCCTTGTGGCCCAGAAGTGGTTAAACCTGCAGGAGGACCAGTGTTTTTATTTGTAAATTACTTTTCACATGCTTTAGGCCTAGTTCACATGTATGCGGGTTGGCGGTTCACATGTATGCGGGTTGGCGGCCCACATTTGCACAGGCATAGCAGCCCATTGATTTGAACGGGCTGCTAAGCCCTCATTTTACGCAGAAAAAAGGTGCATGCAGCATTTTAAAAAAATGCAGTGGCCTTGAAATCCATCCTACTTCTGCACCATGCGACTTACCTGCAGTTCCTGCTCTGGCAAGCTTTCTGCGTTTTTAAATACATGGGCCTAGCATTTAAAAACACAGTTTGCGTGTGCAGGAACTGCAAGTAAGTCGCATGGTGCAAAAGCAGGATGGGGTTCACGGCCACTGCATTTTTTAAAATTCTGCATGCGGCTTTTTTCAGCTGAAAACGCAGGCATAGCAGCCCAACCCCATTCAAATCAATGGGCTGCTATCCCTATCCCTGTGCAAATGTGGGCCGCCAACCCACATATATGTGAACCAGGCCTAAAGCAATAGTAAAGTAATTTACAAATAAATACCAGGCCATCGGATTGGAGCGCCAGGACCAGTCATCACCAGGTAGGCCAGACACTGCTTGATGGCTATATAATAATGTAATGTGGGCTGCTATGCCTGTGCATCTATATATATATATATATCTCTATCTATCTATATATATATATATATGCAACTGCTATGCCCGTGTATATATTTCTATCTATCTATATCTCCATCTATATCTCTATCTATCTGTATATATATCTGTATATCTATCTCTCCATCTATCTGTATATCTATCTGTATATCTATCTCTCCATCTATCTGTATATCTATCTGTATATCTATCTCTCCATCTATCTGTATATCTATCTGTATATCTATCTCTCCATCTATCTATCTAGTGACAGTGTATGGTAAAATTACTTGCAGACACTTGCTTGTAGAAGGCACTGTGTCTCTCACTGTGTCTGTCTGAGGCCAGGAAGGAAGCATGTGGGTGTGTGCTGAGTGGGAGCTGTCTGATTGGTTACAGGGAGGAGCTAAGTCTCTCACTCTAGGATCATATTACCAGAGCTGTTTTCTATTGAGTGAGTGAACTGCTGAGTGAGTGAATGAGTCATCCAAATGTATCAATTCAAAAGTCAGACTCAGGAGCAGAAAAGCACGGTATTTTAAAAATGCCACAATAACAATACCGTTGGTATGCAATACCGCGATATATCGAATTACCGAAAACCGGCATATGTCTAGCTGGAATGTATGTGTACACAGCAGCACATGGATAGGAGAGAACCTCTAGGTATAACAAAAGGGAGAAGAGTGAGGCATCCTAAGTGGTAAAGTGATATTAACCACTTAAGCCCCGGAGGATTTGGTTGCTAAACGACCAGGGGGTATTTTGCGATTCGGCACTGCGTGACTTTAACGGACAATTGCGCGGTCGTGCGACGCTGTACCTAAACGAATTTGGCGTCCTTTTTTTCCCACAAACAGAGCTTTCTTTTGGCGGTATTTGATCACCTGTGCGATTTTTTGATCACGCGCTATAAACAAAAAAAGAGCGTCAATTTTGCAAAAATAGCAATATTTTTCCCTTTTTTTTATATGAAATTCCCCCCCAAAAAAATGTAAAAATCTAAATTTTTTAACATTTTTGGCCAATTAGTTTTATGCTACCTATGTTTGGTAAAAAAAAATCGCAAAAAGCGTATTTTGATTGGTTTGCGCAAAAGTTATTGCGTTTACTGACTAAGGGAAAGATTTCTGTCATTTTTGTTGTTTTTTTTTTTAACGCGTAATGGCGGCGATCTGCGATTTTTTTTGCGGTACTGCGACATTGCGGCGGGCAGATCGGACCCTTGACTGACATTTTTGACACTTTTGGGGTTACCAGTGACATTTCTACAGTAATCAGTGCTATATATATGCACTGTTACTGTAAAAATACACTGGTAGTGAAGGGGTTAACTTTATTTGAGAGGGAGGGGCTGTGTGTGTCCCTAGGGGCGTGATTCTTACTGTGATTGGCTGTGGCTTCAGCTGTATGCAGAGTGATCAACGGATCTACATAGTAGATCCATATGATCAGCTCTCATACAGAGGGGAGAATGACAGGCAGCTTGTTTACACAAGCTGCCTGACTTTCTCCCTCTCCCCCGCCGATCGCAGAGTGGCCGGCGGACATCGGGTCCGCCGGTCACACGCGCGGGGGGGGGGGTGCGTGACCTCGCGGGAGCGCGCCTCCGGCGGCGCGCGCTCGCTCCCTAGACCCTCACAAGCTAGTGACGTAGCCCTACGTCACTTTGCCTGTGAGGGGCTGACCGCCGACGTAGATCGGCGTGCGGCGGTCGGCAAGTGGTTAAACACTAAAGGAAACATTTTATTGCAGCTTACCAATTCTTAGGTGTGGTGGCTTTTATAGGCTCGCTCTACCTTTTTTGTATCTGGTAATCCAGCCAGTAAGTCTGTTTTTAAACAGAACAAGCAAACGTAGCAATTAGAGTGTTGAGACAAACCATTTACCACTGAAAGGGGTGGATAGAATGATCAGCTTGTATTGCTATAACTGCTTGTGTAACTGCAGTGTGAGCTAGTGTTTGTATTTAATTTGTTAGTGTATCTAAACCTTCTATTACAACTAATACTCCCCTGCTGCCCCTGGACTGGTAATACTGCTGTCCAAAAGGTGCCCCATGCCTAAAAAAAAAAAAAAAATAAATGCAGCCATCACATCTAATGATTGGCAAGTTGCAATATATTATATTGAGAGGGAGCATCCTCAGTAGGAACTGTAAAGTATTTGAGAACTGAAATGGCAGGATCTACTACTGAACATTACATATCTATGAGCGGCTTCACACTGATGTGCTACGCTTTGGCCGCAGCACAGTGTGCATGCGGTTTAGGCAACTTTCCCATAGACTTCTATTATGTCCCACAATTTTTTTTGATCAATAAATTTTATTGATTATTAAATAGTGAAAAGATATTATTTATACAATTATAAGCTGTTTAACAAGAACATGTCAATGAGTACAAAGATTCACATGTACCTCATGGTTATATCATCATTTCAGCATGAATTGGTAGAACAATGAATAAGGAAACACAGTTGTGACCAGTACTACAATAAGTCTGATTACCATTCTATTCCTAGATAACCATTACATGTGAATATTGCTTATATTTCTACAGCTAATAAACAGTCAAAACTTGCTTAAGCAAAAGGGAACAAGCGAAAGAAATTCTATCATTGAGACAGAATAATGAGAATATATATATATTTTAAGTGTAAAGAGTGCTAAAGTCAGATTAACAATAAGTTTTTGTCAAAGATTCATATTCCTCAGAGTTTAAAAACTACTCATATATGCCATGTTTTGTTGAATCTCACAGTTGTTTTGTGTGCTAAAGCCCGGATTTCTCCCAAAGCATATAGGTTATTCACGCTGTGAAGCCATTATTTGTAGGGGTGTGTGTGGCTTTCCAATGTCTCCGGATTATGGATTTTGCGGCAGTAAGCAAAAATCTAGTCAATGAGTTATTTTTTCATTGAATTACAGATATGCAGTACATAACAGGCTGCTGTCGATTGAATTGAGGTTTCCGTGATACGATTTATGAGATCACAAACTTTATGCCAAAATGGTTGTACCAAGGAACAATCCCACCATATACGTTTCAAGGTGCCTTTTGCTTGATTGCAACACCAGCAAAGATCCGGTACAGTTGGAAACCATCTGTGTAATTTTACCGGTGTGGTGTAACCATTGTTTCAGCAGTTTATTTGACGTTTCCTGGATTCAGGTGCTGAATGCTTGTAACCATTGGTCTTCACTAAGTGTGGTGTTTAATGCAGTTTCCCAGTGTTCTTTGTGTTTCGTTAGTTCCCTAGAATTAGGGGATTGCAACTAACCAGTGGCGGCTGGTGCTCAAAATTTTTTTTGGGGGGGGAGGGGGGCTCAAACAGAAAAATGTAATGGGCATTGCTTTGCGGCAAAAAACGCTGTAAAAAATTGCATGACTTTGAGGTTGCAAAAGTGCGAACGGGGCCTTCAGTAATTAAGGTATAGTGTGCCCCCTTTCAATGCAGAGAGACCAGCGTGCCCCCTTTCAATGCACAGTGACCAGCGTGCCCCCTATTAATGCACAGTGACCAGCGTGCCCCCTTTTAATGCAGTGACCAGCGTGCCCCATTTCAATGCACAGTGACCAGCGTGCCCCCTTTCAATGCAGTGACCGGTGTACATGCCCCCTTCAATGCAGTGACCAGCGTACATGCCCCCTTCAATGCAGTGACCAGCGTACATGCCCCCAATGCAGAGATCAGCGTACATGCCCCCAATGCAGAGATCAGCATACATGCCCCCAATGCAGTGACCAGCGTACATGCCCCCAATGCAGGGATCAGCATACATGCCCCCAATGCAGGGACCAGCATACATGCCCCCAATGCAGGGACCAGCATACATGCCCCCAATGCAGTGACCAGCATACATGCCCCCAATGCAGTGACCAGCATACATGCCCCCAATGCAGAGATCAGCGTACATGCCCCCAATGCAGTGACCAGCGTACATGCCACCAATGCAGGGACCAGCATACATGCCCCCAATGCAGGGACCAGCATACATGCCCCCAATGCAGAGATCAGCGTACATGCCCCCAATGCAGTGACCAGCGTACATGCCCCCAATGCAGGGACCAGCATACATGCCCCCAATGCAGGGACCAGCATACATGCCCCCAATGCAGGGACCAGCATACATGCCCCCAATGCAGTGACCAGCATACATGCCCCCAATGCAGTGACCAGCATACATGCCCCCAATGCAGAGATCAGCGTGCGTGCCCCCAATGCAGTGACCAGCATACATGCCCCCAATGTAGTTATCGTATGAGGTTACTGTAAGGAGCGTATGGATTCAGACTTTGCTATTAGAGGTCCCTGTATTTAAATAATACATGTCTGACCTAACCAAAATATGCATATAGAGAGGTGTTCTGTACAGTTGTTCAGAACTATAGACGGTTAAATGGTCAAAACAAATATAGGGACTCCAAAATGTGTAAGCTTAAATAATAGCAAATTTATTAATGACAAAGTATGTATTAATCATAACCGTACAGATATTTACATCTTATAGTGTACCAGTATGTACATGAGGAACAAGACATACCATAAAACAATAGACATTAAACACAGTACCGGCCGGTGCACAATATTTCACTCACAGGGCTAATTTTTCTACTTCAAAAAAATGCTTGGTAAAATACCTTTGAAAATATCTTCCTGTGATGCGTGTCTACGGACAAACGGGATATAGTTCAAAAAATTATTATATATACTTGAATAAGAGTATTTTGAAAAAATTAGGGGTTTTGGAAGGGAGGTTTGGTAGGATGGCTAGTCTCCGGTTGGCATCATTGGAAAATAATTCCGGGGGATATAGGAGGGCGGTCCGGGGTTTGTGTAATTAATTATGCCTCCGGTGGTAATTACCGTTGCTTCACCTTTTAATTCCTCCCTTTTCCTTTTTAAGATGCCTGTTGGGAATTAATTTCCAGCAGTATGTAGGTAGGGTAATTGGAAATATTATAAAGTTAGTAAGTCAGGTATGGTTTCCTTTCTTATTGCGGGTGTATAGAGGAGTGTCAGGAATGTTATTGGTAGTCAGGCATTCAGCGTATCCGTTGGGGACTATGCAGAGTGTTTCTTGTAAGGCGGATAAGTGTAAGCTACTCCTGTGTAACTCCTTCAATACATCGTTAATTCCTTCTCCCCACTCTGTCAGCCGTATGGCTGATGCTTCACCCCTTCCTCTGATATGCTGCGGTGCTGTCTTTTACTTACCTGACCTCCACTCTATAGCCGCTCGTTCTGTTTCCTACCCTCCGCTGTTTGCTCGTGGCGGTCGCCGATACCCGACCTCTTGCTTCCGCTCGCTTGCTCCGTTGTCCGCGTCTGAGACACTGGTGGGCGTGCCGGCGGTGATGACGTCAACGCGTTTCACTTCTAAATGGCGTAGCTTCGTCTGGACGTAGGTAAACCCGATGCCTGTGCCCTATAAGTACACGTCTCCACAGGTGATCGGGTTTAAGTTTTTAATTACATGCTCCGGGATTTCCTCTGTGTTTTCAATCATATACCGGGTTGTTTTCTTATACATTGGGTGGTTTTCCATAATATTTTGGGCATGGATATTCAACATGTGTTAACCATTGATACAGTATCATCGGTCAGCAGTTTGACTCTTAATAACTTTTAACTGGGGGATATTATCGTTTTTATTTCTCAGACGATAATTTGGCAAATCTGTCTGTGTATGCCCCCTATTTTCTAGAAAAATTGCCCTTTGTTTTTCCCGAAAAAAACTGATTAGTGAGTTTGGGGCATGTCTAGATCACAGGACAACCTAGTGACAACATAGACATTGACAACATAAATATTGACATTTCATACTGGATTTTTTGATTCAAATAGAACATATGTGTATGTATTTAATTCTGGTGTGAATTTCTGGGTTTTTCCTTTTTTCAGAAAGGACCTCCTTGAATATATTTCTCTTTTCTTTAATTTTAGTGAGAGATTTCTATACTTTATGATGGTTCTTGTGAGTTCACGTCCGTTTCTTTTGTTCTTATTTTTCCAGGAATACCTGAAGGTTCATTTCTGTGTTTAACCCTATTGGTGTCAGGCTATTTAAATTAAATATCCACCATTTTTCCTTTTGTAGGAGGATACGGTTGAAGTCACCTCGTCTAGGGGAAATTTTTAGTTCATAGATTCCTTTAATTTTTGTTCCTCTCGGGTTTCCATTATGGTATTGGGTGTAATGTCTCGCTAGTGGTTTGTCTGGATTTTTTTCATTTATTTCCCTCATGTGCTCGCCAATGCGGATTCTTAGTTGTCGTTTTGTTTTACCTATGTAATTTTTATTACATGGGCACGTAATCATATAAATGACTCTAGTTGTTGCACAATTAATGCATTGTATAGACCATTTAACCGTCTATAGTTCTGAACAACTGTACAGAACACCTCCCCCAATGTAGTTACCAGCATACATGCCCCCAATGCAGAGATCAGTGTGCGTGTCCCTAATGTAGTGACCAGTATACATGCCCCCAATGTAGTGACCAGCATACATGCCCCCAATGTAGTGACCAGCATACATGCCCCCAATGCAGAGATCAGCGTGCGTGCCCTCAATTAAGTGACCAGCATACATGCCCCCAATGCAGAGACCAGCATACATGCCGCCAATGCAGAGATCAGCATGCGTGCCCCAATGCAGAGATCAGCATGCGTGCCCCCAATGCAGAGATCAGCGTGCGTGCCCCCAATGTAGTGACCAGCATACATGCCCCCAATGTAGAGTACATGCCCCCAAGGCAGAGATCAGCGTGCGTGCCCCTAATGTAGTGACCAGCATACATGCCCCCAATGCAGAGATCAGCGTGCGTGCCCCCTTACCTACCTGGAGCAGCAGCGGCAGCGCGTCTCCACGAGTCCTTCCTGCAGCAGCGGCGGCTTCTTCTGAGTCCCGGTGACCAGCGGCGCGACTCCACGAGTCCTTCCGCTCCTGCCTCCTCCTCGGCCAATGGCAAGGGGTTTGCTTTGCGGCCAATACGCGCCTCCTGATTGGCCAGGAGGAGGATCGGTGTGACAATAGTGAATTTTCATTTGCTACTGTCACACAATGGGTGGGCTCGGGATGCACTGCTCTGCGGCCCGGGTCCACACTTTGCATCGCCCTCTGGCTCTAATCAGGTGATGCCAAAAATCCCATTGAAATCCATGCGTCCGTCCCTCTGTACATCGGCCGCCACTGCAACTAACTATAGGCCAGTGAGATGGTTTTATCGGTTTTGGTAGCTTTCAGGCATAAGGTTTTAAATGGTGTTAAGAATCTTGCATAGTATTTGCTCCACTTAGTGTTAGAAATGTAGCTGTGTATTTGGCAATAACCTCAGTTTGACAAAACTGCCTGTCCTCTGTCTGTCTTAAGTAGTGATCGACCGATTATCAGCAACACCGATATATCGGGGGCCGATGTGCACTTTCCCAGATATATCGGAAACGGCCTTTTGATTTACATATTGCCGATATTTCAGGAAAGTGCTGTATCTGAGTGATGCCTGCAGCTAGCACCGGTGTCCATAGCCGATGGTCGGCTGTCTTGTAATGATAATCGATGCGGCTGAGAAGCCGCTCGGCTGTCATTCCAAGGAGCGGGAGGGGATGCCCCCTCCCGCGGCTCGCCCGGGTCTCCTGTCCCACCGGAAGACCCGGGAATCCTACCTACACCGCCGCCCTCTGACTGGGTCTCCATTTCTTTGAATTTGGCGCCGCCGAGTACCCGGAAGCGATGTCATGACATGACATCACTTCCGGGTACTGGCGGCGCCGAATTAAAAAAAAAAAAAAAACTTACAGCATTCAAAACAGCCAAACTTGGCGTTTTGAATGCTTTTAAGTGCAGAGGAGGGTTTTTAGACCCCCAGATCCCTCCACAATAGTACCTGTAGACATAAATTATTATTTTTTTTTTTAAGCCACTTGCCGACCGCCGCATCACTATTTACTGCGGCAGTCAGCCCCCTACAGGCAAAGTGACGTAGGGGTACGTCGCTCGCCCACGAGCCTGTAGGGGGCGAGTTGCGCCAACGGCGGTATACTCCCGCTCGTTCCCTGCCTAGCCAGCGTGTGACCGGTGGCTCCCATGTCTGCCGGCCACTCGCAATCTTCCTCAGGAGAGAGAGAAAGACAGATGGCTGATGTAAACACAGCCCTCTGTCATTCTCCCTGAACTAATGACAGAGGCTATGCGATCCTGCTATGTAGGATCGTATGTCTCTGTGATTACATTACTAGCCACGCCCCTAACAGTTAGAATCACACCCCTAGGGACACACTTAACCCCTTGATCACCAAGTTAATCCCTTCCCTGCCTGTCATTTTTACAGTAACAGTGCATATTTATAGCACTGATTACTGTAGTAATGTCACTGGTACCCCCAAAAGTGTCAAAAATGTCAGTCAGGGGTTCGCTCTGTCCGCCAAAATGTTGCAGTCCCGCAAAAAAAAAAAAAAACGCAGATCGCCGCCATTATTAGTTAACCACTTAAGCCCCGGAGGATTTTCCTGCTCAAAGACCAGAGGTCCTTTTTTCAACATGGCACTATATGACTTTAACTAACAATTGCGTGGTCATGCAATGCTGTACCCAAACAAAATTAACGTCCTTTTTCCCCACGAACAGAGCTTTTTTTTAGGTGGTATTTGATCACCCCTCTGCGCTTTTTATTTTTTGCAATAATAAAAATAGAGCGAACATTTTGAGAAAAAAATGACATTTTCAATTTTGTCTTTAAAAAAATATCCAATATACTCAAATTTATGTCATATTTTTTGGCCAAAATGTATTTAGCTACATTTCTGACAAAAAAATCTCAATGAGCGTATTTTTATTGGTTTGCGCAAAAGTTATAGTGTCTACAAACTATGGTATAAATACTGGAATTTACGCAGCTTTAATTTCTGACTGCCTATCTCATTTCATGAAGTGCTAAAATGGCAGGGCAGTACAAAACCCTCTAAATTACCACTTTTTGGAAAGTAGACATCCTAAGGAATGTCCTGAGAGGCATGTTGAGCTCATTGAATATTTCATTTTTTTTGTCACAGGTGTTTGAAAAATGACTAAAAACAATTTTTCTTCTTTTTTTTTTTTTTACACAAAGTTGACAATGAAATGATATATTGCTCACACATGCCATGAGTATATGTGTAATTACACCCCAAAATATATTCTGCTGCTTCTCCTGAGTACAGGGATACCACATGTGAGACTTTTTGGGAGCCTAGCTGTGTACGGGACCCTGGAAACCAATCCCCATCATCAGAATTTCAAAGGGCGTACATTTATCATTGCATTTTCTCACTACCTATAACGGTTTAGGAGGCCCTGAAATATCAAGATACCACAAAACCCCCCCAAATTACCCTATTTTGGAAAGTAGACACCCAAAGCTATTTGCTGAGAGGTATGGTGAGTCCATGGAATATTGACAATTTTGCCACAAGTTTTGGGAAAATTACAATCTTTTTTTAACAAGTTGTCACTAAAAGATACATTTCTCACACATGATATGGGTATATGTAGAATGACACCCCAAAATACATTCTGCTGCTTCTCCTGAGTATGGGGATACCCCATGTGTGAGACTTTGTGGGAGCCTGTGTACGGGACCCCCAAAATCAATCACCATCTTCAGGTTTTCTAATGGCGTAAATTTTTGATTTTACTCCTCACTACCCATCACAGTTTCGGAGGCCCTGAAATTTCAAGATAGCACAAAACCCCCCAAATGACCCCATTTTGGAAAGTAGACACCCCAAGCTATTTGCTGAGAGGCATGGTGAGTCCATGGAATATTTTATATTTTGCCACAAGTTTCTGGAAAATTTACATTTTTTTTAACACAAAGTTGTCACTAAAAGATAAATTGCTCACACATGCCATAGGTTTATGTGGAATGACACCCCAAAATACATTCTGCTGCCTCCCCTGAGTACAGGGATACCACATGTGTGAGACTTTGGGAGCCTAGCTGTGTACAGGACCCCAAAAACCAATCAACATTCTCAGGTTTTCTAATGGCGTAAATTGTGCATTTCACCTCCGCATTACCTGCCACAGTTTCGGAGGCCCTAAAATTTCAAGATAGGACAAAACCCCCCCAAATGACCCCATTTTGGAAAGTAGACACCCCAAGCTATTTGCTGAGAGGTATGGTGAGTCCATGGAATATTTTATATTTTGCCACAAGTTCCCGGGAAATATATTATTTTTTTTTTTTGTTTTTTTACTCAAAGTTGTCACTAAATGATATATTGCTCACACATGCCATGTGTATATGTGAAATGACACCTCAAAATACATTCTGCTGCTTCTCCTGAGTACAGGGATACCACATGTGTGAAACTTTTTTTGCAGTCTAGCCGAGTACAGGACCCCGAAAATCCAATCCCCACTTTCAGGCTTTCCAAGGGCTTAAATTGTTGATTTCACTCCTGACTACCTATCACAGTTTCGGAGGCCATGAAATGCCAAGACAGCACCACCCCCCCCCCCCCCAAATGACCCCTTTTCGGAAAGTTGACACCCTAAGCTATTTGCAAAGAGCTATGTTGAGTGTTTTGCGGATATCACTTTTTGTCACAAAGTTTTGGAAATTGAAAAAAGAGGGAAAAAAATGCATTTTCCTGTTTTTTCTTCATTTTCCCACAAAAATGAGAGCTGCAAAATACTCGCCATGCCTCTCAGCAAATAGATTGGAGTGTCTACTTTGCAAAATGTGCTCATTTGGGGGGGGGGGGGGGGGTTGTGCCATCTTGGCATTTCATGGCCTTCAAAAGTGTGATAGGTAGTAAGGAGTGAGATCAACAATTTACGCCCTTAGAAAGCTGGAAGGTGCGGATTGGTTTTTGGGGTCCTGTACGCGGCTAGACTGCCAAAAAGTCTCACATATGGGGTATCCCTGTACTCAGGAGAAGCAGCAAATGTATTTTGGGGTGTCATTTCACATATACCCATGGCATGTGTAACCATTATATCATTTACTGACAATTTTGTGTTTAAAAATAAATAAATAAATAATTTTCCCAAAACTTGTGGCAAAATATAAACTATTCCACGGACTCACCATGCTTCTCAGCTAATAGCTTGCAGTGTCTACTTTGCAAAATGGAGTCATTTGGGGGGGGTTTTGTTCTATCTTGAAATTTCAGGGCCCCTGAAACTGTGACAGGTAGTGCAGAGGTAAAATAAGCAATTTACGCCATTAGAAAACCTGAAGCTGGGGATTGCATTTTGGGGTCCCGTACACAGCTAGACTCCCAAAAAGTCTCACACATGTGGTATCCCTGTACTCAGGAGAAGCAGCAGAATGTATTTTGAGGTGTCATTTCACATATACCCATGGCAGGCATGCGTGAGCAATATATCATTTAGTGACAATTTTCTGTAAAAACAAAAAACAAAACAAAAAAAAAAAAATTGTCAACTTCCCGAAACTTAGGGCAAAATATAAAATACTCCATGGACTCAATATGCCTCTCAGCAAATAGTTTTGGGTGTCTACTTTTCAAAAAGGGGTCATTTGGGGGGTGTTTGAACTGTCCCGGCATTTTATGCTCAATCTTAGCCACACATCACCCACTCTTCTAACCACTTGAAAACCAAGCCTTTTCTGTGACTTTTTGTTTACATGAAAAAACTATTTTCTTTTTACTAGAAAATTACTTTGAACCCCCAAACATTATATATTTCTTTAAAGCAGAGGCCCTATAGAACAAAATGGTGGATGTTGCAAATTTTTTTGTCACACGGTATTTGCGCACAGATTTTCCAGACGCAATTTCTGCGAAAAAAAATATTTTTTTTTAAATTTAATGCAAAAATACACTATATAATTCCAAATTGTTTGCGTAAAATTTAAAAGATGATCTTATGCCGAGTACATAGATACCAAACATGACATAATCAATTATCAGCGCAACCAACTAGTGAAAAAACCAAAGATGGTATAAACAATTGAAACAGCAAATGAATACTGTGCAAATAAGTATACAAATATCAGTGCAATAATCCGGCTGCAAACAAATTGTGTAACACCTCAAAAATAATATGCAAATACCTATAAAAGTGCTGCGCCAGAAATACTTAATCAATATATAAACAGGTGATATTGATGGTGTAATAAGTATCCAAAGAGTCTAAAATAAAGTCCATAAGTGTCCAAATAAAGGTGAAAAGAAGAAACTTCCAACAAGGTAGTAAAAAAACCAAGGTGGTAAGAAAATCATAAAAATTTCTTCAAAAACTGCTGTGCATATATCCCACCACCGGCTAGATTGGTCTCTCACCTCAGCCACAGACCCATAAAGGGTTTAAAGATCGCATATATCAGCTGGGAATTATCCTCTCCTAGCTCTCTCTGACAGCCCAACATAGATCACTCAGGTGGGGATGGATGAACTCCAATCAAACTATTTAGTGCCACTCAGCGGTGCACACAATGCAGACAGATACACATGCAGCTGGGACAAAGGGAAAGTCCAACGTCAAGTACGCAGGCTCCGCCCCTATAGGCGTTACGTCAGAGCTAACCAATAGCCTTCGACTTCTTCAGTAGGGGTGGAGACTGCTTGATCTGCCCTTCATTATAAAGGGGCCTCCCCTTGTAAGGGTTCATTCCGATTGGATATGGCTCGTATGATCTGCCCTGCATAATTACACAGCCTCAGGACACCGGAACCAGAGATCGGGGAACTCGATCTACAGTGTCATGCTATGCATATGCATTAAAGGGGCGAAAAAAGTAATTTCATACAGCCAATCCTGTCTATATAGGTAAACCAACTAGGAGACTGCGTACCTAAGCCCGCCATTTCCCTGAGACCTTCACAGATATGCAAATACTGATCATTAAAAACAAACATATTTTGAAATTACAGCCTATATTTAATACATACTCAAAACTCATATTGTATATATCTTAAAGGAACGTATTAAAACAGTATATAAGATATTAAAAATAATTTAAAATTAAAAACACCTTTTTGGAAAGTCTCAATGATTCTACCTATGCCATATGTATGCAGCCACTCGACACATACACCTATATACGCCCTGAGATATTATCATAGAAATCTATGGTTTAAAAACATGTATAAAATCAATTGATAAAAATCAGAAAATGCTACAAAATATTAAAAAATATATTTTATCATACCAATAAAAGTAGAAAAAGGTATTATATAAATCCCGAGACGGTTAAAGACCTAAAAATTTTTTTTTTTTTAATTTTTAAATTTTTTTTTATCAACGATCACTGATAAAACAGTTCAAGTCAAAATCTATATTGAGTCCTCTGGGTGACAGAACCTTAGCTTCATACACCCAGAAGGACTCTCTTTTGCTCAGCTGGCGGATGTAGTTACCCCCTCTCCAATGTTTGTGGACTTGTTCAATACCCCAAAATTGGAGAGAATTGGGTTTTCTATCGTGTACCTCCCTGAAATGCCTGGAAACATTATGTGAAAGTTCACCTTTCTAGATGTTTTTTTTTTTTTTTTAATATATTTTTATTAAGCATATGAAACAGTTACAAGGTCTGTAATGCAACAAAATAGCACATGTCGCAAATCAGCAAAAAATCATGTAAACTTTCAAAGTGTGCTAGCATTATATTCTAACAGTATCACAAATATTGTATACAAAGGTAATAGTGAACCTAATGTAAATGACACTGGGAGAGGGGGGGGGGCTTGGAGGGAGTAGGAGTGAGGAAAGAGATTGACACTCTCGCATGGGACGTGAGGAGAACGTCAACTATGTAAAGGAAGGATAACCAAGTATAGGAACTATGACTCTTACTGGCTGAACAATACAACTAGAATACTGGTATTATGACATTGTAGTTGAAATGGGGGGGGGGGGGATAGGGGGAAGAGGAATAGTGTTATCCATGAGATCCTTCTGGAAGCGACCAATAAGCCAGTTATAGGTACAGTCTTATGAAGTGGTGGAGAAGAAAGTGGAGGGTGTTGTTTTATACAGTCAATATTCCTAATGAATTGGATATGGAGGCCTTTAAATACCATTCCGTGAATTGAAAGGGTGTCATCAGAGCTTTCAGCTCATCTGCATGGAAGGCATATTGCATGAATGGGCGCCACCTGGAGAAGAATTTTTCCATTGACGAGAATTTATCAGTGTCCAGGTTTCCTTTTTCCATATGTAGAAGAGATTTGAGATAATTGCAAACCATGGAGATCGTTGGGGAAGTGTTGGAAGTCCAGGTTTTTAGAATAGCTTTTTTGGCTGCCAAGGTGCATAGGTGGGTCCAAGGGGGCAGTCGTTTACATTTTCGCTCGGAATCGGTTGAGGGCTGTGAAGACTCTTCGTATCCAAATAAGAGCAAGTGAGGGGATTTCCGCAGTTTGAGTCCCAGAACTGTCTGTAGAAAGGTCAGTACCAGGTCCCAGAAACGGGAAATTGTGGGACAATGCCAGAATCTATGCGCTAGCGTTGGTCTATTCCCACCGCACTGGGGGCAGATTGCAGGAGTCCTCGGGTCATTGGTGTACAGAGCCAGGATGAAGGCCCTGTGAATCAATTTGAACTGGGTCTCTCTCCAGGTCTCCATCAGCACAGTTTTTCTAATCATTAGGTACCCTTGTAGTATTTTCGGAGCGATATCCTCCAGGGGGAAAACAGTACCCCATTTATCGAACATGGTTTCCGTGGAGAGTTTATTAGAGTGTATAAGCAGTTGATCATAGACACTGGAAATGTTGTAACTTTTGTTCTTGATAAAGTCATCCATGACTGACTTTTGAAAACTTTTAGCAGTGTTGGGTGAACAAGATTTAACATAGGCTACTGCCTGACGATAGTAAAACTGGTGGGACGAGGGCAAGTGGTATTCCCCTGCAAGTTCCGTGTATGATTTGAAGGAAAGATCCGAAAATCTTACTAAGGAATGAGCCAATTTCAGTCCATTTTGCTCCCAGAGGTGGTACGCTGCGTAATCCATAAATTGCGGAAATAATGGATTGCCGTAGAGCGGCAAGTGCTTGGATATCGTTGGGGGAACTCCCAGATGTTTTCTTACTTCCCTCCATGCTATCATAGTGTCTCTAAAGAGAACGTGTCTTTGAAGATGCGCGGGCAGAGCAGTGAAGGTGCTATGTAGCACTCCAGGTAGACACAACGGGTATGCTAGTTGAGTTTCAATGTGGTAGTTGGAGTAGGTTGAGGATTCTGTGATCCAATCCAGACCATAGCTTAGTAGGCAAGACAAATTATACAACCTAATATTTGGCAAGCCAGCTCCCCCCTCGCTCTTCGGAAGGTGCAGTTTGGTAATGGATATCCTGGGTCTCCTCTTATTCCAGAGGAAAGCCATTATGGCCTTATTCAGAGTGTTGATATCTGTATGTTTGAGGAGGAAAGGGAGGGTTTGGAGGGGGTAAAGCAGTCGAGGGAAGCTGACCATTTTGACCAGGTGGCACCTTCCGAAAAACGAGAGGGGTAGAGTCGTCCACAATTCCATTTCTTTAATAATTTTTTCTACGAGTGGGACATAATTCAGTTTGTAAAGTAAAGAGGTATTTCGGCCAATCTTGATACCCAGGTAGGTGATGTGATGGTGGTTTAGAGGGAAAGGGAGGGAATGATCCCAGTGATCTATGACCGGTTGCGTTAGCGGGAGGACTTCACTTTTGTCAAAATTAATTTTCAACCCTGAAATAAATCCGAACTCTTTTAACAGTGAACACAATGCTGGAAGGTCAGTACTAGGTTGGGATGTGAAAATGAGCAGGTCATCAGCAAAAAGGGCAGTTTTGAGCTCGGTTTGACCCAGTGGGATCCCGTGAATTGCATTAGAGATTAACAAGTGTCTGGAAAGGGGCTCCATGGCCATATTAAACAATAAGGGAGATAGGGGACAGCCCTGACGTGTGCCCTTGAATAATGGGATCGGGTTTGATATGCCCATGGATGTGAATATACGCGCCGAAGGGGAGGCATAAAGAGCTTTCAAGAAGCCGGTTATCTTGCCAGAGAATCCAAACTTCGCCAGGGTCAGGAAGAGCCAGTCCCAATCAACGTTATCAAAGGCCTTCTCGGCGTCTAAGGTCACTATGGCCGAGTGCCCCGTAGGGTTAGCCTTGGCATGTTCTAGAACCGCCAGGACCTTGCGTATATTTGCAGTGGCCGACCTGCCCCTGACGAAGCCTGCTTGAGAAGGATGAATAAGTGTAGGGAGAACATGTGCTATTCTGGAAGCTATTATTTTAGAGAGGATTTTTGCATCGATGTTTAAAAGGGATATTGGCCTGTATGAGCCCGGTTGAGTGGGGTCCTTGCCTTTTTTGGACAATAGTTTTATGTAAGCCTGAGAGCCTGTGGGAAGAAAAGTGCCATTTTGCCACATATTGTTATACAGTGTGGTGAGAGTGGGCAAGAGGGTATCTTTGAAAGTTTTAAAAAATTCCGTCGAATAGCCATCAGGACCCGGCGCTTTTTGGGAAGCCATATGAGTTATGGTGTGTGCTATGTCTTCCGAGCTTATTGGGGCATTGATTTCAAGCAATTGAGCTTCCGTAAGCGCCGGAAGAGAAATATTGTCCAGAAAATTTCTGGCGGCCTCAAGGTCTACCTGGTCTTTGCTATATAAGGTGCGATAATAGTTTTCCAGAATGTTACTAATGTCAGTTGGTGAATGTGTTAGCTTTCCTGACCCATTTCGGAGTGTCAAAATATGCGTGGGTTTGTAGGGGCCTCTGATCAGTCTGGAAAGTAACTTTCCCGGTTTATTCCCAAAACGGTAAAAGGATGCCATAAATCGGGAACGTTTAGATTCTTCAATTTTTTCTGCCCAGTGGTCGAAGTGTTTTTTCGCCTCCTGCCACTCGTCCTTGAGCTCTGGGGAGGGTGAAGTGGTGAGAAGAGATTGGGCTCTGTGCAGTTTTTCGCTCGCCTCCAGGTAATGTCTGGCGAGAGCTTTCCTATATGTAGAGACATAGGACATAATATGTCCTCGAAGGACCGCTTTGCCCGCTTCCCAGAAAAGGATAGGGTCAGAAACATGCTCCTGATTAAGAGTGGCATAGTCTTGCCAGGTTGACTGCACGTGATGTTGGAAGTCCTTATTATGCATGAGAAACACTGGGAATCTCCAGGTACCTACTGTATGAGAGGTAGCTGCCAATGAAATGGATAGGGATATGGGGGAGTGGTCTGATATGGCAATATCATGTATGTCAGCACGTTCAACAAATCTTATAAGTTCCGGGGTAATGAATAAATAATCTAGTCTGGCCATGGAGTCCTGGGGGGGGGGAATAAAAGGAGTATTCTTGATCTGTAGGGTGGCCAAGGCGCCACGCATCCACCAAGTGTAAGGCAGACATCATGGAGTGTAAGGGAGTTTCCTTAGTGTGTTGTGCGGAGTGGGAGGTGCGAAACCTCGTTCTACGTTGTTTACGGTCGGCAGCCATGTCCATGACATCATTAAAGTCGCCTCCTATTATATGAAAGGGAGTGGGGTTTTGAAGCAGCCATGACACAGTATCACCGTTAAAGATGGCGGAAGAGGGTGTCGGGGCATACACATTAGAGACTCGTACAGTGCGGGTAGGGAGTCTGAGCAACAACGACAGTCGTCTGCCAGCGTCATCCCGGCTAGTGTCTAGGATTTCATAGGGGATCTTTTTATTTAACAATATGGCTACTCCAGCCTTGCGACCCGTGGCAGGGGAACTGTTACGACACCCCAAAGTATGAAAGGGGTTACAGTCGTCTAGGAAAATCCGCTCCCGAACACCCGGACAGCTATCGACCACTCCAATGCGCTATACATGAAGCACATCAATAATTCCCCCCCCAAGTACGAGACAAGGCTCTGTAGTGAGGTTTGATCGAGAGTAACTCTCTTCTCTTTTATTGCAAGAAACACACACTTATATATACTTTGAGAATACCACATGAACAATGACTGTGTAATTACAGCCAGGTGAGCTCATTAACATGCTTATCAATAGTTTCAGACTCTATTAACATACTGTCCTATTTTAGACAAAAGCACTGAGTTAATCAGTAGACATTCTTTAGGAGGGGGCTGCTGGAAACAATCCCCCCCCTCCATCTGCAGCTAATACACATTGAATTTGCAGACATAGTGACAACCTCTTTAAAGGAATTTGGAGTGTAGCAGCTAAAACATAGGGGAACAAAGTCTTTTAAAGTCTGGTCCATAGTCCAAAGGCAGCAGGCGGGCAACCAGGCTCCTCCAATGCAATGGGGCAAGATTGGTCTCGTCACATCTCTCCCCCTTTCCAAAAAGACTAACAGGGTACCTGACCTCCTGCCGGTCAGTGCCCTCGTTAGTCCAGCAGCCCACCCACAAAGCAGAAAACACAGTACAGCCCACCCACAATAAATGGTCACTACACCTGGGTAGAGGAGAATTTTGTCCATGTCCAGGTGCCTCACCTTGGCTGTGTGGGAGACTGGCAGACTGCCTTGGTGGGTTGCTGAGTGGGCAGAGACCAGCGGTACTCTGCCCTGGTGCCAGCGCTACCACAGAAGTAGCCTGGTTGGAGACGGGTTGTTGGAGGGGGAGACCGACTGTCTCCCCTTTAGATACACCACCATGCTGCTGTGGCAGAAGACCGACTGTCTTCCCTTTGGCTAAACAGCCCTGTTGCTGGGGGTCAGGACCGACTGTCCCTACCCCCTGTGCTGTGAGTGCAGAGACCACGGTCCCATCTGCACTGTTGGGGGGCTTACTGTCTCCCCCTGGTATGTTAAGCTGCTGCTGTGGGATGGAGACTGGGCTCCCAATTCCCAATAGCTCAATCTGCCGCTGGGGGACAGGACCAACCGTGTCTGCCCCCTGTAAGTCAATCGGCCGCTGAGGGATGGAGACTGCGCTCCCAATTCCCTGGATATCACTCTGCCAATGGGGAGAGGGGGTAACAAGCTCCTCTCCCAAATATACTTCCAGCCCCTGGGGAGGGAGACCGACTGTCTCTGCTCCCAATACAGTGTCCTGTTGCTGAGGAAAGGAGACTGGGCTCTCTGTTTCCTGCAGGACACTCTGCTGCTGTGGGATGGAGACTGAGCTCCCAATTCCCAACAAATCAATCTGCTGCTGGGCGACAGGACTGACTGTCTCTGCCCCCTGTAACTCAGCCTGCCGCTGGAGAATGGAGACTGGGCTCCCAATTCCCAATAAATCAGGCTGCCGCTGGGGAATGGAGACTGGGATCTCCTCTTCCCTTAACTGTACCTGCCGCTGGAGTTCCTCCCAACGTGCCAGCTGGCCCTCTCTCTCTGCCCTGTCTAGCAGAGTCCCGAATACTAAGTTCTTCGCGAACCGCTTGGATCTCTCCAGTGGATTGGGTCCGAAGAAGCTCATCCGTAACCACATCATACAGTCATATTCTTTCAGAGAATATCTGTACTCCACTGCTGGTTCCATGCTGGTGCTGTCAGGGTCGCTGTACTGGGACATGCGTTGCCCTCAATTGTAAAATCCAGGGAATGGTGTCTCCTGTAGCTGTCCTTCTGGCTGTGGGAACGATCACGCCGCTTGCCACCAATTGTTACGACACCCCAAAGTATGAAAGGGGTTACAGTCGTCTAGGATAATCCGCTCCCGAACACCCGGACAGCTATCGACCACTCCAATGTGCTATACATGAAGCACATCAATAATTCCCCCCCCCCCCCAAGTACGAGACAAGGCTCTGTAGTGAGGTTTGATCGAGAGTAACTCTCTTCTCTTTTATTGCAAGAAACACACACTTATATATACTTTGAGAATACCACATGAACAATGACTGTGTAATTACAGCCAGGTGAGCTCATTAACATGCTTATCAATAGTTTCAGACTCTATTAACATACTGTCCTATTTTAGACAAAAGCACTGAGTTAATCAGTAGACATTCTTTAGGAGGGGGCTGCTGGAAACAATCCCCCCCCTCCATCTGCAGCTAATACACATTGAATTTGCAGACATAGTGACAACCTCTTTAAAGGAATTTGGAGTGTAGCAGCTAAAACATAGGGGAACAAAGTCTTTTAAAGTCTGGTCCATAGTCCAAAGGCAGCAGGCGGGCAACCAGGCTCCTCCAATGCAATGGGGCAAGATTGGTCTCGTCACAGGAACATATTGCATCCCCAACCCAAAGCTTCTTTAAGAATCACATGTCACCCTCCCCCAGGTGAGTCTCCTGGAGAAGAGCAACATCCGCCCCCAAGCGCTTGAGATGTCTCAATATCATCATACGTTTATTAGGTGATCTAAGGCCCTTCACGTTCCATGATATAACTTTCAGGGTGGCCATGAATAAAGAATGGTAATGTTATGTAGCGCATAAAATGAACCGGTCGGAGGGATTCTCATGGACGGGGGGACATAGCGTGACAGGTGTTGTAGGTGCAGGACAAGAGGTGGAGAGGTAAGAGATAGGAGTTCTTGCTGGGGTATAGGGTTACCCCAGGGGAGGAGTTCGGTGGAAGGATGTGCTGCGGGTTGTACTGAGAGGGGTAAACTAATCTTGAGACTTCACTTTTTTCTCTGTGAGAAGGAAGTGAGCCATCGTAGCCTCACACCTATTAGCCTGTGATGAAGGGCTTCAGAACCTGCGTACGCTCCGGAGAGCTATGATTCCATGTACTGGGTGCTCAGTACATGTGACTAGGAGACGACCACTAACATCCCTCTAAAAACTTGGAACTAGTAACAAAAATTAAGCAGATGCAGAACAAGTAAATGAGCCCCTGCTTAAACATTACACATTACTCCAGGTGTAAGGGTAGATGAGGTGCCTGGATAAAAGTGTTATAACAGGTAATAAACTTTCAACCAAATAACTGTGAGCGTTCTGGTCTCACAGGAGGCTTGGGGCTAATACCATAACAGTACCTGAGGAGGGTCGTCCACTGGGGACTTGGCCATCAGAGTTCACATGATGGATCTGCGGACGGAGGAATGACCGTATTTGCCCTTTTTGGGGGGTTCCTTGTCAGGTGTCAATTGAGCCTTGCGGACAAGAGACTCTCGTCTGGGTTGAGAAGAGGATTCTTCCATCGGCGTGGATAGTGATTAAAGACAGTGCTTCGCGTCTGATGGCGTGTGGAAGGACAGGCGTTCACCCCCAGGTGTAGTAACATGAAGGATAGCAGGATACGCTAAGGTGAAACGCATTTGCTGTTGAAAAAGAGAGGTGCAAACTTGAGCAAACTCCTTTCGTCGCCTGGACACTTCTGCTGAGTAGTCTGCGAAGAGTAGGATAGAGCAGCCTTTGATGTGTAAGGGTCTGTGTTTCCGGAAGGACAGCAAAATGGCGTTCTTGTCCGCATAATTTAAGTAGCGGGCAATGATGGGTCGCGGGTTTTTCCGTGACTCGTTTGGGGCCCCCACCCTGTGCGCCCTCTCTACAATGCAGGGGGATGGCAAGCCCAGGGCTCTAGGAATGTCTGAGCATAGAGTGAGGAGCTCTGCCCCCTGGACCGCTTGAGGCTTTCCAATGATCCGGAGGTTATTCCGCCTGGAGCGGTTCTCTAGGTCCTCAATTTTATCCTGTAACGCCTGCAGTGCCTTGTCCTGGTTATTAATATCCCTGCTGTTAAGCAGGGTCTCTTCCTCCAGGGATGCGATCCTCAGCTTAGCCTCCTGGATTTGGTGCCTGTGAGAGCTCAATTCTTTCTGCAGCTGTGACAGGCTGTGAGTAATGGCTGATTCAATTGCTGCCTGAATTGTGGGGGACAGTATATGGGCCACGGCTTCTGCCATTTTAATATATGCCGGGTCAGCCTGGGTGATAACTGTGGCCGGGTTTATCAGCGGGAGATCCGAGGAATGTGGAGCCGTCGGAGAGAGAGAGATTCACTCCCCTCCCCCTCCCGCTGTGTACTGGCTGCCGCGGCCATATTGGGAGCTGTGTGAGGAGCTGTGACTGAGTCAGAACGATCCGTGGTGACAGCTGATGGCGGGCGCTGTCGCTCCACAAAGCGGTCCATCCAGAGCCGCCGGTGTGCGGGGTGAGAGGGGTGGAGGTAGGTGCTCTCCGGGCGGCCTCGGTCCCTGTAATTTTAAATAGATCGGCGGCGGGTGTAGCAAGGCTGTGGAGGTTCACTCCTCCTGCATGAGCGCCGGAACCGGAAGTCTAGATGTTTTTGATATGTTCGGCTATCCCTACATTCAGGGGTCTCGAGGTACGACCCACATACTGGAGCCCACATCCGCATTCCAGCATATACACTACTCCTATCGTGGAGCAAGTGATCAAGTCTTTAATTTGATATTCTCTACCAGTGCTATTAGATGTAAATTTTTTTCTTTTCTTACGCATGGCGACAAGGACCACATTTCCCACAAGCGTGGAACCCTGAGAGGAACTGAAATAGCGTTCTTCTGAGGTCTCGGGGGATTTATGACCCCAGGTGCTAGCCTATCTTTTAAAATGGGTGCCCTTCTGTATATAAAACCTGGTTTCTCAGGGAGATGGGGTCAGAGAATTTTGTCTTGTCTCAAGACCCCCCCAGTGTTTTTTAATAATTTTTTCAACCTGTTTATGTTGCGTATTAAAATCCAGGATTAATCTAAATTAATTTGCTCTAGGCTCAGATTGTCTCTTATTCGCCAAAAGAGTATTCCTATCCAGCGCTGATACATATGCTAGATCAGATGTTACTTTATTCATATCATATCCCTTTGCACGGAACCGGTCAACTAATATCTCAGATTGAGAGATAAAGTCTTCTTGGAGCAGTTTCTTTTAACCCTGATTAGCTGTCCCTTAGAGAGTCCTTCTGGGTGTATAAAGCTAAGGTTCTGTCACCCAGAGGACTCAATATAGATTTTGACTTGAACTGTTTTATCAGTGATCGTTGATAACATTTAAAAAAAAAAAAAAATTTTTAGGTCTTTAACCGTCTCGGGATTTATATAATACCTTTTTCTACTTTTATTGGTATGATAAAATATATTTTTTAATATTTTGTAGCATTTTCTGATTTTTATCAATTGATTTTATACATGTTTTTAAACCATGGATTTTTATGATAATATCTCAGGTGTATGTGTCGAGTGGCTGCATACATATGGCATAGGTTGACCTCTTTGAGACTTTCCAAATAACGGAATTTTTGTGAAATCTTACCGTAAAATTCCTTTCTCTGAGTCCTCCGACAGTCGCCGCCCCTTCCCAAGTCTTCACCAATGGGTATTGACCTTTGCTCCGTAGGAGTAGCTAGGCAACAAGAATTGTTAATACAAAAGCTTTTAGCATAGACACACCCCTAGGGGCTGTCCCCTCAGTCAATACCTCCCTGCACCAGCATTCCCAACTCAGTTTGGTAGCATAGCAGTAAGAGTACACAAAAACCCCAAAAGAGGGGCGGGGACGGCGACTGTCGGAGGACTCAGAGAAAGGAATTTTATGGTAAGATTTTACAAAAATTCCGTTTTCTCTTACGTCCTCCGACAGTCGCCGCCCCTTCCCAAGTCTTCACCAATGGGACGTCCCAAAGCAGTGTAGACATGAGGGGTGGGAGACGCAACCGTGGAAAAGGTAACGCAGTACCCACATCAGAGAAAGGAACCTTACCACAGTAAGAGAACCAACTGGGCAACAGGAACACGTGCTCAACAGGAGCAACAACCCAGGAAAGACAAGTAACCCAGGGGTAAAACACCCCAATAACCAAGGGCCCAGAAAAACAAGGGTCCCTAAGAAACTGCCGCACTGAGAACTTTACGGCCAAAGGAGGCATCGGCCGATGCCTGAACATCCACCTTATAGAATTTTGAGAAGGTGTGAACGGACGACCAAGTCACCGCCTTACACACCTGGGCCACAGAAGCCTGATGACGGTAAGCCCAAGACGTACTCAAGGATCTGGTAGAGTGCGCTTTCACAGGGAAAGGTGGAACCTTCCCCTTCAAGGCATAGGCTTGCTCAATGATCTGTCTGATCCATTTGGCGATGGTCGCAGCCGACGCCGCCATGCCCTTCCGAGGTCCCTCAGGAAGGACAAAGAGGGAATCTGACTTGCGAAAAGGCTTAGTGGACGACAGGTAAACCCTGATCGCCCGGACAACATCCAAGGAATGTAAGGCAACCTCCTTCGGATGCTTAGGCTTCGCGCAGAGCGAAGGCAAGACAATGTCTTCATTAAGGTGAAACTCCGAGATCCTTTTCGGAAGAAAAGATGGGTTAGGTCGCAAGACCACCTTATCCTTGTGAATCACCAGGTAAGGAGAGCTGCAGGACAAAGCCGCCAGCTCCGACACCCTGCAAGCCGAAGTGATCGCCACCAAAAAAGCAACCGAGACAACGAGTTCTCCCTGATCTTTTCAAAGGGAGCCTGTTGTACACGGACAGAACCAAGTTCAAGTCCCATGGAGGCAAAGGTTCCCTCCTAGGAGGGGCCAAATGTCGCACCCCCTGAACAAAGGTGCTAACCAATGAATTAGACGCCACAGGGCGTTGAAAGAGAACGGCCAGCGCAGAAATCTGACCCTTAATTGTGGCCAACGCCAAACGCTGGTCCACTCCAGTTTGGAGGAAAGCCAACACTCTCGACACCGAGTATGAGTGAGGAGAATACCCCCTGGACTCACACCAGGCAAAGTACGCTTTCCAAGTACGGTAGTAAATTTATCCCGAAGAGGCTTTTCTAGCCTTGATCAAAGTGGGAATGACCTCAGGGGAGAGACCCCTTTCCTTCAGGACCTGGCGTTCAACAGCCAGGCCGTTAAAGCCAGCGACTGTAAAGCAGGATGGAATATCGGCCCTTGAGACAGAAGGTCTTCCCGAAGCGGCAGGCGCCACGGAGCGTCGACTGCCAGATTTACGAGGTCTGCGTACCAAGACCGGCGAGGCCAGTCCGGTGCCACCAGAATCACCGTGTGCGGTTCCGAGGCCAATCTGCGAAGCAGCCTGGACAGTAGTTGAATTGGTGGAAAAGCATACATCAGACGATACTGATGCCATGGCGCCACTAACGCGTCCGAGGCTTCCGCCCGAGGATCGCGCGTCCTTGCCACGAACCTTTCCACCTTGTTGTTTAGACGAGACGCGAACAGGTCCACATCTGGAGAACCCCACTTCGCGCACAAAATCTGGAAGACATCCGGGTGAAGGGACCATTCCCCCTGGTCCAGGGTCTGGCGACTCAGATAGTCCGCCTGCCAGTTCTCCACCCCCGGTATGTGAACTGCCGTTATCGCCGGGACGTGCGTCTCGGCCCAAGACAGAATGTCGGCCACTTCCCGAGCCGCCCGGGCACTCCTGGTGCCCCCTTGATGGTTGACATAGGCCACCGTGGTGGCATTGTCCGTCTGAATCCGAACCGGACGGCACCGAAGCCGGTCCATCCATCGCAAAAGGCAAAGCTTTATCGCCCTCAATTCCAGAATGTTGATCGGAAAGGGAGGACTCCTCTTCCGACCAAGTTCCCTGGGCGGACAAAAGGCCCAGAACACCACCTCAGCCAGACAGGCTAGCATCCGTGGTGATCACTGTCCACAACAATGGACGAAAAGACTTGCCCCCCCGACACCGCCGGGGACTGGAGCCACCACAGAAGATCCCTTCTGGTGCTGTGGCTCAACGAGATCCGCAGATCCAGGGATTGCGGCCGCCCGTCCCACTCGGCAAGAATCTCCGTTTGGAGACCCCGCGTGTGAAATTGGGCAAAAGGGATCGCCTCGAAAGCCGAGACCATTAAACCCAGACATCTCATGCATGTCCGGAGAGACGAGTGTCGGTTGTCCCTGAGGGACCTGACCTCGTCCTGAAGAGTCCGAAGCTTGTCTTCCGGAAGGAAGACCTTCGCTTGGACAGATTTCAGAAGCATTCCCAGGTAGGGAAGACGAACCGAAGGACACAGAGTCGACTTCGGAATATTTATAGTCCAACCGAACTCCTGCAGTGTCCGCATCGTGGTGGACAGGTCGGTCACCAGGCTCTGACTGGCGTTTGACCGTATCAGGATATCGTCCAGATACCCCAAGACAGCAATGCCCTGTGCTCGCAACAGGGCCAGAACCGGCGCCAGCACCTTGGTAAAAACCCGCGGAGCCGAAGCGAGACCGAACGGTAACGCCACGAATTGGTAGTGATCCTCCGCAATGGCGAATCGAAGGTACCTCTGGTGACCCTCGAAAATGGGGATGTGCAGGTACGCATCCTTCAGATCGATGGAGGCCATGAATTCTCCCGGACTCAGGGCAGCCACCACTGAGCGCAGGGATTCCATGTGGAACTTGCGAACCCGCACAAAGCGGTTCAGAGCTTTCAAGTCCAGAATCGGACGCACTTTGCCCTCCTTTCTGGACACAGTGAACAGATTGGAGTAAAACCCCCAAAATCTGTCCCGATAAGGCACCGGAACAACCACCCCTTGGGCCCGCACCGCCCGGTGCAGATCCTGCAAGCGCTCCGGAGACAGCTGAAGATTTGAGGGAAAAAATCTGCCCGCCGGCCTAGAGAGAAATTCGATCTTGTAACCAGATCGATTTCCTGAACCCATCTGTCCCGAATGCGGGTCAGCCAAGGTTGTGGGAAACCGCGCAGACGTCCCCCCACCCCAGAAACGGGTAAGGGCGCCCCTTCAGGCGGAAGTGGTATGGGAAGTTGAACCGGACTGGCCGGACTTCTGCTTCCCTGCCCACGGCTTCTTCTGGGAGCCTTGGCCTTTGAAGGGCTTGCCCTTGGATTGCGACCTAAAGGCACGAAAGGACCCCTGAGAGGGTCTAGACGAGGAATTCCGTTTACCACGGAAGGACTTATGCTTGTGAGACTGGGGTAGGAGAGTACTCTTGCCCCCCGTAACCCCTTTTATCAGAGTATCCAAAGCCTCGCCAAAAAGGCGAGATCCCGCGTAGGGAAAATCTGCCAGCGTCTTGCGAGAAGATTGGTCGACCGACCAATTTTTCAGCCAAATCAGACGACGGTTCAGTATCGCCATGCTGGACAGGCGCGCAGCCAAGGAAGCTAAATTCAAGTCCGCATCACACAAGTTCATGACACCCTGATGGATCTGGTCCACCATAGCCAACGTGGTAGGCGAAGCTGAATCAGCCACCAAGGTGCGTCTAAGCATCTTTGTCCAATCTGCAAAAGCCTGTGCCACCATAATGGAAGCAAAAATAGGCTTCAGCATAGAACCAGCAACCATTTAGGCATGACGGGCAAGAGACTCCATTCTCCTGTCCGTAGGGTCCCGGAAAACCGGGGTATCCTCAGAAGGCACCGCAGTAGCCTTGTTCAAAATGGCTACCGCGTGATCCACCTGAGGCGCCACACACCAACGCTCGTCGGTGGAGGGCGCAAACGGATAAAGCAGTTTAAACTCATTAGGCACAGTAAAGGGCTTCTTTAAATTGCGCCACTGTTCATTAACCGTATGGTGAAATTCCGCAGGACAGGGAAAAACCTGCGCCGATTTTCGCGTCCTCTGCGTTCCAAAGGAGGACACCCTAGCAGGAGGAGTAGGCTCATCCTCTAGGTGCAAGGTATCTTTAATGGAAGCAATCAGCTCATTCATGAGTGCAAGCTCTTCAGGCGAGCCAGGGGGAGAAACATCAACCCCCTCCACCTCTGCCTCCCCCTCGGACCCCAGAAGGTCCAAAGATGAGCGGGACCCCGAGAAGGGTACGCCAGCCACAGCAGCCACATCGCCCTCTGAATCAGAGGAAATGGACACCCTGGCCCTTTTTGCGGATCGTTCAGCCATCAGCATCTGCACCTGAGACACTAAGGAAACCACCACAGCGGTCAGATCGGCCCCCTCGGGGGGTGCAGCAGCCCCCTGGTCCCCCACCAGGGTGGGGGGAAACTTGCTATCCTGAGAATCCATGCCCCAGTAATGAAAAGTAAAAAAGGTACTGGCCCACCGTACACTACTGTATGCACCGACCCCGCAGGGATAGATAACACTGAGCAAGGAATGACAGGACAAAGAAGGTAAAAACCTGGAGAGAGCACAACAGGCTGCTGCCACCGATCGCTGTTCCCAGAGAAAGAGGAAGTGATGCAATAGCTGGCTGACTGATATAGCCTATGAGGCTCCGCAAACATGGCCGCCTGGCTGAGGGATGAGGCTACAGGAAAATAGCGCCGACATGTGCTCGGATGAGCACGGCCCGCCAAAATGGCGGCGAATGGCGGCAGCCAGGACGCTTGTGGACTGCAGCCATAGACCGCAGCATGGCGTCCAGTGAGGTAGCCACCTCACAGGCAGCATCCCTGCAGCGAACAGGGATGGGTCGTTCAATGTGCCAGGGCAAACCTAAGCTGAACGCTCAATGGCAGGCTGGGGATGCATCTGGCTCTCAGCCCTGGGATCCAGGGCGGCCAGTCGAGACCCAGCTCCGCATGATGATTCTTCATCCGAAGATCCCTAAACTAAAGCTGACAAAACAACAGCTAGTAAAGAAAAGAAAAAAATACTTGAAATAAAATCAAATAAAGGGTAGAAGGCTGAGACTGAGCCCCAGCAGAGGAAAGCCAGCTACTCCTAAGCTAGGCAAGATCAAACTGAGTTGGGAATGCTGGTGCAGGGAGGTATTGACTGAGGGGACAGCCCCTAGGGGTGTGTCTATGCTAAAAGCTTTTGTATTAACAATTCTTGTTGCCTAGCTACTCCTACGGAGCAAAGGTCAATACCCATTGGTGAAGACTTGAGAAGGGGCGGCGACTGTCGGAGGACGTAAGAGAAAGGTGTTTTTAATTTTAAAATATTTTTAATATCTTATATACTGTTTTTATATGTACCTTTAATATATATACGATATGAGTTTTGAGTATGTATTAAATATAGGCTGTAATTTCAAAATATGTTTATTTATGTTTTTAATGATCTCTATTTGCATATCTGTGAAGGACTCAGGGAAATGGCGGTAGATCGAGTTCTCCGATCTCTGGTTCCGGTGTCCTTAGGCTGTGTAATTATGCAGGGCGGATCATACGAGCCATATCCAATCGTAATGAACCCTTACAAGGGGAGGCACCTTTATAATGAAGGGCAGGTCAAGCAGTCTACACCCCTACTGAAGAAGTCAAAGGCTATTGGTTAGCTCTGACGTAATGCGTATAGGGGAGCGGAGCCTGCGTACCTGATGTTGTATTTTCCCTTTGTCCCAGCTGCATGTGTATCTGTCTGCATTGTGTGCACCGCTAAATAGTTTGATTGGAGTTCATCCATCCCCACCTGAGTGATCTATGTTGGGCTGTCCGAGAGAGCTAGGAGAGGATAATTCCCAGGCTGCTACAGCTGATATATGTGATCTTTGACCGTTTATGGGTCTGTGGCTGAGGTGAGAGACCAATCTAGCCGGCGGTGGGATATATGCACAGCGGTGTTTGTGAAGAAATTTTTATGATTTTCTTACCACCTTGGTTGTTTTACTACCTTGTTGGAAGTTTCTTCTTTTCACCTTTATTTGGACACTTATGGACTTTATTTTAGACTCTTTGGATATCATCAATATCACCTGTTTATATATTGATTAAGTATTTCTGGCGCAGCACTTTTATTTTTATAGGTATTTACCAAACATGACATGCTTTAAAAATTGTGCACGCCTGTGCAGCGGCAACAAACTATGTACATTTTTAAAAGCCTTTAAAAGTCTTTACAGGTTACCACTTTAGACTTACAGAGGAGGTCTACTGCAAGAATTACTACCCTCGACCTGGCGTTCGCGGCGATACCTCACATGCATTGCTGCAATTGCGGTTTACATATGACACTAGACCAACGCTTGCCTGCACCTTTGCAGGGGGGGGGGGGGCTTGATTTTTTTTTATTTTGCTGTTTTATATTATTTTGACACCTTTCCTTTTTTTTTATCATTTTTATGTTAGATCTCTCCTCTGACCTTAACGTATCTGACCACACCAAAATTGCTGTGATAAAATATTTTCCCAATGGCGCTGTTTATTTCTGGGGAAACAGAAGTCATAAAATGCGTGTAGCTTCCGGTATCTTAGTGCATAGAGATGATTGGAGCCATTCTCATCTCCAATCAGCTCTATGGTTAGATAATTGAACCACCGGCAGCACTCTTGGGTTAATCGGTGGGACAGGAGAGCCCGAGAAAAACCACGGAAGGCGGCGGGAGGGGGGAGTCCCCTCCCACTGCATTTAAAAGCAGTCTAGCGGCCAATTATCCACTAGGATTGCTTTTACATATAAGCCGACCGCTGGCTGTAAAAAACGATACCAAGATGATGCCTAAATCTGCAGGCATCATCCTGGTATAACCACTCAAAGTCCAGCAACGTACCAGTACATTGCTGGTCCTTGTTTGGCATTTATTGTAGGTTTTTTTTTTTTTCATACAGCCTGTGGGCTGAACGAAAAAAAAGAGAACCTAACAGAAATCACCACAGGAATATTGTGTAGTATTACACACCATTAACCGCCCAACAGCAAAACCCACTGATTTAATGGTGGATATATATGACAATATTCCACATACACTTAAAGGTATTTTAACTGCATTGCTGAAATCAGCCTACAACAGCTGCTGCCATCAGAGGTATTCATATATGCTGTGCGTAAACGCTGTTTGTGTCAGAATATATAAAATCAATGTGGCAGCCGACGGGTACCTGCAAGAGAAACAGGTTAACAAAAGAATAAAAAACAAACAAAGTACAGTAAAAGTACAGTAGGAAGAGTAGAAGAACATAAAAAATGACTGACACGACGTTGTTTTTTTTTTTTTGTAACACTGTTTTTTCTGTGAACTGCGATTTTCCAGCTTGGGTCTCTCAAAATGTCGATAGCCATCGAACATCTTTAGAGACCCTGTGTTTGTGTGCCCTACACTGTGTCGTGCTGTACCCTACACTAGAACTCCACTAGTGTAGCGATGGAAACAGTCCCCGATGCAAAGACCAGGTTGGTCAGGACAGGTGGGACAATAATAACGGGTGTCACGCCTACATCCGCGCCTGCTACCGACACGACATCTTCTTTGGGGGTGTGTTTGGGTAGGGGTACGCGGGAGGACATTAAAATGCCTCTCATGCAGCCGTCTCACTGCATCTGGAAGGGGAAGTTGGGCAGGCATACCTCCTGGGTACAGGTAGGCTTCAATGATCGCTTCCTGGAATTCTCGGAAGTATCCAGTTCGTCCTGACGCCCTGTATAGGACAAAGGCGTTCAGCATAGCCAATTGAAATAAATAAACAGACACTTTTTTGTACCAGCGTCTGGCTTTACGGGCAACAAAATACGGTGCCAAAAGCTGGTCGTTAAGGTCTCCCTCCACTTCACTGCAATTTGTCAGTTTTCAAGCAGGCTCTCGCCCCCCGACTAAGACGGGAATTTACAAGCCGTTGGGGGAAGCCCCGGCGATTAGGTCGCACGGTGCCACATGCGCCAATTTGTAAATCGAGAAGGTGACTAAATAGTGGCACGCTTGTGTAAAAGTTGTCCACGTACAAATGGTACCCCTTTCCGGATAAGGGTGACAAGTCCCAAACTATCTTGCCGCTGCTCCCTACGTAGTCTGGGCAGTTGGGGGGCTCCACAGTGCTATATTTTCCCTCATAGACCCGGAAACTAACTGTATAGCCTGTGGCCTTGTCACAGAGCTTGTACAGCTTGACCCCGTACTTGGCACACTTGCTGGGGAGGTACCGTTTCATAGCAAGGCGGCCAGTAAATTTAATCAGGGACTCGTCAACGCGGACAACCGCTGATTGAAGTGGTCTATGAGGGGCCGAATTTTGTGGAGCCGATCATATTCAGGGTCTCCCCGAGGACGACAGATTTTATTGTCGCTGAAATGCATAAATCGCAGAATTTGCTTGCATATCGCCCTGGACATGGAGGCAGAGTACACACGCTATGGTGAAGTGGGCTAGTGGACCAATATAGCCGCAATTCACTCTTTTTGGTTATGTCCATGTTCAGGGAAAGGCCCGGAAAGATTGTAAAATCGGGAACCATTATAGGTTTCCAGGCGAATTGTCTGGCAAGGGGGAATTTGGGTTGGCGGCGATGAATTTTTGTGCATATAAATTTGATTGATCCACAATAAATCCGAAAAGATCTTCCGTGAAGAACAGCTCAAAAAAGTTCAGGGGCGTAAAACCAGCTGTCTCCACGTGGATTCCAGGTTGGGCAGTGAATGGGGGGGGGGGGGAAGTACTGGCGATGTAGAATCAGTGGGTTGCCAATTGGGATATGCCAGCACATCAGGGAGGGCACTATAGGCTCTACGGGCCTGTCTTCAAATACGCGGTGGCTGCAGGTCACTACTCGTGCTAGCCACCGCACCAGCTTCAACTGCACTTATGGGACTCGCCACGTCACCAAGTGTTACTGCAGTGCTGGTTGTACTTGGTCCAGGGTGTACTAGGCCACTGGCGCTTGCCAGGCCACCAGAAGGATGAGTGGCACTAGTACCGACACTCTGCTCCATACAAGCACCCTGCGATTCCTGCATCTCAACAACTCCAGAATGGGGTCGGGTACACCTGGGTCTAACAGGGACCCATCTGTCGTCGGAGCTATCTGTCAGGGAGCCGCTGCTGTCATCAGGTTCGTATACTGACCCTGATTCTGCCAGTGAGGCTTCCCCATCGCTCTCATCTGACATGGTCAGTATACTGTAAGCCTCTGCACTACTGTACCAACGTTTGGACATTTTGGTAACTAAATTTACCGGTACAGTAGTGTGACTCACAGGTAATAAAAGCACCAGGTTGTCAAGGACTAGTTCAATCGCTACAAAAAAAAACTGCTAATGCTAGCAGGAATCAGGCCTGACTCTGCTAACACAGCGGTTTTGTGTGTTGTGTTTTTTGTAAGTGACAGTAATCTATTGATTACTACACTTGCCTGGGTGGGGTGGGCGGAGGGGTTAAACGCAGGTGCTGGCAGGAATCAGTGCTGATCGTGCAATCACAGCGTTTTGGGAACCCTAAACTATGGGGACGCTAGTATAGTTCTGATCAGATCAGATATTGATCTGTTTAAACACTATACTAGTAATGGAAGTGTGTATGTGTGTGTGGTAATCAAGGGGTTATTTCTAACTATGCGCCGGAGATCTGCGCTATTTTAGACTGATGCTAACACTAGCTAATGTCACTAATAATAGTGGTCAGAAAAAAAACTGTACACTATAAAAGTGACACTGTGACAGGGCAATGAAGGAGTTAACTGGGGGTGATCAGGTTGGGAAAAGGGGGTTAAATCTTTATTGGGGGGGTGGTGGGGACCCTAAACCTCCTTGGGACAGAAACAAACTCGCTAGCGCTAACTCAAGTCACAATCACACTAATAAAAAATACAATAAAACATTATAGAACGTGTGTATTAATGTGCAATGTGACGGGGGGAAGGGGTTAACTGGATGTGATCGGGGGGGGATCAGGGGGTTTATTGGGAGGGGGTGGCGGGTATCCTAAGTATAAAAGGAACGGTGGCAAGCGCTAAACCTGGTCACAAGTCACACTTATACGGGTATATAGAAAATGCTATATACTGTATACAGTGTGTTGTGACAGGGGGTGTAGGGGTGATCAGGGGGTTAAATCTTTATTGGTGGGGGGGGGGGGGTGGGGTGGCGGGGACCCTAAACCTCCTTGGGACAGAAACTAACTCAAGTCACAATCACACTAATAGAAAATACAGTAAAACACTATATTACTTGTTTATTAGATTGCAATGTGACAGGGGGGAAGGGGTTAATTGGGGGTGATCAGGGGGTTAAATCTTTATTTGGGGGGGGGGTGGCGGATATTTTAAGTGTAACAGGAATGGCCGCAAGCACTACACCTGGTCACAAATCACACTTATACAGGTATATAGGAAAATGCTCTATACAGTGTGTGTTGTGACAGGGGGTGCAGGGGTTAAGTGGGGGGGGGGGGGGGCAAATGTGCCTATCTAAGTGTATGTGTGCTTGGTGCAGTACTTACAGTTAGATGTGCGCTCTCCTCTCGATGAACCCAAAAAGGATCATGGGAGGGGAGAGTGGGTCTTTTCTGAGCCTGTGTTTACATTACACAGGCTCAGCATAGAATCTGATTGGGCAGGACCGATCAACAGGTCCAGACCAAAAATCATTGGTCTGGACCTGATGACTGATCGGTTCTGAACCCAATCAAGCCATCAGCGGCGATGGGGGCACGCCCCAGAGTGGCGGGAATGAGCGACGTAGCCCTACGTCAGTTTGCCTGTAGGGGGCTGACTGCCGCAGTAAATAGTCGTATGGTGGTTGGCAAGTGGTTAAAACAAAAAAATAAACAACAGAAATAACAAATTTTTCCCGTAGTTAGTAAACGCAATAACTTTTGCGCAAACCAATCAAAATACGCTTATTGCAATTTTTTTTTACCAAAAATATGTAGCAGAAAACAAATTGGCCTAAGATGTTAAAAAATTTTTATTTTTATTTTTTTTGGAGAATTTCATATAAAAAATGTGAAAATATTTTTTCAAAATTGTCGCTCTGTTTAAAGCGCAAAAAATTAAAACGGCACAGGTGATCAAATACCACCAAAAGAAAGCTCTGTTTGTGGGTAAAAAAAGGACGTCAATTTCATTTGGGTACAGCGTCGCATGACCGTGCAATTGTCCGTTAAAGTCACGCAGTGCCGAATCGCAAAATAGGGCCTGGTCATTGAGCAGCCAAATCCTCTGGGGCTTAAGTGGTTAATGTCCATAAATATCGGGCCGATACTGATATCCGATGACCAAAATATTGGTATCTGTGGAAACGATATTGGTCGATCAATAGTCTTAAGCTCTAGGGGTGATTTCATCCTACCCCCCTCTAATACAATGTATAGCCAAGATGGGTTTATTTTTGTCAGCATACAGCATGTGACAATGCATTTATTTCCTGCAAAAAGTCCAGGTTGGAGCCCGGTGGTGTTAAGGGGCCAGGGGATGGTGTTAAATCTGTATCCTTGATAGTCTTTGTTAAAGGCTTTTAGCATAGCCCCTACAATTGGATGATGTTTCAATTGGTTGGGGCATGACTCCCATGGTATCCAAGGTGAGTGTGTCACTGGTATTGTCCCTATACCGTTTTACAAAGCTACCCAATCCTTATTGTCTGCGTGACAATTCCAATCGATAACCGAGTAAGGTAACAAGATAATAATTTTTAAAGTTTGGAAAACCCATTCCACCATTATGTTTAGCTTAAGTATGTCCCACGGTTTTAGTGCGCTTTCAGAAAATGTGCATACTAGAAGTCTATACGAAAGCACAGCTAATCTGCACAAAAACTGCAGGTACACTGATCTGCAGCCAAAGTGCAGCAGCTCAGCGTGAAGTGGCTCCTAAACTCCTTTTCTATAGGATTCATTTGAGTAAAAAGTTTAAAAAGGAGTATATATCTCTTTTCAGGATTAGGCCAATCCTCAGAAAAAGCGCATTAAATATATGCATGACTAGGACAAGTATGTTTTATTTTGCCAGCCTGTTAGTGCCAATGGGGTTTAACTAGGCTGTAGAGAATTAGGTTTTTCTAAGCAAAGACCAGTTCACATGGTGTCAACAGTGGAGAGCATCTGTTGAGAAGCCATAGCAGGGGTTGAAAGCCTTTTCAGTTTGGCTACAGTATGTGCATCCCCATCCCTTTTACCCTTAGAAGTTTGGAGGTTCAATCTCAGTCGGGGGAAGAAAGGGAGGAAGTGTAGCATTTAAGGAAAAAATTCAAACATAGCGGCACAAAGTTCTGCTTCTGTCAGGCTCATGGTGTGCACCTAAGAGGGAGAAGGAGTCAGATGAGGAGAGTGGTGTCATAATAGGACAATGCTCCTGGAGAAAAGCTTTTACCTTTAGTTGAGTTTTGTAACGGATCCTATAGTCTCTATGAGAGAGATCTGTGCAGCTTCTCCCGAAATCCCAGTGAAAATACCATCAAGAAGTGAAAATAGCTCCCCAATCCCTCAAACATGAGTCCAGACTTCATGAAGGGGTAAAACGAACTCTTTATTAAACTCACACACAGTCAATTTATACAGACATGGACACATCCCCCTCCTCATCAAATTACTACACACAGGTCAGGGGTTGAATGATTACATTATAACATGTAGATGAAATAGTATACAAAACCTGAACTAATTATCTAGCCCTCTGAACAGAAGCAATGGGAGTTCATAAATATTTCTAAGGAATAACGACCACAAACAGTATTCTTAACAGATGACAATGACTCAATCAGCCTGAGCCAATTACCTGGAAGACGGCTGTCCTCGATCTCATGAACTACAATACACATTACCAAACAGAGGGGTAAATCAGCATATTCAATATGAGCTGATGACATTAGCATCTGTCACAAGAAGTACACGGCAGCATGGCAACTTGGGACAAAATATTCACACCTCTGGAGAAACATTGTTGACAACTATCCCTCTCCCTTACAGGCAAAACTTCCATTTTGTCACATAGCTCCCCCTTAGTTCCATGGGACGGCATACCCGCCTAGACCATAACGGGTCGGCTTGGGGATGTCCGGGTAGTAGAGTCTATTTCTCCAGTTCTGTCTGTCGGGATAACCCATCAGCATTGGCCTTCTGCTTCCCTGGCCGGTATTGTATAGTGAAGTTGTAGGGCTGCAGTGCCAAGCTCCATCCCAACTGTCTGTGGTTATCTCCGGCTACTCGGTTGAGCCTAATAAGTGGTTTATGGTCCGTCATTACTGTAAAGGAACGTCCATACAAATACGGCTGCAGTTTCTTGAATGCCCAACACTAGGGCGAAACATTCTTTTTCAACGGTGGCATAACTGACCTCCCTGGGGAGAAGTTTTCTGCTCAGATATGCCACCAGAGGCTCCATGCCTTCCTCCCCAACCTGGCTTAAACAGCTCCCAGTCCAAACATTGAGGCATCTGGGTATCTGGAGAGGGTGAGGCATTCATAGCTCGTTCCTGCTGTCTGGTGGTGACTGGGAGTGCTCCTTCCGAAGTCGGGGTTATAAATTGTGAGGTTAAACACCCCAAGTCATTCCCCAACAAGACCTCAGCTGGAAAATCTGGCATGATGCCCACTTCCACTGACTTAGCCCCGGTGCCCCAATCAATATGCACCCTGGTGGCGGGTAACTTGTGGTGGATGGCTCCCCCTGCCACCCTTACAGCCACAGCACGCCCAGTGTGCTGTGAGGGTTTAACCCTGTGCGGTTGTACCAGGGTTATGGTGGCTCCAGTGTCTCTCGGTCCCCTTCTTGTCCTTTTAGTCTCACCGTCTGTCTGTGGTGAGCCCTGTTGTCCTCAGCTGCTTGCACTGGGTTAGCCTCGTGAAGGGTAACCAATTGCTCCTCAGTGGGTTCAAACCTGGGTACGACTGGGGAAACCTCTGCGGGATAGTAGGGGACCATTATCTGTGCTGAAGAGGGTGACCCTGGTCGGATTCATGCAGCTTGGTTCCTGCTCTGGGGTACAGTCTCGTTGATAGTGCCCAAACTGCTTGCATCTGTGGCTCTGTACCCCACTGCGGGACAGGTATCTGGGTGTCTGCCTGTGGGTGTGGTAGTAGTGAACTGCTGCTTGCGCTGGGGAAGGTGGCCCTGTTTGAATCCATGAAGCGTGGTTCCGTTTCTGAGTGCAGTCTCTCTGATAGTGCCCAAATTTCTTGCACAAATGGCACTGCACACCATTGTGCCTATGGTACTATGGTATCGATTTGCTGGGGGGTTAGGGATTGGTCCTGATTGTTGTGGTGCTGGCGCTTGAGGATAGTACTGGGGACATAATCCTGATGATCCTCTGAAGGTCGACCAGCCTGCTCATAGAATTCGTCCGCCAGCCTGGCTGCCTCCTCCACCCTCTGAGGTTTCCGGTCTTTGACTCAGTTTCTGACATCTGCTAGAGTGTAGTCGAGGAATTGCTCCAGCAGTAGCAACTGTAGGGCATCTGCTAATGTAGTCGCCTGGCATCCCTGCATCCAATTGCTGGCGGCGCGGTGCATGCGGAATGCCCACTCTGTATAGGACTCTTTGCCCTGTCTGCTGAGGGCCCGGAATTTTCTTTTGTGTGCCTCCGGTGTGACAGCATAACGAGCCAACAAAAACTGAATTTTTGTAAAATCTTACCTGTAAAATTCCTTTCTCTGAGTCCTCCGACAGTCGCCGCCCCTTCATATTCGTCACAATAGGGTTATTGACCTTTTCTCCGTAGGAGTGGCTAGACAACAGAATATGTTAATATCAAAGCTTTTAGCATACCCCACCCCCAGGGGGTGGTCCCCTCAGTCAATACCCTCCTGCTTCCTGCATTCCTACCTCAGTTTCAGTAGCATAGCAGTAGAGTACATAAACAAAACCCCAAAAGAGGGGCGGGGGAGGCGACTGTCGGAGGACTCAGAGAAAGGAATTTTACAGGTAAGATTTTACAAAAATTCCGTTTTCTCTTACGTCCTCCGACAGTCGCCGCCCCTTCATATTCGTCACAATAGGGACGTCCCAAAGCAGTGTAGACATGAGGGGTGGGAAAAAAGCAGCCGCGCCTAAGGCAACGCAATACCCACATCAGAGAAAGGAACCTTACCAAAGGAAGGAAACCAACTGGGCAACATGAAAAAAAACTTGCTCAACAGGAACAACAACCCAGGAAAGAACAAGTAACCCAGGGATAAAAATACCCCAACAGCCAAGGACCCAAACCAGGGACCCTAAGGCACTGCCGCACTAAGAACTTTGCAGCCAAAGGAAGCATCTGCCGATGCCTGAACATCCACCTTGTAGAATTTTGAGAAGGTGTGAACGGACGACCAAGTCGCCGCCTTACACACCTGGGCCACAGAAGCCCGATGATGACAGGCCCAAGACGTACTCAGAGATCTTGTAGAGTGCGCCTTCACAGGCATGGGGGGAACTTTCCCCTTCAAAGCATAGGCCTGCTCAATGGTCGGTCTGATCCATTTGGCGATGGTAGAAGCCGACGCCGCCATGCCCTTCCGAGGTCCCTCTGGAAGAACAAATAGAGAATCCGTTTTGCGAAAGGATTCAGTCGATGACAGGTAAACCCTGATCGCCCGAACAACATCCAAGGAATGCAAAGCCACTTCCTTTGGATGTTTAGGCTTTGCGCAAAGCGAAGGCAAGACAATGTCCTCATTGAGGTGAAATTCCGAAATCCTTTTCGGAAGGAAAGACGGGTTAGGACGCAAGACCACCTTATCCAAATGAACCACCAAATACGGAGATCTGCAGGACAAGGCAGCCAGCTCCGACACCCTACGAGCCGAGGTGATCGCCACCAAAAAGGCGACCTTCTTGGACAACATAGACAACGAGATCTCCCTGATTTTTTCAAAGGGAGCATGTTGCAACACGGACAGAACAAGATTCAAGTCCCATGGAGGCAAAGGCTCTCTCCTAGGAGGGACCAGATGCCGCACCCTTTGAACAAAGGTGCCAACTAAAGAATTAGACGCCACAGGGCACTGAAAGAGAACAGCCAGAGCAGAAATCTGACCCTTGATCGTGGCCAACGCCAAACGCTGGTCCACGCCCGTTTGAAGAAAAGCCAACACCCTTGATACCGAGTATGAACGAGGGGAATACCCCCTGGACTCACACCAGGCAAAATAGGCCTTCCAAGTACAGTAGTAAACCTTCCCCGAAGAGGACTTTCTAGCCTTAATCAAGGTGTGAATGACCTCAGGGGATAGACCCCTATCCTTCAGGATCTGGGTTTCAACAGCCAGGCCGTCAAAGCCAGCGACTGTAAAGCAGGATGAAATATCGGCCCTTGAGACAGGAGATCGTCTCGAAGAGGTAGACGCCACGGAGCGTCGACCGCCAGATTCACAAGGTCTGCGTACCAAGACCGGCGAGGCCAGTCTGGAGCCACCAGAATCACCGTTTTCGGTTCCGAGGCCAACCTCCGAAGGAACCTGGACAGCAGCTGAATTGGTGGAAAGGCATACATCAGACGATACTGATGCCAGGGCGTCACCAACGCGTCTGAGGCGTCTGCCCGAGGATCGCGCATTCTTGCCACGAACCTTCCCACCTTGTTGTTCAGACGAGACGCGAACAGGTCCACATCTGGGGACCCCCACTTCTCGCACAACATCAGAAAGACATCCGGGTGAAGGGACCATTCTCCCTGGTCCAGGGACTGGCGGCTCAGATAATCCGCCTGCCAGTTTTCCACCCCCGGAATGTGAACAGCAGATATCGCCGGGACGTGCGTCTCGGCCCAAGACAGAATGTCGGCCACTTCCCGAGCCGCTCGGTGTAACGCTCCTGGGTTTTATGTATGATGTGGATTTTCAGCTGCAGAAATATTCCACTTCAGTAGTCATGTAGAGAAACGCTGAGACACCATTCCCAACTCTCAATGACTCATTATGTGTGGATGATCTCAATTCAGCAAGTAAATACACACACTCAATAAGATGTTTCCTAGAGTGACTTATGTATATAGTAACACAGTGATGATAGGCTGAAGAGACAGGTTGGGTAGAGATGGTAGATGACAGACACTTGAAAGGAAATGTTCTTGAAAGTAAGATAGTAGCAGATGGGATGCAGATAGGTTTAGCAATCATGTATGGTAGCAGATGACAGAGTAGCAGGTGGACATACAAGAGAGATCAACCCAGTGCAAGAACAGGTGGTAGTAGGCTCAAGAGCTAGCAATCTTAGATAATGCAGATGTATTAATAGTCCTTAGTAAGCAGAGCTAGATAGTGTAAGCTTTAGTATGAAAGTTATAGAGGTTTCCCCTGTGGGGTACTTATCACTAATAGCAATGTAGCAGAGGAGAGGTTCGGCAAGAGCGGATGATCCGGTAGCGGGATACAGGGATCAGCGCAGCATGGTTCCGACAGCGAGGTATGCTTGCAAGCATGAGAGCTTCAAGACAGGTTAGCATCAAGGCACAAGGCAGTTTGAACGAACACATGTGAGTGAGAGCCGGCGATCTAAATAGCCATCCAGTCCGGCGCTCAGTGATGACAGCATCAGTCTTAAAGGTGTATGCGCACCTTACCAAAAGAGAATGGTGGGGCGCATACACTTATGAAAGAGTAATTAGGGTACCCAAAGGTACCAGAACATTACACTCGGGCACTCCTGGTGCCCCCTTGGTGGTTGATGTAGGCCACCGCTGTGGCATTGTCCGTCTGCACCCGAACCGGACGTCCCTGCAGCCCGTCCGACCAACACCGAAGGCAGAGATTTATTGCTCGCAATTCCAGAATGTTGATCGGAAGGGAGGACTCCTCCTCCGACCAAGTTCCCTGGGCAGACAGAACGCCCAGAACACCACCCCAGCCTGTCAGGCTTGCATCCGTGGTGATCACTGTCCACGAGCAAGGGCGAAAGGACTTGCCCCCCGACACCGCCGGGGACTGGAGCCACCACAGAAGGTCCCTTCTGGTGCGATGACTCAAAGAAATCTGGAGATCCAGAGATTGCGGTCGTCCGTCCCACCTGGCCAGAATCTCCCTTTGGAGACCCCGCGTGTGAAACTGGGCAAAGGGAATTGCCTCGAAAGCCGAGACCATCAGTCCCAGACACCTCATGCACGTCTGGAGGGACGAGCACTGAACGTCCCTGAGGGACCCGACTTCTTCTTGAAGCTTCCGGAGCTTGTCTTCCGGCAGGAAGACCTTCGCCTGGACAGAGTCCAGGATCATTCCCAGGTAAGGAAGACGAACCGACGGACACATCGTCGACTTTGGAAAATTTATCGTCCAACCGAACTCTTGCAGAGTCTGCATCGTGACGGACAGATCGTTCACCAGGCCCTGACTGGTCGCAGACCGAACCAGAATGCCGTCCAGATACCCCAGGATCGAGATGCCCTGGGCTCTCAACAAAGCCAGAACCGGCACAAGCACCTTGGTGAAAACCCGCGGAGCCGAGGCGAGACCAAAAGGCAACGCCACGAATTGGTAGTGATCCTCCGCAATGGCGAATCGAAGGTACTGCTGGTGACCCTCGAAAATGGGGATGTGAAGGTACGCATCCTTCAAGTCGATGGAGGCCATGAATTCCCCTGGAATCAGAGCAGCCACCACCGAGCGCAGGGATTCCATGCGGAACTTGCGAACCCGCACAAAGCGGTTCAGAGCTTTCAAGTCCAGAATCGGACGTACCTTGCCCTCCTTTCTGGGCACAGTGAACAGATTTGAATAGAATCCCCGAAATCTGTCCCGATGAGGCACCGGAATCACCACTCCCTGAGCCCGCACCGCCAGGTGCAGATCCCGCAAGCGCTCCGGAGACAGCTGAAGATTTGAGGGAAAAATTCTGCCCGCCGGCCGAGAGAGAAACTCGATCTTGTATCCAGATCGAACGATTTCCTGAACCCACCTGTCCCGAACACGGGCCAGCCAGGGTTGAAGAAAACTGAGCAAACGTCCCCCCACCCCAGGACTGGGTGAGGGCGCCCCTTCAGGCCGCATTGTTATGGGCAGCGGACCCGGACTGGCCGGACTTCTGCTTACCTGCCCACGGCTTTTTCTGGGAGCCTTGTCCCTTGAAGGGCTTACCCTTATAGTGCGACCGAAAGGACCCCTGAGAGGGTCTAAACGAAGCATTCTTCTTACCGCGAACAAACTTAGACTTGTGAGTCTGGGGCAAAAGAGTACTCTTACCCCCAGAAACACCCTTTATCAGAGTATCCAAGGATTCGCCAAAAAGGCGAGAACCCGCGTAGTGCAAATTAGCCAGAGTCTTGCGAGAAGATTGGTCAACAGACCAACATTTCAGCCAGATCAGGCGACGGTTCAACACCACCACACTCTGCAGACGCGCAGCCAAAGGGACCATATCTAGGTCCGCATCACACAAATACATGACACCCTGGTGAATCTGATCCACCATAGCCAATGTCGTCGGCGAAACAGAGTCAGCCACCAGAGTGAGCCCGAGCACCTGCGTCCAATCGGCAATAGCCTGGGCTGCCATAATGGAAGCAAAAATAGGCTTCAGCATAGAGCCCGCAACCGTATAAGAGTGACGGGCCAGAGACTCCAATCTCCTGTCCGTAGGGTCCCGGAACACCGGGGTATCCTCAGCAGGAATCGCAGTGGACTTATTCAAAATCGCCACCGCGTGATCCACCTGAGGCGGCACACACCACCGCTCATCAGTAGCTGGCGTAATAGGATAACGCAGCTTGAATCTACTCGGCACAGCAAAAGGTTTCTTTATGTTGCGCCATTGCTCCTCAACAGCGCGCTGAAATTCCGTAGAGCAAGGAAAAACCTGCGATGTTTTGCGTTTTCTCTGCGTCCCATAAGAGGACATCAAAGCAGGAGGACATGGTTCATCCTCCAAATGCAGCGTTTGTTTGATAGAAGCAACCAACTCATCCATGATTGCAAGCTCTTCAGACGAGCCAGGGGGAGAATCATCAATCCCTTCCACCTCAGCCTCCCCTTCAGACCCCGCAAGGTCTAGAGAAGAACGAGACCCTGAGAAGGGCACACCAGCCATAGCATCCCCATCGCCCTCTGAATCAGAGGAAATGGACACCCTGGGCCTTTTTGTGGATCGATCAGCCATCAGCATCTGCACCTGAGCAGCAAGGTTAGCCACAATAGCAGCCAGATCAGCCCCCTCAGGGGAAGCAGCAGCAGCCCCCTGGCCCCCTACCAAGGAGGGAGGAAACTTGCTTTCCTGAGAATCCATGCCCCAGTAACTCAGAAAAAAAGAAGTATTGCCCCTTTAAGGCCGCGGCGATCGTTCACCGCACCCACAACACACACTGACCCACCGGGCTAGGAATACAAAGGCAAGGAATACAGGAATGGAAGGTAAAAACCTGGAGAGGTCATACAGGCTACTGCTTCTTCATCGATCGCTGTCCTCAGAGCAAAAGGAAGAGATGCGAGACTGACCGCCCCCATACAGCCTATGTAAGGCTACACAAACATGGCCGCCGGCCGAGACTATAGAGGTAGAAAACACTGACATGTGGCCCGCACGTTCGCCGCCAAAATGGCGGCGTTTGGCGCCAAAAACGGCGCTCTCACCACACAGGATCGGTCACCACAAAACTGTCACAAAAAATGGCGGACCGCAGCAGCGGCCGCCACACAGTATGCCCACATGTCTCACAAACACGTCCTTCACAGCACACAGCATGTCGCACAGCCTGTTACACAGAGCAGAGCATGAGAGCCCCCCCCCCCCCTTGCAGCCCACAGAGAGCAGCTATACTGACAGGGAGCTCAGCATTATGCACAGAAATGCAGGGTCCCACAGTCCCAGACTGACACCCAAGACAGACAGGTCCCCACACAGAAATATACTTACCATCCGGATGGCGTGGGGAGCCTGCACAAGCGATCAAACCGCTGCCTAGGACAGGGAGAGTCGCAGCCAGGACGCAGTGGAATTGCGGTGCGAAACCGCATGGCGTCCAGTGAGGTAGCCACCTCACCGCAGCATCCCTGCAGCGAACAGGGATGGGTCGTTCATATTTGCCAGGGAAACCTAGCTGAACGCTCGATGGCAGGCTGGGAAGCCACCGGCCCTGAAAAACCCCAGATAACCAGGGAGGCCAGCCCGAGACCCAGCACCGCACAATCATCTTCATCAGAAGATCTGACTAGAGCTGAAAAGAAACAGCTAAGTAAAGAGAAAAAAACTCCAAATAAAATCTAAAAGAGAGAAGAAGCTGAGGCTGAAAAAGCCCCAGCACAGGAAACATGTAACCTACTACTGAGCTAGACAAATGAAACTGAGGTAGGAATGCAGGAAGCAGGAGGGTATTGACTGAGGGGACCACCCCCTGGGGGTGGGGTATGCTAAAAGCTTTGATATTAACATATTCTGTTGTCTAGCCACTCCTACGGAGCAAAGGTCAATAACCCTATTGTGACGAATATGAAGGGGCGGCGACTGTTGGAGGATGGAAGAGAAATTTCTTTTACTTTGTCATAATTGTGAATGTCCTCGTCAGGCACTGCTCTAAAGGCTTCTGCTGCTCTGCCTGATAACTTGCTGCTCAATATCGCAGCCCAGTTAGCTTTTCCCAGGTCCTCTAATACACACTGTCTCTCAAAGTCTTGCATATACTTATCAATATCCATCTCACCCTCTTTTAAATGCAGCATAGTTAATCTTACGTGGCCGCCCTAGTGTAGATCCAGGTAGCGACAACATATCCTCTTGTGGTGATCTGGCTCTGGCCTCCCGAGCTTCTTGGATACTCTGTGCTTCCGTAGCTTGTACCATGATTTGCACCACAATTTCTTGTGAGGGGTTAGATCCCAACATACGTAGTCTCCATCTTACATCCTTTTGGAACTCTGTTTCCTCTGTTTGCCATTTGCAGGTTGCTGGTTCGGTCGCTCTCCAGTAGTTCGGTTATTATCGTGGCTTTTGGCTTGTTGCTCGCCCCTAAGCCTCGAGCTTCCAGCAGTTCCTTAAGCGTTGTTCGTTTCAGCCGTTCATATACAGGTCCCTCTCAAAAAATTAGCATATTGTGATAAAGTTCATTATTTTCTGTAATGTACTGATAAACATTAGACTTTCATATATTTTAGATTCATTACACACAACTGAAGTAGTGCAAGCCTTTTATTGTTTTAATATTGATGATTTTGGCATACAGCTCATGAAAAACCAAAATTCCTATCTCAAAAAATTAGCATATCATGAAAAGGTTCTCTAAACGAGCTATTAACCTAATCATCTGAATCAACTAAACTCTAAACACCTGCAAAAGATTCCTGAGGCTTTTAAAAACTCCCAGCCTGGTTCATTACTCAAAACCGCAATCATGGGTAAGACTGCCGACCTGACTGCTGTCCAGAAGGCCATCATTGACACCCTCAAGCAAGAGGGTAAGACACAGAAAGAAATTTCTGAACGAATAGGCTGTTCCCAGAGTGCTGTATCAAGGCACTTCAGTGGGAAGTCTATGGAAAGGAAAAAGTGTGGCAGAAAACGCACGAGAAGAGTTGACCGCACCCTGAGGAAGATTGTGGAGAAGGACCGATTCCAGACGTTGGGGGACCTGCGGAAGCAGTGGACTGAGTCTGGAGTAGAAACATCTAGAGCCACCGTGTACAGGAAATGGGCTACAGGTGCCGCATTCCCCAGGTCAAGCCACTTTTGAACCAGAAACTGCGGCAGACCTGGGCTACAGAGAAGCAGCACTGGACTGTTGCTCAGTGGTCCAAAGTACTTTATTCGGATGAAAGCAAATTTTGCATGTCATTCGGAAATCAAGGTGCCAGAGTCTGGAGAAAGACTGGGAAGAGGGAAATGCCAAAATGCCTGAAGTCCAGTGTCAAGTACCCACAGTCAGTGATGGTCTGGGGTGCCATGTCAGCTGCTGGTGTTGGTCCACTGTGTTTTATCAAGGGCAGGGTCAATGCAGCTAGCTATCAGGAGATTTTGGAGCACTTCATGCTTCCATCTGCTGAAAAGCTTTATGGAGATGAAGATTTCATTTTTCAGCACGTACTGGCACCTGCTCACAGTGCCAAAACCACTGGTAAATGGTTTACTGACCATGGTATTACTGCGCTCAATTGGCCTGCCAACTCTCCTGACCTGAACCCCATAGAGAATCTGTGGGATGTTGTGAAGAGAAAGTTGAGAGACGCAAGACCCAACACTCTGGATGAGCTCAAGGCCGCTATCGAAGCATCCTGGGCCTCCATAACACCTCAGCAGTGCCACAGGCTGATTGCCTCCATGCCACGCTGCATTGAAGCAGTAATTTCTGCAAAAGGATTCCCGACCAAGTATTGAGTGCATAACTGAACATAATTATTTGAAGGTTGACTTTTTTTGTATTAAAAACACTTTTTTTTTTTATTGGTCGGATGAAATATGCTAATTTTTTGAGATAGGAATTTGGATTTTTCATGAGCTGTATTCCAAAATCATCAATATTAAAACAATAAAAGGCTTGCACTACTTCAGTTGTGTGTAATGAATCTAAAATATATGAAAGTCTAATGTTTATCAGTACATTACAGAAAATAATGAACTCTATCACAATATGCTAATTTTTTGAGAGGGACCTGTATATGCGCCATTTATCTCCTTTTTCAGTTCGGGATATCCATTCGGGAGATAAAACTGAATTTTTGTAAAATCTTACCTGTAAAATTCCTTTCTCCGAGTCCTCCGACAGCCGCCACCACCTCCAAGTCATCACTATTGGGTATTGATTTGCGCTCCGCAGGAGTAGCTAGGCATAAGACTTAGTCAAAAGAACAAAGACACATATACACACCCATGGGGGCTGTCCCACTGGTCAATACCCCCCTGCAGTGAACACTTCCAACTCAGTTTGATAGCATAGCAGTAAGTGTACAAGAAAAAAAAACAAAAGAGGGGCGGGGGCGGCGACTGTCGGAGGACTCAGAGAAAGGAATTTTACAGGTAAGATTTTACAAAAATCCAGTTTTCTCTTACGTCCTCCGACAGTCGCCGCCCCTCCATATTCATCACAATGGGTTATGACTTCCGCTCCGTAGGAGTAGCTAGGCAACAGAATATGTTAGTACAAAGACTTTTAACATATCCCCACCCCCAGGGGGTGGTCCCCTCAGTCTATAACCCTCCACTTCCTGTATCCAACTCAGTTTCAATGTCTAGCTTGTCAGGAGTGGCTGCATGTCTCTATGCTGGGGCTTTTGTCTCAGCCTTTCTCTTCTTTTTGATTTTATTTGAGTTTTTTTCTCTTTCTTTACTTAGCTGTTATTTTTACCAGCATTAGTTTAGTTCTTCTGATGAAGAGGATCATGCGGGCTGCGTCTCGGGCTGACCCCCCTGGTCGCAGGTTGTGGGTCAGTGGTTTCTCAGCCCACCATCGAGCGTTCAGTCAGGTACCGCTCCTGAAGTTCTGAACGACCCATCCCTGTTCGGTGCAGGGATGCTATGGTGAGGTGGCTACCTCACTGGACGCTGTGCGGTTTCTCAACCCACCATTGCTGCGTCCTGGATGCGACTCTCCCTGTCTCATGTACAGCGGCTTGTTCGCCTGTGCGGGTTCCCCACGCCACCTATGAGGTAAGTGTAAATCTATGTGGGGACCTGTCTGTCTGAGGGCTGTCAGTCTGGGACTGTGTTACCCTGCCTCTGTCACACTGTAAATGTTCCCTATCTCTCTGGTGCATGCTGTGGGCTGCAAGGAGGGGGGCTGTGCTGCACTTCTGTGTCGGACTGGATCTGTGTGTCAGACTGTGTGCTGTATAACATGCATGTATCGTGTTGGGGCACATTTCTAAGACCGCTGCGGCGGTCTGCCATGTTTACTGTGCATTTCACTGAGTGAGGGAGCGGAGTTTTTGGCGCCAAACGACGCCATTTTGTCAGCGCTCGCTCCGGCCGCATGGTAACACTGCTGGCGGCCATTTTCTTGTAGCCTTGCATAGGCTTGCACAGAAGCTCCCTGTATTGCATCACATCCCTGGGCGCACCGATCGGAGCAGCAGCAGCAGCATTGGACCTTACAGGTTTTATTTATCTCTGTGTCATTGCCTGGTTTAGCCTTTTCTCCCTGTGGGGGTCTCATATTGGGCTATGTGTGTGTGCGGTGGGCAGCGCTCGCCGGGCTTGTTGTGGGGGCTGTTAACCCTTTCTTTTCCGATCTGCTCTGGGGGCAATGGATTCTCAGGAAAGCAAAATTCCTGCCACCTTGGTGGGCTCACAAGGGACTGCTGTCTCCCCCCCCCCCCCAGGGGGGGTTTTGGCTGCGTTTGTGGCTAATCTTGCTGCTCAGGTGCACCTGCTGGTGGCTGCTCAATCCACACATGACCCAGAGTTTTAATTTCCTCTGGTTCAGAGGAGGATGGTGATGGGGCTGCTGTGGCTGGGGTCTCCCTATCGGGGTCCCGTTCCTCCCTGGACCTTGTAGGGTCAGAGGTGGAGGCTGAGGTAGAGGGGGTTGATAATTCTCCCCCTGGCTCGTCTGAAGAGCTTGCACTCATGGATGAATTGGTTGCTTCTATCAAGCAAACACTGCGTTTACAGGATGAACAATGTCCCCCTGCTGCCTTGGCGGCTTATGGGACGCAGAAAAGGCGCAAAACGTCGCAGGTGTTTCCCTGCACTGATGATTTTAACGCGCTGTGAATGCACATTGGCGTAATATACGCAAACCTTTTGCTGTACCGAGTAGGTTTAAGCTACGCTATCCTTTTACGCCCGCTACTGATGAGCGTTGGTGTGTCCCCCCTCCGGTGGACCACGCGATAGCAGTTTTGAACAAGTCCACTGCGATTCCTGAAGACACCCCGGTGTTCCGGGATGCCACGGACAAGAGGATGGAGTCCCTTGCCCGTCATACCTATTCTATTATGGGTTCTATGTTTAAAGCCTTATTGCTTCACTTATGGCGGCCCAGGTGGTCGCGAGCTGGACGCAGGTGCTTAGACGTGTCCTGGTGGCTAATTCTGCCCCCCAGGCGACTTGGGATATGGTGGATCAAATCCACCAGGGTGTCATGTATTTGTGTGATGCGGACCTGGATATGGTTCCGTTGGCTGCACGTGTACATGGTGTGGCGGTGTTGTCTCGCCGCCTGGTTTGGTTGAAGTGTTGGTCGGTGGCCAATCTTCGCGTAAGACCTTAGCTAATCTGCCTTTTGGTGGTTCTCGCTTCTTGGTGAATCCCTTGATGCCCTAATTTAGGGGGTCACGGGTGGTAAGAGCACGCTCTTGCCTCAATCCCACAAGACTAAGACGGCTCCTGGTAAGAAGCATGTCTCCTTTCGGCCCCCTCAGGGGTCTTTTTTCGTGCCTTTCGGTCACACTATAGGGGCAAGCCGTCCAAAGGTCGAGGCTAACACACCGGTTCCGCGGCCCACAACAGTGCGGCCTGAAGGGGCGCCCTCACCCGACTCAGGGGTGGGGGGACGCTTGCTCGGTTTTCGCTCAGCCATGGCTGTCCCGGGTTCGGGACAGGTGGGTTCAGAAAATCGTTCGATCTGGGTACAAGATCGAGTTTCTCTCTCGGCCGGAGAGCAGATTTTTTCCCTCAAATCTTCTGCTATCCCCGGAGCGTTTGCGGGACCTGCATCTAGCGGTGCAGAACCTGAGGGCTCAGGGAGTGGTGGTCCCGGTGCCTCATCGGGACAGATTTCGGGGGTTCTATTCCAATCTGTTCACCGTGCCCAGGAAGGAGGGCAAGGTACGTCCGCTTCTGGACTTGAAAGCTCTGAACCGCTTTGTGCGGGTGCGCAAGTTTCGCATGGAATCTCTGCGGTCGGTGGTGGCTGCCCTGATTCCGGGGAAGTTCATGGCCTCCATCGACTTGAAGGATGCGTATCTTCACATCCCGATTTTCGAGGGGCACCAGAGGTACCTTCGATTCGCCATAGCGGAGGATCGTTCCCAGTTTGTGGCATTGCCTTTTGGCCTCGCCTCGGCTCCGCGGGTGTTCACCAAGGTGCTGGCGCCTGTTCTGGCTTTGTTGAGAGCCCAGGGCATCTCGGTCCTGGGATATCTGGACGATATTTTGGTTCGGTCTGCGACCAGCCAGGTCTGGAGGAGGATCTGTCCTTCACGTTACAGACTCTGCAGGAGTTTGGTTGGACGATCAATTTTCCAAAGTCTACACTGTGCCCATCGGTTCGTCTTCCGTACCTGGGAATGATTCTGGACTCTGTCCAGGCGAAGGTCTTCCTACCGGACGACAAACTCAGGACTCTTCAGGAGGGAGTCAGGTCCCTCAGGGACGATCCGTCCTCGTCCATTTGAACGTGCATGCGGTGTCTGGGATTGATGGTCTCGGCTTTCGAGGCGATTCCCTTCGCCCAGTTTCACACGCGGGGTCTCCAGGCGGAGATTCTGTTCAGATGGGACGGGCGACTGCGATCTCTGGATCTTCGGATCTCGTTGAGTCATTGGACCAGAAGGGATCTTCTGTGGTGGCTCCAGTCCCCGTCGGTGTCGGGGGGCAAATCTTTTCGTCCCTTCTCGTGGACGGTGATCGCCACGGACGCCAGCCTGTCGGGCTGGGGTGGTGTTCTGGGCGTTCTGTCTGCCCAGGGTACTTGGTCGGAGGAAGAGTCCTCCCCTCCGATCAACATTCTGGAACTGCGAGCTATACATCTCTGCCTTCGACGTTGGTCGGACAGACTTCGGGGTTGTCCGGTTCGAGTGCAGACGGACAATGCCATGGCGGTGGCTTATATCAATCACCAAGGGGGCACCAGGAGTGCCAGAGCGGCTCAAGAAGTAGCCGACATTTTGTCCTGGGCCGAGACGCACGTCCCGACGATATCGGCAGTTCACATTTCAGGGGTGGAGATTTGGCAGGCGGATTATCTGAGCCGTCAGACCCTGGACCAGGGGGAATGGTCCCTCCACCCGGATGTCTTCCAGATGTTGTGCGCAAAGTGGGGTCCCCCGGTGGTGGACCTGTTCACGTCTCGTCTGAACAACAAGGTGCCACGGTTCGTGGCAAGGACGCGCGATCCTCGGGCAGATGCGTCAGACGCGTTGGTTGCCCCTTGGCATCAGTACCAACTGATGTATGCGTTTCCACCGATTCAATTACTGTCAAAGTTCCTCCGCAGGTTGCGGTCGGAACCGACCATGGTGATTCTTGTGGCTCCGGACTGGCCTCGCCGGTCCTGGTACGCAGACCTCGTGAATCTGGCGATCGACGCCCCGTGGCGGCTGCCTCTTCGAGAAGATCTCCTGTCGCAAGGGCCGATCTTCCATCCTGCCTTACAGTCGCTGGCTTTGACGGCCTGGCTGTTGAAACCGAGGTCCTGAAGAACAGGGGTCTCTCCCCTGAGGTCTTTCACACTTTGATCAATGCGAGGAAGTCTTCCTCGGGGAAGGTCTATTACCGTACTTGGAAGGCGTATTTTGCCTGGTGCGAGTCCAGGAGGTTCTCACCTCGCACCTACTCGGTGTCTAGAGTGTTGTCCTTCCTTCAGACGGGTGTTGACCAGCGTTTGGCGCTGGCTACGATCAAGGGTCAGGTGTCTGCGTTGGCCGTTCTTTTTCAACGTCCTGTGGCATCTAACTCTTTGGTTAGCACCTTTGTGCAGGGGGTACGGCATCTGATCCCTCCTAGGAGGGACCCTCTACCCCCTTGGGACTTGAATCTGGTTCTGTCCGTGTTGCAGCGTGCTCCTTTTGAAAAGATCAGGGAGATCTCGCTGTCTTTGTTGTCCAAGAAGGTCGCCTTTTTGGTGGCTATTACCTCGGCTCGTAGAGTGTCGGAGTTGGCAGCCTTGTCCTGCAAGTCTCCGTATCTGGTCGTGCACTTGGACAAGGTGGTCTTGCGACCTAACCCTTCTTTTCTTCCGAAGAGGGTTTCGGACTTTCACCTCAATGAGGACATTGTCTTGCCTTCGCTCTGCGCGAAGCCAAAGCATCCGCAGGAGGTGCAGCTGCACTCCTTGGATGTTGTCCGGGCGTTTAGGGTTTACCTGAAATCGACCGAATCCTTTCGCAAATCGGATTCCTTGTTTGTTCTTCCGGAGGGTCCTCGGAAGGGCATGGCGGCGTCGGCTTCTACCATCGCCAAATGGATCAGACAGACCATTGAACAGGCCTATGCTTTGAAGGGAAAAGTTCCCCCTGTGCCTGTGAAGGCGCACTCTACCAGATCTCCGAGTACGTCTTGGGCCTGTCGTCATGGGGCTTCTGTGGCCCAGGTGTGTAAGGCGGCGACTTGGTCGACCGTACACACTTTCACAAAATTCTACAGAGTAGATGTTCAGGCATCTGCAGATGCTTCCTTTGGCCGCAAGGTTCTTAGTGCGGCAGTTTCCTAGAGCCCTTGTTGCGGGCTCCTTGGCTGTTTGGGATTTTTGTTTTTCCCTGGGTTCTTGCTCCGTTTGAGCAAGTGTTTTTTTCTCATGCCCAACTGGTTCCTTCCTTTGGTAAGGTTCCTTTCTCTGATGGGAGACGGCGTTGCCTTAGGCGCGGCTGCGTTTTCCCACCCCTCATGTTTACACTGCTTTGGGACATCCCCATTGTGATGAATATGGAGGGGCGGCGACTGTCGGAGGACGTAAGAGAAAACGGAATTTTTGTAAAATCTTACCTGTAAAATTCCTTTCTCTGAGTCCTCCGACAGTCGCCGCCCCCGCCCCTCTTTTGGGGTTGTTTGGTTATATACTCTACTGCTATTCCACTGAAACTGAGTTGGATACAGGAAGTGGAGGGTTATAGACTGAGGGGACCACCCCCTGGGGGTGGGGATATGTTAAAAGTCTTTGTACTAACATATTCTGTTGCCTAGCTACTCCTACGGAGCGGAAGTCATAACCCATTGTGATGAATATGGAGGGGCGGCGACTGTCGGAGGACTCAGAGAAAGGAATTTTACAGGTAAGATTTTACAAAAATTCCGTTTTCTCTTACGTCCTCCGACAGTCGTCACCACCTCTAAGTCATCACTATTGGGATGTCCCAAAGCAGTGCAGACATGAGGGGTGGGAGACGCAACCGTAGAAAAGGCAACGCAGTACCCACATCAGAGAAAGGAACCTTACACGCACAGTAAGATAACCTTCTGGGCAACAGAAAAGGCTCAACAGGAGCAATAGCCCAGGAAAGCAAATACCCCAGGGGATAAACAACCCCAACAGTCAGGGACCCACAACAAAACAAGGGTCCATTATGACACTGCCGCACTGAGAACATTGCGGCCAAAGGAGGCATCAGCTGACGCCAGAACATCTACTTTATAGAATTTGGAAAAGGTGTGCACTGATGACCAAGTCGCAGCCTTGCACACCTGGGCCACCGAGGCACGATGCCAGTAGGCCCAGGACGCACTCAAAGATCTGGTAGAGTGCGCCTTAACAGGGAAGGGTGGAACACACGTTCCTTCAAAGCATAGGCCTGTTCAATGGTCTGTCTGATCCATTTGGCAATGGTCGCTGCAGACGCAGCCATGCCCTTTCTGAGGTCCTCCCTTCCGATCAACGTATTGGAATTGAGAGCGATCAAACTGTCTCTTCCAGTGGTCGGATCGACAGTCACGGTGGAGATCGGGCTGGTGGCCGCCAAGCCCGCCGAAGAACACTCACACAGACCTTCTCCAGCTGGCTCCAAACATGGCCCCGGTTCCCCTGCATCAGGACCCCTCCAACCGTGAGATAAACCCAAGAAGCAACCGTAGGGTGAGTTACGAAGGCTAGCAAAAAAACCACATAGCTCCTCCACTTAACCCAAGCCCCAACAATTTTCCTTTGTAAGGGTCTCGTGTGAAACTGAGCAAACGGTACCGCCTCGAAGGTCGACACCATCAGACCTAAGGCTCGCATGCAAGTCCGCAGAGAGGACAGGTTGCTGGATAACAACAAATCACCCTTTGCAACTTTTACCACCAGAGTCAGGCCCAGATAATCCAGTTTTGAAGATGGTACCAGAGCATATTTTTTAAAATTGATGTTCCAACCAAACTCTTGCAGAGTCAGTTTAGTGATTGCCAAGTCACCCAACAGGACTGAATGGGAGTCTGCTCTTAAGAGATCATCCAGGTACCCCAGTGTCGCAATCCCCCGTTGTCGCAGTAATGCCAATACCGGAGCAAACACTTTGGTGAAGACCCTGGGAACGGAGGTGAGACCAAAGGTTAACGCCACAAATTGATAATGCTCCTCTCCTACAGCGAAGCAAAAAAAAAAAAACAACACTGGTGTGCAGCGTAATTAGGGATGTGTAGATACGAGTCCTTGATTTCGATGGAGGCCAAAAAGTCTCATTGGTGTAGGAATGCCACTACTGTGCAAATGGACAGAGTGGGTTTAGCTGGCCTGTCTAATGGGATTGAGGACTGGACAAGCCTTTGTCTGGCCACCTCCTGTACAGTGTGACACCTAGTGGACATAGGGAGGACTGTGCTGCAGTTTGTGAGATACATACACGTCTTCAAATATCAGGACTTTTCATTTTAGTTCAGCATTCCTGGACACCTTGACTTCCCGCAGAGGTCAAAGGTTATAAAGCTGCAGCCTCAACACTTCCCCCGTTACCCATTAATTTATTAACCCCTTGACGACTAAGCCTTTTTTTGACACTTGTTGCTTACAAGGAATCCTTAATGTTTTGGAGCTGCCTAGGGCCACTACATTGAAAGGATATTGTCCAGCACATTGTATCTTCCACTAAGGCGAGGATTTGACATGCTATGGTTTCCAACCAGCTAGGAAAACAGATTGGAGGATCTATCTGAACACAAGCGGTTTTGACCCCTGACAAGGGTCCATCCATTCTGGTGAGTGGGGTTTTTTAAAGGGGACCAAGTCACCTGGCACCAGTGATTATCCTAGGAGCACCCCAGCACTTGCACAGGAGCACCTTATTATTGTATTTTGCACAAATTTACCAGCACTTTTATCTATTTTTACGGTTACACTTTGCGCACATGAAATTTCTCAATTTTGTGGACTTTATTAATTTTGGTTATTTCAGGCACTTTATATATTTTTAATACCAGTATTTTAATATTTATGGTTACACCTTACACTTTGTGCACATAAAATTTGCACTTCTTTTGTAAACTTCATTTTATATCTGGTTATTTTAGGCACTTAATTATTTTGCAAGCGCTGTGTTTTTCTGTTTTACTATTACCCTTAATATTTGTTGTTATATTTATTTAGTGCGGGTTTAAATCACCACATTACTGTGCGAATAGGCTCCATTCAAAACTTCTGTACCCGCACAAAGCGGTTCAGAGCCTCGAGGTCCAGGATTGGACACACTTGTAACCCAATTGGATCAGTTCATGGACCCATTTGGGCCGCCTGTGGGCTGTAAAATAAGGCCTGTCTATTACGTGGTGACTTGCCCTTCGAGGATTGAGGAAGAAGAGTACTCTTCCCACCTGTAAGGCCCATGATCAGTTCATCCAACGAGGATCCAAACAGTTCCCAGTAAAGGGGATCTCGGATAGAGCCTTTTTTTAAACCTGAGTCGCAGACCAGCTTTTTAGCCACACCATTTGTCTAATAGCTAGATACCACCACAGATACTCTGGCTACAAGAGGGGCCGCATCTAGCGATGAATTACATACAAATAATAGGGCTTGGACCATTTGGTCCGTTAGCTCTGCCAGGCCAGAGGGGAGCTGTTGTGTCTAGGTCACTTTTTAGTAACTTTGCCCATTCCGTTATGGTCTGGGACACTAGATTTTCACGAAGATCGGTTTAAGTATTGAGCCCGCTATCGCATGTAAATAGCTGGACAGAGACTCAATCCTTATATCCACAGGATCTGTAAAGACCGGGGAGTCCTATCTGGACCACAGTAAATTTGTTCAGTCTGGAGACCGGATGGAACGGTCCATTTTGCGAATACTGCGTCCGCGAATGGATAGCGCCTCTTAAAACGCTTTGGCACCACTAACCTCTGTTTGAGGCTCCTCCATTGGTCAGAGACAATTTTGTCAAAAACGTCCGGACAAGGGAAAACCGTGCCCGACTTCTGGGATTTGCGAGTGCTAAACAACACCTGCGTCCCTGATGCTGCAGACTAATCCGACATTTTTAGTTTCCCCGCACTTACATTATAAGTGCCTCCACCAGCACTCCTTCTCGGATGAGGATATGTCGTCCTCGCCATCCGAGTGCGATCACAGAACCCTCAGGGTGAAGTGTCCGCGGGAGCAATATCTACCTCAGAATCTGAGGATACAGGAGGGGCAGGGGAGGGCATAGGGCGTTTTTTTACTAGTGGTATTCTTTAAAACCAAATCCACTTTTGACACCAGGTTTTCCAAAACCGCTGTCAAGGCAGACGGGTTTTGACTCTGAGGTCCCCGCAACCGCAAGGAGGGGATTTGTAAGTGAAATTTGTTCCTGGGACTCCATACAGTATGAACCCTGGAATAGCGCAGTGTCACTTTAAGAAGGCTGCGAAAAATGGACCCACACCGCTGCACCAGCGGTATTACAAGTCCCAGCCACTAGCACTGTAGATAACAGGGTGAGAGGGACCCCAATAGAAATACCACCATTCGATATGGAGAACAGGATCGGTCTGCTGTGCAGAGAAAACGATCTTCACAGGAAGAGGAAGTACCTGGGACACCACTAGAGTAAAGGCCTAGCTGCTCCCTGCTGTTAAGTGTTCGCGGACTCCGAGAAAATGCCCGCCTAACGCATTCCTATGAGGAAACCACAAAAACATGGCCGCCCATGCATTTCAATGGGAACTTTTGCAAAATGAGGCTGAATGATTCTACAGTAAAATAACGGCCCCCCTTGGCGTGCCATGCAGTCTCCAAGACCCCCTAAGAGGTCCAAACGATTAGTGGCAATGGGGGGGTCCCCGGCAGAATTAACCCCCCCAGCAGATCCGCTGTAGCGGCATTGGCACATCTATCCCCCCCCCCCCAGGACCCCCCTCGCTGACTGAGGTAGGGACGTCTATGATGGTGGGGAGGGAGGCATTGGGGGGAGCCTGGTACATACCGAGAGGTCAGGGGAATGAGGGGTACCCGAGGGTCCGACCTTCCCAGGAAGGGGCCCACATTCACCTTGAGACCGCCAGAGCTATGGTGGGACTCACCATACCAACGACATCGGGTGGGTGCCACTCTTGACAGACTCCACTCGGGGTGGGGGTGCTGACAGGAAAGGGGTACACTGCGACTCAGGCCGAACCAGGTCGCGTGCGTCCCATCGTTTCACTCGTGGGCTAGCCCGCGTCCATTGGGGCTCTGTCGTGGTGAGGCCTAGCGCTGGGCTATAACCTGCACACGCCCGCTGGCCGGGCTGGGAGACCTTCGGGATCTAGGATATCCAGTCCGACTGTTGATTGCAGTTCTCTCAGGGAACATACAGTAGTCAGTGCAGCGCTCATATATCCTAAAATGTAATCATAACATCTGTAAAAAATAGAAAAAGTCCATGCATAGAAGCCCGTGAATAGGAAGTGTAGATGTAGCTCTTTCTTAAATGGGGACACAAGTGCTCTTCAGTGCACAAACGGCCACCACCACATAGATTGGCCTCTCACCTCATATCAAAAGATCACAAGCCCAAAACTCCTATCACAGCATGGATCAAACACCGCCAGTCACGAAATGCTCAGTCAGACCTCCAGAGTTCCTCTCAGTAATCTCTCCAGTGTCATAGGAAACACAAAAACGGGCAGACCATAGCGTGATACTGGTAAAAATGTATTATAAAACATAAGTAAAAAAAAGCCTCTTACTCTGTAGAAGATATTGGTAAGCGGATCACAAGGAACAATATGCGGCGAGCCCTGCACGGACCTCGCCGTTTCTGGGTGACGCCGATCGCTCCTCCTTCCCCCCGCACGTGTATCGTCCCCTATGGGCGGGGACTTCGTCAGCGGTAATGGAGGCTGAGAAAACGTCACCCAAATAAATAAACCTGTAATAGTAGCCGATTCGCTAATCTCCCCTCCTTGTTACCATAGCCACAGGGACGCCACAACTTACGTTTGCGGAAGTCCTCGGGCCAAACGGGTCTTTTAAGGAAACGTAGCCAAATTGGAAATATTAATCAGCTGTATGGAAAAACTATATAACAACTTAAGTAGCTGAAAGACCTCTGAGTAATCGGAAGACAAGCCACAAAGCCTGTTGCCCGTTTTTACCTCAAACGGTGAAACGGGAAACAGGCTTTGTGGCTTGTGTTCCGATTATTCAGAGGTCTTTCAGCTACTTACTTTTAAGTTATTATATAGTTTTTCCATACAGCTGATTAACCACATAACGACCGCTCACATTGCTGCTACTGCGGCAATGTGGCTCGTTATCGTCCAGCGACGTAGACCTACGTCGCTGGACTCCTCCCCTTGTGGGCAGGAGTCGGGCCAGGGGAGGAGCAGCGGCTGCTCTTTCCCGATCGTCGGGGAATCGAGTGTGGAGATCCGCCCGCTTGTGTAAAGGCAGGGTCAGATTGCAGGGTTCAGCATAGCTGAACATGCGATCTGTCCCTGTGTCACTCAGTCACCTCTCCCCACACATGTCAGTAAGCACCAGGCATACATTAACCCCTCCCTCTCCAATAAAATTAACTCCTTCCCTGCCAGTGTCATTTTTACAGTAACAGTGCATATTTATAGCACTGATTACTCTAGTAATGTCACTGGTACCCCCAAAAGTGTCAAAAATGTCAGTCAGGGGTCCGATCTGTCCGCCGCAATGTCGCAGTCCCACAAAAAAAAAACGCAGATCGCCATTACTCGTTTAAAAAAAAAAAAAAACACCAAAAAAGACAGAAATCTTTCCCTTAGTTAGTAAAACGCAATACCTTTTGCGCAAACCAATCAAAATAAGCTTATTGCGATTTTTTTACCAAATGTATGTAGCAGAAAACAAATTGGCCAAAAATGATAATTTTGATTTTTAAAATTTTTACATTTTTTGGGGGAATTTCATATAAAAAAATGTGAAAAATATTTTTTCAAAATGTTCTCTCTTTTTTTGTTCATAGCGCAAAAAGTAAAAATCGCACAGGTGATCAAATACCACCAAAAGAAAGCTCTATTTGTGGGGAAAAAAGGACGTAAACTTCGTTTGAGTACGGCGTTGCATGACTGCGCAATTGTCAGTTAAAGTCGCACAGTGCCGAATCGCAAAAAGTGGCCTGGACGTAAGACAGCAAAATCCTCCGGTGGTAAAGTGGTTAATATTTCCAATTTGGCTACGTTTCCTTAGAAGACCCGTTCAGCCCGAGGACTTCCGCAAACGTAAGTTGTGGCATCCCTGTGGCTATGGTAACAAGGAGGGGAGATTAGCCAATCCGCTACTATTACAGGTTTATTTATTTGGGTGCCGTTTTCTCAGCCTCCAGTACCGCTGACGAAGTCCCCGCCCATAGGGGACGAAATGTGTGCGGGGGGAAGGAGGAGCGATCGGTGTCACCTGCTTTCACCCAGAAACGGCGAGGTCCGTGCAGGGCTCGCCGCATTTTGTTCCTTGTGATCCGCTTACCAATATCTTCTACAGAGCAAGAGGCTTTTTTTACTTGCGTTTTATAATAACGTTTTACCAGTATCACGCTATGGTCTGCCCGCTTTTGTGTTTCCTATGACACTGGAGAAATTACTGAGAAGAACTCTGGAGGTTTGACCGAGCATTTCGTGATTGGCGGTGTTTGATCCATGCTGTGATAGGATTTTGATACGAGGTGAGAGGCCAATCTATGTGGTGGTGGTCGTTTGTGCACTGAAGAGCACTTGTGTCCCCATTTCAGAAAGAGCTACATCTACACTTCCTATTCACGGCTTCTATGCATGGACTTTTTCTATGGTTTACAGATGTTATGATTACATTTTAGGATATATGAGCCCTGCATTGACTACTGTGTGATTTTAGGCTGGTTTTTGTATTTTGACCTGAGTGTACCGCTGCTGCTATATACATGTTTATTTCATTTGATTGTGCGCTGATATATTCAATTTTCTATTTCTCTCAGGAACATAAGTAGCTAAAAAAATGTACATGTTTTAACAAAAGTTCCCTTTAAAATAAAAAAAAGACAAGCTGAGACTGAAGTCCCAGCCGGGAGCCAGGTCCTACTCCTAAACTAGGCAGAAACAAACTGAATCCTATAGCAGAGTGAGTGGATGCATGCCTGCAGGGACTGCCCCATAGGCATGGTAAAAATTTTTCCTGCCTAGTGTCCTACTCCTGTATGGGACAGCATAACCCAATGGTCAAGAAGAATATGGAGCTGCATCTGTCAATGAACGATAGAGAAAAACCTATTTACTGGCCAGATAAACCAGATGACAATACACTGCTCAACAAAAATTCAAGGAACACTTAAAACACATCAGATCTCAATGGAGAAAAATATGCTGGATAGCTATACTGATATGGACTGGGTAATGTGTTCGGAACAAAAGGATGCCACACAGCTTGACGGAAATTAAAATCATCAACCTACAGTGTGCTTGAATTTTAAATTATACAGCAGGCTAATCCATTTTGCTGAAATGTCATTGCAGCAACTCAAAATGGTACTCAGTAATTTGTATGGCCCTCAGATTCTTGTATGCATGCCTGACAACATCAGAGCATGCTTTTAATGAGACAGTTGGTGTCCTGGGATATTTCCTCCCAGATCTGGACCAGGGCATCACTGAGCTCCTGGGATATTTCCTCCCAGATCTGGACCAGGGCATCACTGAGCTCCTGAACAGACTGAAGTGCAACCTGACGGTGGTGGATGGACCGAAACAATGTCTTAGAGGTGTTCTTTTGGATTTAGGTCAGGCGAGCATGGGGGCCATTCATTAGTATCAATTTCTTCATCCTCCGTGAACTGGCTGCATACTCTAGCCACATGAGGCCAGACATTGTCATGCACCAGGAGGAACACAGGACCCACTGCACCAGCGTATGGTCTAACAATGGGTCCAAGAATTTCATCCCGATACTTAACCACTTGCCTACAGTGCACTTTCACCCCCTTCCTGTCCAGGCCAATTTTCAGCTTTCAGCGCGCTCACATTTTGAATGACAATTGTGTGGTAATGCTACACTGTACCAATATGACATTTTTATCATTTTTTTTCACACAAATAGAGCTTTCTTTTGGTGGTATTTAATCACCTCTGGGTTTATTTCTTACAAAAAAAAAAAAAAGAAAGAAAAAGAGAACATTTTGAAAAAAAAATGGATTTTTGTAAAATCTTACCGTAAAATCCTTTTCTCTTAGCTCATCGACAGACGTAGTCCTCGGTGATACACCACCTTCGGGTTATGTTACCTCCGCAGGAGCAGGACTAGACAGGAAATTAAAAAGCTCTGGCCACACCCTAGGGGCAGTCCCAGAGGGTATATCCTCTCTCTCTCTGCCTCAGCAAATCAGTTATGTGAAAAAGCAGTGCTTAGAGAATTTAACCCAACCCAACTCCAAAACAGAGGGGCGGGGACTACGTCTGTCGATGAGCTAAGAGAAAAGGATTTTACGGTAAGATTTTACAAAAATCCATTTTTCTCTAGCGCTCATCGACAGACGTAGTCCTCGGTGATACACCACCTTCGGGACGTCCCAGAGCAGTATCACAACTGAGGGGTGGGAAAATGGAAATCAAATCCCAATCTAGAAGGCCCAACCGGTGCCAACTAGAAGTTTACAATGCTCATCCTTAATGATGAGACTCAACAAAAAAATTTTCAAACAGAAAAAAACCCTCGAGGTAGACCACCGGTCTCCTCAAATTGCGGCCTGCAAAACCTTGCGGCCAAATGAGGCATCCGCCGATGCCGTCACATCAATTTTATAGAATTTAGTAAAGGTATGTACCGACGACCAAGTGGCCGCCTTACATACCTGGACCACTGACGCCTGATGGCGAAAGGCCCAGGAAGTACTGAGCGCTCGAGTGGAGTGCGCCCTAACAGGGAACGGAGGACTCTGACCCTTAATAGAATAAGCCTGTACCACCGTTTGTCTAATCCATTTGGCAATGGTCGCGGCAGATGCAGGCAAACCCTTTCTGGGGCCATCCGTGATCACAAAAAGTGAATCCGTCTTACGGAATGATTCCGTAGCTTTCAGGTATACCCTGATTGCCCGAACCACATCCAAGGAATGCAACGCATGTTCCCGATGATGCTTGGGCTGAGGACACAAGGAAGGTAGTACAATATCTTCATTCAGATGAAAATCTGAAACCACCTTAGGAAGAAAAGATGGCTTAGGATGAAGTACTACCTTATCCCTATGAATCACTAGGTATGGGGACTGGCATGATAATGCAGCCAGTTCTGACACCCTGCGAGCAGAAGTAATAGCCACCAAGAAGACCACCTTCTGGGATAAAGTAAGCAAGGGAATCTCCCTGATGTTTTCAAAGGGAGGTTTCTGTAGAACCGACAAAACCAAATTAAGATCCCAGGGCGGTAAGGGCGCGCGGACTGGAGGAGCCAGGTGCCGCACCCCCTGGATGAAATTCCGCACCAAGGATTTGGTAGCTAAAGGTTTCTGAAAGAAGATTGCTAATGCTGAAACTTGACCCTTGATGGTGCTCAAGGCTAGCTTCTGCTCAACCCCTTGTTGCAAAAAGGCCAATATTCGAGACACCGAATAGGTACGTGGAGGAAATCCTAAAGATTCGCACCACGCAATATAAGTCTTCCATGTGTGATAATAGACTTTGCTGGAAGTCGCTTTCCTTGCTTTAATAAGGGTAGGAATGACTGAAGTAGACAAACCTCTGTCCTTCAGTACTTGGGTCTCAATGGCCAGGCCATTAAAACCAGCGACTGTAAAGCACGAAGGTAAATAGGTCCTTGAGACTACAGACACTCCCTGAGACGAAGTTCCCACGGAACGTCTGCGACTAACATGTCCAAGTCGGCCAGGCCGGCTTGAAGAGGCCAGCCTAGAATTTCTAGGACCACTGGCGCTGATTGGATCTGAACCAGGCGTCCCTAGAGCTATCTGGCCCCGACCATCCGAGAAAGTCTGGTCGTTTTCTGTTCCCACACATTTATCAGATACCTGATAGTTATCAGGAAAGGTGATCTTTTCTGGTTGAACCTCAGGGACCGAAGTCACCCGACTAGAGGCTAATTGGCCTATCTGGTCAATCAGATCCGATTCCTGTGAGGTATCGGGACTAATCTTAGGAAAAGGTAAAGGAAAAGATCTATACAGGGAACGGTAACTACCGCTTCCTGTACTTAAATGTTGGAAGGGAAGAATCGCACCGGTAGTAGTGGTTGATGCTCGATCTAATGTCCTGAATACCGGTGAAAACGTCCCCCCACCCTGAAATCGGGTGGGGGCGCACCTTCAGGCTGTGTACTCCTTTACTTCGGGTTTGGCTGGGTTGGTCCTCTGCTTGTCCGACCAGCCCTTCTTGAACCCTCCTGGAGGAGTCTTGCCTTTCCCGGAAGTACCAGCCGGGCGCCCTTTATGGGCGGTAAAGAAAGGTCCTCGCTTGTTGCGAGGTTCCTTAGCTTTTGCAGCCTGTGGCAAAAAAGTACTCTTGCCCCCGGTGGCATCCTTAATGATTTCATCTAGGTTGGCTCCAAATAGACGATTCCCCTGGAAAGGGAGATTGGTCAAAGTCTTTTTGGAACCTAGGTCAGCTGACCAGCATTTTAACCACAGCACACGTCTGAGGATCACTGCTAACTTAGATGCATGCCCTAACAAGGGAGTAGTGTCCAAGGCTGCGTCACAGATAAACCGTAGCCCTTGTATGATCTGTTCTATCAAATCAGATGTCTCCTGGGGAATATCTTTTCCCCTAAGATCTTGGCGTACCATTTTCGCCCATTCTGTAAGTGTCTGGGAAACTAGACCAATAACAATTACTGGTCTAAATGCTGACCCTATCAGAGAAAAGATAGAAGCGGAGTCCCGCACTATCTTTCGATCCACCGGATCCTTAAAGGACGAAGTGTCCTCCACTGGAATAACCGTGGCTTTATTCAGCCTGGAAATAGGCGGATCCACGACTGGTGGTACCGTCCATTTCTTAATGATGGATTCCTCAAACGGATAGCGTCTAGCAATACGCTTGGAAATAGTAAAGGTACGTTTAGAATGTTCCCATTCTCCTTTAATCTGATTTCCAAAACATTTAGGTACAGGAAAAGCCTTCGCCGTCTTGATGGGCTTATTAGTCCCAAAAGGCCTCTCTGTTTCAGTTGCCTCTGCCGGTAAAGCCTCAAGTTTTAAGGTTTCTTGCACTGCCACAACTAGTGCGTCCACCAATGCTTCTTCCTGAATTATAGCAGGAGAAGAAGCGTCCTCCTCACTGTCTGAGGGGGCTTTACCTGGGATAACAGCCCTTGCAGAGGAACCTGCAACTGCAGTGACCATCTCTGAATCAGAGTCAGAGGTGTCAGATAGTATAGGGGTAGGCGGGGGTCGCTTCCTTGACCCCCGTCCCTGACAGGCCGCCTCCACCCGAGCCACCATAGACTCCAAAATTGCTGTAAATGACTCTATACTCTGTACACCGGCGGGTCCCGAGGCCCCCTCGAGGGAAACAGGTGGGGGAATATGTGTGGCAGGGTCCATAATAACTCCAGTTACTTCCTGGATGATATAATTCAAAGTAAAGAAAAAACTTTTTTTTTTTTGACCCTCAGCGCCACAAAAAAAAACCCCTTAGTGTTACCTGCTAGGGATCCCTATCGATCGAGAGAGAGAGAGATAGACCCCCAGGCTCACCACTTGATGTTCAGAGTTGAACTGCAACAGCTTACAGCGCTGTCTTAGACAAACAGGAAGTCTTTTGGCTGGCTGCCCAGGAAGAAAGGAGGCGGCTCCGCCCCTCTGCACGCCTTCCGGCGCCTCCCCCAAGCTCCACGAGGTGTAGAATCACCTAAAACATGGCCGCCCCCATGCTGGAGACACGAGGCTACGCCAAAATGGCGGCTCGTGCGATCCAGCAAAAAAAAATGGCGGCGGCCTGTGCTGACTAGCGGTGTGCTGCAGGCACACAACACTCTCTCTGCATGGGGATATGGCGTGGTTGGCGGTACCGGCCCTGGCGGACCGCATGGCCATTCGGGAGGCCTGCTATTAGCTGGAGATCTGACTTGGAAGGCAGTCTACATGTCCATGGCTTCTGACTGGTAGGTAGCTTATACTTAACCCATAAGATTCCCAGAATGCCACAGATTACATTTTTAAAAACATGTATACAATAGATTGTTAGCTCCCAAACCAAGCCTCCTGGCTTTTTGCACACATAAAATCACACTCAAAGTAGGAGGATTTGTGACATGTTATAGGATAGAAAGAAACTCTTTCTTACCATACAGAGAGGGGCCCGCGTTCACCACAAAACCCGTCAGGGAAAAAGGGGGAACATACTACTCACCATACCGGAAAACCAGGCGGGCACCAACTCCTGACAGTACCCCTCTCCACCGGGGCGGGAGGGCTGTCGACCGATACGGACGCCGTGACTCATGGTCTTTGGCGTTTCAGCGAGACGTTTAACTCGCGGGTTCAGTCCTTTTAATGGGACTTTGTCGCGGCCGACCCAGCGCGGAGCTATGGCCTGCACGCGCTCGTAGGCTGAACTGGGGTGACCACCGGATCTCAACATCCAGCCCGTCGCCCAGTTCAGCTTTCTTGCTTGAAGATCTCACAGGAACACTGGAGAAAAAAAGCTGTCCAAAAATCCTTTTAGAAAAAAATTCTTGCCAGGACCTAAGATCCCAGCAAGGTATCTAGGTCCTTACTCCTAACTAGACAGAAAATAACTGATTTGCTGAGGCAGAGAGAGAGAGGATATACCCTCTGGGACTGCCCCTAGGGTGTGGCCAGAGCTTTTTAATTTCCTGTCTAGTCCTGCTCCTGCGGAGGTAACATAACCCGAAGGTGGTGTATCACCGAGGACTACGTCTGTCGATGAGCGCTAGAGAAAAAAGTTTATTTTCTGAGTAAATTTTGAAAATACATTTTTCTCCTTCACTGATGTGCGCTGATGAGGCAGCACTTTTGGGCACTGACGGGTGGCACTGATGAGCAGCACCATCAGTGCCAAAAATCAGTGCCCATAATGCTGCCAGTCAGTGCCTAGATGAGCAGGCACTGACTGGCAGCACTATGGGCACTGATTGTGGGCAGTAATTGGCACTTTGTTTACATTTTGTGTAATCAGGGCACTGATGATCAGTGTCCTGATTACTTGTACTTGTCTCCCCTATGAGGAGGAGCCGCTGATCGGCTCTCCTCGCCTCACACTCTGACAGTGTGAGGCGAGGAGAGCCAAATAACGGCACTTCCTCATTTACATGTGACCGGCTGTGATTGGACACAGCCGATCACATGGGTAGAGAGTCATGTCATTGACTCTTTACGGAGATCGGGGTTGCACCGTGTCCTAGCAACACGGCGTGGCCACGATCGCCGCTCTGCACGTCCCCGGGGGAGAGAGGCTGTTCTGGTGCGCCGTCCCACAAACGCTTACTGTTCAAACTAAGGAAGGTAGGTATGGACCATAAGGTGAGTACCTGGATATAGATCTGGCTCCAGGGGAGAGTGCAAAGGGTGGTGATTAATGGGGAGTACTCGGATTGGGCGGGCATAGAAAGTGGGGTCCCCCAGGGTTCTGTCCTGGGACCAATCCTGTTTAATTTATTCATAAATTATCTAGAGAAGGGGATATCTAGTACAATCTCAGTATTTGCGGATGATACTAAACTAAGCATGCCAATATCTTCTATGCAGGATGTGGAAACCTTACAAGCGGACCTGAACAAAATAACGGGGTGGGCAACTACATGGCAGATGAGGTTTAATGTTAAAAATGCAAAGTAATGCACTTGGATGCCAGAAACCAAGCTACTCACTGGGGGGGGGGGGGAACCTCTGGGTGAGTCTAGGATGGAAAAGGACCTGGGGGTACAGGTAAACAGGCATGTCAGTGGCATGCAATGCCAAGCCGCTACAAGCAAAGCCAACAGAATACTGGGATGCATAAAAAATTCACTGCAGAAATAGAGAGATTATTCTCCCACTCTACAAGACTCTGGTCTGGCCACATCTGGAGTATGCTGTCCAGTTCTGGGCACCGGTCCTCAGGAAGGATGTGCTGGAACTGGAGAGAGTCCAAAGAAGGGCAACAAAAATAATTAGGGGAATGGAGGACATCAGCTATGAGGAAAGACTACAAGCACTGGACTTATTCTCTCTCTCTCGAAGAGACGATTGAGGGGGGATATATCAATGTACAAATACTGTACTGGCGACCCTAGCATAAAGAACAAACTATTCAGAGAAAGGGAATACAATAAGACACGTGGCCAATCACTAAAACTAGAGGAAAGGCAATTTAACCTTAAAATACGTAGGGGGTTCTTCACTGTAAGAGCAGTAAGGATGTGGAATCCTCTTCCACAAGCAGTCATATCAGCAGGGAGCATCGATGGTTTCGAAAAACTATTAGATGGGCACCTTAAAGACCACAACATAGAGGGGTATACAATGTATGGTTAACAGCAAACACACACACACACCATAGGTTGAACTGGATGGACGGATGTCTTTTCAACCTCACTATGTAACAATAGCTGCACCGCTCCGCCGTCATTTGACGGTGGGCGGGTAGCAAGTAGTTAAGAGCAATTTTTTTCCAGCACTGCCTTAACCCTCTTGGGCGTGGAGTTTACCACAGTTTCACAGGTTGCCACTGGAGTCCTCTTCCACTCCTCCAGGACAACATCACGGAGCTGGTGGATGTTAGAGACCTTGTGCTCCTCCATTCCGTTTGAGGATATCCCACAGATGTTCAAGTAGGGTTTAGGTCTGGAGACATGTTTGGCTAGTCCATCACCTTTACCCTCAGCTTCTTTAGCAAGGCAGTGGTCATCTTGGAGATGTGTTTTGGGTCGTTATGTTGGAATACTGCCCTGTGACCCAGTCCCCAAAGGGAGAGGATCATGCTCTGCTTCAGTATGTCACAGTACATGTTGGCAATCATGGTTCCCTCAATGAACTGTAACTCCCCAGTGTCAGCAGCACTCATGCAGCCCCAGACCATGACACTCCCACCAACATGCTAGACTGTGGGCAAGACGCCTATGTCTTTGTACTCCTTACCTGGTTGCCGTCACACACGCTCAACACCATCTGAACCAAATAAGTTAATCTTGGTCTCATTAGACCACAGGTCATGGTTCCAGTAACCCATGTCCTTACTCCGTTTGTCATCAGCAAACTATTTGCGGCTTACTTGTGCATCATCTTTAGAAGAGGCTTCCTTCTGGAATGACAGCCATGCAGACCAATTTGATGCACTGTGCATTGTATGGTCTGAAGACCGACAGGCTGACCCCCTCAACCTCTGCAGCAATACTGGCAGCACTCATACGTCTTATTTCCCACAGACAATATATGGATAGGACGCTGAGCACGTGCGCTCAACTTCTTTGGTTGACCATGGCGAGGCCTGATATGAGTGGAACCCGTCCTGTTAAACCGCTGTATGGTCTTGGCCACCATGCTGAAGCTCAGTTTCAGGGTCTTGGAAATCTTATAGCCTAGGCCATCTTTATGTAGAGCAACAATTAATTTTTTCAGATCCTCAGAAAGTTAATTGCTATGAGGTGCCATGTTGACCAGTATGAGAGTGAGAGCGATAACACCAAATTTAACACACCTGCTCCCCAATTCACACCTGAGACCTTGAAACATGAACGAGTCACATGACACAGGGGAGGGAAAATGGTTAATTGGGCCCAATCTGTACATTTTCATTTAGGGGAGTACTCACTTTGTTGCCAGCAGTTTAGACATTATTGGCTGTGTGTTGAGGTATTTTGAGGCAAATGTACACTGTTATACAAGCTGTACACTTAGTTTACATTGTAGCAAAGTGTCATTTCTTCAGTATTGTCACATGAAAAGATATAAAATATTTACAAAAAAGTGAGGGGTGTACTCACTTTTGAGATACTGTAAAAAAGGAAACTAAGTGCAGCCATCACTTCTAAGAATTTGTAAGCTGCATTAAATATTTGCTTTTGGGTTTATTACTGCTTAACCACTTAAGGACCGGCCCACGTACATTTACTGCGGCAGGGCTGCCCTTAGATGCAAAATCATTTACCTGTGCGTGATTCTCGTCACCGGCTCTGGGGCGAGTGTGTGCGGACACAGCGGGAGCCAATAAGTGTGTACAGCTAATCATTCATAGGAGAGCCAGAACTGCGGTCTGCCTATTTAAACAAGGCAGACTGAGTTCTGTCATAGAAGGAGAGAGATCTTGTGTTCCTGCTAACCAGAACACAGATGTTTCTCTTCTTTGTCAGTCCATCCCCCACACAGTAATAAAGCACACCCAGGAAACACATTTAACCCTTTGATTGGCCCCGATGTTAACCCCCTTCTCTGCCAGTGTTATTTATACAGTGACAGTGCATTTTTTTCTTTTTTTTTTAGCACTGATCACTCGTGCCACTGGTCCCCAAAAAGTGTGTCAGAATTATCCATTGCAATGTCATAGTCCCGCTAAAAAACACTGATCACCGCCATTACTAGTAAAAAATTAAAATAAAAGTCCCTAAATCTAGCCCACAGTTTTAGATGCTATAAATTTTGCGCAAACCACTCAATATTCACTTTTTGGGATTTTTAATGGATGGATTTTATAGCAGGAAGTAATTTTTTTTTTCCTAGCGCAAAAAATAAAAAGCTGAACAAATACCACCAAAAGAAAGCTCTATTTGTGGAAAAAAAGGGACATCTTATTTGGGTACAGCGTCGCACAACCGCGCAATTGTCATTTAAAACAAAGCAGTGCCGTATCGCAAAAAATGGCCTGGTCATTAAGGGGGTAAAACCTTCTGGGGCTGAAGTGGTTAAAGTAACCTGCATCACTACCACCACATTTCAAGTACCTCCCGGGATACACAATTCATGGAGAATTCGGTTACGTTCAGATTAGACAGATATTGAGCAGTCCTCAGCACTGGTAGCACAAAAATGTTCAAATTTATGCAAAAGATCTGGCACATAAGGCATTCACAGCAAAGGACTTGAAATATACTTGAACACTGCAATAATCTTTCTTAGTGTCTTACTGATGGCAATAACACTAGAGGACGGAAGGAGGAGCAATAAAGTAGCTTGGGTGTGCCTGTGCTACTATGGCACTCCTGATAAGTTCCAGGCTTTGATATGTGATACTTCTTGAGGAGTTTAATAACACTTAAGCTGGCCATACACTATGCAATAATATTGTACAATCACCCTAACTTTTACCAAGATTATGTGAAATGAGAGCGAACAATGCAATAGGTAATAATTCAGGCAGATCATTGGCTTACATTGTCCTTCGTAGATGTGAATAGGATTGCACATCAAATTGTACAGGGTATGGTAAGCTTTAGGGCTGGGGGTGAGACTAATTTGTTGAAGTGGGTGGGGAAGGCAAAGTCTGTACTGGAGCATTTAGGGAGGTAATAAAATGCTCTATTCAGCTACAGAGGCCATCCCTAAATTAATTTTGGATTTACCCTTTTTCTCCCACAACCAAGTATTATGGTACAGCTGTAATGTGATGTAAAGCGCACAGCAAAGTGCTTGTTCGTACTATATGCCAGGAAATGAGGTAGGAAATGCAATCAAAGATGATTTGCTTTATTTAAAATGTTCTTTTCTTGGGTATTCGTTATAAGGCTAAAAAACAACACAGTGTCACAACAATGGAGAACAAGTGTATTCACCCTCTAACAAAGGGTAATTTTTACCTTCTTGTAATGAATACCTAGCTCTGGGCTTTGAATTCCCTCCTGTATCAGTACACAAGCTCTAGCGCTACCAAAAGCCTAACCATATTTTAGGAAGTCCCACTCAAATCTGCAGGGGGTTCTTGTCAAGCTGTCTTTAGGAACAGGTCGACTACACAATTCCTACATAAAACCTTGCATATACCCTAACAATAAAATGATGTAACAGCCCTATTTAAAAAAATAAAAAAAATAATGGAAGCAGGCATACCTGCAAGAAATTGACTGAATACTTGCCTTTTCTACTGCCCAGGTTAAGAAAGATCCTCTAGAGTCCACTAGGGAACCAATGCTTCTCTGCACTCACAGGCTGATGCTGACCAAAAAATATAAAAGGCAGATGAAGCGCATTTATAAGTAAACATCAGCAGAACATCTTTTGAATGGAGCTTTGTGAACCACAGAAACATATTCACTTGCTTCTTTTGCAGGTATGCAAACTTCAAAAAATGTTTTCGGTTATGGCTGCAGTGCAGTCATGTAAACTTGGCCTTAACCACTTTACCACTGAGCCTATTACTAAACAGTAAAGTTAGCCCATTTTTTTTGTATATTGTGAAAGATGATGTCCCTAGACCCCTCCACTACACTTCGCTGTATGCAAAACGCCGAAAACGGCATTTTTGCATACAGCCGTTTTTCAAATCTGCCGCCTTTTGCAACACAGTAACCCGAAAGTGACGTCATGGACGCCGCCTCCGGGTTACGTCATCGGAGACCCGATCGATGCCGTTTCCGGCATTCATCGGGACTCCATCCAGCCGGCGGACGTGCCGGCTGGGTGCTCGGGGCTCCCGGTGAGACGGGAGCCCCCCGAGCAAAGCCACGGAAGGCGGCGGAAGGGGGGGGGGGGACGTCCCCTCCCGCCCCCGGGTAACGATCGAGCGGCTCCCGAGCCGCATCGGTCGTTACCGACGGAAAGCCGACCGTCTGCTTCAAACAACGGTACCGGGATGATGCCTCTAGCTAGAGGCATCATCCCGGTATAACGACTCAAAGTCAGCCGACGTAGGTCTACGTGGCTAGACGTTAAGTGTTTAATACCATGTGCAATTGTTTCATAAGAGATGGATAATTTGTGGCTTTTCACTGCAAATAAAAAGTAGCTGTTAGCATAGCAACACTTCGCATGGGGACTAGAAAGCAGTGATAAGGGCATGATATTTACAGTGAAAAGGGGGTCTCAAGTATCTAGTGTGCACTAAGATATAGGGCTTTGGGATGAACAGTTTATGTTTCAGTGGTGCAAGATTACTACAAAGCCATCTGATTACTACTACCATAACTGTACTTTGTCCACCCATTTATTATAAGTACAAAAATATTGAAGTGTACCCAGTGTAACCATGTTCTATTAACTTTGTGTGCTTGCATTCAAAAGTGTGCTCTTGCTGTATTTCAAGTTTATATTAGAACATGTGAGCTAAAACCTTCAACTAAAAAGTTGTCTTGCATTACATTTTAATTGCTTTTTATTTAGCAAAATGTTGCCCAAAAACACACGCAAAAAAAAAAAAAAAAAAAGACACAAAACTAGTTCTTTTCCCTTCAACTTTTTGTTTATTGATGTACTAAACATGAAAAATACAAATGATAGAAACACAAAATAAAAAAACACATACTGCCTGTTAAATATTCAACAGAATATACAGCATATTTTAACAAATGTGTTAAGTCATACAGTACAAGTTCAAATAAACACCAGCCTCACATTTTTATCAAGTGCTCAAAGAAACACTGCAAAGTGAGGCACAATTTTCATGCTGTTGTCTTAAAGACTGCTATATTAGTGTTTAGCATTATTGTAACAGTATTTCCTATACTGCAAAAATATAGTTTATATAGTGTATATAAATGTCCCATAAATAGGTTTTCCCCCAAAATAGCTTTGAAACACTAAATATATTGCAGTCAGCAGATGTCAAAAACAAAACTAGAATGTCTGGGGAGGAGAGGAAGAGCATGAAAATTTGCCTGAACACTTTGACACACTTTGCACAGTATATGTACTGGACTAAAAAAGTATATGTAAATATAGAACAGAAAAAATTTACATTTGTAATGCATAGCAAATATTGCTTTGCCCATAAATGAAGTATCTGGATTGGGGGGGGGGGGGAGAATCTTGCTTCCATTGATTCTGGAAGAAAAAAAAATTCTACCTTGTATCTAGTTATCACATAACTACTTAAATTGACCAAATCCAAAAAAAGATAAATAAAAAAAAAAAAAAAATGATGCCAGTCATTAAAACAGAAAATGCTGTGTCTCACTCTACACAGAATTCATATAATAAAACTGGCAATGCCAGTGTGGGGGGAAGGGGATCAAACTCATTACCAAACAAAATATGTAGATTACAGGTAATATAGTTACATTAACTAAAATATATGTACACAATTTATGAAAATTATATAACAATCACTTAGCATTAGAAAGCAAGCAAAATTGCTTTAGAAACTAAATTCAAGCTATACAAAATGGCAAAATAAGGAAAAAAAATAAAAAATTTGATACAAGATGGTGAACACAACACCCACAGCAAGCCTCTGGGGAGATTGCAGTCACCATCATGACTTTTTCATCATATTTTAAATTATATATTCATATTTACAACACAAAAGCTCAGGTGCCAGCTTAAACAAAATTATGTTAATTGACAAAATTGTGCCACTTTGCAGGTTGGCAGTGCCACCAAATGTGCATCTTTCCTTACAGAAAAGTGTTCAATTGTACAAACAAAACAAAATTAACTCTTCTAAACAAGACTACAAGTACATCACTAAACACCATGAGCTCCTTCTGAAGGGAATACTTTAGGAAGAACAGATTTCTTTCCATTCAAACCTTTCATAAATTTAATTCTCTCTGCTAGCTCATATATACTTTGATTTTTGTCTCATTTTGTCTTAAAATGAGAATTTGATGTGAGCAATTTCAGAATAACCAGGACCAAGACTGAATAAAACCCTCAGTCTCATCAATTTCATACAAAAACAGTAACAAAAAAACAAAAGGAATTAAATTATTATTTTTTCCATAAGTAACTTTCATTCCCTCCCAGCTTTAGTATCCCTTTCTTTCAAAAATAATGATCACACAAACACATCCTGGTAAGTTTTAAAAGCTCACAAGGTTGTCATATGAAGTAGATTTTGCAAAGTATTCAAGTCAAAATAGTTTGTTCCAGGACCAGTAAAAAGTTTGTTCAAATTTTTTTATTTTAATTTTTTATAAAAATAGATGCTTTTTGTCATTTGAAACCCACATCAAAGAGGTTCTTATCTCTTTGGCAAGGTACTTACTTTATGAAAAGTCTCCAGTAATCTTACAATAGGAGTTATAATTGAGGCTGCTCTTGCCTCTAAACATAAGTTACAACATAAATATAGGTTTGTTTCACAAAACAAACCGAAACCAAATCTAAAATAAAGTTCATAACAACTGTATAGCATTAAAGGCATACATAAAAACCAAAAAAAGAAAAAAAAAAAAAACAAAAAAACCCACCTTCTCTAACGCATACGCTTAAAGGCAGAGTAAAACAAAAATGTAACTTTCTTCCCATTGCAAAAACATTTTAAAAGACTTCATAACCTAAAGGTTTTAGAATGCAATGAGACAGGTAAAAACCCTGTTACCTAGTGTCCATATTCAAACATAAAAATAAGATATGCAAAGACAAAACACAAATACATGTCCTAAAGTTACCAAACCACGTTCTGACTTACCTCACCCCATTCCCACACACACACACTTGTAAGAGCGATTATCAAAGTGTAAAGTTTAGAAATTTGTTTTTGACGTTTGTGTGTTATTAGGAGTGAGGTTACTTTCTTAAGCTTTGTGCGTTTTACTTGTTTTGAAAGACACCTGCAAGACTCTGTCACCCAAGCGGTACCCGTTAAGGCTGGCGATAGCCATTGCTGCCTCATCGTAGTTTGTCATAGTCACAAACCCAAAGCCCTTGCACTTGTTTGTGTTGAAGTCACGGATGACCTTAACGTTGGTGACTGCTCCAAAGGGGCCAAACATTTGCCACAGAATACTTTCATCTGCATCGGGTGCCAGGTTATATACAAATATACACCATCCAGTGCCAGCGTGTCCAGGAAAGTTTATTCCAGCCAAACTTGTCATACCATCAATGGTCATTGGCGAAAACCTACTAGAAACGTAAAACAAAAATGTTAGCCATTTCTTCTAATCTGTGGGACTGAACAAAAATATCAAAAAATGTTTAAAATGCAAAAGACCAGCAGACTACAAAACCATATTAAAAACTTAAATGTGGTTTCATGCAAAAATAAACATGAATGTAGAACATGTATAAGCTTTAAGACATAATAGAATACAGCTCATACATAGATGAGACATAACTGATTACAGCTCAACTCTTGTTTAATTGTAAAAGCCATCATCTACTAAAGCAATATTTTAAATGCATTTACTGGAAGATTGAATATTTTACAAAAACCCAACCATATGCTGTTATGGAAGTTCATCTTTATGTGGCTTAACACCGCAAGTGCATGTTATTGTGTTTACAGTCTTTTCCTAAAGACTAAAACTTTGGTGAGAAACCGTCTTTTGCAACATTAGATCATCCCTCAAACATTACCCACAGATAAAGGGGATATACTTGGAAAAAAAAAAAAAGTGTATTCACTCTCAATTTAAATGAAAATGCAGAATAGTGACAAGGAAAACAAGTGCACCTTTCAAATCCATGAAAATTAGAATCAGGCTTTCCAGATGCAATTACTCATCTCATTGATAAGTATGCAGGTAGAACCTCCTTTTTTTAACCACAGATTTCTAGGATCTTGTGTTCTCTTTGCTATATTGATGTCTAGGTGGGTGTATAGTCATGCCAAGATTCACCTAAAAGTGAAAGTTTTGCTTATAATCCTTCCTATTCCCAACTACCATTATTGGAACTTTTATTTCCCTGGGAGCGTGTACATTTCCTAACAGGTACCTGCTTCCACAATTGCCTAGGCGAGAATTGCGGAAGTTCGACTACCCAACACATCCCCCCCCCCCCCTCCTGGGCCATGTCCCACACCACATGTCCCAGTAGGCTGCAGGACCAGACCGAAGTGTAGACTTGACAGAGGCAAAACGTTCACAGGAAGACAGATTCTGCTTTCTGCAATGGTATTCGCACAGTGGTGGCACATCCAGTCCACGGTTGGTGCGGCCTGGTGGTCTTTCTTTCTGGATTACAGTGGCTTCTTCCACTCGTACTCCATCTAGTTTGCAAGCATTCATTTTCCCTCACCCGATAGCCACAGGTGGCACAGATTAACACAACTCGGATGCTGCAATACTGGCACACAGTTCAGAGGGGGAGGTCTTTTGGTGTGACTTCTTTATTAAAACATGTGAATGGAAAAAGACCTACTTTTACCTTGAACTCACTGCTTTATATAATGGACTGGCTCCTTTGAATTCCTTTCCTATTTGGCAGGATTGTGTACATAAACAGTGGCAACTCATACCAATAATTATCGCCACCTTGTCCCTAGTTTTTTGGGAATGGCTTCACTTCTGCCACAAATTGATCATCACTGGCTCCACATTAAACCTCACACAGTGTATCGCACTGGTAATAATGCAATGTTATGACCATTCATCCTATATAGCGAGGCTGTGGTTTCCCACTAGTCTGAGTGCGCTGGTCTTTTTGTGTTTTTGCTACATACTTCAGGACTCCTTGGCAGTTTTACCTAGCAACACAGTCTTATGGGGGTCATTCATAGCTATGAACCATTTTTGATCATCAAATATTCATCACTATCATTAGTCCTTTTTTATGATTCATGGTTTTTTTTTAGAGTAATTTTATTACAGATAATGCATTTAATTTTTGGTGCCATCACATTTGTGTCAGAAGTGCAGAGCATTTCGTGCATATGCAGTGTGAAACGGGCTGTGAAACAGCAGGCAGTCACAGCAGACTTCCCACAGTCAAAATGGCAGTGCTAGGATCCAAAGATGGGTGAAGAACTGGCCCGGCTGAAGACTGTGCAGGACACTAAGAGTTGTTTGTTCGCTATCTCCCGCCCGCAATATTGACAAATGACCGAGGCAGGGTGGCACTCTCATTCTGGGGCATCATTTTACATCATCCCACCCTTGCCGTGCTTAAATGCCTGCGGAAATGTGCAGCGATTCTGCGATGCGCTGTTTCCCTCGAACACAGCGCATCATCGATCTAGGTAAAGAGCCGACGACGAGGTTCTTTAGCCATGTGATCAGCTGTGTCTAATCACAGCAGATCACATGTAAAACAAGGAAATGCCGGTTATCGGCTTTCCTCTCCTCGCGTGCTGTTCGTGTCGATCAGCCTCATTTACTCACAGGGGTGATCGGCACAGATAATCAGGGCTCTGATCATTAGTACAGTGCTGCATAGCAGTGCCACCTCATCCGTGCCCTTCAGTGCTGCCTCATCAGTGCACATCAGTAAAAGGAGAAAAATTACTTTACAAAATTTTCAAATTTTTGGTCTTTTCAGTTTTTTTTTTCCGCCAAAAACAAACCCAGTGGGGATTTAATACCACCAAAAGAAAGCGTTCTAAAAATAAAAAAATTAATACGGGTACAGCATTGCATGACCGCGCAATTGTCATTGAAAGTGCGAGAGCTGAAAGTTGAAAATTGGCCTGAGCAGGAAGGAGATGGAAGTGCCCAGTATTGAATTTGTAAAAATTTAGAAGCCACAGTATTTTTATAACCATGATTGTAGTTCTTCTTTAAAAGATCACAAGTATCAAATTGATCAATCCACTGTAAGGGAAATAATCTACAAGTGGATGAGGCTTCAAAATGACTGCTAATTTACCAAGGACTGGCTGACCTAGTAAATTCTGCCCAAAGTATTTTATGCTATAAGTCGCCACAAAGTTTTGTTGCAGGACCTGCAAGTAACTCTTATAACAGTTGGTGTCAAAGAGCCTGCATCTATTTTTAGAAAAATTGCATCAATTTACCTTGTACTGGATTTATACCAGTAAAAAGTCTTTGTACAAAAACATTACAGCAAGACTAAAATATGCCATTGATAAAGAGAAGGCTTTCTGGAAAGTGTGCTGTGAATTGATGGACAAAGGCAGTAGTTTGTAGATGCAGTGGACATGCTTGACACAAAGGGGCAAATTTCAGGCAAAAAAACTCAAACTGTAAAGGGTGTCAAAACTGGGTTTTTGACTTGCTGAAAAACCCTTACATTATTTCCAAGCATGCCTTATTATGCAAGAAATGTACTCAAACCACAACAGAGAAACCCTTCTTAGGATGTTTTGGAGTAGAACAGAGATTGTAGAATAATTTCCTTTTTAAAGGTGAAAAGAAGGAAACCCATTTGGGAAGAAAAGAGACTTTGTGACAACTGAACCAGATGGCCTTAAAGGGAAATATACAGGAAGGATAGTGTAAGGGACACCCCGTACAAATACCTTCACAAGGTGCAGGCCCTGGCATGCCCTCAATCCTAATCGTCATAGCATCCACTGTGAAGGTTAGAGCATCCCTGGTCCAGGAGACCAACCAGCTCCGTCTGTGGAACCGGGGGGCAAGGAGGACCATGCCCAGCATCCCCCACCTGAGACAGAGGTCCTAAAACACCTTAGGCTAAGGAAACCTTTCTATGGGAGGTACAGATGTTGATTACCGAAAAAGTCTGCCTACTAAGATTCTACATCTGGCATGTGCACGGCAGACAGGGCTAAAACGTGAAGTCCTGCCCAGCCAGAATTAGATACACTTCTCTGAGCCCAAAGACGCCTGGTTGTATGGGACAAGCCAGAGACTGGACCCTTCGATCTCACGCTGCAAGGGTGTTGATTTGCAATCAGTCTGGAGTGTAATTATACAAATGGCCCTGCCTCAAAAGAAGCCAGTATTAATGCTCAGAACCCTCATGCAAAAGCCCTGGACAGTCTGGAGTTTGTCCAAAGAGACACTGTAGGGCCATATAAAGGATCAAGCACAGATATAAGTGATGAGACTGCTGTAAGCGAGGAGACTGTGCTAGATTGTGGAGGTTCAGGATCCACTCAAATCTCCTGCAGTCTGTTTGAACAGTGGATGAGGATGCCCTGAGAGGAAAACAAGAGCAACAACATTAAGGCTAGAAACTTGAAGACTATAATTGGGTGAGACCTACAGGGACCCCAATAGGCATACCATCATTCGATAAGAACAGGATCAGTTTGCTGTGCAGCGAAAAAGATCTTTAATGGAAGAGGAAGTACCTGGGTCATCACTAGAGTAAAGGCCTAGCTGCTCCCTGCTGTCCAGCATCTGCGGACTCCGAGAAAATGGCTGCCCAATGCATTCCTATGGGGAAAGCACAAAAATATGGCCGCCCTTGCATTTCAATGGGAACTTCTGTAAATGAGGCTGAAGGATTCTAAAGTTAAATGGCAGCCCCCTGTAATGTTCTGGTACCTCTGGTACCCTTATTTCCACATTTCTCTCAATATTGCGTCCCATCTTGCTATCCAAATGGAACGCATACACCTTTAAGGGCAATGACGTCATCGCCGGGCGCCGCTATGAGCGGCTATTTCAATCGCCGGCTTTCTCTCACTCATGGCTCGTTCAAACCGCATGTTGCCTTGTCTTGTCCAATGCTGCCGGAGCTTCAAGCTATTCCCCTTGCCTGAACAAGACCGGAACCTCGCTACCGATCCCGTATCTCGCTACCGGATTACTCCATTACTCTTGGACCTTGCTACTACTAACCCATCTAGTGATAAGTACCCCGCAGGGGATTCTTTCCTAAACCTAACTCCACTATCTACTACTGCATACTAAAGGGACTATTACTATCTAAGCTATTTCTATCATCTGCATAGATTGCCAGCTCTTGGGACTACCATCATCTATCATTGCACTAGGTTACTCTCTCTTGCATACTTCATCTGCTGTCCCCTACCACCTGTTACTATACATGATTGCTAAAACCTATCTGCATACTATCATCACCTACCACTCTCCTGAATACTACTACTAAATGCTCACCATTCTATTGCCTGTCTCTCACCTCTATACTATCATATACATTCTATCACTCCAGGAACATCATATTGAGTGTATGTATATTTGCATAACAGGCTGTACACAGTGATGAAGTCCTGAGAGTTGGATATGTTGTTCAACACATTCTCTACATGACTACTGAGTGTAATAATTCTGCAGCTGCAAATCCATTCACTAACAAAAAACGCAGGAGCGTTACACCCCCTCGGCGCACCATGCAGTCCCCAGGACCCCCTAAGAGGTCCAAATGATTAGTGGCATCGGGGGTTCCCAGCAGGGACCTCCACCAGGATTGACCCCCCCCCCAGAGGATATGCTATAACGGCATTGGCGCCACTCCTGACAGACTACCTCACCACTCGGGGTGGGGATGCTGACGGCCAAGGGCTACGCTGTGTCTCAAGCTGAACCAGGTCGTGCGCGTCCCGGCGAGGTGGTTCACTCATGGGCCAGCCCCCGTCCATTGGGGCTCTGTCGTGGCGAGGCCTAGCGCTGGGCTGTAACCTGCACACGCTCGCTGGCTGGGCTGGGAGACCTTCGGGATCTAGGATATCCAGTACGGCTGTTGATTGCAGTTCTCTCAGGAACATTACTAGCTAAAAAATTCAGTTTACAATAAAAGGCAAGCTAAGGCCGAAGTCCCAGCCGGGAACTAGGTCCTACTGCTAAAATAGGCAGAAACAAACTAAATCCTACAGCAGAGTGAGTGGGTGTATGCCTGCAGGGACTGCCCCATAGGCATGGTTAAGATTTTTCCTACCTAGTGTCCTACTCCTGTAGGGGGCAGCATAACCCAATGGTCAAGAAGAATATGGAGCTGCGTCTGTCAATGAACGATGGAGAAAAGGACAATATATACACAAAAATTAAAACAAAAAAAAGTTTGTCCTGGAGCCATACCCTTTTTTTCATTCAGTAACCCTGGTCCTGAACTCTAGAGAAACAAAAGAGCCATTGGGTTCATGTACTAAAAAACTGCTCTGTTGGGGGGGGGGGTCAGCCGCCCAGAAGATGGGCACGGTTTGAGAGCGCTCCTTCTCCTACAGAGAGACATACAGTGGCAGGGAACAGCCCAACAAGCTGCAATCTACAGCGGGAGATCTTCTACCACTCTCAGGCAGCTATGGGGAAGAGAAAGGTGCGGGAAGGTCAGAGGAAGCACATAGACATCTCCCCTTCGGCTGGTGCCTGTTCCAATCACGATGGCACCAACGGATCTCTGGCATCTGTTTCCAGTGGGTCACCCATCAGAAGGCAGCATGGGGAGAAGACCCAGGTGGTGGCCAGGAAAGGTAAGAACCACTTCTCAGCACACAGTACACCTCGTAACAGCTCACAGCAATTAAAGTTTAAACAATCCACCCTGCAGTTTATTTCAGATGGGCACAATGATTATGATTGCATTGAACAGGAGGATACAAAAGAAATCATTGAAAGGGATAGAGGATTTTCCCACTAAAGGTCATTCCATCATGGACACCACACTAAAGGAGATTAAAATCCCTGCGTGGCACTCTGCACAGAGATATGGTATGGTTTGTCTCTCAGGTTAAAGAGAAAGTGGCTGATTTAGGGGACAGAGTGCACCATGTGGAGCGCAAGATGGGTGAATTTGCTACAGCTCACGAATTGTTAATGCACATGAGCAAAAGGAGGAAGCGAAACCATTTAAAATCAGCTGATTTGAAGGACAGATCCCACAAAGAGAAATTTAGAGGGGTGGCAGAAACCCTCCCTCCTGCATTTTTTTCTCTACTATGTGCAGCAAATGATACTTTGCTTACATCATTGCCTGACCGAGAGTTTGTGGTGGATACAGCCCACATTTACCGAGTATCCCTCAGGAATGTCATTGCAAAGATCCACTTATACATGAAATCGGAGTTGATACAATTTGCTAGACACACCTCTCCCCTGCCAGAACCGTATTCAGGCATTACTCTCTTAACTGATCTGGCTCAGCATACTATACTGGCTCAAAAGCACGTTCTATTACAAAACTCTTGCATAATCATTACAGTGTATAAGCGGGGGGTTTCCTACGAAACTGCCTATAAGTAAAGATAATTTCCCTACTACACTGTGGGTTCCACCTAGAAAATGGGGTCTTCTGCCACCCCCAGATGACATACAGAAATCCAAATCTTACACAGGCTGGCTATCCCCAGGTTGGGGAACAGTGCAAGCTTCCATACATCCAGCTACTATTATACTCCTGATATTTATCTAGGATTTAAATGTATTTTATCTTTTGAGAAGGATGATCCCCTGAGAAAGTTCCCCCAACTATTGCATGCAGCATATGTGTATCAGTGAGCATTCTCATTTTTTTTTCCACATTTTTGTTGTTTGCTGTTAACTATTTTAATTTCATTTTCCTGCAAACTGACATCCAGGATTATTAGCCATTCTTCTAATTTTGCAGTATCAGTCTTCTGCTTTTTTGTTGTCCTACAGATGGTGTGACCCAGATAAAACTTACCTTTTTTTCTGTTGTTCTTCAAAAGGATGCTACTTATCTTCCTCACCAATTCCATGGGTCTTAAAGGGGAGTTCCGGGCACAGATCTCATTTTTTGATGAACATACCCCCGGGATAGTCAGGGCTAGCACATTCCACAATGGCTAGCCTCTGATCTGTCCCGGTTCGCACTTACCTGCAAGAAGAAATACTTACTTTGAAAATTTCTTCCACAGCGTTTCCATCTCTCTTGTGGGCAGCTGAAGCCGGCGCGGTCCTCTTCAGTGTCTTCTTCCGCGCCTTCTTCTCCCAGAATGCGCCGCACCGGCCCCTCTCGTCACTTCCGGTGCGGCGCTGCATTCCTAAACAGCTTCTGGGCATGCCCAGAAGCTGTTTAGCAGGGGAATGCGGCGTCGCCCGGAAGTGACGTGCGGGGCCGGTGCCGTCGCATTGATTCCTGGGAGCGATGACGTTCAGCTCCCAGGAATCATCGCGAGGCAGGAAGTGACGGGGTGAGCCTCGGCGCTGGAGGAGGAAGTACCCTGAGGTGAGTATTTACGATCTTCGATTACAAGGTGAGTGTACAAAAAAAAAAATAACTATCCAATTCCTTTTCAGGTTATGTGTAGCTAGCGGAGGGGCACAAAAAAAAAATACCGATTTTGTGCCCGGAACTCCGCTTTAAGTTTGTCTCACTAAATGTGCACGGTCTAAACAGCCCATTTAAGCAAAAAAGTGATGGGGTTCGAAGCTAAAAAATTTAAAAGCAAATATTCTCTGCATACAGTAAACCCATTTTCATGACCAAAAAGTGCACAAACAAGGACTACCCCCTCCACTTATTCTTGGCCAATGCTTCTGGAAAAAGGTTTAGTGGCTATTAAGACCAAGTATAATGGCGTGCTTACGGATCCCCAAGGCAGAAAAAATGTTCTAACCTGTGATTGGAACAATTCTGCATATACAATAGTGAACTTTTATGCTCCTAATGTTGGCCACTTGAAATTCCTCTGCAAGCTTTTCAAAAAGAACAATGTGTACAAAGAGGGGGGCTGACTCATCTGCAGGGACTTTAACTCCTTTATTGACTGCCATAGATACTACAGCTCCCAATTCACAATTAAAACCTCCTCTTCAACCCTTTGTACATAAAACAAAAAAAAAAAAAAAAAGAACTCTATGATGCCTGGCGCTGTCTGAATCCTACTGAGGACTACACCTATTTTTCTACTGCACACAAAACTTATTCTAGGATTGCCATGTTTCTTGAAGATCTCGCTATTGCATTACATTTCTCAACGCAATTCATCCGATCATATGGTAGGACCACACCCCCATTTCAGCATCGTTAACAGAAAAGAACAGTGTTAACCCTTCCATTTTGTGGCGTAATACTTCTGTCTCTTCAGCAGACTCAGGAGAAATTTAAATCCTATTTACAGGAATTTTCATTTCAACTGTAGTTCAGATGCTAAGGTTTTTAATGCTTGTGCGCTCAAACGTATAGCAGGGGATTGTTGATTCAACTGGCAGCAATGGAAAAAAAAAAAAAAAAAAAGAGAAAGCGAGCTGTTGACTCATTGCTGTATAAAATAAAAACCCTGAAAGTGCAGAGTAAATTATCTACAACCCCCAAGTTTACAGATAACCTTTTAAAATGTAGACGAGAACTCTGGTTACTTTTAATGTCAGAGCAAGAAAAGTGCTTAAAAGTAACTTAATTAAATTTTATTCTGCTGAGAGCTAGACCATTGAATCTAGATTACCCTTTGTAAGACCCATTAGACAATGCTCTGGTTTACCACTCAAAATACATAGCAAACACCTTTCAAAAATACTATCATTCATTGTACACTCTGAAAGACCCAACACGCCTCACCACACAGAGGCTGCTATTTCATCCTTTCTTGACTCTGTGCAACTCCCTGTAGTTGATTCTGATATCTTTGCCAAGTTGAACACCCCAATAACTCCCACTGAAGTAAAAATTCATCAAGTCATTAACCAATAATAAATCCCATGGAGCAGATTAATTTTCTGCTGATTTCAGGGCCTTTGGGAATAACCTTATATCTTTTACCTCATTTGACAAATATATAAAGTTGTTGTAGCCCTTCTTAAACACAAATTGTCAACAGAACTAATCAAGTGTAAATAGGCAATAATCTTTTCTCTTTTTGTAAAAAAAAAAAACATTGGACTTGCAGGTTTGTCGAGATCCCGAAATGCAGGTCACGCGACCACTCTCTGATGCAATGCACTGACCTGCCAGGGGGCGTGTTCACTGTTGGGGCATCCAGGAAATTGCATTGGCGTTGAGCCCGTTTCCATGCCAACGGAACCCAATCAGACCTTGCAGCAAAAATCACGCCCCCTCACCCCCCTTCTCCATTCAAGAGGAGGTATGGGCGGGGCTTTGAACTGACTACAGAAGATACAGGCATGCTATGCAATAGCAGAGCATGCCTGTATCTTAACCGGGATGAGAAGAAGCAAACTGACCATAGTAGCATGGATCGGCTGCCATGCTATCATGATCAGTTTACTTGGAGGAGCGGCACAGGCAGGATCAACCAGGTATATCAGAGCATCGGCAGGCAGAAAACCAAAACAGACAGGAGAAATCACATGTAATTAGCTTAAAGAGACATTGCCATGCTTTTTAATTTTAACTTTTACCAAAAAACATTTTTCAGTTCTTTCAAGTCTGAAATATTACAGGTGGTAATTATTATTTTGCCCAAGCTTTGGAAGGAGCCTGACCTTCCAAAAAACTTTATACCAATATCACTTTTGAACACATATCTAAAAATCTATGCAAGAATTTCAGCTAATAGATTAGCTGATGTAACTCCTTAACGTATCAAAGCAGACCAGGTAGGCTTTGTTAGGGGCAGACAGGCCCCTGATGGAAAAAGGAGAATGTTGCAAAGAACCATCTGTCTTTTTAACCTTAGATGCTGAAAAAGTGTTTGACAGGGTGCATTGGGGATTTATGCAAGCTGTTTTGTGCAAGTTTGGCCTTCTAGGTTTTGTGAATTCTGTGATCTTGGCTTTATATACCCTACCCTCTGCTCGTGACTTGACCACCAGATTCTCCAGATCTTAAAGTGATTGTAAACAATCATCTTGTAAAACAACCCATTCAGTATAAAATAGTAATGAAAGGCAAAACATTTATACAGTATCTCACAAAAGTGAGTACACCCCACACATTTTTGTAAATATTATATCTTCATGGGACAACACTGAAGAAATGACACTTTGCTACAATGTAAAGTAGTGAGTGTACAGCTTGTATAACAGTGTAAATTTGCTGTCCCCTCAAAATAACACAGCCATTAATGTCTAAACCACTGGTAACAAAATTGAGTAGACCCCCAATTAAAGTCAAAATTAGGCCCAAAGTGTCCATTTTGTGTGTGGTCACCATTATTTTCCAGCACTGCCTTAACCTTCTTGGGCATGGAGTTCACAGGTTACCACTGGAGTCCTCTTCAACTCCTCCAAGAGGACATCATGAAGCTGGTGGATGTTCGAGACCTTGCGCTCCTCAACCTTCCATTTCAGGATGCCCCAAAGATGCTCAATAGGGTTTAGGTCTGGAGACATGCTTGGCCAGTTCATCACCTTTATCCTCAGCTTCTTTAGCAAGGCAGTGGTTGTCATGTTGGAATGCTGCCCTGCAGCCCAGTCACTGAAGGGAGGGGATCATGCTCTGCTTCAGTACGTCACAGTATATGCTGGCAATCATGGTTCCCTCAATGAACTTTAGCTCCCCAGCACCAGCAGCACTCATGAAGCCCCAGACCATGACACTCCCACCACCATGCTTTACTGTAGGCAAGACACACTTGTCTTTGTACTCCTCACCTGGTTGCTGCCACACAGGCTTGACACCATCTGAACTAAATACGTTTATCTTGGTCTCATCAGACCACAGGACAGGGTTCCAGTAATCCATGTCCATCCGCTTGTCTTTAGCAAACCGTTTCAACCCTTCAATCTCTGCAGCAATGATGGCAGCACTCAAACCCTATTTCCATGACGCTGAGCACGTGCACTTAACTTCTTAGGTCGACCATGACGAGGCCTGTTCTCAGCGGAACATGTCCTGTTAAACCGCTGTGTGGTCTTGGCCATAGTGCTGCAGCTCAGTTTCAGGGTCTTGGAAATCTTCTAGCCTAGGCAATCTTCATGTAGACCAACAGGGTTCTTTGCCATGAGGTGCCATGTTGACCAGTATGAGAGAATGAGAGCGATAAGACCAAATTTAACCACTTGCCGACCGCCGCATGACTATCTACGTCGGCGGTCAGCCCCTCACAGGCAAACTAACGTAGGGCTACGTTGCTTGCTTGTGAGGGTCTAGGGAGCGAGCGCGCGCCCCCGGAGGCACGCTCCAGCTCCCGCGTGGTCACGGACCCCCCCGCACGTGTGACCAGCGGACCCGATGTCCGCCGGCCACTCGGCGATCGGCGGGGGAGAGGGAGAATGTCAGGCAGCTTGTGTAAACAAGCTGCCTGTCATTCTCCTCGCTGCAAAGACACTGATCACATGGATCTACTATGTAGATCCGTTGATCAGTGTCCTTACAGCTGAAGCCACAGCCAATCACAGTAGAAAGCACGCCCCTAGGGACACACACAGCCCCTCCCTCCCAAATAAAGTTAACCCCTTCACTACCAGTGTATTTTTACAGTAACAGTGCATATATATAGCACTGATTACTGTAGAAATGTCACTGGTAACCCCAAAAGTGTCAAAAATGTCAGTCAAGGGTCCGATCTGTCCGCCGCAATGTCGCAGTACCGCAAAAAAAAAATCGCAGATCGCCGCCATTACGCGTTAAAAAAAAAAAACAACAAAAATGACAAAAATCTTTCCCTTTGTTAGTAAACGCGATAACTTTTGCGCAAACCAATCAAAATACGCTTTTTGCGATTTTTTTTTTACCAAACATAGGTAGCATAAAACAAATTGGCCGAAAATGTTAAAAAAAATGGATTTTTACATTTTTTTTGGGGGGAATTTCATATAAAAAAATGTGAAAAATAGTTATTTTTGCAAAATTGACGCTCTTTTTTTGTTTATAGCGCGTGATCAAAAAAATCGCACAGGTGATCAAATACCACCAAAAGAAAGCTCTGTTTGTGGGAAAAAAAGGACGCCAAATTCGTTTAGGTACAGCGTCGCACGACCGCGCAATTGTCCGTTAAAGTCACGCAGTGCCGAATAGCAAAATACCCCCTGGTCGGAATGGGGGTAAAATCTTCCGGGGCTTAAGTGGTTAACACACCTACTCCCCATTCACACCTGAGACCTTGTAACACTAACGAGTCACATGAGACCGGGGACGGAAAACGGCTCCCAATTTGGACATTGTCACTTAGGGGTGTACTCATTTGTTGCCAGCCGTTTAGACATTAATGGCTGTGTATTAGTTTATTTTGAGGGGACAGCAAATTTACACTTCTACAAGCTGTACGCTCACTACTTTACAATGTAACAAAGTGTCATTCCTTCAGTGTTATCACATGAAAAGATATTGGCTTGTTTGTAGATTATGTATCCGGCTCCTTCCCTTTCTGCAGTGCAAAGAGCTTGACCATTTTAGTGCCATTTTGTATTATATAATCAACGTGACTATATCTTGTGTGCGAGGCCAACTACCCTAAACTTTTGTGGCTATTTAGCGTGAGCTATCCCTTATAGGCTGAATAGCATCTTTCAAAATGCTATTACCTCTTAAAGCAGGGGTCTCCAAGTTGTTCAAGAACTACAATTCTCATGCCTAGTCATATCTGTAAATGTCAGTTTTACAATGCCTCATGGGACATGTAGTTCCGCAACAGCTGGATGGCCATAGTTTGGAGATCCCAGTCTTAACGTATTGTCCAAAAAAAAAAAAAAAAAGATTCTCATCTTTATACCCTCAAGTTTTTTTAGAAGTTAAATGTTGCCTTGAAACATTTTATTTGGTAGGGTAAACCAGGAACTCTTTTGCTACCTTAAACAGATCGTTGGGTGGAGTTAAGTCTTTCTGTGATGAGGTCCTATAGGTCAGCTATCTTAGACCATCTAAAAGTGTGGTTTGAACCAAATTCTGATAAACTATGGGTACAAATTTAAAAGCCTGTCCTATGTAACCATGACCACAGGTAGATATGCCTGACTTTCCTTCTATATAGACTTCACTTGAGGCATGGGCATTCTTATTACAACAGATCTAGTCTATCCAATCTTGCCCATGTGGTAAAGGCAAAGCAAAGTTTTCCTTTGGTACAAATCCATAATTTTCATAAGCAGGCTCCCCCAAACCTATATAAAGATATGACTCTAAACTGATGAAATATCGGACTACTAAGGCATACTGCAATAATACATAGTTTTACAATGTCCCACTGTACGGATCATTGGGAAAATACACAAAATCTTGCATAGGGGCTATTATCCCCCTTATAAGCTATCAAAGATGTATCAAGATCGTTCTCCAATTTTTTGGCATCAATGTGGATTATCTGGCAATTTCATATACTGTGGAGGTACGAGTCAAAAGCTTTTGAAATGCGGTACTTTCATTAATTTTGTGTATCAGGAATCCAGTCAAAACCCTCCCCACATTTAACACTATTATATATCTCTATAGAGAACTATATATCCCAGTTTAGGACCATAGTATCCCATATTTAACTGCATCCTGTTTAGTCCTAACCAAGAAATAGAAAACCACATCAGTGCCAAATGTTTCATAAGCAATTCGAGTTAACTCATTACCATTATGAAAGGGTCATAGCTTCTAAAACCTTTTGAATCCAACATCTCTTTTGAATCAAAATGGTCTACACGGGCTCAAGTATTTATCTATTACCATAATGCCTTCCTTTAGTTTGATGACTAAATTTTACTCTGATGTGCGCATGGTGTACCTTTCATTTTGTTAGTGCTTTTATTTGAGATTACATGCACCTATGTTTTTTTTGGCTGGCCCCACTTTGGTGCCTATGTTGACAGGCTTTAGATACCTTTTAAATGCCTATAGTGCTTGCATTAATGGAAACCAAGATAGACACCTACGGTGCAACTGTACACAAGAAATGTTGCGTGATCTCAATAGGTCAAGGCCATTATGGAGCATGTTGCAATTTTGACTTTTTCTGCAATTTTTTCAATAAACATGTATTGAATTATATAATTTCCTGTTTCATAATTCTCCCATGACAGCAGACTTTCAAGAGAACAAATGGCATCCAATTCCACCAACCATTCTGTCAATGATGGTATCACAGTAGACTTCCAATGCTGAGACCCCGTTCACACTGGGGCGACGCTACTTCCCGGGGCGACTTGTGAAGTCGCGGCGCGCTGCTCGCACCGCGACCTCGGAGCGGCCGGCACGGACTGCATAACATTAAGTCTAAGCAGGTCGCTCCGGGTCGCCCCAAAGAAACTCCGGACCCTTTTTCTAAGTCGGAGCGACTTGTGTCGCTCCTATTAGAATGGGTCCACAGCTTCTCTATGGAAGGCGACCTACGGCGACCTGTCGGGCGACCAGGTCGCCTGACAGGTCGCCCCAGTGTGAACGGGCACTGAAGGAATTACAGTTATTGCTGCCAAAAGTAAATGTCTAAATACATTTTTCAAAACTGATTTAACCACTTTAAGACTGGAAGGATTTGCCCCTTAATGACCAGCTCCTTTTTTGTGATTTGGCACTGTTATTTTAACGGACAATTGCGCAGTCGTGCGACGCTGTACCCAAATAAAATTGATGTCTTTTTTTTTCTCCACAAAGAGCTTTCTTTTGGTGGTATTTGTTCACCTGTGCAATTTTTATTTTTTGTGCTATAAACAAAAAAAGAGCGACAATTTTGAATAAAAAAAAAAAAATTTCACATGCAATATGATATTCTCAAAAAAAAAAAAAAAAAAAATTAAAAAGCTAAATTTTTTAACATTTTAGGCCAATTTGTTTTCTGCTACATATTTTTGGAAAAAAAAATTGCAATAAGCGTTTTTTGATTGGTTTGCGCAAAAGTTATTGTGTCTACTAACCACAGGAAAGATGTTATTTTTATTGTTTTTTTTTTTTACTAGTAATGGTGGCGATCTGCGATTTTTTGCGGTACTGAGTCATTGCGGCAGAGAGATGGAACCCTGACATTTTTGACACTTCTGGGGATACCAGTGACATTACTACAGTAATCAGGGCTAAAAATATGCACTGTTACTATACATTATATATATATATATATATACACACACACTGTATAAGGACACCGGCAGGGAAGGGGGTGTGGCTTCTGACATGACCATAGAGACATGTGATCCTATATAGAAGGATCACATGGGCTCTATGACTATTCCAGGGAGAAGAACAGTCGACTGTGTTTACAACAGCTGACCATCCGTCTCTCTCAGCGGGGAGACACACGCATCGGCTTCCCTGCTGATGATTTGGGGTGCCCCGCCGTGTGCGCTAGCCCCCTAGCTACTACCAGGCGAGCAACGTATCCATACGTTGTTTTGTCTGTACGAGCCACCCTGCCGCCGTATATATATAGTAAGCGGTCGGCAAGTGATTAATAGGGCCTGGAATGATAGCGAGTAATACTACTTTGAACATATCAACTTAACTTATAGTACAAATTAACGATCTTAGCCAAAGAATCTTTAATAGGAGGACATTCCCACCAAATGTGTCATAGTCCCCTTGAGTCAATGGCAATGCCAACAGGGACAGATACAATTCAGAGTTCCAGGAGAGTTATACCGTTTGGTAATCAACATAAAATTATTCTCTTGTTCTTTGTTGGCTAAGGACAGTGAATTAAAATTAAACTTTTATTCCAGTCCTCTGGGGTAATGTTAACACTAAGATTTTGTTCCCTAGGAAATCGCATATATTGGAAAAGTAGTGCATGTCTGAGATTGTAAGACTGAAAAATGGGATTTTTGTACTTACCGTAAAATCCATTTCTCCGAGTTTGACGGACACAGACACACAAATCATAGCTATTGGGTTATATTGCCTCCTCCAGGAGTAGGACTAGCCAGAACAAAAAAAAAAACAAAAAAAAACACCTGGCTACACCCATGGGCCGTCTTCAGATGGTATATAACCACCCTCTCTGCTCTAGGTAATCAGTTTACTAGCAAGCAGGTGCTGTGTCCGTCAAACTTAGGGAAATGGATTTTACGGCAAGTACAAAAATCACAATTTCTCTTTCGTTCATCGGTGGACACAGCGCTCCATAAATCATAGCTAGTGGGATGTCCAAAAGCAGTGTCAAAAGGAAATAAAGGGTGGGAAAAATAACCCAAGGCTAAACATTAGAGACCTTAACCAGGACACAGGAGCCCCGTCTGAAAGATAAAGGTTTAAAGAAAAAACACCCCTCAAGAGGGAACAGACCCTCCTAAACAGCAGCCTACAAAATTTTGCGGCCAAAAGAAGCATCCGCAGATGCCAAAGTATCTACCTTATAGAATTTTGTGAAGGTATGCACCCACGACCAAGTGGCTGCCTTGCAAACTTTCGAAATCGAAGCCTGATGACGGAAGGCCCAAGAAGCACTCAGCACCCGAGTAGAATGCGCCGTGACAGGGAAAGGTGGAACCTGACCTCTAATTGACTAGGCCCGAGTCCACGTCTGCCTGATCCATCTGGAGATGGTAGCCGAAGATGCGGCCAGCCCTTTTCTTGGTCCGTCCGTAACCACAAAAAGCGAGTCTGACCTCCGAAAAGACTCAGTAGCTGCCAAAAACACCCGAATCGCACAGACCACATCCAAGGTATGCAAGGCAAATTCCTTGGGATGAGCTGGCTTGGGACACAAGGAAGGCAACACAATGTCCTCATTCAAATGGAAGCCAGACAACTTTGGGCACGAATGATAGACAGGGACGAAGAACCACTTTATCCATATGGACCACCAAATAGAGACTGCGATAGGATAATGCTGCCAATTCCGATACCCTGTGGGCCGAGGTAATAGCCACCAAGAATGTAATCATCTGGGAAAGCGTAGGCAAGGGAATCTCCCGAATATTCTCAAATGGAGGTTTCTGGAGAACCGAAAGCACTATATTTAAATCCCACGGCAGTAAAACAGACCACACAGGTGGGGCCACATGTCGAACCCCCTGAATAAAGGCAGACACCTGGTACTCAAGGCCAACTTCTGATCAACATCCTGTTTAAAGAAAGGTTAAGATCTGAGCAACAGAAAAGGATCGAGGATGAGCACCAATCGACCAATCAGCCACCAGGATGATTCTAGGATCCTCGCTCTAGATTCCTCCCAGGAAGGAACTGTGGAAGAAGCCTTAGCCGAGGATAATACTGGCCTTACTGTGGCCCTTGGACGCCTACTGCGTCTGTCGCAGGACCCCGTGACTTCATCACAAACTTCGGTATCCTCCTGTGGAGCTGAACCGGCATGTAAGACTATGCCACTAGCCTCCGTTCTCTCTCATTTTGCGACACTTTGTGACAGCAGCGGGTGAATCACAGCCTGTAGTCCCTTAAGTTTGCGCATAGGAAGGACCACCCTGGTCAGAAATAGAATCAGATCTAGGTAAATCAATTCCCTGGACATGGATAGGGGGGACCTTAGGTAGTTCAGACATCACCTGAACCTTTGCAGGAAATAAATCTGCACAAGGAGACGCAGATTCTTAAAAACCTGAAAAGGACAAAAACTTTGTCCCTCTTTCTGGGTACCCCCAAAAGAAACATTT